>NC_091462.1:45258251-45889684 GCF_027789765.1 Dendropsophus ebraccatus | reverse complement strand
GATCGTGTGTCTTCACGCTGTGGCAATCAGCGCATCCTTGGATCCATATCAGGACACTTTGGGCGTACTTTTGTGAGCTTATAAGGGGAAAAGCATAGATGACAACCATAGCCGCCTATGTAGTGTGTGGCTGTTTAGGTTGCTTCCAATTTGGATGAATTTGCTTTTTTCCCATAATACATCAGAAACCACATAAATAGCTTGCAAACATAAATTGGATTTAAAATCCGTATCTGGGGAAGGTTGTTTTTTTTTTTTTTTTTTTACGTGGATCTTGCAATTTTACTGCTATTTTAATGCTGTGGAATTTTTAAATCAATTCTGTGTAGAAAATCTGCAGCATATATGCCATGTCTAAATCCAGACTAGAAAGGCTATTGCATGATTCAAAATGATTCCAGTTTATAGCTGGTGCTGCTGTTTCCCGCAGCTCCTATTGCAGAATAATAAAAAAACATCAATCTCAAAAATCTAATTTAATGAATGAGTAGTAGACACTTGGAAGAAATATCTACTGATTGGGAAAAGACACAGAACATGAACACTGAAGCCCTATGTGAACACACGCGACAAAATGCTAGCATGGGTGAAGCCTATATGTGTTTTTTGCGACACAGTTCTTGATCACATAGCAAGAATCCCCTACACGTAATTAGACCGTCTGCTTAAAGGGGTAGTGCGGCGCTAAAGAATTATTCACAGAATAAAACACATTACAAAGTTATACAACCTGAAACAAGTTATATAAACCTGAAAAAACAGCAGCAGTTTGTAGATACAGGATGGAGCTGCAGATCCCCATAATCTAGTAGTGTACTACAACAGGCTAGAATAGAGAAGCAGGGCTGCTGTCAGAGGTCTGTGTGGTCATATGTTCACAATGGGGAAAGGGTGAGTGTTCAGCATGGACCAATCAGGAAGTGAGAATCGGAGCTGTGCAGGAGGACAGTGACAGAAACTTCTCTATATAGCAGTGTGAATGGCTGAGTGTGAGTGCAGGCACATTATAGCAGCAGTGTGTATAGCTGAGTGTAAGTGCAGGCACATTATAGCAGGAATGGAGAGGATGGGAAACACAAGGACTGACAGAGACTGCAGGGAGCATAAAGGAATGAGCAGGCCATATGTGGGTACATAATTGCAGCACTCTCTGTCTAGGGAGAGAGGGGTTACAGCTATGGAGAGATTACCTCCACAGTCCTGTCCCCTGATGCAAGCCCCAGCCTGAAGTGGATCTGCTATGATTTGGAAGGTGGGGAAGATTTCCTATGTCAGAGTACAGTGCTGTAGACCACCCTGTGCAGACCATGCCACTCCCCACTTGCCCTCCCACCCAGTACTGGGAGCTCGTAAGCCAAAGCAATGCTCTTAATCCAAGTTACAATTTTGAAAAACTGTGAGCTCTTCTTGCAAAATGCTCTTAATCCAAGTTACTCTTAAACCTACAACTATATATATATATATATATATATATATATATATATATATATATATATACACACACACACACACATAAAGATTGACAGTCTGTGGTTGATACAGCTAAATTCTTTGTGAAAAAAATGACCCTTATTCCTGGACAAACCCGTTAATCCTTATCAGAATACTTTCCTATACACCTCAACTGAAAAAATGTGGTATTCAGGCTGAAATTATCCCGTAAGGCTTTACACCATATGTAGCTTAATGCTGTCACAATTACCAACCCACTCTTTTCCTTCAGGTATTGCTTCAAACAAGTTTTTACATCTTTCCCCAGGAGCCCATCCTCAAAATTATTAATAGCAGCAAATAGCTATTCATTGCGGAGATGTAGGTGGAACGACAGGTAATGGAGCTGCCACACCCGATGACTGCGCAATCTGGACTGAGGTCCTGATCACGCTGCAGGTTGAGGAGTGGGAGTTGTTGTTGATTCAGTTCGTAGAAGGAAAGATAGCTAAAACAACACAAAGAGAGCAGGCAAGGTGTGGGATCCACACACAACGGACGCCCTTGCCTGCTATTTTCTTAAAACAAACTAACATTATTCTGCCAGCTTTGCGCTGTCAAGCTTCGGCCAAGGATTAATGAACTTGCATGTGACTTATGATGTAAGTGTGTTATAATGTGTCATGTGAGAAGCTTTCCATGCACATGACACTGAATATTCTACTGACCGTAGGTAACCTACTAGTGCACTCTTTAACACAGGGAATCTGTCACCACGATTATGCTACCTTAAATGAGAGCAGCATAAACTAGTGAGGGGAAATGCTGAAAAGAAGGATGTATCACTCAAATCATTCTGTTCAGCCATTCTTTTAATATGTAAGTAAATGGTTTTCAAGCCGTATCACTCCCTCTGCCCTCCATCTGCTGATTGACAGCTTTCTGCCTATATACAGCATGAGAGAAACAGATTGCTGAACTCAGGGAGAACAGCCAAATGACAACACTGCCGGCTGCTAATGAAAGCGCTCAATGCAGTGAAGTCCTAGGTGCATTGCCCCCTGGGAAACATGGGTATGCAAAAGAGGAGTCCGTGGAGCCTCATTGAAGAGTCTCAAAACACAGGACTAGCCAGATATCCCTCCGGGAAGGACCCAGCCAAGTGGCAGCTCCTGTTAGGAAACCACCAAATCCACCATATTAAGTGGCCCTATAAGTCAGTGTAATGACAAGGGATAAACCAAGGCTAGGTAACCATCCACAGACAGCTGTTTCGGGGTGTTGCCCCTCATCAGTGTGGAGCAGGATTCTGGCTAGGTGGGAGCAATGCCTAGTAGAGCCATAAGAGAAACAGATTGCTGAACTCAGGGAGAACAGCCAAATGACAACACTGCCGGCTGCTAATGAAAGCGCTCAATGCAGTGAAGTCCTAGGTGCATTGCCCCCTGGGAAACATGGGTATATACAGCATGCACAGACTTCTGCCCATCAGAGGCCAGTGGGTAGATTATGCTGGTGCTTATGAATATCCAGGACTACTGAGCACATGCACATAATGGGGATGACTGTTTAATGTCCTTGTTATTCAGGAGGATATCTCTGAATCTCCCTGCACAGAACAATGTAAGTGATACTTTATTCTGTACAGCTTCTCTGTCACTAGTTTATGCTACCCTTAGAAAGGGCAGCATAAACCTACTGACAGTCTTTTTAAGTTTTAAATTAATTTATGCCTAGAAGTTCAGGCACCAGTTATATTAAACAGGGTTTTTTGACTGTGGCATACAATAGGGATTCAAATACAGATCATTGACTTTAGTACCAGAATGTTTTAAAAGAAGCAAGATTTGGTTAACTGTAATCATTTTATACAGGCACATGGTACCTTAATATATGCCTCTGTGTGTTCATTAGGTTCTGTAGATAAAATTCTCTGGTGCAAAGAGGTGTACCAAAGCGCCTGACCTTCTAAGGCCCCGTTCCCACTGAGCAAAGGTAGGCGCATGTTCATTCTTCAGTGCGTACAGAGCAGGAGTGCGCACGTCCCATAGACTCCCATTATGAGCAGGAGGCTACCTTTGCTCAGTGGGAACGGGGCCTAAGGGGTAGAACACCTCCTTGCTCCCCTTTGCATCCCTATCCCCACCTGAATGAGAGTCAGCTGGAAACCTATTTCCAAATGCGCACAATTTGCACAGGAGCGAGGTTTGGAAGCCAGGCTCAGAGCTGGAAACTGGCTGTCAATCAAGTAAGCAATCAGATTGCAGCATTTCAGAAGCCTTGAAACAACTTTTTTTATACTTTTCAACAAAGAACAAATTCATTTTTCTATGTTATGAACACAGAGACGGATATATGAAAGGCACAATGTATCTCCTTGACCTACCAGCTATCTGTCATTTTTTTGGAGCCTGAATTGCAGCGGGCACAGAAAGCATACATAAAAATGTATGCTTACCTGTTCCCCAAGCTCCATGACCACAGCGAGTTCCAGTTTCTCCTGGGTTTTAGTGTTGTCACAACTCAGCAGGGAAGGCCTGCTTTGCCAGTCAGTGACTGCAGCTATGTTTTGCCTTAGTCACTGGCTGGCTGAGGTCTTCAGCCAGGTCATGACGTTGCATTAGATCCAGGCAGCTGGTAGGGGTCTAAGAGATGTGATGTAGCGCTGCAGTGGCACGAGGATGGGTAAGTACACATTGCTTTTTATGTTCCCACACCCAGCAGAGTTTTCAGCAGAGTTTTCATTTTGGCGGGACTTTTACATTGAGGCTGTGTTCACACTACGTATATTTCAGTCAGTATTGTGGTCCTCATATTGCAACCAAAACAGGAGTGGATCGAAAACACAGAAGGCTCTGTTCACACAACCTTGAAATTGAGTGGATGGCCGCCATTGGCAAATATTTGCTGTTATTTTTAAAACAACGGCTGTTATATTGAAATAATGGCAGTTATTTACTGTTATATGGCAGCCATCCACTCAATTTCAACATTGTGTGAACAGATCCTTTCTGTGTTTTGAATCCACTCCTGGTTTGGTTGCAATATGAGGACCACAATACTGACAAATATACGTAGTGTGAACACAGCCTCAAAGAAGCTTTGAAAGGTCAGGGGTAAAAACTGCATTAAAAAGAAGTTTTTTTTTGCCTCGAATCACCATGTTTTTGCAATGTGGTTATTGACAGCACAGGTGACACATTTCAAAATTGTGTTTCACCTGATAAAACCAAAAACTAAAAAATGCAATGAGTTTTTACCCCTGACCTTCAAAACACAATTAAAATGCAGAAAAACCACACCGTGCAAACCTAGACTGCTCAGCATTTCAATTACGCTAAGGTGAGATCAGTAACCAGTCACAAGACAGAAAGTTTACTTCTGGACTGTTTTGCACAATAGGTAAGGATAAGAGCAAATCTGGTTCAGTTATTCTTGGCTGAGAATGCTAAGAATCAAAGTCCTGTATTTTTTTTTTTTTTACAATGTGTCACAGACACCTAAATGCATGACTTTCTATGGAATAAAAGTTGTGTAATTAGTGAGTAATGCAAATGAATGGTGTAACTTGCACATGATCACGTCTGTAAATGGCTCTTCTGTAGACTCATTTAATTTTTTGAACAACTAAATCCATTAGAATTGCATGCTGTACTTCATAAACGTCACTATTTTAATGCATCCATAGGAGCTTAAAGGGGAGGAAACAGTTTTAAATGGAGCCAGTGGGAGACTTTTATTAAGGTGCATGTATTAGTGAATCTGGCAGGTCCTGTGCTTAGCACAGGAATTGAGCAATAATGTACACCTGCTCCGGAGCATGTGTAAATTTTTGCCTGCTCAACACCCACTCTCCACCACATACAGTGGAGCCTTATGGGAGGGAGCTTCTCAAGCTATCTCCATAGCTCTTGTCTCCAGAGATAACCAGCACCACATAATTGTTGCACAAAAAGTTGATTGTCAACTGGTTAAGAAACGGATTCCATGGATGGAAGGAACAGCATCAAATCTGCTTAAGATCCTGTACATGAGTGTATGGGCGCTGTCATTTAAAAAAAAAAAAAAAAGACTTTTCAGAGGGATGTGAAAAAAAAATTGTGTTCTGTGTGATGTGACCTGGACACGAACTTTCAATGTAAGTCTATGGGGTCTGTCTAGGTCATAGACACACGGGGGAGAGTAACAAACGGTGAGGTTGTCTCTCAGCATGTTCTACTGATCTCTCAGGGTCTAAAACAATCAGACCCTCACCAATAATGACAGGTACTCTTTAAAGCAGGTATGGGGAACCTTCGGCCCTCCAGTTGTTGCAAAACTACAATTCCCATCATGCCTCGACAGCCAAAGACACAGGCATGATGAAAGTTGTTTGCAACAGCTGGAGGGCCGAAGGTTCCCCATTCCTGCTTTAAAGTAAAAATCAATGGGTTTGAAAAATCTTCAGTGTTTCATTAGCAAAATCTTATTTTTGTTCTGCTTCATCTAGCTGGGTATATATTTCTAGGCTTAGGGCACTATCTTGGGCACTGAAATGCATTATGTTATAGTTTAAGTGCACACTTACCAAGAATAAAATGGAAAATGAGGATCTTGTTGGTCTATGGCGGTCCTGCAGTAGCATTTTATACACAAATCAGCAATTTTGCGTAAAACAATTCAATATTGTAGATTTTTTTCTAATTTTCTACCTGTAATTAGAAAAAAGTTTTGACACATAACAGAGACATGTCAAAAGTTTTGATCAGTCAGGGTCTGAGTGTTCAGATTGTGAGAACAAGGTGGGAGAAGTCCATGTGCAACACATTTTCTCCCAGTTCCGTGTTATGTGCCCTGGATAGCTGCATAATGTAAGTCACAGCGGCTTGGCTGTTTCTAATCGGTCATGGTCTGAGCACTCAGACCCGATCAAAACTTTTGACGTCTCTAAATGTTGTTTTTAATGACAGCTTCTCTTTAATTCAAATATCTTGACTCATTTAAGTCAAATATATTTTTTGTAACAAGTGGCTGTGATTTTTTTTAAATCTCAACCACTTTGATGCTACTGTTCCAGACTTCCAAAAATTTTGTGTGGAAATTGCCAGGGAATTTACCACGAGCAACTAAAGATGAGCGAACCTCGAGCATCCTCGAGTCTATCCAAACCCGAGCATTCGGCATAGCGGGGGCTGCTGAACTTTGATAAAGCTCTTAAGCTGTCTGGAAAACATTTATACATAGATATGTTTTCCACATAGCCTTAGGGCTTTATCCAAGTTCAGCAGCCCCCGCTATGCCGAATGATTCGGATAGACTCGAGCATGCTTGAGGTTCGCTCATCTCTACAAGCAACACATGCCTTTAAAAAGTCATAAGACATGACACCAATGGGAACCGAGTCTTATGGTGTTATGCAATCAAGGATATCATACTTTTCTCATAATAATATTCAGCCGTGACAGATTTACTCAGCATTTAATCTACTAAGTAAAGTTACATCAACTCGTGACTACAGCAACATGACTGTTCAATAGATAAAACATTGTATGTGAAGGAACAGGTGCACACTACTGAAAAGGTCTAATTTTCCTGTGGATAACAGAAATTAGGGTTAATTTACTTACATCAGATTTTCAGATTTTGCTACACAAATTACTGTTTTTTTTTTGTTTTTTTTTTAATTACCTGGAAACCTTATTTGCATGACTGCTAGTGATAGGCATTGTTTCCTGTGTATCAAATCTAAAGCTGGATGCACGCTCAGCCAGGATCAGGCAAAATCAGGACAGCAGCAGCCTGGATTGGGGAAGGTGAGTATAACTTGAGTAAAGGTGGACCTGTCATCAGGATGGACATGGGTATATATAAACACATGGCTAAATTATCATCAGAATTCCAGGCATACCTTTTCTACTTCAATAGTGATTTCCAGTGCTGAGATATAAACCTTTTTGTGAATATTTAATATAGTTTATGTCTCAAGTAAGTCAAAGCCATGTCTTCCTATTCATCACTCTATGCTTACCCCCCTTTAAAGCGACTCTGTACCCACAATCTACCCCCCCCCCCCAAAAACGCTTGTACAGTCGGATAGCTACTTTTTAATCAAAGATCTGTCCTGGGGTCCATTCATGGATTGATGCAGTTATTGTCCTAAAAAACAAACTTACAGCCCTATGTCAAAGTGGCGCGGCCTGAAGTGTCTATGCCCTAGGTTTGCACCGACTTTCTATGCCTCCTCCCCGCCCTCATCACCATTAGGAACACCCCAGGCAAGTTTTCTTCTATTTATCACTTGTTTGAACACTGCACAGGAGCCTGAACTATTCAGCACAGTGTTAAGACAGGTGATGATTAAGAGGAATCCTGCTTGGGCATTCCTAATTATGAAGAGAGCTGGAAGGAGGGATGGAGAGGTGGGGCAATCCTAGGGAATGAGTACTCTAGGCCAGACCAATTTGACATAGGGCTGGAGGTTTAAAAGTAGTTTTTTAGGACAATAACTGCATCACCTGCCGAACGAACCCCAGGACAGATCTTGGATTAAAAGCCACTATCCGAAGGTACAAGAGGTTTTTTTTTGTTTTGTTTTTTTTTTTGGGGGGGGGGGGGGGGCAGATTGTGGTTACAGAGTATCTTTAAGTGAAAGCCAGTAGACCGCAAGTGGACACAGAGTGAAGGGTGAATAAAAGGAGATAGCTAATCCTCAGAGCTCTTGCCATGCTGGAAAACATGCATAGGCACTTGAGAATTATTTGTATGTTAACAAAAATGCTTATGTCTCAGAATGGGGAAAGAACATGGAGACAAAAAAGGGTATTAGTAGAATAATGATGACTATCCGTATCTATGAGCTTATTTACGCTCATGTTTAGTTTCTATTGGCAACCATTTTGTTATAGACATAACTTTTTCTCAGCAATTCTGGCAGTTATTTTTTTTTTTTTAATTTATTTACTCTGTTCACTGCATGGGATCAATAATCTAATGATATTTCTGCATGTGACAACACAAAATATATACGTTTTTTAAATCTGGGAAATGATTTTTAATTTTTAAAAACATATGTCAGTTATTGCTGCCAGTGGTTCTACAAGCTTTTGATTCATGGTGTGGTTTTTCAAACATGGCTTTACATTTTGTTCTCATTTTAGGCTATGTTGCTACACAGTATTTTTGCTCAGCATTTTGCAACCAAAACCAGGAGTGGATTGAAAACACAGCAAAGCTATGTTCACACACATTTGAAATGTAGTGAGTGGCTGTCATTTGAGGGGGAACTCCAGGTAGAGGTTAAAAAAAATGAAACTTCTGCAGAAGCATACTGCATTACTTACCTGTCTATCCCAGTTTTGAAATTACCAAAAATCCATTTGTTGGGGGGGGTTCTCCATTTGCGACTTTCTGAACACGTTTTTATTACAATTTTTCTGGATTTGATGAGACCAAAAATTGCACAATTTTGCACTTTGGAATTTTTTTGCATTTACACCGTTTACCGTGCACAATCAGGAGTGTGATAATTCAATAGTTGAGGTGGTTTTGCACACGCCGATACCAATAAGTTTATTTATTTATTTTTATAAAATAGCAAAAGGGGGGTAATTCAGACTTTTATTATGGGAGGGGATTTTTTTTTGTTAATAAAAACACTTTTTTTTCCTGGGGGACTTCTATATGCACAGCATATATACAGAACTGATCAATGAGATCAGTGCTGTGTTGCTCTGGGCTGCAGCCCAGAGCTATGGACTGCCAAGTCGGGATCGTCGTCAGTGCGGCACGGAGGCCGACACGGGCAGAAGAACCGATCTTGGAGATCTGACCCACTAGACACCAGGAATGGGGCTTTTCAAGCATTTAAAGAGAACCAATCACCTAAATGTAACTGTCCCTATTATGAAAGTATATCTCTCCCTAAGTCTATTCATGAAGATACAGACTGCATTTGCAGTCTGTATCTTTATACTTACCTGATCCTCTGTTCCCTGGCTGTTCCGGTGGGCGCCGCCATCTTGATGACGTCACTTGCGTTCCAGCGGTGCGTTCCAGCGTGACGTCATCAAGATGGCGCCGCCGCCGGAACAGCCAGGGAACAGAGAATCGGGTAAAGTATAAAGATACAGACTGCAAAGGCAGTCTGTATCTTCATAGATAGACTTCATGAAGATACAGACTGTATTTGCAGTCTGTATCTTTATACTTTACCTATCCTCTGCTTCAGTGCCGCACGGCCGGGCGCCGCCATCTTGATTACGGGCCTTGCGTTCCACCGCTGGAACGCAAGTGACGTAATCAAGATGGCGGCGCCGGCCTTGCTGCACCGAAGAAGAGGATAGGTAAAGTATAAAGATACAGACTGCAGAGGCAGTCTGTATCTTCATAAATAGATTAGAGAAGAGGGACTAGAAAATACACAGCGATCTTGCACTGTATAGCGCGAGATCACTGTGTATTAACGGAGCGGCCGGCAAAGGATCATGGGAACCTTTCCTGCCGCTCTGCATGACGGGAGTTTCCTGTCTCGCGCCGGCTCTTTTGAAAAGAGCCGGCTCGAGACAGGAAAGTAAAAAGTGAATAATTAAAAAACATGGCAATAAAAATAATGAATTATATTTACAAATGTCAATAAAATGATGATTTACATCTAATTAGGGAATAAATTTTTTTTTAACTTTCGTCCATGATTGGTTCTCTTTAAAATGCATTTTTGCATTTACACCGTTTACTGTGTGCAATCAGGAATGTGATACTTCAATAGTTTAGGTGATTACGCACACGGCGATACCAAATAAGTTTATTTATTTTTATAAAAGGGGGGTGATTCAGACTTTATTAAGGGAGGGGATTTTTTTATTAATAAAACCCCTTTTTTTCCTGGGGAAATTCTATATGAACAGCACTGATCTCTCATAGAGATCAATACTGTGTATATATACAGAACTGATCAATGAGATCAGTGCTGCGATGCTCTGGGCTACAGTCCAGAGCTATGGACTGCCAAGTCGGGATCGGCGTCAGTGTGGCACAGAGCCCGGCCAGGACAGAAGAACCGATCTTGGGAGATACGACCCACAAGACACCAGGGATGGGGCTTCCCAACCGTTTAAATGCAGCTGTCAGGCTTGACAGCTGCATTTAAATGCCTAATTAGCCGACACGGTGATCGAACTATCGAAATATCTGTATGACATTAAAAGTTAAAATTAATGACATGAACTGTAAAACAATACCACCATGTGCAAAATAACAACAGAACTAGACCTTTAAGAGCGAGAAATGGGCCTAAACATGGCAACTCTAACGGATTAGCATCCTGATCATGCGCCATTCTATGTTGTTGCTAAGGGACATTTGCATGTTAACATTTTCTGGTTTCAGACAGGATTTGAGGCATGTGACAATGTTTTCTCCTAAGCTAAAAACCTAATCAAATGTGGAGCTAGTCGCTAGTAAGCAAAGATACTTTTTTCCCACCCTACTTAACATGGGAACATTTACAGAATGTCTTCTAACGGATTCTAACCATTCTAACGGATTTTCCTCACTGTCCTGCACAGGAGACACCAAGTAGCTGCTTAGCTTGGCTTCCCGTGTTTCGTGGAGTGGCGCAGTGGTTGACGGTGTAGGGGCTGCCCCACTTCCTCTAATGATCTAAAAATCCTAATGACTTTCTTGGCTTCTTTCCTTCAAATGAAGATGCAGATGACACAGACACAGCTTTGTTCTCTCTGTGGTACTCTTCCTGTTGACTGTAGCTGCTGACTCCATCTCTGCATTCACTTTCTCCTGAATGGTGGAAACACGGTTTTCAGAAATTTAAGTCACTTAAAATCTGGATCAACAAAACTATTTCAAGTAGCTCCTCTGTATATTTATATAAAATATACGACATGGAGAGAAAGGAGCTGTTGCACATCACACCTATGGCTGACACTAATGCCTCTCAGCCACATCTAAAAACCAATGCCAGGATGTTTGTTTATAATTTGATCAAACCATATTGCCCCATGTACCACGGTCTCCGGTTTTGGGGGGGCCCTTTGGGTTTGGTCCTGTGACATTGGGGTTGCAGGGCCATTCTATGGCCTCCTTCCCCTGCTTGTGCACGCTTTGCGGGGTTGGCGGTCGCTGACCGACCACAGTGTGGAGATAGTGTAAGGACCCATGTGAACCAGTAGACTGGCACGTGGTACATGGGGCAATATGGTTTGATCAAATTATATACCAACATCCTGGCGTTGGTTTTTTAAATGTTGCCGAGAGGCATTAGTGTCAGCGATAGGTGTGATGTGCAACAGCTCCTTTCTCTCCATGTCGTAATTTATATAAAATATGCTTTACAACTGAAATTGTTACATTCTTCTCCTGGTAAGTCATCTGTAAACTCCATCAGTAAGCTTTATCAGTGGGGAGAGAGCATTGTTGACCACACGGAGTAAAACTGGCGAAATTCCGCGGTTGAGAATTCAGAATTCTTAGAAATGCACTGAAAGATCAACATGTGGAACGGGCGATTAGAGAGTGCAAGAAGTTTACATACCTCGGCAGAATTTTTGCTTTCTTGTCCTTCTATCTGAAAATATGAATAACACAAAAACTTTTCTTCCACTCATGGTTAGTGGTTGGGTGAAGCCACTGATTGTCAAACTACTGTTATTTTCTTTTAAAATTATAATGACAACCACAAATATCCAAATGACCCTGATCAAAAGTTCACACACCCGAGTTCTTAATGTGCTTATTCATTACTTTTCTCCTCGTCGTTCTCCTGCAGTGTCCCTCACTGAATGCTACTGCCTCCACTTCTAAGACAAGCTTGTTTCAGCAGTAACAGCCTGCTCAGCCAATCACTGGCCACACTGCTGTCCCATTTAGTCAGTGATTGGCTGAGTCGGCTGTCACTGCTGAGGTACTTTTTTACAAGATACCGAGATACTTTTTTACGAAAAGTTTGATACAAGTTGGGAATTGCAGTTTAAGAAAAATATTTTTGTGACAGCACAATGTATCTTCTGTCTAAAGCTTTAATAAGGCATTTAACCCCCTTGTGCTTCACCGTAGCTATGGGAGCTATGTCATTGCCTTCGTGATTTAATAGGAAATAGTGTCTTTTAAAATCTTTTTCATAGTTTGTAAATGCTTCTTTAATGGATGTCTGCTTTGTGGACCACTTGTACTTGGGTGTTTGTCACTAACAGTCTCTTCTTTTGAGCTATGCCCGTTTCATATTCAATATGTCATTGTATTTCAAATGTTGAAATAGACTGGAGGTATTGCCGTTGGTGGCACTTTTTTTTTTTGCAGAGTTTACAAATGAGATCTTTTTGTACATTATTTAGCAATGTCATCTTTAGCATCTTTAAGGGACCTTTACAAAGGCTGCTGGGACGCAGAAAAGCAGGGAGAAGATGTGTCATCCGTCCGTGCCTAATTTATAATTATAAACATGCCTGCTCACAGGCATAACTCATGATACAAATCTACGACCTCTGGAAGCAGGCATAAATTTGTTGCGTTGGGCACAGGACTGGCCAGATTGCCTAAGAGACGTGGGCCTCTTAGTAAATCCCACTGGGGAAAAGGGTGCAAGGATTTATTCCTAAATGTCCCCCTTTGTGTCTAAATAACTGACACCGAATTTTCATTGGACTGGGTACAAGCTGCTCTGCTTCTTTATCGTGGAGTTGCTCAGCTGCCTCATACTTCTCCATATTCTCACCACTACCGTTAGCTTCTATATTGTCTTGTCCCACTTCAGGCTAAAGAGCTCTAGGATCTGTGCCTATGAGTTTAAAGGGGTTATCCAGTGCTACAAAAACATGGCCACTTTTCCCCCTACTGTTGTCTCCAGTTCAGGTGCAGTTTGCAATTAAGCTCCATTTAATTCAATGGAACTGAGTTTCAAAACCCTGCCCTAACTGGAGACAACAGTAGGGGGAAAGTGGCCATGTTTTTGTAGCGCTGGATAACCCCTTTAAGGAAAGAGAACTGACATTAGTGGTATAACAGGCTACATTATAATTCCTGTGTGACATTTACTGTTTTTATATAAAATGTATGACTTGACCAGTATTATAACCTGTACAGGCATATACTCAACTAACATATAGCCACCTGTACCTGTCAGACCCTGTACTATCCCTTATGTTTTAATACCAGGTGTGCAATTGTATATTATAACACAATGTTGTGGGGCACATTTCCTTCAAGGTTACATTACAACACAGAGAGCCATGTGAATTGACCTTGACATATACAAGAGTCAATACACCTTGTATTCCATTTATAGGGGTAGTGATCACTTTTGTTTGAAGCATATAAAAGTATAACAGTACTTGAAAAGTATTTATCAATGAGATCAGTGGTGTGTAGCAGACAGTAGGATTTATGGCTACTCCATGGAGTCCCTCTGGCATTCTGAAAATCTACTGCCTGAGGAAATAAACTTATTTGGCCTAATGTTGGGAACAGCCCTGCTAGGCGCTGAGAAAGTTGGACTGAGGACAGGTAAGTATCCTTTTTTTTTTATATAGTTTTATTATTTCAAGCTGCTATTGCTTGGTTTTGTAGCTGGCTGTTTATGAAAAATAGGGGAGACTCTATGCATTAGTTCAACAAATAAATATTTTTTTTAAATGCATGGGGTCCCCCCAATTTTCATAACTAGCCAGATACAAAACCAAGCAGCAACCTGAGACTATCAGGGTGGCAAGGGCCATTTATTTTTGCCTTTGCCTGCCTAATAATACCAGCCTGCTGCCGCCCAGTCCTGGATCGTTTTATAACTCTCCAGGCCTGGCGGTGTCTGGCTCTACGGTAGGTACCAGTGTGTGCGTGGTTAATGTTAGCCATTCTATGACCTAACGCAAAGCCTTGGTTTAATAATAGAAGCCATCTATTAAACTGCTTCCACTACTAAGCTGGAAATAAGTAGGAAAAAAACGTTTTTAAATGATATTTAAAAAAAAAAAAAAAAAAAAGATCTATTTTGAAATAAAAACACCGAAGAGAACCCTCTTTGCCCACTTTAGTAAATAAAAAACAAAAATTCTTCTTTTCACCAAAATTCATGACAGTCCTGGTCTTTAGTGGAAGAAATGCCAGAGGGATGAAGTCTGCCATGCTTAGGAGGAGGGACTACAGCAAGGCACGTGCATGCACCCAATCAATAGGAGGACTGCTGGTGATGTCATACACTGAGGCGCAACCCAGCGGTACATGGGACACTGAGAAGCAGTACAGGGGGGGTGGGTGGGCAGTCACAGTGGGTGCTAAGGGCATGCTGCCCAGCTTTTGTGCTTAAAAGCGTTTTGTCTTAAAGTTAAAAGGACATTTACAATGTATTAGCCAGTGGCGTAGCTATAGGGGTCGCAGGGGTCGCCATGGCGACCGGGCCCCTACGCTAGGGGGGCCCGCACGGCCCCTTTTGCCACTACTTCCTGTGCTCCCCCAATCCGGGGGGGCCGCGGCAGGGGCGGACTGGGCCGGGGGGCATATGCCCCCCGGCCCGGTCCCCCCATGCAGTTAAAAGGCCCCGGCCGCCGGACCTCTTTAAGTTCAGTGAGCTTCCGGGTTGCCGGCCCTGGCCGGAAGCTCACTGATGCAGGACCGCGGCGCCGGGACTTCTCCTCCTCCTCGGCAGCTGACATGTGACGTCATCACGTCACATGTCAGCCGCCGTGCAGTATAGAGGAGAAATCCGGGCGCCGCGATCCTGCATCAGTGAGCTTCCGGCCAGGGCCGGCAACCCGGAAGCTCACTGAACTGAAGAGAAGCTGGCAGGGAGATCAAGGATCCAGGTGAGGTGAGTTTATTTATTTATTTTTTCATTTTTTACATAAATGTTGCGATGTGGGGGGCTGCACAAGGGGTCTATACTGGGGGGGGGGGGGCTGCACAAGGGGTCTATACTGGGGGGGGCTGCACAAGGGGTCTATACTGGGGGGGCTGCACAAGGGGTCTATACTATGGGAGGGGGGCTACACAGGGGGTCTATACTATGGGAGGGGGGCTACACAGGGGGTCTATACTATGGGAGGGGGGCTACACAGGGGGTCTATACTATGAGAGGGTTACACAGGGGGTCTGTACTGTGGGGGATCTACACAGGGGGTCTATACTGTGGGGGGGCTACACAGGGGGTCTATACTGTGGGGGGCTACACAGGGGGTCTATACTGTGGGGGGCTACACAGGGGGTCTATACTGTGGGGGGCTACACAGGGGGTCTATACTATGGGGGGGCTACACAGGGGTCTATATCTACATTATCTGTACTCAGAGATATCTTTGTGTTGTCTGTGGCGTTACATAGGACTGCAAGTGACTACTACATTATCTGTACTCAGAGATATCTTTGTGTTGTCTGTGGCGTTACATAGGACTGCAAGTGACTACTACATTATCTGTACTCAGAGATATCTTTGTGTTGTTTGTGGCGTTACATAGGACTGCAAGTGACTACTACATTATCTGTACTCAGAGATATCGCTGTGTTATCTGTGGTGTTACATAGGACTGCAGGTGACATCTACTGCATTATCTGTACTCAGATATCACTGTGTTATCTGTGCTGTTACATAGGACTGCAGGTGACTACTACATTATCTGTACTCAGAGATATCACTGTGTTATCTGTGGTGTTACATAGGACTGCAGGTGACAGCTACTACATTATCTGTACTCAGAGGGATATCACTGTGTTATCTGTGGTGTTACATAGGACTGCAGGTGACATCTACTACATTATCTGTACTCATAGATATCACTGTGTTATCTGTGGTGTTACATAGGACTGCAGGTGACCACTACATTATCTGTACTCAGAGGGATATCACTATTATCTGTGGTGTTACATAGGACTGCAAGTGATATCAGGTGACTTCTCCAGGTTGCAGAAGTTCAAACTTCATCGTGCCCTGCTGACAGTTTATTATGGGAGTTTTGCAGCATTTGGCTCTTCAGGTTGCAGCACTACAACCCCCATTGTTTCCAACTGGCAGTTGATGATGAGAGTTGTAGTTTTTCAGCTGGAGAGTCAAAGATTGGAATACAATGGTTAGACAATGACACAGTACAGTCCATTCATTATAGGGGGCAGTAGTGCAGTACATGAGGTGGAGGCAGTGACAGGGCATTAGAACATGGTGGCACATTAGAATCATTGGATATAACGTTAGATATGACTTGCCTGATCGGGTGAGATGGGGGGCCCCAAGCTAACATTTTGCACCAGGGCCCATCAGCCTTTAGCTACGCCCCTGGTATTAGCTGCTGTATGTCCTGCAGGAAGTGGTGTTTTCTTTCCAGTCTGACACAGTTCTCTCTGCTGCCACCTCTGTCTGTGACCGAGTTTAAGGGGGGATGCAAAAGTCATAGCTTTTAGTTACTATTTATTTTTTTAAGCATTAAATACAGTAGTTCTTAAAAGAATAATAGTTCATAGCGCAAACACACCTTTTCTAATATTTGTATTATACACCCATGTACAGTAGCTTGTTACAACTATGTGTGAATATCTTTTATGCTAAGTTATCAGAGTAAATATGTATATATTGGATTATCACAAATCTTCCCAGCACCAACATTCAATTCATTTCCTGCTGTCAAATCCTGCGGTCACGAGTTTCTCACTTTTAACTGTGGCCACTATCTGCTAACCTGAACATGCAAGCATTAAGAACAGTTAAAGCATCACAAAAGTTAAAGAATGTATATGAAATTGTTCACTTTACTAATCAAAAATAATTCATTTCATTTCTGGACCAGGTATTTCTTTAAGTACAAAAAGGTATATAGGAGATATACGCAAAAACATTTTAGCGAAACCTGTCTGGATCACAGACATGAAACATCTTATCCCAAAGATCTATAATTCATTTTGAACAGCTTAGTAGTTTTAGAGTGGGACTGAGTCATTGGGGTGGTCCACCAGCCCTAATGCAAAGATCTCTCTCTATGCACAAATCAGAAGAGATTTGTCATTCAGAACCAGGGGATCACCCCCTTTTTGATCACTTAAAAAAAAAAAAAAAAACTTTTCTGGATTTGATGTGAACAAAAATCTGCAATTATGCACTTTGGCGGGTTTTTGTGAATGCCACAATTTAATAGCTAGGGCGATTTCGCTCATGGAGATAGAAAACATTTTCATTTTTTTATTTTTATTTATAAGATGGCAAAAGGGGGTGATTTAAAGTTTTATTGTGGGATGGGATTTCTTTTTATTAATGAAAAACCTTAAGTCCCCCTGGGGGACTTCTATTATAACTTCACTAATGTAAGAACATACAAGATCAGTGTACAATTACTATGGGGCTGTTGGGGCCCATAGTAATCTAGTGCCAATCCAGAATCAGCATCATTGTGGCTAAGCCATGACGTACCAGGTACGTTATGTTTGGCTATGGGGTTAATTTACCTTCTATCGACTGAGTCACAGTATTTTGTATCTATTGTATTTTCCTACTAGTTTACTTAGTGCGTAGGAGAAACCCTCACCTATTTAATTAGTAAAATGAGTAACAAAGAAGCAGTGAAGGCCTACAGTCTTGTGATCTTCTTTCTTATAGCACGCCAATGACTTCATAGAGAAAAAAATATTATCAAGGAAACAAAATCCAGCAAGTTCCTGATAAAAAAATCCAAGGCTTTATTTCATGAAGTCAATAAAATCGTTATACAAAAATCTAATTTTTTCCAATAAAAAATGCTAGACGTGTTTTTGTCATGTCTTGGCCTTGATCACTTGCTGTTTGTACAAGTTTTACAGGCAACACACTGCCACCCGCCTAATCTGACTTATTGTGGCAGATAGGCTACACAGACTATAATTGTCAGGAATCTGCAGTAGCCTGTGTGAACTGGACCTGGTGTTTTTCCTTTGTGTGCCACACCTGATTGCTTCTCAGCTTTTGGCTATACAGGAGTTAAGCTGAGAAGCTCTTGGACTTGATTTCACACCTGTGTTGTTGCTGTGATTGACAGGTTTCTCTGCCTGTCTGTACCTGGAAGATCAGAGCGCCGGTCCAATGAGGATCCAGACCGGGCTCTTGGTCAGCATAAAATCAAAGCAGAGACTGAGTCCCAGCGCTGGCTATTTAGGTTAACTCCTGGTCCCAGCTCCCCTGTCTATTCCTGCGAACCCCTCTCCTAATCCCTCTGTGTTGCTCGACTTGTTATCTGACCTTCTGCTTGACTATTTGACGATCCCTTTGCCTGCTGATTTTGTACTGCGCTGCCTGTGTGGATTTGACCCGGCTTGTTCACCTTTCTTTTATGTTTGTTCGTCCGTCTTGTTCTGTGTGCACTTTATCAGTGTAGGGAACGTCTTCGTGGTTGTCCATGGCCGCCTAGGACCGAGTGAGGCAAGTAGGCAGGTGACATTGGGTGGGTTCAGACCTAGGGCCCACTATCTTGTCCTGTCTGTATCGCCCGATCCTGACAATAATAAAGTCTGACTCCTGTAACCAGCCCAGAAGTGGAGCACATTGATTTATTTAAAACATTGCTTTATTTAAAAAGTTCATATTCACCAGAAATCGTATAGAGTAGAAGCTGTCAAATTGGCAAAGGTTAGGACAACTTCATATTTATGTTTATTTTTAGTGTATGGGAGCCATCATAGCAGATAAGCTCCACTCACTAACTCAGGGACAACAGAAAATTATAGATGAAGTTTGCAGAGAAGAAAAATGCCTTCTAAAAACTGGAAAAAGCCACTACCATTTCTAACCCTCTTCCTAAGAGCTCTTCCTTAACAGACCTCTCTTACCATAGTCAATCTAGTACACCATAAGGGCCTTTTATAGGGGCTGATTATTGTACAAAAAATCATTAAATCGTTTGATGTTTAGCAAATTCTTCTGGTGTAAGCACTGCAACGACCAAATGACGAACAAATATTTGTTGTTGATCACATTTTATGAGTCCTCGTCTAAATCGTTAATCCTTCTCGTGTAAACACTCTTCGCTCTGTAGATACGAACGCAATTACGATTACTCACAGTATATATATATACCAACACAATTATGATCACATGATAAGTGAGAGAACAGCCGGCACCAGCTTGTATACGGCACTCAGGAGCAATGTGCTATGTCTCTGCAGTCCAATCAGTGGTGCTTCAAAGTGATTGCAAGATGATAGCATACCTTGCAGCAAGCAACAGACACTGAGCACTCACCAGTTCAGAAGAAGGACTTGCTTTATTGAAAATAGGCTACATGGGTAGGGAGGACAGGTGGAATGGCAAGTGCATTCTCCCGGGACAGCTGTTTCGCACTGTCCAGCGCTTCTTCCTGCCAAGGAACCAATCAAAATTTTTGGCATGTCTCTATGATGTCAAAACTTTTTACAGACGGGTACACTTCAACATTTTGGTAAACAACCTTCTAAAACCCTGGTTTTATTCTCACTTAGAGGTAGGATATATATTGGTATGGAGCCTGCACAGCAGTGCACAGATCCTTTATGGAAGTGTTTCTCAACTCCAGTCCTCAAGACCCACCAACAGGTCATGTTTCGCTGATATCCCATACAACGAACATCTGTGGCAGTTACAACGAACAGCTGTGGCAGTTACTGGTGCACTGACTATAATCATATCACCTGTGAAATCCTCAAAACATGACCTGCTGGTGGGTCTTGAGGACTGGAGTTGAGAAACTGCTTTATGAGGATGGGGACATATAGGGGGAGATTTATCAAACATGGTGTAAAGTGAAACTGGCTCAGTTGCCCCTAGCAACCAATCAGATTCCAGCTTTCATTCCTCAGACTCTTTGGAAAATGAAAGGTGGAATCTGATAGGTTGCTACTGGGGCGGATTAACTTTACCATAGGCCCCGGGCTGTTCACCAAGCCTGGGCCCCCCCACCTCACTGTAACTATGGCAGCACTAGCCTGGCGTTCATAGTACAGGACAGATAATGTCATGATGTCCTAATTTGTGCAAAATTGGCAAAAAAAAAACCCAGTGAATCATGCAATTCATGCTGCTGCCCGAAACGACCCTATTATAATCCACTACTGGGTTGCTAGGGGCAACTGAGCCAGTTTCACTTTACACCATGTGTGATAAATCTCCCCCATAGCCTCTATAGATATTTTCCACATAGGTTATGTTCACACACCGTCTTTTTTGGCTGTTTGATCAATTTGAGGCCATATAAAAGACATATCAAACAGCCCAAAAAAGACTGTGTGTTAAAATAGTCTCATACAAATCCAGGACAACAAACGTCTTTTTTATCCAAAACTTTCTATGTTCAAAAAGTATTTTACAATGCAACACAGTTCATTGCAAGCAAAGCAAAGTTAACATCACCCAAAAAGTGCAACGCCCAGGATCGTGTGTCTTCACGCTGTGGCATCAGCGCTCCTTGGATCCATGCATCTAGAGCCGATACTACAGCGTGAAGTCAAGTGATCTTCGGCGATGCACTTTTGGGTAATGTTTATTTTGCTTAGGTTGCCACGGACTGTGTTGCATTCTGAAATGAAAGAAGGGACTAGCAACCCTGTTTTGGGACACTTTACCCTAAGTGCTATAACATGGAAATATCCATTGCTTATTGTTGTTTCATAGCTAATTCCCCTGCAGCAAGTCTTCTAGACTTCTTACATATGGAATCTATTGCCATGATTTTCTTGGTCTGATTGGTACAGGTAACAAATATTGGATTTGAGATCAAAGGAATATGGAGGTAAAGAAGGTTGGGGTTATGTATCACTAAATAACATTATGGTAACAGGTAGAAAAAAAATTACATTTTCTTGGAAAGTTGACTCACAAAAGGCGTGGGCAGGAACAATACAAATATGTGTGACATTTTAGCTTTACGCTTGGGCTAGTTTACAGCACACAGGTAACGGTTGCTACAATCACCAGTATCTCATCAAAGAGAACACATCATGTTGACCTGTATGTTTCATTTTCCCCAAAAAAAAAAAAGTTTTAGGAAACTATACTCTAAAAAATGTATTTATTTTGTAAATCACATCAATATTATGAAAAAGGCACATAGGGTAAATGTTCTTTTACACACATGGAAAAATTGACTTTTACAAGTGTTGGTTACTACTTATTCATTTAAATTTTTACAGTACAATTACAGATAACTGAAGGAGTATAAATAGCATTATTATGGGGTACCTACAATTTTTTAAACAGAAATTTAATTTCATTTTTTTTTTCAATTGTTTTCATTCTATCCAATTTGTTTATGGTAATACCAAATATCTAAAAATTGCCACATTGCCCCAAGTCACAATAAAAACACAATAACATTTATGCACATAAACAGCACTTTTGTTACAGGGAATGATAAATTACACCCATTGGCTATGTTCACACTGTGTTTTTTAAAAAAATTTTTAAATAACGTCTATTAGTACCTATCGTTTACTTAAGTCAATTGAATGCAATGTCAAATTAATGTTCATGACAATCGGGGATGCTTATTGTGTGCAGCGGTGAATTGGGATGAGGGCGCACACGGGTGCACCCGCATCCAATTCAACAGAAATGAAGATCATCTGGCTGGTAGAACGGCCGGTGTTATATGATGTTTAAACATGGCCTAAAGCTACAAAGACAAAGAGGAAACAATCTGGAAACACATGTTGCCAGATAAAAATAAGAGAAGACAAAAAGAGAAGTATCAATTTAAAAGCATGAAGGAGAAAAGAGAAAGAAGAAAAAACATTTTGCACCTTCCAGCACAGTTCCCAGTGATGGAGGAAAGACTTTTATCAGGGATTTATCAGGGACACTTTGGGCGTCTTTTGTGAGCTTATAAGGGGAAAAGCATAGATGACAACCATAGGCCGCCTATGTAGTGTGTGGGCTGTTTAGGTTGCTTCCAATTTGGATGAATTTGCTTTTTTCCCCATAATACATCAGAAACCACATAAATAGCTTGCAAACATAAATGTGGATTTAAAATCCGTATCTGGGGAAGGTTGTTTTTTTTTTTTTTTTACGTGGATCTTGCAATATTTACTGCTATTTTAATGCTGTGGAATTTTTAAATTCAATTCTGTGTAGAAAATCTGCAGCATATATGCCATGTCTAAATCCAGACTAGAAAGGCTATTGCATGATTCAAAATGATTCCAGTTTATAGCTGGTGCTGCTGGTTTCCCGCAGCTCCTATTGCAGAATAATAAAAAAACATCAATCTCAAAAATCTTAATTTAATGAATGAGTAGTAGACACTTGGAAGAAATATCTACTGATTGGGAAGACAAGAACATGAACACTGAAGCCCTATGTGAACACACGCGACAAAATGCTAGCATGGGTGAAGCCTATATGTGTTTTTTGCGACACAGTTCTTGATCACATAGCAAGAATCCCCTACACGTAATTAGACCGTCTGCTTAAAGGGGTAGTGCGGCGCTAAAGAATTATTCACAGAATAAAACACATTACAAAGTTATACAACCTGAAACAAAGTTATATAAACCTGAAAAAACAGCAGCAGTTTGTAGATACAGGATGGAGCTGCAGATCCCCATAATCTAGTAGTGTACTACAACAGGCTAGAATAGAGAAGCAGGGCTGCTGTCAGAGGTCTGTGTGGTCATATGTTCACAATGGGGAAAGGGTGAGTGTTCAGCATGGACCAATCAGGAAGTGAGAATCGGAGCTGTGCAGGAGGACAGTGACAGAAACTTCTCTATATAGCAGTGTGAATGGCTGAGTGTGAGTGCAGGCACATTATAGCAGCAGTGTGTATAGCTGAGTGTAAGTGCAGGCACATTATAGCAGGAATGGAGAGGATGGGAAACACAAGGACTGACAGAGACTGCAGGGAGCATAAAGGAATGAGCAGGCCATATGTGGGTACATAATTGCAGCACTCTCTGTCTAGGGAGAGAGGGGTTACAGCTATGGAGAGATTACCTCCACAGTCCTGTCCCCTGATGCAAGCCCCAGCCTGAAGTGGATCTGCTATGATTTGGAAGGTGGGGAAGATTTCCTATGTCAGAGTACAGTGCTGTAGACCACCCTGTGCAGACCATGCCACTCCCCCACTTGCCCTCCCACCCAGTACTGGGAGCTCGTAAGCCAAAGCAATGCTCTTAATCCAAGTTACAATTTTGAAAAACTGTGAGCTCTTCTTGCAAAATGCTCTTAATCCAAGTTACTCTTAAACCAAGGTACCACTATATATATATATATATATATATATATATATATATATATATACACACACACACACACATAAAGATTGACAGTCTGTGGTTGATACAGCTAATATCCTTTGTGAAAAAAATGACCCTTATTCCTGGACAACCCGTTAATCCTTATCAGAATACTTTCCTATACACCTCAACTGAAAAAATGTGGTATTCAGGCTGAAATTATCCCGTAAGGCTTTACACCATATGTAGCTTAATGCTGTCACAATTACCAACCCACTCTTTTCCTTCAGGTATTGCTTCAAACAAGTTTTTACATCTTTCCCCAGGAGCCCATCCTCAAAATTATTAATAGCAGCAAATAGCTATTCATTGCGGAGATGTAGGTGGAACGACAGGTAATGGAGCTGCCACACCCGATGACTGCGCAATCTGGACTGAGGTCCTGATCACGCTGCAGGTTGAGGAGTGGGAGTTGTTGTTGATTCAGTTCGTAGAAGGAAAGATAGCTAAAACAACACAAAAGAGAGCAGGCAAGGTGTGGGATCCACACACAACGGACGCCCTTGCCTGCTATTTTCTTAAACAAACTAACATTATTCTGCCAGCTTTGCGCTGTCAAGCTTCGGCCAAGGATTAATGAACTTGCATGTGACTTATGATGTAAGTGTGTTATAATGTGTCATGTGAGAAGCTTTCCATGCACATGACAACTGAATATTCTACTGACCGTAGGTAACCTACTAGTGCACTCTTTAACACAGGGAATCTGTCACCACGATTATGCTACCTTAAATGAGAGCAGCATAAACTAGTGAGGGAAATGCTGAAAAGAAGGATGTATCACTCAAATCATTCTGTTCAGCCATTCTTTTAATATGTAAGTAAATGGTTTTCAAGCCGTATCACTCCCTCTGCCCTCCATCTGCTGATTGACAGCTTTCTGCCTATATACAGCATGAGAGAAACAGATTGCTGAACTCAGGGAGAACAGCCAAATGACAACACTGCCGGCTGCTAATGAAAGCGCTCAATGCAGTGAAGTCCTAGGTGCATTGCCCCCTGGGAAACATGGGTATGCAAAAGAGGAGTCCGTGGAGCCTCATTGAAGAGTCTCAAAACACAGGACTAGCCAGATATCCCTCCGGGAAGGACCCAGCCAAGTGGCAGCTCCTGTTAGGAAACCACCAAATCCACCATATTAAGTGGCCCTATAAGTCAGTGTAATGACAAGGGATAAACCAAGGCTAGGTAACCATCCACAGACAGCTGTTTCGGGGTGTTGCCCCTCATCAGTGTGGAGCAGGATTCTGGCTAGGTGGGAGCAATGCCTAGTAGAGCCATAAGAGAAACAGATTGCTGAACTCAGGGAGAACAGCCAAATGACAACACTGCCGGCTGCTAATGAAAGCGCTCAATGCAGTGAAGTCCTAGGTGCATTGCCCCCTGGGAAACATGGGTATATACAGCATGCACAGACTTCTGCCCATCAGAGGCCAGTGGGTAGATTATGCTGGTGCTTATGAATATCCAGGACTACTGAGCACATGCACATAATGGGGATGACTGTTTAATGTCCTTGTTATTCAGGAGGATATCTCTGAATCCCCTGCACAGAACAATGTAAGTGATACTTTATTCTGTACAGCTTCTCTGTCACTAGTTTATGCTACCCTTAGAAAGGGCAGCATAAACCTACTGACAGTCTTTTTAAGTTTTAAATTAATTTATGCCTAGAAGTTCAGGCACCAGTTATATTACAAACAGGGTTTTTTGACTGTGGCATACAATAGGGATTCAAATACAGATCATTGACTTTAGTACCAGAATGTTTTAAAAGAAGCAAGATTTGGTTAACTGTAATCATTTTATACAGGCACATGGTACCTTTAATATATGCCTCTGTGTGTTCATTAGGTTCTGTAGATAAAATTCTCTGGTGCAAAGAGGTGTACCAAAGCGCCTGACCTTCTAAGGCCCCGTTCCCACTGAGCAAAGGTAGGCGCATGTTCATTCTTCAGTGCGTACAGAGCAGGAGTGCGCACGTCCCATAGACTCCCATTATGAGCAGGAGGCTACCTTTGCTCAGTGGGAACGGGGCCTAAGGGGTAGAACACCTCCTTGCTCCCCTTTGCATCCCTATCCCCACCTGAATGAGAGTCAGCTGGAAACCTATTTCCAAATGCGCACAATTTGCACAGGAGCGAGGTTTGGAAGCCAGGCTCAGAGCTGGAAACTGGCTGTCAATCAAGTAAGCAATCAGATTGCAGCATTTCAGAAGCCTTGAAACAACTTTTTTTATACTTTTCAACAAAGAACAAATTCATTTTTCTATGTTATGAACACAGAGACGGATATATGAAAGGCACAATGTATCTCCTTGACCTACCAGCTATCTGTCATTTTTTTGGAGCCTGAATTGCAGCGGGCACAGAAAGCATACATAAAAAATGTATGCTTACCTGTTCCCCAAGCTCCATGACCACAGCGAGTTCCAGTTTCTCCTGGGTTTTAGTGTTGTCACAACTCAGCAGGGAAGGCCTGCTTTGCCAGTCAGTGACTGCAGCTATGTTTTGCCTTAGTCACTGGCTGGCTGAGGTCTTCAGCCAGGTCATGACGTTGCATTAGATCCAGGCAGCTGGTAGGGGTCTAAGAGATGTGATGTAGCGCTGCAGTGGCACGAGGATGGGTAAGTACACATTGCTTTTTATGTTCCCACACCCAGCAGAGTTTTCAGCAGAGTTTTCATTTTGGCGGGACTTTTACATTGAGGCTGTGTTCACACTACGTATATTTCAGTCAGTATTGTGGTCCTCATATTGCAACCAAAACAGGAGTGGATCGAAAACACAGAAAGGCTCTGTTCACACAACCTTGAAATTGAGTGGATGGCCGCCATTGGCAAATATTTGCTGTTATTTTTAAAACAACGGCTGTTATATTGAAATAATGGCAGTTATTTACTGTTATATGGCAGCCATCCACTCAATTTCAACATTGTGTGAACAGATCCTTTCTGTGTTTTGAATCCACTCCTGGTTTTGGTTGCAATATGAGGACCACAATACTGACAAATATACGTAGTGTGAACACAGCCTCAAAGAAGCTTTGAAAGGTCAGGGGTAAAAACTGCATTAAAAAGAAGTTTTTTTTTGCCTCGAATCACCATGTTTTTGCAATGTGGTTATTGACAGCACAGGTGACACATTTCAAAATTGTGTTTCACCTGATAAAACCAAAAACTAAAAAATGCAATGAGTTTTTACCCCTGACCTTCAAAACACAATTAAAATGCAGAAAAACCACACCGTGCAAACCTAGACTGCTCAGCATTTCAATTACGCTAAGGTGAGATCAGTAACCAGTCACAAGACAGAAAGTTTACTTCTGGACTGTTTTGCACAATAGGTAAGGATAAGAGCAAATCTGGTTCAGTTATTCTTGGCTGAGAATGCTAAGAATCAAAGTCCTGTATTTTTTTTTTTTTTACAATGTGTCACAGACACCTAAATGCATGACTTTCTATGGAATAAAAGTTGTGTAATTAGTGAGTAATGCAAATGAATGGTGTAACTTGCACATGATCACGTCTGTAAATGGCTCTTCTGTAGACTCATTTAATTTTTTGAACAACTAAATCCATTAGAATTGCATGCTGTACTTCATAAACGTCACTATTTTAATGCATCCATAGGAGCTTAAAGGGGAGGAAACAGTTTTAAATGGAGCCAGTGGGAGACTTTTATTAAGGTGCATGTATTAGTGAATCTGGCAGGTCCTGTGCTTAGCACAGGAATTGAGCAATAATGTACACCTGCTCCGGAGCATGTGTAAATTTTTGCCTGCTCAACACCCACTCTCCACCACATACAGTGGAGCCTTATGGGAGGGAGCTTCTCAAGCTATCTCCATAGCTCTTGTCTCCAGAGATAACCAGCACCACATAATTGTTGCACAAAAAGTTGATTGTCAACTGGTTAAGAAACGGATTCCATGGATGGAAGGAACAGCATCAAATCTGCTTAAGATCCTGTACATGAGTGTATGGGCGCTGTCATTTAAAAAAAAAAAAAAAAGACTTTTCAGAGGGATGTGAAAAAAAAAATTGTGTTCTGTGTGATGTGACCTGGACACGAACTTTCAATGTAAGTCTATGGGGTCTGTCTAGGTCATAGACACACGGGGGAGAGTAACAAACGGTGAGGTTGTCTCTCAGCATGTTCTACTGATCTCTCAGGGTCTAAAACAATCAGACCCTCACCAATAATGACAGGTACTCTTTAAAGCAGGTATGGGGAACCTTCGGCCCTCCAGTTGTTGCAAAACTACAATTCCCATCATGCCTCGACAGCCAAAGACACAGGCATGATGAAAGTTGTTTGCAACAGCTGGAGGGCCGAAGGTTCCCCATTCCTGCTTTAAAGTAAAAATCAATGGGTTTGAAAAATCTTCAGTGTTTTCATTAGCAAAATCTTATTTTTGTTCTGCTTCATCTAGCTGGGTATATATTTCTAGGCTTAGGGCACTATCTTGGGCACTGAAATGCATTATGTTATAGTTTAAGTGCACACTTACCAAGAATAAAATGGAAAATGAGGATCTTTGTTGGTCTATGGCGGTCCTGCAGTAGCATTTTATACACAAATCAGCAATTTTGCGTAAAACAATTCAATATTGTAGATTTTTTCTAATTTTCTACCTGTAATTAGAAAAAAGTTTTGACACATAACAGAGACATGTCAAAAGTTTTGATCAGTCAGGGTCTGAGTGTTCAGATTGTGAGAACAAGGTGGGAGAAGTCCATGTGCAACACATTTTCTCCCAGTTCCGTGTTATGTGCCCTGGATAGCTGCATAATGTAAGTCACAGCGGCTTGGCTGTTTCTAATCGGTCATGGTCTGAGCACTCAGACCCGATCAAAACTTTTGACGTCTCTAAATGTTGTTTTTAATGACAGCTTCTCTTTAATTCAAATATCTTGACTCATTTAAGTCAAATATATTTTTTGTAACAAGTGGCTGTGATTTTTTTTAAATCTCAACCACTTTGATGCTACTGTTCCAGACTTCCAAAAATTTTGTGTGGAAATTGCCAGGGAATTTACCACGAGCAACTAAAGATGAGCGAACCTCGAGCATCCTCGAGTCTATCCAAACCCGAGCATTCGGCATAGCGGGGGCTGCTGAACTTTGATAAAGCTCTTAAGCTGTCTGGAAAACATTTATACATAGATATGTTTTCCACATAGCCTTAGGGCTTTATCCAAGTTCAGCAGCCCCCGCTATGCCGAATGATTCGGATAGACTCGAGCATGCTTGAGGTTCGCTCATCTCTACAAGCAACACATGCCTTTAAAAAGTCATAAGACATGACACCAATGGGAACCGAGTCTTATGGTGTTATGCAATCAAGGATATCATACTTTTCTCATAATAATATTCAGCCGTGACAGATTACTCAGCATTTAATCTACTAAGTAAAGTTACATCAACTCGTGACTACAGCAACATGACTGTTCAATAGATAAAACATTGTATGTGAAGGAACAGGTGCACACTACTGAAAAGGTCTAATTTTCCTGTGGATAACAGAAATTAGGGTTAATTTACTTACA
Source organism: Dendropsophus ebraccatus (assembly GCF_027789765.1). NCBI lineage: Eukaryota > Metazoa > Chordata > Amphibia > Anura > Hylidae > Dendropsophus > Dendropsophus ebraccatus. The sequence continues at coordinate 45,860,505 of NC_091462.1, read as the reverse complement.
TCAGATTTTCAGATTTTGCTACACAAATTACTGTTTTTTTTTTGTTTTTTTTTTAATTACCTGGAAACCTTATTTGCATGACTGCTAGTGATAGGCATTGTTTCCTGTGTATCAAATCTAAAGCTGGATGCACTGCTCAGCCAGGATCAGGCAAAATCAGGACAGCAGCAGCCTGGGATTGGGGAAGGTGAGTATAACTTGAGTAAAGGTGGACCTGTCATCAGGATGACATGGGTATATATAAACACATGGCTAAATTATCATCAGAATTCCAGGCATACCTTTTCTACTTCAATAGTGATTTCCAGTGCTGAGATATAAACCTTTTTGTGAATATTTAATATAGTTTATGTCTCAAGTAAGTCAAAGCCATGTCTTCCTATTCATCACTCTATGCTTACCCCCCTTTAAAGCGACTCTGTACCCACAATCTACCCCCCCCCCCCCCAAAAACGCTTGTACCGTCGGATAGCTACTTTTAATCAAAGATCTGTCCTGGGGTCCATTCATGGATTGATGCAGTTATTGTCCTAAAAAACAAACTTACAGCCCTATGTCAAAGTGGCGCGGCCTGAAGTGTCTATGCCCTAGGTTTGCACCGACTTTCTATGCCTCCTCCCCGCCCTCATCACCATTAGGAACACCCCAGGCAAGTTTTCTTCTATTTATCACTTGTTTGAACACTGCACAGGAGCCTGAACTATTCAGCACAGTGTTAAGACAGGTGATGATTAAGAGGAATCCTGCTTGGGGCATTCCTAATTATGAAGAGAGCTGGAAGGAGGGATGGAGAGGTGGGGCAATCCTAGGGAATGAGTACTCTAGGCCAGACCAATTTGACATAGGGCTGGAGGTTTAAAAGTAGTTTTTTAGGACAATAACTGCATCACCTGCCGAACGAACCCCAGGACAGATCTTGGATTAAAAGCCACTATCCGAAGGTACAAGAGGTTTTTTTTTGTTTTGTTTTTTTTTGGGGGGGGGGGGGGGGCAGATTGTGGTTACAGAGTATCTTTAAGTGAAAGCCAGTAGACCGCAAGTGGACACAGAGTGAAGGGTGAATAAAAGGAGATAGCTAATCCTCAGAGCTCTTGCCATGCTGGAAAACATGCATAGGCACTTGAGAATTATTTGTATGTTAACAAAAATGCTTATGTCTCAGAATGGGGAAAGAACATGGAGACAAAAAAGGGTATTAGTAGAATAATGATGACTATCCGTATCTATGAGCTTATTTACGCTCATGTTTAGTTTCTATTGGCACCATTTTGTTATAGACATAACTTTTTCTCAGCAATTCTGGCAGTTATTTTTTTTTTTTAATTTATTTACTCTGTTCACTGCATGGGATCAATAATCTAATGATATTTCTGCATGTGACAACACAAAATATATACGTTTTTTAAATCTGGGAAATGATTTTAATTTTTAAAAACATATGTCAGTTATTGCTGCCAGTGGTTCTACAAGCTTTTGATTCATGGTGTGGTTTTTCAAACATGGCTTTACATTTTGTTCTCATTTTTAGGCTATGTTGCTACACAGTATTTTTGCTCAGCATTTTGCAACCAAAACCAGGAGTGGATTGAAAACACAGCAAAGCTATGTTCACACACATTTGAAATGTAGTGAGTGGCTGTCATTTGAGGGGGAACTCCAGGTAGAGGTTAAAAAAAATGAAACTTCTGCAGAAGCATACTGCATTACTTACCTGTCTATCCCAGTTTTGAAATTACCAAAAATCCATTTGTTGGGGGGGGTTCTCCATTTGCGACTTTCTGAACACGTTTTATTACAATTTTTCTGGATTTGATGAGACCAAAAATTGCACAATTTTGCACTTTGGAATTTTTTTGCATTTACACCGTTTACCGTGCACAATCAGGAGTGTGATAATTCAATAGTTGAGGTGGTTTTGCACACGCCGATACCAAATAAGTTTATTTATTTATTTTTATAAAATAGCAAAAGGGGGGTAATTCAGACTTTTATTATGGGAGGGGATTTTTTTTTGTTAATAAAAACACTTTTTTTTCCTGGGGGACTTCTATATGCACAGCATATATACAGAACTGATCAATGAGATCAGTGCTGTGTTGCTCTGGGCTGCAGCCCAGAGCTATGGACTGCCAAGTCGGGATCGTCGTCAGTGCGGCACGGAGGCCGACACGGGCAGAAGAACCGATCTTGGGAGATCTGACCCACTAGACACCAGGAATGGGGCTTTTCAAGCATTTAAAGAGAACCAATCACCTAAATGTAACTGTCCCTATTATGAAAGTATATCTCTCCCTAAGTCTATTCATGAAGATACAGACTGCATTTGCAGTCTGTATCTTTATACTTTACCTGATCCTCTGTTCCCTGGCTGTTCCGGTGGGCGCCGCCATCTTGATGACGTCACTTGCGTTCCAGCGGTGCGTTCCAGCGTGACGTCATCAAGATGGCGCCGCCGCCGGAACAGCCAGGGAACAGAGAATCGGGTAAAGTATAAAGATACAGACTGCAAAGGCAGTCTGTATCTTCATAGATAGACTTCATGAAGATACAGACTGTATTTGCAGTCTGTATCTTTATACTTTACCTATCCTCTGCTTCAGTGCCGCACGGCCGGGCGCCGCCATCTTGATTACGGGCCTTGCGTTCCACCGCTGGAACGCAAGTGACGTAATCAAGATGGCGGCGCCGGCCTTGCTGCACCGAAGAAGAGGATAGGTAAAGTATAAAGATACAGACTGCAGAGGCAGTCTGTATCTTCATAAATAGATTAGAGAAGAGGGACTAGAAAATACACAGCGATCTTGCACTGTATAGCGCGAGATCACTGTGTATTAACGGAGCGGCCGGCAAAGGATCATGGGAACCTTTCCTGCCGCTCTGCATGACGGGAGTTTCCTGTCTCGCGCCGGCTCTTTTGAAAAGAGCCGGCTCGAGACAGGAAAGTAAAAAGTGAATAATTAAAAAACATGGCAATAAAAATAATGAATTATATTTACAAATGTCAATAAAATGATGATTTACATCTAATTAGGGAATAAATTTTTTTTAACTTTCGTCCATGATTGGTTCTCTTTAAAATGCATTTTTGCATTTACACCGTTTACTGTGTGCAATCAGGAATGTGATACTTCAATAGTTTAGGTGATTACGCACACGGCGATACCAAATAAGTTTATTTATTTTTATAAAAGGGGGGTGATTCAGACTTTTATTAAGGGAGGGGATTTTTTTATTAATAAAACCCCTTTTTTTCCTGGGGAAATTCTATATGAACAGCACTGATCTCTCATAGAGATCAATACTGTGTATATATACAGAACTGATCAATGAGATCAGTGCTGCGATGCTCTGGGCTACAGTCCAGAGCTATGGACTGCCAAGTCGGGATCGGCGTCAGTGTGGCACAGAGCCCGGCCAGGACAGAAGAACCGATCTTGGGAGATACGACCCACAAGACACCAGGGATGGGGCTTCCCAACCGTTTAAATGCAGCTGTCAGGCTTGACAGCTGCATTTAAATGCCTAATTAGCCGACACGGTGATCGAACTATCGAAATATCTGTATGACATTAAAAGTTAAAATTAATGACATGAACTGTAAAACAATACCACCATGTGCAAAATAACAACAGAACTAGACCTTTAAGAGCGAGAAATGGGCCTAAACATGGCAACTCTAACGGATTAGCATCCTGATCATGCGCCATTCTATGTTGTTGCTAAGGGACATTTGCATGTTAACATTTTCTGGTTTCAGACAGGATTTGAGGCATGTGACAATGTTTTCTCCTAAGCTAAAAACCTAATCAAATGTGGAGCTAGTCGCTAGTAAGCAAAGATACTTTTTTCCCACCCTACTTAACATGGGAACATTTACAGAATGTCTTCTAACGGATTCTAACCATTCTAACGGATTTTCCTCACTGTCCTGCACAGGAGACACCAAGTAGCTGCTTAGCTTGGCTTCCCGTGTTTCGTGGAGTGGCGCAGTGGTTGACGGTGTAGGGGCTGCCCCACTTCCTCTAATGATCTAAAAATCCTAATGACTTTCTTGGCTTCTTTCCTTCAAATGAAGATGCAGATGACACAGACACAGCTTTGTTCTCTCTGTGGTACTCTTCCTGTTGACTGTAGCTGCTGACTCCATCTCTGCATTCACTTTCTCCTGAATGGTGGAAACACGGTTTTCAGAAATTTAAGTCACTTAAAATCTGGGATCAACAAAACTATTTCAAGTAGCTCCTCTGTATATTTATATAAAATATACGACATGGAGAGAAAGGAGCTGTTGCACATCACACCTATGGCTGACACTAATGCCTCTCAGCCACATCTAAAAACCAATGCCAGGATGTTTGTTTATAATTTGATCAAACCATATTGCCCCATGTACCACGGTCTCCGGTTTTGGGGGGGCCCTTTGGGTTTGGTCCTGTGACATTGGGGTTGCAGGGCCATTCTATGGCCTCCCTTCCCTGCTTGTGCACGCTTTGCGGGGTTGGCGGTCGCTGACCGACACAGTGTGGAGATAGTGTAAGGACCCATGTGAACCAGTAGACTGGCACGTGGTACATGGGGCAATATGGTTTGATCAAATTATATACCAACATCCTGGCGTTGGTTTTTAAATGTTGCCGAGAGGCATTAGTGTCAGCGATAGGTGTGATGTGCAACAGCTCCTTTCTCTCCATGTCGTAATTTATATAAAATATGCTTTACAACTGAAATTGTTACATTCTTCTCCTGGTAAGTCATCTGTAAACTCCATCAGTAAGCTTTATCAGTGGGGAGAGAGCATTGTTGACCACACGGAGTAAAACTGGCGAAATTCCGCGGTTGAGAATTCAGAATTCTTAGAAATGCACTGAAAGATCAACATGTGGAACGGGCGATTAGAGAGTGCAAGAAGTTTACATACCTCGGCAGAATTTTTGCTTTCTTGTCCTTCTATCTGAAAATATGAATAACACAAAAACTTTTCTTCCACTCATGGTTAGTGGTTGGGTGAAGCCACTGATTGTCAAACTACTGTTATTTTCTTTTAAAATTATAATGACAACCACAAATATCCAAATGACCCTGATCAAAAGTTCACACACCCGAGTTCTTAATGTGCTTATTCATTACTTTTCTCCTCGTCGTTCTCCTGCAGTGTCCCTCACTGAATGCTACTGCCTCCACTTCTAAGACAAGCTTGTTTCAGCAGTAACAGCCTGCTCAGCCAATCACTGGCCACACTGCTGTCCCATTTAGTCAGTGATTGGCTGAGTCGGCTGTCACTGCTGAGGTACTTTTTTACAAGATACCGAGATACTTTTTTACGAAAAGTTTGATACAAGTTGGGAATTGCAGTTTAAGAAAAATATTTTTGTGACAGCACAATGTATCTTCTGTCTAAAGCTTTAATAAGGCATTTAACCCCCTTGTGCTTCACCGTAGCTATGGGAGCTATGTCATTGCCTTCGTGATTTAATAGGAAATAGTGTCTTTTAAAATCTTTTTCATAGTTTGTAAATGCTTCTTTAATGGATGTCTGCTTTGTGGACCACTTGTACTTGGGTGTTTGTCACTAACAGTCTCTTCTTTTGAGCTATGCCCGTTTCATATTCAATATGTCATTGTATTTCAAATGTTGAAATAGACTGGAGGTATTGCCGTTGGTGGCACTTTTTTTTTTTGCAGAGTTTACAAATGAGATCTTTTTGTACATTATTTAGCAATGTCATCTTTAGCATCTTTAAGGGACCTTTACAAAGGCTGCTGGGACGCAGAAAAGCAGGGAGAAGATGTGTCATCCGTCCGTGCCTAATTTATAATTATAAACATGCCTGCTCACAGGCATAACTCATGATACAAATCTACGACCTCTGGAAGCAGGCATAAATTTGTTGCGTTGGGCACAGGACTGGCCAGATTGCCTAAGAGACGTGGGCCTCTTAGTAAATCCCACTGGGGAAAAGGGTGCAAGGATTTATTCCTAAATGTCCCCCTTTGTGTCTAAATAACTGACACCGAATTTTCATTGGACTGGGTACAAGCTGCTCTGCTTCTTTATCGTGGAGTTGCTCAGCTGCCTCATACTTCTCCATATTCTCACCACTACCGTTAGCTTCTATATTGTCTTGTCCCACTTCAGGCTAAAGAGCTCTAGGATCTGTGCCTATGAGTTTAAAGGGGTTATCCAGTGCTACAAAAACATGGCCACTTTTCCCCCTACTGTTGTCTCCAGTTCAGGTGCAGTTTGCAATTAAGCTCCATTTAATTCAATGGAACTGAGTTTCAAAACCCTGCCCTAACTGGAGACAACAGTAGGGGGAAAGTGGCCATGTTTTTGTAGCGCTGGATAACCCCTTTAAGGAAAGAGAACTGACATTAGTGGTATAACAGGCTACATTATAATTCCTGTGTGACATTTACTGTTTTTATATAAAATGTATGACTTGACCAGTATTATAACCTGTACAGGCATATACTCAACTAACATATAGCCACCTGTACCTGTCAGACCCTGTACTATCCCTTATGTTTTAATACCAGGTGTGCAATTGTATATTATAACACAATGTTGTGGGGCACATTTCCTTCAAGGTTACATTACAACACAGAGAGCCATGTGAATTGACCTTGACATATACAAGAGTCAATACACCTTGTATTCCATTTATAGGGGTAGTGATCACTTTTGTTTGAAGCATATAAAAGTATAACAGTACTTGAAAAGTATTTATCAATGAGATCAGTGGTGTGTAGCAGACAGTAGGATTTATGGCTACTCCATGGAGTCCCTCTGGCATTCTGAAAATCTACTGCCTGAGGAAATAAACTTATTTGGCCTAATGTTGGGAACAGCCCTGCTAGGCGCTGAGAAAGTTGGACTGAGGACAGGTAAGTATCCTTTTTTTTTTATATAGTTTTATTATTTCAAGCTGCTATTGCTTGGTTTTGTAGCTGGCTGTTTATGAAAAATAGGGGAGACTCTATGCATTAGTTCAACAAATAAATATTTTTTTTAAATGCATGGGGTCCCCCCAATTTTCATAACTAGCCAGATACAAAACCAAGCAGCAACCTGAGACTATCAGGGTGGCAAGGGCCATTTATTTTTGCCTTTGCCTGCCTAATAATACCAGCCTGCTGCCGCCCAGTCCTGGATCGTTTTATAACTCTCCAGGCCTGGCGGTGTCTGGCTCTACGGTAGGTACCAGTGTGTGCGTGGTTAATGTTAGCCATTCTATGACCTAACGCAAAGCCTTGGTTTAATAATAGAAGCCATCTATTAAACTGCTTCCACTACTAAGCTGGAAATAAGTAGGAAAAAAACGTTTTAAATGATATTTAAAAAAAAAAAAAAAAAAAAGATCTATTTTGAAATAAAAACACCGAAGAGAACCCTCTTTGCCCACTTTAGTAAATAAAAAACAAAAATTCTTCTTTTCACCAAAATTCATGACAGTCCTGGTCTTTAGTGGAAGAAATGCCAGAGGGATGAAGTCTGCCATGCTTAGGAGGAGGGACTACAGCAAGGCACGTGCATGCACCCAATCAATAGGAGGACTGCTGGTGATGTCATACACTGAGGCGCAACCCAGCGGTACATGGGACACTGAGAAGCAGTACAGGGGGGGTGGGTGGGCAGTCACAGTGGGTGCTAAGGGCATGCTGCCCAGCTTTTGTGCTTAAAAGCGTTTTGTCTTAAAGTTAAAAGGACATTTACAATGTATTAGCCAGTGGCGTAGCTATAGGGGTCGCAGGGGTCGCCATGGCGACCGGGCCCCTACGCTAGGGGGGCCCGCACGGCCCCTTTTGCCACTACTTCCTGTGCTCCCCCAATCCGGGGGGGCCGCGGCAGGGGCGGACTGGGCCGGGGGGCATATGCCCCCCGGCCCGGTCCCCCCATGCAGTTAAAAGGCCCCGGCCGCCGGACCTCTTTAAGTTCAGTGAGCTTCCGGGTTGCCGGCCCTGGCCGGAAGCTCACTGATGCAGGACCGCGGCGCCGGGACTTCTCCTCCTCCTCGGCAGCTGACATGTGACGTCATCACGTCACATGTCAGCCGCCGTGCAGTATAGAGGAGAAATCCGGGCGCCGCGATCCTGCATCAGTGAGCTTCCGGCCAGGGCCGGCAACCCGGAAGCTCACTGAACTGAAGAGAAGCTGGCAGGGAGATCAAGGATCCAGGTGAGGTGAGTTTATTTATTTATTTTTTCATTTTTTACATAAATGTTGCGATGTGGGGGGCTGCACAAGGGGTCTATACTGGGGGGGGGGGGGGCTGCACAAGGGGTCTATACTGGGGGGGGCTGCACAAGGGGTCTATACTGTGGGGGGCTACACAGGGGGTCTATACTATGGGAGGGGGGCTACACAGGGGGTCTATACTATGGGAGGGGGGCTACACAGGGGGTCTATACTATGGGAGGGGGGCTACACAGGGGGTCTATACTATGAGAGGGTTACACAGGGGGTCTGTACTGTGGGGGATCTACACAGGGGGTCTATACTGTGGGGGGGCTACACAGGGGGTCTATACTGTGGGGGGCTACACAGGGGGTCTATACTGTGGGGGGCTACACAGGGGGTCTATACTGTGGGGGGCTACACAGGGGGTCTATACTATGGGGGGGCTACACAGGGGTCTATATCTACATTATCTGTACTCAGAGATATCTTTGTGTTGTCTGTGGCGTTACATAGGACTGCAAGTGACTACTACATTATCTGTACTCAGAGATATCTTTGTGTTGTCTGTGGCGTTACATAGGACTGCAAGTGACTACTACATTATCTGTACTCAGAGATATCTTTGTGTTGTTTGTGGCGTTACATAGGACTGCAAGTGACTACTACATTATCTGTACTCAGAGATATCGCTGTGTTATCTGTGGTGTTACATAGGACTGCAGGTGACATCTACTGCATTATCTGTACTCAGATATCACTGTGTTATCTGTGCTGTTACATAGGACTGCAGGTGACTACTACATTATCTGTACTCAGAGATATCACTGTGTTATCTGTGGTGTTACATAGGACTGCAGGTGACAGCTACTACATTATCTGTACTCAGAGGGATATCACTGTGTTATCTGTGGTGTTACATAGGACTGCAGGTGACATCTACTACATTATCTGTACTCATAGATATCACTGTGTTATCTGTGGTGTTACATAGGACTGCAGGTGACCACTACATTATCTGTACTCAGAGGGATATCACTATTATCTGTGGTGTTACATAGGACTGCAAGTGATATCAGGTGACTTCTCCAGGTTGCAGAAGTTCAAACTTCATCGTGCCCTGCTGACAGTTTATTATGGGAGTTTTGCAGCATTTGGCTCTTCAGGTTGCAGCACTACAACCCCCATTGTTTCCAACTGGCAGTTGATGATGAGAGTTGTAGTTTTTCAGCTGGAGAGTCAAAGATTGGAATACAATGGTTAGACAATGACACAGTACAGTCCATTCATTATAGGGGGCAGTAGTGCAGTACATGAGGTGGAGGCAGTGACAGGGCATTAGAACATGGTGGCACATTAGAATCATTGGATATAACGTTAGATATGACTTGCCTGATCGGGTGAGATGGGGGGCCCCAAGCTAACATTTTGCACCAGGGCCCATCAGCCTTTAGCTACGCCCCTGGTATTAGCTGCTGTATGTCCTGCAGGAAGTGGTGTTTTCTTTCCAGTCTGACACAGTTCTCTCTGCTGCCACCTCTGTCTGTGACCGAGTTTAAGGGGGGATGCAAAAGTCATAGCTTTTAGTTACTATTTATTTTTTTAAGCATTAAATACAGTAGTTCTTAAAAGAATAATAGTTCATAGCGCAAACACACCTTTTCTAATATTTGTATTATACACCCATGTACAGTAGCTTGTTACAACTATGTGTGAATATCTTTTATGCTAAGTTATCAGAGTAAATATGTATATATTGGATTATCACAAATCTTCCCAGCACCAACATTCAATTCATTTCCTGCTGTCAAATCCTGCGGTCACGAGTTTCTCACTTTTAACTGTGGCCACTATCTGCTAACCTGAACATGCAAGCATTAAGAACAGTTAAAGCATCACAAAAGTTAAAGAATGTATATGAAATTGTTCACTTTACTAATCAAAAATAATTCATTTCATTTCTGGACCAGGTATTTCTTTAAGTACAAAAAGGTATATAGGAGATATACGCAAAAACATTTTAGCGAAACCTGTCTGGATCACAGACATGAAACATCTTATCCCAAAGATCTATAATTCATTTTGAACAGCTTAGTAGTTTTAGAGTGGGACTGAGTCATTGGGGTGGTCCACCAGCCCTAATGCAAAGATCTCTCTCTATGCACAAATCAGAAGAGATTTGTCATTCAGAACCAGGGGATCACCTTGATGACTATGAATATATACCTTACTCTAAACCCTCTATTACACGGGGCGACTGTGAGGAGCAAACGAGCGATGTCAGCGCTCGTTTGCTCCACGTTTCTCGCTCGCTGACGCCGCTATTGTGCCCAGCGGCAGCGAGCAGGTAAGTGCAGGGGAGGCTCCGGGAGGAAGGGGGGGCTTCCCGGATAATCGCTAGACTGTCCGGGCAGCCCATAGCAGATAGCAGCGGTTTGCTGCCGCTGCTCCTATTCCACAGGGTGGCGGCAGCAGATCGCTGCTATATGAGTTGTTTGTCTTTCAACATGTTGAAAGACAAATGACTGCAACGATCAGCCGACATCGTTCATGTCAGCTGATCGTTGCCTTCTATTACAAGGAACGATTATCGTCCGTAGCGGCCGATAATCGCTCCGTGTAATAGGGCCTTAAAACAGTTCAGCTGTTAAGAGTAAGTAATAGATCGTTGTGATAAGGGAGATTGTCAGTGTTTCCCACTGCCCGTGGTCCGGCCAGCATGAAACTGAGTAAAAAAAAAAAAAAACTGAGCGGGAACAAAGCTTTAAAAAATATGTGTATTGAAAAACTACAATTACAAGAGCTACAATTACTTTAACCCCTTAGCGTCCCATGACGTATCTGGTACGTTATGGTGACGCGGAGGAAGTTCAGAGAGGGGTCCTGCTGGGACCCTGCTCTGAACGGCGCCGCTCCCGAATGTTATCTGCAGCCGCGGAGCGCCTCTTAATAAGCATCTGAATGCAGCTGTCAAACCTGACAGCTGCATTTAGGTGCTTAGCTCCGTGCTTCCCTGGGGTCTAGTGGGACGGATCAGTTCTTCTGGCCGGGCCGGGACTAAGCATCGCAATGACGCTGATCCCGGCTCGATCATTACTCTGGCCTGCAGCAGTAAAGTAAAAAAAAGTAAAAATGTTTTTTTATTAATTAAAAATCCCCTCCCCTATTAACCCCTTAAGGACCAGTCTAATTTTCATTTTTGCAGTTCAGTTTTTTCCTTCTCATGTTGAAAAAGTCATAGCGTTTCCATTTTTTCACCTACAGACACCAGCTGTACTTTGCAATGACAGACTTAATCTTTCCATAAAATATGCTGCAAAACTGAAAAAAAAATTTGCAGGGTTTGGGGGGGGGGGGGGGGGGGGGGGAATTGTTCATGTTTACGCCATTTACCTTGTGTTAAAAAAAACCCTTAGAAAACGAACAACTGAATGCTCTTAACCCCTTCAAGACGGAGGTCATTGATGCCCAGATGTCCGGGTCAAATTAATCCAAATAACCTTGCAACAATGGTGGATTCCTTGACGCTCAAACCTCCAGGCACAGTCACTCCACTTCAATCAAGAGGCAGAGATTCCCTGTATTATTGCCAACCAGATGTGTTCTTTATTGCTACAAGTTTCAAGGGTTAACCACCCTCTTCATCAGGCGCCTAGTGACTCCAGGTTTCCATGTGTTAAAGCCAATGTGAACAGATCCAATTGGGTACAATCACATTCCACCTAGTAATTAAACTAATGTGCTTAAAATACATTGTAGATGAGTTCTAATTTGATATTAATCATGTCATAGTCTCTTTGTATTTCATAAGCAACCAGAAGGGTAGCTACATATTTATAGCCATGTTGGTCCTAATCCTATTAAAAAAGTGGACACAATGCTAGAAAATGGAATGAGAATATTTTCTGTAATTATTACAAACAAATATGAAAATTACAATTTAAAGAAAGGAGTTTGTAATTCTAAAAATAATATTTCTTCTCAATTTAGAAGCTTTAAAAAAATATTAAACCAAAAAACAATGTCTGGTTACAAAGAAAGACAGAACAGATCAATATCTGGCTATGTTCACACAACGTCAAAAATAGAGACAAGGCGGCCGATTCTGATATTTTTTTTAAAAAAAAGTCCGTTATTGCCGCGATTTAACTGACTGCAATGGCAATGCATTGAAGTAAATGGAAAGACGGACGTCCAATGCACACAATGTATTGAATAAGGGACGTTTTATACCGCAGACGTCAAAATAATGAACATGATCATTATTTTTGGACGTCTTTTCTTTTGTCAATGTTCTTTCTCCGTTTTTACGATTAAATTCAATGGAGCCACAACCTGACCCCTTTTGAATTTTTTTTTTTGTGATTTCACTGTGACCACTTCCTTTAGCGGAGAGCTGCATAGACTCACTTCTATTACAGTAAAGAGCCCTCCTTCTACTGCACACTCCTTCTATGTTGCTGTAGAACTCATTTCTTTAGTAACCGCAACAGAAACTAAAAAACACCCACGGATGATCAATAAATAGTATATCAAGCAAATGCAATATCTAAATCCAACCAAATAAGTGATACATAGGCTAAAGAGACATGATAGGCACCATAGGGTGATACTATAACATAAAAACAGCAAAGGGGGCACAAATTGGTATGCTCACCTTTGTAGGGTGTAGACAGAGTGCAACACCTCCAAACGCTGTGAAACGAGTGAAGATCGTCAAGAAGCCGCAGATGTCTCTTCTTACTAGAAAATGGGCACAGACCCTGAAATGCATTATGAGACAATTAAAACATTGCTATTTTTATCAATTGGGACTTGTGCCGTTCAGTGCCACAATACGTCCGATTTAACCCCGGTTAGCTCTGTGGTTTTGACACTTATTAACCAAATAAGTGAGGAATTTAATTTTTTTCCGATTCAACTGTTTTATTAAAGGTATTACATTTTCACACATAAGAACAAAGCACAAAATGCTAGAGAAGGCATAAACATCTTTTGCAACAAGATACATAACAAACGCAGAGAGCAGAACATCTGAAATGTTGTTCTAGTATGTTAACTCAGTAAGAAGGGTAGCAGTCATCAGCATATCTGGGACAGCCCAACAAAGTGGGTCTGCCGGAACTAGCAATGCTTGCTGGCGATAAAGAGTCCAGTCCACAAATACTCAAAGGAAACTCAAAGGAAACAGGACAGTACAACAACTGCGTCTACAAAAATGTAAGGAAACGGGGAAATGTAAACAATTTTAATTTTAAGTTCTGCGTGAGAGGGGTTAGAAAGACGGGGAGGGGGGAGGGAGGAGGAAGAGCGAGTTAAGAAGGGTGAGTAAGAGAGGGATAGAAAAGCGAAAAGAACAGGAAGACAGGATCCATACCTGAACAGTCAGTGACAGACAACTATTAGGCAACCCGGGCGTCCTGGGACGACCCCAGCACCAGCACCACACATCTCCAGGGCCGTACAGGTAGGGGGGGTAGGGGGGGGGGGGGAGGGCATGTCATGGGTTACCCAGTGTGACAGACCCGTATTTAGGTGATGCAAGGAAATCTAACCACGCATACCACGTGGACGTGTAAGCGGAAATGTCCTTAGGGGAAGTGGCAAGGAGATCTTCCATATGTTGTATGTGTGTGACCTCCCTAAACCATTCCTCCAAGGTCGGGGCGTCCGTGGAACGCCAGTGTCTGGGGATCACAGTTTTGGCCGCCTGCAATAAATGTCTCGCGAGGGATTTCTTATATTTCACCTGGGACATGGGGAACATGAACAAGAGCACGGATTCAGGGGTATTGGGGATGTGCACGCCAGTGATCTCAGAGATTAGCTGCAATACTAGTGTCCAGTATGGCTGAAGCCGGGGACAGCCCCATCAAATATGAGACATAGTTCCAGGTGCGGTGCCACATCTCCAGCACTCCTCCGAAACCGAAGGGAACCACTTATGAAGGACCGTGGGGACCCGATACCACCAAGATGCAATTTTGTAGCAGGTCTCCTGCCCTTTTGTGGCAATAGTCGCCTTGTGGGTAAGGAAGAAGCATCTATTCCACTGCTCCTCCGAGAACTTTTTACCGAGCTCCGCCTCCCATTTCCCACAATAGGGGGCTATATCCTGAGATCGTTCATGAATTAGCTGGCTGTATAGGGCAGAAATGGTATGTGTAGGGGATGAGTCGGCGACACAAAGCCGTTCAAAGGCTGTGAGGGGACGGGATAAATGCTTTCCCTGCGATACGGAGGAGTGGAAATGTTTGAGTTGCAGAAAAGCAAACGGCGCACGCGCAACTGGGTGTCGTCTTTGAGGATAGAGGCAAGAGGTTTAAGGGAGCCTTTGTCGAGCACCTGAACTAAGCGCAGGGGCGCGGTTTTGGAATATCCCAAAAAAGGGGCAGGCGATGCCCCTGGGAGAAAATCGGGGTGGTCGGTTATCGGCAGCAGGGGTCCCAGAGGGTCCATCAGAGACATAGACTCGAACGTCCCGTGGTAAGGGTGGCCAGGGTATGACGTGTAGAAAAGGACATGGTGGGGGCGTTTAATAAGGAAGGGGACCAGGTCCAGGGGAGCGTGGCTAAGGACTTGGAAGAAAGGGACTGAGCCAGGTGTACCCATAGCTTGACTTTCTCGTTGTGTATCATGTCTAACACTCGGGCGTGGGCACACGCAAGATAGTACATTCGGCAATCCGGTAACCCAGCGCCACCCATGGATTTGGGCCTAGTTAGAGTCAGCCTGTTGAGTCGAGGGTTCCTAGCGGCCCAGAAAAAGGTGCCGAAACACCGCTGAAGCTGGGTAAAAAATGAGGGGGAGAGGAGAATCGGGATGGTTTGCAAAAGATATAGAAGACGTGGTAGCAAGGTCATCTTGATAATGCTGATTCTACCGAACCAAGAGAATTCTGGGCGGGTGGTTTTAGTTAAGTTTTAAGTCTAGTTGTGGACAGCTGAAGGTGGGGGGAGCATGAGGCGGAGCTAAGGCGCGCCTCCGTACTGAGACCTCGACGTGTGCTAAACCATGCGGACTGTACCTTAGCGTCGGTGAGGCTGTTTGGAGTAGCCGACCTGGTGTACGGTGGGCGTCATAGAGGCTCTGAGAAAACGGGGTTCCGGAGCTCGGGCGTTTTCTCCGATTGGTGAGAGAGGTCGGGGGAACGTGTGGCGTCTGGCATCTCGGTCTGGAGGTATCGTGGCATCGAGGTTCAGACACACAGACGGCCGGTGAGAGGAGACGGAGTGTGGATAGAGCTGGAGGCCCGGCCCTGGGTTAGAGTGTCGGCAGTGGAGCTCGGCAGTCCTTCGGCTGGTGAGAGGAGCTGGAGGAGTGTGGGCAGCAGAGCGGAGGCCGGGGAGGAGAGACGGCTTCGGTAGATGAGGAACGGCAATTGGATATAAATTTCCCCTTACATGATCCTCTGAAGGAGTTCGGGAAGGGATCAGAAGGTCTCGTAGGAGCAACGAGGAACAAAGGTTTGCTGGTGAGAGCAGCACCTTGGTTTGGCTGAGGAACGGTCAGAGACGGTAATTGCAAGTAGGCTCAGCAGGACTGCAGGTCGGTGGATGTATGATACGGCACAGAGGTATTCCAAGATATGGATGTATAGCCCTGTATGATTACGCTAGTAGGATAGACACATGTTTTCTACCTCTTGTTAGGGGCTTAAACAGTAACACTCTTTTTCCCAGGAAAAGTAGCGTGGATTCCACGGAGTTCAGCATCTAAGGGACAAATTCACAGGTGGATGTCTTCCTTCGCCTGGGTTCAACTGGCAGGTCTGGCACTTGTAACAACTCTGCAAATAACCTGGGTCCTGTGTGTTGAGGTGAATTTTAATTAGTTCCTACTGTGCATCATAACTCTACGTGGTCCTAACCGATGTCCGGGGCTAATATGCGTGTCTAACCCCGTCACTAAACATGCATTAACTCTGTCTGGGGAACTAAGCTCTGCTGTGAATGTTATGCACTGAACCCCTTTTGGGTATTGTGCCTCTCCGGGGGTGCCTGTAACTTTATAACAGCACTGGTTAAGGAGCCATTGTTCCACATCTGCTTATTTGTAAGAGCACGCCCAGTGTGAATATTGTACTAAAGGGAACCCGTTTTTGAGTTTAATAATCAAAGTAACCTGTTGCCTTTCAGTGGTGCGCTTGGGTCAACTCAAATCATCTCACTGTATAAATTGTGGATATCAATTTTTTCTGTGTACTGTGGTTAAGAGCTAGTGGTGTGTTGGGTGAAGCCTGGGCAGGGGATGGGACCTAAGGTCAACAAAGGAAATAGTCCAGGTAAAAACGGTAATAAACATTCTGTAAAAATAGACAAACTGTTCGGTTCTCCTAATATGGCTGGTAAAAATAAGAAAGCGGGGATGGAGTCTGTTAGGGAGGGCAGGGATTCCCTGGGAGGTACGGAAAAAGGGACAACGGAGCAACCTAGTTGGCTGGAGGAAGTCTTGGGAGCAATAAAAAATGTGACTCTTTGATAGCGAGTTTGACCTCCCAAGTGGGTTCAATTGGCTCTGAGATCTCGTTGATTAGGGATGATTTCAGTAAGTTTAAAAACAGATTTTCAGAGGCAGAGCAGAGGATCAGCGATCTGGAAGATGGAGTAAGACCGCTAAAGGAGGGTTTAGAGATAGGTCTCGCAGAGGGAACATCAGGTTGGTGGGGTTCCCTGAGGGGGTGGAAGGCAGTGATGTGGAGAAATATGTGCGGGAGTGGATAATAAGTACTATTGGAAAAGAAAATCTGTCAGAATTCTTTGGAATCGTGGGGGCCCATAGAGTGCCAGGTAGGAGGTTACCCCCAGGAAGCTTTCCGAGAGCCATGGTAGCCAAACTCCTTAACGATAGGGATAGAGACAGTATTTTGAGGAAAACACGCAGCCTGGGTGAATTAAAGGTTAACAATAACAGGGTCATGATTTTTCCGGACTATGCGGTGGAAACCCAGAAGAAGAGGGTAGCCTTTACTCAGGTTAAAAGGAGAATGAGAGAGAAAAACATCAAATATAGTCTGATATTTCCCGCTAAACTGAGAGTTGTTTATGAGGAGAAAGTTTTTTTCTTTGAATCACCGGAGGAAGCGTGTAATTGGTTAGACCATAAAGGTTTGTAGGGAGGAATTGAGGGTGTTAGATGAGGGATACAGAGGTTCACCTACAAACGAGGCACGAGTTAAGTTGGATAGGGCACAGGTTAGTTTAGATAGTTACTTGTTGGGGAAGGCAAAAGCACAGGCAGGATTTATCAATAGGAAGAAACACCTGGGTTCGGGTACACCTAATAGAGGTTTAATGAATATCATCAGGAACCAGGAAGGAGGCCGGCAGATAGGGGCAATTAGGACACCGTATGGGAAAATAACAAATATAGAGGAGGAAATAAGGGTGATTTTTAGGGATTATTTTAAGAAGATCTATAGCTCCGAATTAAGGGAGGGAGTGGATGGTCTAAGGGATCTATTGATTAGGAGTGACATGCCCAAGATTACGCAAGATCAGAGAGACCAGTTGGAGGCACCGGTGACCATTGCAGAGCTTGAAGCGGCACTGGATAAAATGAAGGGGGGGGGTTCAACACCAGGGAAGGACGGTATCCCATTTGAGCTATAGAAGGTCCACCGCGAAGTGTTATTGCCAGCATTGCTTCAGGTTCTGAATCACTCTATTGAAGTTGGTTGTTTGCCTGATTCAATGGGGGATGCAGAAATAATTCTCCTTCCAAAGGCGGGGAAGGATGTGCTGGAGCCGGAGTCTTTCAGGCCCATCTCTTTGTTCAACACTGACGCCAAGATATACGCTAGGGTGTTTGCGGATAGATTGGGGAAGGTTGTGGGGGATTTGGTACATGAAGACCAGTGCGGGTTTGTGCCAGGGCGTATGGCAAGAGAATATAAGAAGGTTGTTTGAGAACATCCAGCTATGTGGGGGGAAGGGTTTCCACTCCATCCTGTCTTTGGATGCTGTTAAGGCTTTTGACAGGGTGGAGTGGGAATACCTTTGGGCTGTAATGGATGAATTCGCACTGGGGGAGAGATTTATTCAAAAGATTAAACTTTTGTATAAGGGGGCAAAGGCGTCGGTGGTGGTGAATGGTGTTGGGTCGGAAACTTTTTTGTTGTCGCGTGGTACGAGACAGGGATGTCCCCTCTCCCCTCTGCTCTTCGCCCTCAGTATTGAACCCTTGGCTAGACTGATAAGGAAAGATGAGGATATGGTGGGGTTTGGGGCGAGGGGCAGAGAGGACAGGGTCTCACTGTTTGCTGACGACATGTTGCTGTTTTTGGAAAACCCTAAGGTTTCAGTCCCCAGGATAATGAATTTAATAAGTGAGGTAGGTAAATTCTCAGGCCTGGCCATTAATTGGCAGAAATCTATTCTCCTCCCCTTGGGTGTAGAGCCAGCGCTTGAGGCTTCTCAGTTAAAGGTGTTGCAGCCAGGGGAGGACTTCCATTATTTGGGAGTGAGAGTGTCAGGTAATATTATGGACTATAATAAGCTGAATCTGAACCCGCTGTTGGCAACACTGGAAAAAAAATAGAGGTCTGGGGGAGACTCCCTTTGTCTCGTGCAGACAGAATAGTGCTAATAAAGTCCATATGTATGCCTAAAATCCTTTATATTTTTTCCGCTTCACCTTGTTGGGTCAATAAGAAATTTTTTAAAAGAATTACAATACTATGGAATGCTTTGATCTGGGGTCGGAAAAGGGTCCGAATGAAACTGGAACTTATGGCAAGACCAAAGGAGAGGGGTGGGCTGGGAGTCCCTAGAGCGGATTGGTACTATGTGGCGTCTCAGCTTCACTGGCTTGTGTTTTGGAAGAAACGGGAGTTTTATAGATTGTTGGCCCCAGGGGACAGGATGCCCTACTGGGATATATTTCACAAACTAGAGGCTGGATGTTTAAAGGTAGGGGTAGAGAGTAAGTGGCCAATGGTGATTAATTTGGTCAAGACTTGGGATACTTTGAAAATCTGGTTGGGTCTGGAGGGGTACATGGATTTCTCGCCACTTTGGAGGAACCACAATTTGAAGGGGCTCAGAGGGCTTGGGGTAATAGACTCTTTAAGAACGAAAGGAATAGACTACATAAGGGATATCGTACGACAAGGAGTAGTAATGGGCTGGGAAGAGGCTAAGTTAAGATTTGATTTGGGGGGAAATGTGTGGTTTGACTATCTTAAGGTAAAGGATGCCCTGAGGCCCAAGAATTGTGGGATAATCCTGAAAGAGAATAAAGACCTGCTTATGGAAAAGTTAAGAGGTGAGGGAATAAATACAAAGACTATTTCTTTTTTTTATAAATACTTACAGTCAATGGAGGTTCTTGCATTTAAAAGCCAAGCTAAGTGGGAAGAGGAAGTAGGGGGTGGGATGGATTGGTTAAAAATCTTCCGTAATATTAAGAGGTCCTCAGTGGCGGGTAATCACCAAATGGTTCAATATAATATTGTCCACAGGCTTTATTACACGCCAAGGTTCCTATATAAAATAAAGAAGAGAACTGAAAGTGTGTGCCCTAGATGTGGGGAGAATGACGCTGACTTTCTTCATATGATGTGGTCCTGTATTGAATTATTTGTCTACTGGGATAGGGTGATTACCAGGATCGAGCAAGAGTGCGGTGTTGAGATTGTAAAATGTCCCCAGATTGCGATCCTGGGGGATACCACTAGGATTACGACCTACACACCGAATCTAAATCTAATTTTAAGGCTCTTTTTGTATGCTAAGCTATTGATTGCAAGGAACTGGATGTCATCTAGGTCTCCAAAGGTGGAGGAATGGGAAAAATGTCGGTGTATATATGAAAATCAAACATTAGAGGGGTCTTGATTGGAAAGTTTTTTTTTTTTTTTTTTTTTTGGCACCCTGGGGGGGGGTTAGGGTTATTTAAGTGGTTCTTATAGGCGATAGGGTATGGTTTACAGCCTATGGTTTCGAGAAGGTGGTGTAGCACAAGGTTGTTGTATAAATTTGTATGAAGGTTTGTGACCGATGGGGTACGCGCGGGGCACCAGGATTTTAACTTAATACTGGGAATAGTGATGGGAATGTTCGGGTGGGGTGGCCGCTCGGGTCCGGTTGGGGCGGGTGACGTGCCCGGGGTTCGGGTTGGGCCGGGCAGATCTGTGGTTTTTTTTTGTCTGTTCGTTTGTTTGTAATAGGTATGTAACACCTCCTGTTATTCGGCCTCGGTAGGAACTTGCCTGGTCACAGTCTCCCTGTTGGTGGTGTTAAGAATCTGTTCCCCCTGGGGTGACATTGTTGAGCATAATGAATGGTTGACTGGTCACCAGGGGGGAATGGGGATAGTGCGGCACCCCTGCAGTTTTCTGGGGGGGGGGGGGGGTTTGCACTGGTATGTTAAAGATCAGTGGTGGGTCCGCTAAGTGTTGTGCACCCTCCTAGAGAGGGTGGGTGGATGACGCTGGCGGGTGCGCAGTATGTGAGTAGGTATGGTTGAAACAGGGGAGGACGTGGTTTGGCTAGCTGAAGAGGTCCGAGGTATGGTTGAAGGTGTGTTATTGTGGTAGGGTTTTTGTTGTCAACAGTGGTGTATTTTATTTTTGTATGATTGCTGCCCGGCGTGGCCTGGCCTGGGGCGCGGCTCCGCGCTGGCGGGCGGGGGCGGCGGCCTCATGCGGATAGAGTATTACTGAGAGTTAAAGGATAGGGGAGGTGGTTAAGGGTAGTGGAGGAGTAAATTTAACAAGTATAGGATTTGTTTACTGGTGCCACGCGGGGATGACTCCATTGGGAAATCTTGGGTCTGTATGGAGGTAGGGGTTTTATTGGGGAAGGGGGGGGGGTTTAAGTAGAAGAAGAAATGTAACTAATGATTTTGTTCTGATTGATTGTTTGTTGGATCTTTTGTTGTTTTGTTTTTCTTCTTTGGATAAAATTAATAAAGATTAATGACAATAGAAAAAAAAAAAAAAAAAAAGAGAATTCTGGGCGGTCCCATTGTTCCAAGTCCCTACGGAAACGCGTTAAAAGGGGAGTGAAATTAGACGAGAAAAGGAGGGAAAGATCCGATGGGAGTTTAATACCTAAGTAGCTGATTCCAGAGGGGGGCCAGGCGAAAGGAAAGGAAAGGATGCTTTAAGGGAAGACACTACAGTGTCAGGCAGGGAGACATTGAGGGCCTCCGATTTGGGCAGATTAATTTTGAAGTTTGACCATGCTCCAAATGCAGACCATCGGGTCAGTAGGGAAAGGAGAGAGGTTACAGGGTCTTTAACGTAGACCAGGAGATCGTCAGCAAAAGCCGAACATTTGTACTCCCTGTCGCCCACCATGATCCCATGAATGTTCGGGTCTGCCCTAATGGAGGCCATCAGGTGCTCCATCACCAACACATATAGTAGCGGGGAGAGAGGGCACCCCTGGCGAGTGCCGTTATGTATGGGGAAGGGATTAGAGAGGGTGCCATTATTTTTCAGTTGGGCCTTTGGGGTGTTATAGAGCGCCATGATTTTGGATATGAGAACGGGACCTAAGCCTAAATGGTGGAGGGTCTGTGTCAGGGAGGGCCAGGAGATCCTATCGAACGCCTTCTCAGCGTCCAACGATAAGATCATCATCGGGAGCTTCTGAGAGCGAGCATAATGTATAAGGTCTATTGTTTTGATTATTATACCTGGCTTCTCTCCCCGGCACAAACCCCACTTGATCTAGGTGAATGAGAGAGGGCAGTAGGGCATTGAGGCGGTTGGCTATCATTTTAGAATAGATTTTCAGGTCAACATTGAGGAGAGAGATGGGGCGATAACTGCTACAAAGGAGGGGGTCTTTCCCGGGTTTCACTAGAACCACAACATGTGCTAGAGTAGAGTGGGCTGGGAATGGAGAGTCCGAGGAGATGGAATTATAGGCGGGTAACAGAAGAGGGGCAATGTGTGTATGGAGTTCTTTATAAAACTTGGTTGTATAGCCATCCGTCCCAGGGCTTTTGCCACCCGGAAGATCACTTATAACTGAGGCCAGCTCCACTGAGGAGAAAGGTTCCTCTAAAGAGGAGATGGTCTCAGGTGAGAGAGGTGGGAATGGCGAAGGTAGGGGGGCGGGGGATGGGGGAAGTGGGAGATGGTAAAGATCGGAATAGAATGAGTGAAAGTGAGAGATAATGTCATGAGTAGTGTGTGCTATGGAACCCGACTTGGATTTAATGCGGGGTATGTGTGACTGGGCTAAACGTGCTCTCAACGCCCTGGCCAGCATGCGACCGCTCTTGTTGCCGTATTCGTAGAAGCGACTCCTGCAAACTTGGAGTGCTCTACCCCAGGAGGCCTCTAATAGGCGTTTCGCTTCGAGTCTGGCGGCAAGCAGATCTCTAAGCACTGCAACGGAAAGCGCTCGCTTGTGAGCCAGTTCAAGTTGGGATACTTTATGGAGTGCTCGGGTTAAAGCTTGTGCCTTTTCTCTTTTAAGTTGTGCCCCCCGCCTTATCAGCACTCCGCGCAGGACGCATTTGAGGGCCTCCCATTTAACGTAAGGGGCGGTAGAGTCCTCGGCATGGTCCTGGAGAAAGCCTGTAATTGTCTTCTTCAGATCGGAGATGCAGACAACGTCTGTCAGCAGAGATTCGTTCAATCTCCACGACCATGCCGAGCGTGTGAGATTGGGCAGTTTCAGTGAGCAGAAAACCGGGGCGTGATCGGACCAGAGAATACTGCCTACAGAAGCCGAGGACACCCACGAGGGAGCGCTCTGTGCTACCATTACATAATCTAGGCGGCTGTAGGTGCTGTGCGGGGTAGAATAGAAGCTATAGTCCCGGTCTGTGGGATGTAATATGCGCCAGGCATCGCAGAGCTGAGCAAATGCCCGTTTAACTCGTTTGATGGAGGAATAGGACATTCCAGATCTGCCGGAAGAGTTATCCATAGTGGGATCAAACGTTAGGTTAAGATCCCCACACAACACCACAGACCCACGGATAAGCGGGAGTGCCAGGTCAACCAGGTCGACTATGAAGTCTGTCTGGCCCTGATTTGGGGCATAGCAATTAATGACTGTGAGTTCATGTCCCGCAATTGATAGGGAAAGAATAATGTATCGGGCGTTAGGGTCAACCGTAGCATGTAGGTCTGTGCATGCAAGTGAGCGATGAATAGCAATCGCTACACCTTTGGACCTGGACCCAGGGTTATCTGCAAAAAACCATTAAGTATAATGCCTGTGATTGAGTTTTGGCGTGTGGCCCGTTTTAAAATGGGTTTCCTGGAAACAGGCTGTGTGTATGCGTTTACGGTGGAGATGATTTAGTATCTGTGCGCGTTTCTCAGGGGTATTGAACCCTTTCACGTTAAAGGAGGCGATGTGGAGTTCCGCCATTATTTACTTACACACTGGTAGGGCACCCCAGGACGTCCGGGCCGGGCTGGAAGAGAGGATGAGTAAGGTAGAGGTGGCGTCTGAATCACTGCAGGAAGGGAGACAAAATAGAAGGAGACTGGGGAGGAGAAAGAAAAGAGAGAGAGGTTAAGACAACAACAATTAAGCAGGAGGAAGGCTACTGCTGCGGTGACTAAAGGAGGTAAACTATCACGGGTATACGTCCGGGTCGAACCCGAGACTGTATCCTACCTATTCGGTGGAAGAAGTAGACAGGCAAGTGAGCAATGAGGACCGGTCATTGGCGTACTGCAAGAGAGAGAAGACTGATAATACAGTCCCTAAACCAGATAAGTAAGACAACTGAAGAATTGAGAATCTAGTCTTTAGCTACATAGGGGAAAACGGCCCAAGTAAGAATAGACAAGTGGCAACAGAGGGGCCCAGGTATACACATCAGCCTATGAGGAAACTGCTAGCTAGTTAGACGAGGCTATAGGGGCTGGGCGCGTAACTCAGTCGGGGGAGAAGGAGCGTGCTCCGCCAGCCACTGTTCGGGCGGTACGGTCCGGTGACCTATGTGGTCCACGCCTCGGGGTTCTCGGAGGGAGACATCCAGGAGGATCCTTGCGGGGTCCTGAGAGTTGACGAAGTGGTGGGCGTTTCGTGGGGACGGAGGGGAGCGTTGGCCATTCCGGGAGAGTGACATTAGGCAAGTCCAAGTCTTGTAGGAAACTAGGCAAGTCATCCGGGGAGCGCAGGGTGATGGTTCTGTTGCCTCTGTGCACCGAAAACGCGAAGGGAAAGCCCCAGCGGTAAGGGATGTTTCTGTCCTGAAGTTCCGATAGGAGCGGCTTCAGCGCAGCTCGTTGGGCTAGTGTTTGCCGGGAGAGGTCTGAGAACAGGTAAATTTGAGTGTCTTTGTAAAACAACTTGCGTCTCCGCCTGGCACTCTGGAGGATGTCTTCTTTGGTGGAATAGAAGTGCACCCTGCAGATAACATCCCGGGGACGCTGGTCATCAGGATTAACCGGTCGTAGTGCCCTATGGGCTCTATCCAGTTCTATATGATTGTCCAGAGGACGGTCAAGGAGGTCATTGAAGATGGAGGATAGCACCCCAAACAGGTCTCCAGGAGCGATTGATTCTGGAAGTCCTCTGATGCGGAGGTTGTTCCTCCTGTTTCTGTTCTCTACATCATCAAGATGTTGCTGTAAGGCAAAAAGCTGGTCTGAGTGTTGCCGAACCTGAGATTGTAGGGCTTGTACGGTGGCGGAGGCAGAGTCCTGTGATGCTTCAATAGAGGCAACCTTGTCTGATAACGAGGTGAGATCATTTTGCAACTGAGCAAATTCCTGTTTACATTCCTCTACTATTTGCCTCGTCAGGGCTGAGAAATCTTCTTTCGTAGGTAAGGATGAGAGCAAGGAGCGTAGGTCCGCCATAGAAACATAGGCAGCTTCTCCAATAGCTGGCTTCAGTGTGCCCACAGCCCTTGGTGATTGCGACACAGATAGTGAGTGGGTGCCAGACGGCTCTATAGGCGAGGTACCAGAACGAAGAATGGGAGGTATATTGTCCAAACTGTTAGGGAGCTCATGCACTGGGGAGTTAATGATGGCCCCCTGCATGGCGTGCTGAGGCAGGTAGGGAGCTGAGGTCAGCATTATCCCAGAGGGTGAGGCAATCATATGTTGCGGTGATGCAGTCCACGAAGATCCTGTGGACCAGTGGGGGGAGGCAACAGCACCCTCTGTGCGCAATGCTTGGGTCAAGGATAAGTGTGGGGGTATAGCCCACTCAGCATAAACTGGAGAGGGATTGGGGTGCGGATGGGCTGAGTGCTGATCTGAGGGTGCGACCCCTGCGTATGGGAGCAGTATGGGCTCGGGGGAGTGGGGGCAGTCCCCAGTGAGAAGATCCAGTAGTGGAGAGGTGGGCGCAGTAGCTCCTGAGATGTCCCTGTGGAGGCACTGAGCGGCAGCTGTAGCCGGGACAGGAGGCAAGATGGCGGCTTCCCGCACAGGGGATAGTGAGGGAGGACTGCCTCGTGCAGGAGAGCCGGGAGAGAGGGCGCCGGCCTGGGTATCAGCCTGGGAGGCAGGTGAGAGTGGGGCCCGGCGGGGCTGCTGTGCTGCAGCGGGGGTTGTGGCAGTCCCACCTGAGTAGTCAGCTGCTGCCCGTCTACACATGTGGTGCCGCCGCGGCGGCCATCTTGGGTTCCTCTTAGACCTCCATCTCCTGTGGCGCCGGCACTTCGGGGGGAGACCTGGGCAGATGGAGAGTTGGTGCGGTGTCCCCCGGCTTTCTGGGATGGAGGATGCGGCTGCTGCTGGGGCTTCTCTGCGTCCTCCACCGGCTGTTCGCGTCTAGTGGCTGTAGAACCGCCATGGGAAGAGGCGGCCGCCGTCCCGGGGGTCTGGAGGCTGGTGCACGGGAGCTGTGAGCGGGTGAAGTAAGCCTCGATATCCGGGTGAGGAGATGCAGAGTGGGTGAGAGTCTTCCCTTTCGCCTTTTTGGCCGTTTTCCCCATCATGGATGCTGGTCTAGGGCTGTAATTTCGGGCACCGGACCGGGGCTCAGGAATCGTGCACCCTCACACCACCATGGCTAGCCACGCCCCCCCCCCCCCCCGTGAGGAATTTAATTTTAAACATGCCCTGGACATTATATTACCTGCCTCATCAAGTGTAAGAGACACTTACAATATAATGGAAGAACTCAAGCCCTTTATTGCACAGTTCACAAACATAGGACTAATATCAGGAATAACTACTATCTACACAAAGTATCAACTTGATGTGTAATCAACTTAAAGTGCTGAAAAAGGTTTACCGGACTTAACAATTACAAGTTTTACAACAGCAGCTTCTCAGTGAGATTTGAGGTACAGTAGTTCTGTTATAGAAGACCACTTGAAAATGCTGACACCTAGTGGCTGATTTAAAATCTTGTAACAGCTATATACTGTACACTTGTATACTGAAAGGTTTCTCTTTTTTTAACCCCTAGACTGCAGCCAGTCATTAACCCCTTAAACCCCAGGATAGGGACCCCCCCCCCATGACAGGAGCAGCTGTGGGGGTCCCGATGGTTTAGCCTGACCGTCTGAGGGGTTCAGCTTATTTCTACAGGCAGGCTCTATGAGAAGATTGCAGATGAAACTGATCAATGCTATGTTATGGCATAGCAATAATCAGTGTATGCAATCTATTGATTGCATGTAAAAGTCACCTGGGGGACTTAAAAAATGTAAACAATAAAGTGTAAAAATATAAAAAAAAAAAAATACCCTTCTCCAGTAAAAGTTTAAATAATCCCCTTTCCCATTATACAATTAAAACATGAAAAATAAATAAATAAACATGTTATATACCATAGCGTGCGTAACTGTCCAATCTATTAAAATATACAATACTGATCCCGTACGGTGAACAACGTAACCTTCAGATTTTTTTTGTTCCTATATATAAAAAAATGTTCGAATGTTCGATCAAAATGTTTGATCTACACAACTATGGTAACTAGTAAAAACTAGAGATTATGGAGCAAAAAAATTACATCCCATACAGCCCCATAGGTGAAAAAATAAAACTGTTAAAACAGTCACAATGGGGCCATTTTGCTAATAATTATTTGCAAAAAAAAAAAAAATGGCTTCTGTAAAAAAGAAATAATAAAACATTAGGAAAGGTACATAAACATGCATATCACTGTTTCAGACTGACCTATAGAACAAAGATATTATGTTAGTTTTACTGTAAGGTGCATTACGTAGACACGGAAAATTGAATTTTCTCCCTAATTTCACCCCATAATATTTTGGGGTTTCTATCATACATTTTATGGTATACTGAAAGTACACCTGTTCCTAAAAAAATTACCCTGTAGATGGAGAAATAACAGCGCTTTAGCTCTTAGAAGGCGAGGAGGAAAATGCAAAAATTAAAATCGGCGTGGTCATTGAGGTCATTTTAGGTTTGGTCATGAAAGGGTTAAAGTGATTTGTTCTCTCCATGTTTCCATATGTAGAGCCAACATGAACATTTCCTTCTACTGTGTAAACTTGGGCGCCACCTTGTGATCATACTATATGAACTGTATGCAACATGCATTGTGCTATATTGAAAATGTGATATTTTCTTTGTAACTCACAGAGAGTAATTATCTATTTACCCAATATAAAGTATATGGCCATGTTGGTTCTGTGTGTTTTTTTTTTTTACCAGTAATCTTTCCATTAGCATAAAAAAATCTACACTCAACAATGAAATTGTAACACCATGAAGGGAAAGATGTGGAAAAAAATTAAAACAAGTAAAAGTGCCCCACACAGAAATACTCTTATGGTACGTTTACACAGACAGATTTATCTGACAGATTATTGAAGCCAAAACCAGGAACAGACTAAACAAGAGAACCGGCCATAAAGAAAAGACTGAGATTTCTCCTCTTTTGAAATCCATTCCTGGCTTTGGCTTCAAAAATCTGTCAGATAAATCTGTCTGTGCTTTAGTATGCTATCAGTGAGGTTATTGGACATACTAAGTGGAGAGACATAAACTGTATACCTCACTGCTCATGCCCCTTGTAAGCATAATTGTGCATATACTTACCAGGTTCCCAGCTCAGATTTGTCAGAGTGACAATCCCATGAGCACAGGAGCACTGCCCTGTACATCTGACAAACTCTGACTGGGCCAAGTGCTCTGCATCTGGTTCAGAGATTCTATGGGCCAAATTGCCCATAGATTCTGAATTAAATGATTGGCTGTTTTGCAGCAAATCCTCATGAAAATAGGATTTTTTACTCACCGTAAAATCTCTTTCTCATAGTCTTCATTGGGGGACACAGATACCACGGTATAGGCTGCTGCCACTAGGAGGCACTGACACCAAGAGAGAAACAAGTGACTGCTCCTGAGCAGGATATACCCGCCCCAGGCACTGAGCTAAACCAGTTTGTACCAGAGCAGTAGGAGAAGTCAAGAACAGGTAAAGTAGGAATAACACTAAAATGGAGAAAAAAAAACCACCATACCAAGAAAAACCCCCAAAAGAAAATGGGTGGGTGCTATGTCCCCCCATGAAGACTACGAGAGAGAGATTTTACAGTGAGTAAAAAATCCTCTTTTCTCGTGCGTCTTATTGGGGGACACAGATACCATGGGACGTCCAAAAGCAGTACATGGGGTGGGAAAGATAACCACTAGACAAAAGAGCTTGGTGAGAAGGCACAGAATAGCACCAACACAACCATCAACTAGGAAGAGAGCAAGGGATGATGCAGAAGGCATCCGAGAAAATCCCTACAGGTCCGCAGCAAAGGAAAAGCGGGTCTAGTCCCTAGAGCAATGTGCAGACAGTGGGTTGTGGCCATCCTGGAAGCCAGCAACATGATGTAACATTGAGTCGAACAGAACTAGTAGGCTAGATGTGGGGGAAAAAAGCAGACGCTTAGCCAGGTAGACGACCAAAGGCGGCAGGGACTTACTTTGAGGTAGAACAGAAAAAAAAGCAAATACAACCATGAAGGGAGAGCCTGGAAAGTGTTTCATGGCGCATATAGGTCTAAGGCATCAAATAAAGGAGAAAGGACTGAGCGTTTCTCATAGAAGGTGCCACATGAGATGCTGGAGAAGCTGTGTCCCTGACTATGGAGCTGGGAAGAATGGCCAGGTTGGAAGCTCCATAGGCCTAGGCCTCCATAGGCCTGAGAAGACAAAGGTCGAGCACAAGAGAAGTATGGTAATCTGGGAGAAGCAATGGCCTATGACATGAGTGACCCCATCTGAGAAACACATAGATGTTAATAAGAAGAGTAAAGCTTTCCAAGCGTAATGCAATTCAGGGAAAGTAAGGAGTGGGAGAAAAGAAAATCATGATCAGAATCTTGTGTAAGTTGTCCTGGAAGAAGTACAGTAATACCTGGTACCCAGCAGTGCCCAACAGAAAAGAGTAGGAGAAGAAACTGGTAGGCTGGGAAAAAAAAAAACTCCATGGGCTGTTAAAGCCTTAGAAAGGAGGTTGATCAAATAAAACACTCTGCTCCAAGGAAGACTAGAGGTACTCGAGAGCATGGAGTCCCAGAAGAAAACTGTTGAGGGAGGTCAAGGTAAGGCTGATGGGCACGGGAGTTGTCACAGGGCAATGGGTACAACAGGTAATACATAGACTAGAGATATATATATATATTGTGACAATCGGGGGGGTTACTTACTCGCTGGGATCGCCATCTCCTGGGCCTGAGACGGTTGGCACATCACAAATTGCAGTCCAGTCAGTGCTGTATGCTTTATACTGACCTCAGTCAGCTTTATTTATCCGTTCAAATAACACAAGACATAGGCAATACTGCCAATAAAACAAAACCTGGGCTGTCTAGCCACTGACTACACATTGCAGCATCCCTAGCTGACTTTCTGAGCCTACTGCTCCACTTGACCAGCTCCACTGGTCTCACCTAGACTTCTTGTCTGCAGCTCCCACAGGCCTCGCACTGCCTGTGTTCTCCCACCCTAGGAGTCTTCACCTGGGAGCCCTCACCTGGGAAGCTCTGGAGTCTCTAATAGAGCTCCACCAGGTGGTTTCAGAGCCTCATTAGCTCTAAGGCTGGAGTGGAGTATCTGGACCAGGAGCTTCACCTGAACTCCAATTCCCACTCCAGAGGCATAGAACTGCCTCCTACAGCCCCACCATGCCACAATATATATATATTATATATGTAGACTAGATCTAGAAACCAATGCCTCAAAAGGTGAGCAGAGACGTTGCTTGGTAAGAGCAGAACAGCAAAAAAAGAGAATATACGGCTGTTGTGAAAGTGGGAGAAGACCAGAAGAAAAAACCTTGCGCTAAGACTAATGGCCACATTGAAGAGAGGATGAACCAGCTCAACCGAAGCCCTAGGAAAGTGGAAAGGCTAGAGCCAGATGCATTCTAGTGGACAGAGCAGCAGAAAAGGGGGCGTTGACGGTGAATGAGACAAGATGATAGAGAATTGGCGAACTAATGTAAGTCGGTCAATAATGCGATAAGTTTGGAGACGATAGAGTCTTAGGTAGGGCCAGACATGGGCAAGTGAGCACCCCTGTTTGCAAAGAGAGGAAACCTTTAAGGGATTAAGTTCTCGAGGACTCCACATGGGAGACAAGATAAGGGATGGGGACTGGGAGCCCTGTCTGGAGAGCATGGCAGGTCAACAAGAAGACCAAGGACATGAAGTCAAGCAGGAGTGATCATAGAGGCCAGTGAGGGCCGGAAACCCACACCCGCCTGTCGGAAGAGGCAATTCGGAATAACATTCCACAGAAAAAGTAACTGGAGGATACTTATTATACTAAATATTCAATCCTCGTGGAGGAGGTGAGGGCTGCTTGAAGATTTCCTTGCTGAGTGGTAAAAAACCCTCCCCAGGATGGGAGGGTCATGCACAACGGTGCATTACTTCAGGGAGAACGAGTAATGGTGTATGCGGGAGCACTGCAAAACACTGAAGTAAGAACAAGGCTTCATAGTCCGTATGGCCAAGCAAGGACACTAGGAGAATCTAGACCTTAAAGAGACCATACACCTATGCTTAGGACGGTAGAAAAACAGTACAGGCAGAAAACGGGAATCCTCACCCTGTGAGACTGCAGCTGCCTAAGAGAGAAGACTAAATACTCGGCATGTTGGCCATAGGCAGATGCAGAAGGAGAAGTCCTAAAGTAGCACTGTGATAGTCATGTAGGCAGTTGATGTGCTACATACACCAGGGGTAGAAGAAACCCTTTACTGTTTTACCTGAGGAACCAAGAGGCCTCACTTTACCCAGATCAATGAGAAGAGACAATGTGGCTGGTGCTGACCAAAGACAGCTACCTGAAGTAGAGCACCATGAGAAAATAAGACCAAACTTTGCTGAGGATCATCTGCAATATAGCAGATGGGGCAGTCAAAGCAATACAAGCCATACTACTGGGTAACAGCCAGCGAGACAAATGCCAGAACGTTGTAGTTATGCCCAGATGAAGGACAGAAGAACCACCCGATTGTACCAGGATGAAAAAGTGACCGGATCTGTATGCTGCCGGCCACTCAGAGGACCAGAGTATGGCAGTACGACAGTCCGGGGGCAGATAAAGCAAGGGAATTCTGTACCTTGTGAAGTGGGACACGTAGCAGGATGCTCGGGCTTTAGAAAGGATACAGCCCAAGAGGAATACAACAAGGTTACGCTGCCTGAGAGCAGGTAATGAGACTTGTTAGTGGAAACATACAGAAGACAACATGGTGTAATAACAAGTTACCCTAAGATGATCCCCTAAGGTGATCCCCTGTGACAGGCACAGATCATGGAAGTCCTACGAGGAGGAAAGGTAATATACAGGGTAACACAAGCATACTAGCTGCAAGCAGTAACAGAGGACCAGCATTCAATAGATAAAAATACCTGGACTGAAAGCAGGTAATGAGCCTGGTCAGACATGTAAACTAGACATGTAACAGAGGTCTACAGTGTGTGGTCTGGGAGCAGGGAAGAGATCAGGACTGTGTCCCAATGTAAATGAGAACTGGATATGAGAAATGCCTAGCATCGCCAAGATAGTGAGTGGACCCGAAGGTGGTGTTATATCATGTAACCAAATACCCCAATCTGTGCACACTGAATTACAGGTAACATACTGTAGTTGTATCCATATCATGC
The DNA here is from genome assembly GCF_027789765.1 of Dendropsophus ebraccatus. Taxonomy (NCBI): domain Eukaryota; kingdom Metazoa; phylum Chordata; class Amphibia; order Anura; family Hylidae; genus Dendropsophus; species Dendropsophus ebraccatus. The sequence goes on along the minus strand of NC_091462.1, from coordinate 45,828,299 downwards.
AGCAGAGGGCAAAGCTCTAAATAACCTTGTACCACCACCTGGGAGGGGGTAACATGTCCAGTTCTATGTCTGTGACATCATGCAGTAAAGGAATCTATGTCATGAAGATGAGAGGCAGGCCTGATGTACTACCCGCTAATAGGTGACATGAATGACAGGACATGTGTTGTGCTTATGACATCTGAAGCTGAGGGTGAAGCCCGGAGTAACACAGGAACAACGACTGAGAATGGGCGATGTGTCTGGTCCCATAAACTGTATGAAAAACCATGTAGCAGACGGTCTGTTGTGAGAGCACAGGAACACCGCATAGTAATAGGTCATGTGTCTGGTTCCATGTCCTGCTTGTGACACCATGTAGCAGAGGGTTCTGCCTAGAGCACAGTACAACCGCCTGGTCAATGGGTAATGTGTCTGATTCCATGTACTTCTCGTGACACCATGTAGCAGAGCACAGTAACACCGCCTGATAATGGGTAACGTGTCTGGTTCCATGTCCTGCTTGTGACATCATGCAGCAGAGGGTTCTGCTCAGAGCACAGATACATCGCTTGGTTAACGCGTAATGTGTCTGGTTCCATGAACTTCTCGTGACACCATGTAGCAGAGGGTTCTGCTCAGAGCACAGTAAACTCCGTCTAGTAGCGAGTAGCGTGTCTGGTTCTGTGTCCTACTTGTGACACCGTGTAGCAGAAGGATCTCTCTGAGGGCACAGAAACACTGCATGGTGATGGGGAATGTGTCTGTGTGCATGTGGGTGGAGGGGAACCAGAGTGTGTATACAAGTATTAATGTAAATATATATATATATATATATATATATATATATATTATATATATATATATATATATATATATAAATAAAAAATCTGACACAGAGGGGTCAACCAGCACCAAAAAAGCTTGATCAGCAGACCAAGGGTTGCTGGAACATTGGCCATAATAAAAACCTGCTACAAGCCATTCTCATATATGTAATGGTGTAATAACACACTTCCACCAGTAGGTGGCAGGAGAGACGCATCAAGTGTTCCCAGCTGCTGAGACTAGGAGAACACAGTGTGTAATAGCTACCCCAGGAGACCGCCCCCCCCCCCCCCTGCACAGCAGTCGGACAGGAGTGGGACATACCTCACTGTACAGTTCATGGCACCTAGAGAGAGGCACAAGTAAAAAATAAAATCTAAAGCGCTATAGTACCTGGGGGATGTGTGGTATGAGAGTAGTGTGGCAAGACCACACTACTCTCATACCACACATCCCCCAGGTACTATAGCGCTTTAGATCATATTGCTATTTGTGTTTTAAAAAAATCCTTTCTTTGAGGATACGGAGTCCTCAAGATCTATATAGCCGCATATTAGTCACCTATCTGCAGTGCAGCGCCAACGTGAGTGTAACTCCACAGAGTTTATACTTTTTTGTTTGGTTTATTTAAAAAATAAAATGGTGGAGGGGGCTGGCCTGTTACTGACTGAGGGGAGAGCCACACAGAGGTTCAGTGACCCTAAGGGAGTGGAGCATCTGCCTGGGGAGATGGAGAAATCCCTTAGTTTGAGGAAAAGCATGGCCCAGGGAGGAATACAATGGTGGCCTGGGAGGGTGGGTAGGGAAAATATACTCACCAGGTAGGAGCACATACTCACCAGGTAGGCGCAAATACTCACCCTCGTTGTCTTCAGCCGGTTTGTGTCTCACCTTACGCGTCAAGCTCTGGGAGAGGGGCGGGAAGGGGCTGTGCGGATACAGAGTGCACAGAAAGGCAACCAGACAGTAAGACTGTTCTGGGGCCATGGTGTCACGTTTTCGGACGGTGGCAACCGAGGGTAGACAGCCCATCTATATTTGTGGTCTGCTCCCTCTTGGCTTAGTGGAGGGATCAGGGTGGGTCTAGATTACCCACCGTGCCTGAGAATCCATAGGACCTAGAAGGAAAAAGAAAATCTAACATGAAGCAAGAAACTGGTCTGGAGAACCCAGACCTGTGTCTGCCTCCTACTGACACTAGGCAAAACTGGTTTAGCTCAGTGCCTGTGGGCGGCTGCACCGCACTCTGGCCGGCCAGCCCTGTAGTACCGGGCACAGTGTGTGGTGCAGCGGCGGGGGGGGGGCGTAGTTGCGGGTGATCGGCCGGCGCCCAGTCCCCTGGTAAGTCCGGGCTCCGGCCAGAGTGCAGGTACGGGTCCGGGGCTGGCTCTCTATCCGGAATCGCGGGCACTTTCCTGATATACATCAGGAAAATGCCCGTGATTCCGGCGCTCCCATAGACTTCTATGGGGGCGTTCGTGCCGGATTTCCGGACGAAAATAGGACAGGATCTAAAAAATCCGGTCCTATTTTCCGGAACGGACACCCTTCCGGAAAAATCCGGAAGGGTGTCCGTGTCTAATGTTAGCCTATGAGTCCGGAAATCCGTCCGGATTTCCTGATAGGAAATCCGGACAGATTTTCCGGACGTGTGAAGGGGGCCTTAGTGTCAGCAGCCTTTACCCCATGGTATCTGTGTCCCCCAATAAGACGCACGATAAATTAATTTTTGAAGGTTCACTCATCTCTACTCGGATGCTTAAAAGGGAAACTATCAGCAGGTTAGAAGCATCTTACCTGCTTATATATCCTTATAGGGCACCAGGCGCTGAGGGTGAACATAAGTTTGTCTTCATCCTCTATGCAATTTTTGTCATATTATCAGTGTTACAATCCGCCCCAGTTGGCCCACTTCTCCTATTGAATATTGAGGTGGTGCTCTGTGCCACTCTGCTAATGTTACTGGGCATTTCAGCAGGTTAGATGCTTTACTTTTAAAAAGTATCCATTAATAGTTACTTTATTGGGCAGTGGGTGACAGATTTTAAAGGTGTATTCCAGGTTATACCCAATCCATAGTATCAATACGATAGGGCATAACTAATGGTGTGTTTATGCGATGCCCTGGCCCCTGGGGGCCACTTCCGCAGTGCTGGTGTTATGAGCGGGCAATGACCGGGGCAGCTGCAGGGTGTATACTTGTCACGGTATAGGCCTGAGGGCAGCACAGCTGTAGGGCCGGTCTGAGGAATCTGCGGGTGATGATGGGCATGCGATTCTTCGCTGCACCTAGTCAGGGCACCAGTTAGTGGACACCAATGCCAGGGTTCAGTAACAGCGGTTTTATTATAGATGAGGTAACTAGTAGCAACAGTTCTGTCCGGATGCAACCGGGTATATAGCAGGCTTTGACAAATAAAGCAGGAGTGGTGCTGCATAGGCTGTGAGAATACGTGCCGGATGATGGGAGTAGGAGTATGAGAGAAATAGCGTTGCTGGGTGGATTAGCTTGAGAATAATACTTGCTGTGAATCCTTGCAGCGATGAGGAGAGATATCGGAATGACACCCAGATGAGAGAGAAGACTCCGGTCACTTGAGCAGGCAGATACAGCCGAAGACTGGTATATAGCAGCAGACTTAGTCACTCTTCTGTGGGAGAGGATAGAACCACACAACCTCCTTGCTTGGAAGCAGGAGGAAGACTAACTTGTTAGGAGGAAGTGGCAGGTCACATGGTTGCTCCTGGCCAGAGCTAGTCGGCCATTGGAGGAACCATGGTTACAGGTCACGTGATCAACAGCCTTGCATACCACTGTACAATGTAATAGTACATAGGAATACATGAGAATACACATGAGAATGCACATTACCAGAGAATACTAGGGGAAAACCAGCAGCAGTTGCAGTGCAAACACTTACCAGAACAGGCATTGACACAGCAAGAGAAATTGCCATAATAGGAGTAGTAGTCTGCATGTTCTGGGACACTGCATACCTCCCTAGCAAATTTGAGCCGACCTCGGCGAATCTAGAAGGCAGCAAACATGAATAGACTGGACAATCAAACAACAGGAATGAATTATGAGAGTGAGTGTGATGAGGTGTGTGTTTCCCACGCCCAAGGCACAGGTGAGAAGAGAGAGAATGAGAAACCCTAGTGGCAGGACTTCACCTAGGGGTGCCTAACGTACTCTGGCGACCAGGTAGCTAGTGCGTGAACCATCTGACATGTAAGCCAGGACAACTTAACTGCTGGCGGGTGACCCTCAATATTCCAGCCAGTTAGACAGTAGGTTTTCTGTTAAATGTGTTACCCTACTGGAAAAGAACTGGGAAGACCTGTGTACTACCTTGGCGTGTCTGAGTAGTGTCTTGGATACCTGGAAGAGAAAGGAACAAAATAATAAAAGCAAACATACATGGGGAGCTCCCTTTCATACCACTCAATCACACACACAAGCACTCCACAGGCCAAACACACGAAAAGATATCCAAGGTGCGATATGTATGGACCAGTGTAAATGTTGGAGTATTACTATGTGTGATAACTACTGTGTTGGGACAAGACAGAGGCAAACAAATACTGGAAACAAAAAGGAAGGGAAACACAAAGGACAACAAATACTGCGAGGTCTTGAGGAGAACTGGCTCACATGAATCTGAATGAAAATCTGAGAGAAATCTGAATGAAAATCTGAGAAAAATCTGAATGAAAATCTGAGAAAAATCTACATACGAACTGGCTCAACTAAATCTTTCCAGCTATAGATATGATAATAATACACAATAATGAGACTGGATGAGAAAATACACTCCTACATAAACTGGACTTTCTCTGAGGTATATATATATACTGACTTCTCTTACTCAGAGGAGGAGCTATCTGTCTTAGACACTGGAAAATATACTGTTTTACAAAAGAGGCACTCTACTCTGAGGCAATCTAAATAACCTTTTGCTTACTCAGAGGAGGAAATACAAAGACTTTGATAACACTGGAATGCAATAGAAAAAGTACAATAATGAAATAAGTGCAATAATACCCTGTGTGGAACACACAATCACAGGAAAGTGCATTAGGAAGGAATGGGTTAAGTGTCTCTGTTAGGTAGAGTCTCTTTTAGGCAATTAGACATCGTCCATGTAAAAGGCTCTGGGACAGGCACTAGAGAACCTTTTGTTATGGTAAGTGTCCATCAGCTCATGGCTGGTTAGTACAGGGAACTTGGTCAGGAGGACCAGGCACGAACCTTGAACGTTGCAGGAACTGGAACAAAACAGTTAGACAACAGAAACAGTTTAAGGGCTCTGGTCTCTGTAGCGAAGTGGAGGAATTCCTCTGGTAGAGCGCTCAGACCGTCTCAGCGGAGGATCCTCTTCAACAGTGATTGGTGCAGGTACCGGTGGAAGATCACCCCCAGTGTCTGGTTGTAAAGATGGAGTCGTTGGAGGCACAATTGGAAGTGGAGAAACCGCTGAAACGGGTACAGGGAACGCTGGATAGCCTACGGCCATGAGGAACGGTTCAACTTGGAACATTTCTTCCAGAGAGAGAGGTTTAGCTGGAGCTGCTGGGGGAGCCGGAGGCGTGGATGCAGGTACCGGACACGGTGCTGTAAGGCCCTGTAGGTCCTCCTTAGTGCAACGTTTTATCCTATTCCGATGCACCGTCTGTGGGGCTAGCCCAGGCTTTTTGACTTCATACACATCAGTCTCTGGGTAAGGGATAGAGGAGATGACATAGGGCTCAGGCTCCCAAAGGCTTTCAAGTTTGTGAGAGCGATGATATTTCTTTAGCCAAACTTTATCCCCCACTTGTAGTGGTGTGGCATTCGCCCTTAGGTTGTAGGCATCCTCTTGGCGCTGCTGAGCCTCCCCCATCCTCCGGTCAACAATTTCCCGGGCATCCTGGATTCTCCTCTGATGTTCCCGAACCCAGTCAGTTTCAGGTAGGGGGTTGAAGGTGTCAGGAGCTTGGACTCCAAGAGCACGGTCCTGAGGAAGTTGGCCTTGGCGGCCGAACATCAGGTAGAACGGGGAGTAGCCAGTGGAACAATGAGTGGTATTGTTATAGATCTCCACTAGTTCATCCAACAAGTGGGGCCACTCTACTCTCTTGGTCACTGAAGCCGTTCGGAGCATGTTGATAAAGACCTGGTTAACTTTTTCACACAGACCATTCCCTTGAGGGTGATAGGCCGTGGTGCGGAGCTTCTTACATTCATGGTAGGCACACAGCTCCTGGAAAAGTTGCGACTCGAAGGCCGGACCCCGGTCCGTCAGCAGAGACTCTGGGCACCCATAGTGCTTTACATACTCCTTGTAAAAAGTAAGAGCAGTGGTCTTGGCGGTCAAGTCCCTGACAGGTACCACGACTACCCACTTGGAGTAGTGGTCAACCATGGTGAGGGCGTAGGTATACCCGCATCTTGTAGGGGCTAGCTTCACATGGTCCAGGGCGACTAGCTGATTCGGCTGGTGGGAGGTGATTGGATGCAAAGGGGCCCTGACTTCTCTTCCCCCAGCTTTGGAGATATTACAGGCAGGGCACTCAGCACACCAGTTCTCGATGTCAGCCCTCATCCCGATCCAGTAGAACCGCTGTCGGATAGTGGCCTCCGTCTTGTGTACCCCGAAATGACCGGACCGGTCATGGTAGGCATCTAGCACCATCTTAGCGTCTCGTCGGGGAATGAGGATCTGGTGGCACCTCTCCCCAGAGACCGGATCAAGAGAGTTCCGCAGGATCAGTCCCTTCTGTAAGAAGAGCCTCTTTCTTTGCCTCCAGAGTCGCCTTAGCTCGACATCAGGATAGGGCCTCTTTATCCGCATGGGGACCCGACCAGTAGAGAGGTAGTCATAGATCTCCCCCAGGACACGGGACTCTTCCTGGATGGTCTGCCACCTGGCCAAGTCTTGCGGGGCCCTAGGTGGAGGCGAAGGCGTTTCAGGCCCGGCTACATCAATAGCACTCTGGGTAGCGAACCTTTGATAGAAGGGAGGCATTTCTACGTCTTCCCAATCGCTGTCCTCTGGGGCCTCTTCGCCCTTGGATAGTCGGGACAGAAGGTCTGCATTGACGTTAGCCTTGCCACTGCGGTACTTAATTTCAAACTGGAAATTGGCCAGTCGAGAAGCCCACCGCTGCTCCAGGGCGCCCAGCCGAGCAGTGTTGAGATGCGCCAACGGGTTGTTATCCGTATAGATGGTAACAGGGGTGGCAGCCAGGTAGTCCTTGAACTTTTCAGTGACGGCCCACACTAGGGCTAGTAACTCCAACTTGAAGGAGCTATAATTGTTATCGTTCTTTTCAGCACCCCGAAGACTCCGGCTGGCATAAGCTACGACTCTCTCTTGGCCATCTTGAACCTGGGACAGCACAGCTCCCAGGCCTTGGAAGCTGGCGTCTGTGTAAAGCCGGAAAGGAAGGTTATAGTCCGGGTAGGCCAGGATAGGAGGCGTGGTCAACAGGCGTTTCAGGGTTTGAAAAGCAACCTCCTGCCGTTCGGACCACTCGACGGGGAGTCGTCGGTTGTAGCTTTCTCGAGGGCAACCCCGGAGTAACTCATTGAGGGGCTCGGCCACTTGGGCAAAGTGGGGAATGAAGCGGCGGTAATAGCCGGCAAATCCCAGAAAGCTTCTCACCTCCTTGACGGTCTTAGGGGTATCCCAGTGTTCCACAGCCGAGATCTTCTCTGGATCGGGTCGTATCCCCTCAGCACTCACAACGTGCCCCAGATAGTTCACTTGGGGTTTGAGAAGGTGGCACTTGGAAGGCTTGATTTTCAGGCCGTGATCGATTAGGACCTGGAACACTTCAGCCAGATGATGGACGTGATCTTCGTAGGTACGTGAATAGACAATCACATCATCTAGGTAGAGCAGGACACTCTGAAAGTTGAGATGGCCGAGACACCTTTCCATCAACCGCTGGAAGGTAGCGGGGGCGTTGCACAGACCGAAGGGCATGCTGGTGAATTCGAATAGTCCCATGGGGGTGGTGAAGGCCGTCTTCTCACGGTCTTCGGGTGCCATGGGCACCTGCCAGTACCCACTGGTGAGGTCCAAGGTGGAGAAGTAGGCGGCTGACCCCAAAGCAGCAATAGACTCTTCGATCCGGGGCAAAGGATAGGCATCCTTGTGGGTGATTGTGTTTATCTTCCTATAATCCACGCAGAACCGGATGTTACCGTCTTTCTTCCTCACGAGGACAATAGGGGCAGCCCACGGACTCTGACTTTCTTGGATAACGTTAGAGTCTTTCATCTCCTTGAGCAGTTTCTTGACCTGCTGATAGCTGGCAGGAGGGATTGGCCGATGTTTCTCTTTGATAGGCAAATGGTCCCCAGTGTTGATCCGATGCTGGACCAGGTTGGTCTTCCCGAAATCGAGGGAGTGTTTGCTGAAGGCCTCGTGATACCTTTTGGCCACCTTGAGGATGCCGTGGAGGTATTCAAGTGGGGTATTGGCATCGCCAATATGGAGTTCATCCCACCAAGGGGCGAGAGCCCTGTTTGAGTCCCTTTGAGTGCCACGGATGGAACTCTGATAGGCGATGGTCTCCTCACAGATGATGTCCTCAGGATCGAGTTGGTATAACATGGCCACGGTGGTGAACTTGGGTAGGTCAGCTGAGGAGTCTCCAAGGTTCACCAGACGGACAGGGACCTGACCATTGGAGACGGTCACCAGGCTTCTAGCGGCCCTGACAAGAGGTTGCCCCTCAATTTCAATAGCATCCAGAAGGGCCACATAATCAGCATTGTTGAGGCCTGGACGGACCCTGCACCAGATGAGGAACTCACTGTTAGCTGGGATGGTGATCGGACGAGCATCTCTAGTGCGGACACGGCAGATTTCTCCTCGAGGATTGGCAAATTTCCGCTGAGCGGCGAGCACCTTTATGGTCTTCTGAACGGCTTGCCTGTACTGAGGAGACATAGCACAAGACATAGAGGCATTCAAGGCATCCAACACTTCAGTGAATACATGACGGATAATATTCATGCCTAATACCACGGTCCCACTATCTCCCTGAGCCTCAGTAACAATGATACCCTGACGCGCTAGCTCCCGCTTCCCTATGCAGACAGTGGGTTCCCAGTAACCTAGTTGCACAATAGGACGACCATTACTAGCAATAAGTTTCAGACGGTATTTCTCAACTGGACCTAGGGTTCTCAGATCCCAATGTTCTTCAAACACATGCCTCGGGATAGTGGTAACCTGGGAACCTGTATCTACCAGAGCCTCCAGGGGGACTCCGTCCACCCAGAGAGTCACATGCGGGCATTGTGAGAGGAACCTTGAGAACCACTGTGCTTCCTGCGGGCCTGGATCTCGACCTCCTGGGTGTTGGCCCTCGGACCCAGGGGTAGCCCGTTTAACTGATAGCACTGAGAGCGGTAGTGTCCATGTCGCCTACAGTGGCGGCAATAGGGGCGCTCAGGGGATCTAAGTCTCGGTGGAGGAGGCCGATCGGGAACTGAATACTCAGGGCAGGGGTCCTGTGGTGGTGGAGGTGTTGGATAGGCCCCTTGTAGCCCCCTTAGGGCTTGGCAGAGAGAGTCAACCACTTGCGTAAGGAGAGCAGGGATCGCTGGTGAATTAGCCGGGATAGACTGTTGGGCAGCTTGTATAGCGGAAACTGGTGGAACCATAGTGGGCACTGGAGGTGGGGGTATAGGTCCCACCGGATCCGGGCAATCCGAACCTGGAGTACAGCCGGCACAGGGATTGTCAATGCCAACCACCCTCAGAGCCAGAGTCTTGAAGTCCAGGAAAGGCATTGTAGGGTTTTGGGCAGCTAGCATACGCAGTTGGCTCTGGATGAGTCTAGAGTCCACCCCCTCTATGAAGCGGTCAGTGATCATACTCTCCACAGCCGAGGGGTCTATGGTATCAACCTGTCTCAGGGCCCGGTAGGCAGATTGGAGTGCTAGTGCATAGTCTCTGAGGGTCTCACCTGGCCTTTGTCGTCGGTCATAAAACTTAAGGCGGACCTCCGTGGGTGACTGTACCTCAAATTCTTTACTCAGCCGGGTCAGGATCTGTTGTACATTAGCTTTCTCCGTAGCTGGCCATGACCGCACCTCCTCGGCAGCGGGACCCTCAAGTTGTCCTAGCAGCAACTGCACCTGCTGAGTGGGAGAGAGTGAGACAAGTTCAAGGGTGCGGGAAATTTTTTCCTTGAAATCAGCCAACGTGTGGGGTTCTCCTTTATAACTGGGAAGATTGTTGGGCCCAATGAAGAATGGGACCGCTGCGGTAGCCATAGCAACGGGAGCCGCGGGAAGCCTTCTTCGGGCCGTCGGCGAACTGCCGGACCCGTCAGAGTCACTGTGATGGCCGGTGGACATGACGAGGGGTTCTGGTGTAAGGCGCCTGGAAGAAAGTAGGGGCGAGGAGAGCTTGCGGGAACAGCAGGCACCGATAGGCAGGGTGTCCGGGACCGGAGAGGAATAGGGCGGAAGTCAGCATCAACACTTCCTGCGGTCCGGGCACAATCTCCTTCCCTCCTGCAACAGAGGCTTGGATACTGCAGGGCCGGGGCGGAGCGCGCGCGCGCGCGAAGACAGTGCGTCACCGGCTGACTTGACCCCTTAGCAGGCCGCAGCGCGGCAATAGCAAAGCCTCTGGGGGGATTAGCAGTACAGTTCTGGGGACACTGACAGTTGGCACAACACAGTCTGTATCCTGTTCGTGACGCCAAAAATGCGATGCCCTGGCCCCTGGGGGCCACTTCCGCAGTGCTGGTGTTATGAGCGGGCAATGACCGGGGCAGCTGCAGGGTGTATACTTGTCACGGTATAGGCCTGAGGGCAGCACAGCTGTAGGGCCGGTCTGAGGAATCTGCGGGTGATGATGGGCATGCGATTCTTCGCTGCACCTAGTCAGGGCACCAGTTAGTGGACACCAATGCCAGGGTTCAGTAACAGCGGTTTTATTATAGATGAGGTAACTAGTAGCAACAGTTCTGTCCGGATGCAACCGGGTATATAGCAGGCTTTGACAAATAAAGCAGGAGTGGTGCTGCATAGGCTGTGAGAATACGTGCCGGATGATGGGAGTAGGAGTATGAGAGAAATAGCGTTGCTGGGTGGATTAGCTTGAGAATAATACTTGCTGTGAATCCTTGCAGCGATGAGGAGAGATATCGGAATGACACCCAGATGAGAGAGAAGACTCCGGTCACTTGAGCAGGCAGATACAGCCGAAGACTGGTATATAGCAGCAGACTTAGTCACTCTTCTGTGGGAGAGGATAGAACCACACAACCTCCTTGCTTGGAAGCAGGAGGAAGACTAACTTGTTAGGAGGAAGTGGCAGGTCACATGGTTGCTCCTGGCCAGAGCTAGTCGGCCATTGGAGGAACCATGGTTACAGGTCACGTGATCAACAGCCTTGCATACCACTGTACAATGTAATAGTACATAGGAATACATGAGAATACACATGAGAATGCACATTACCAGAGAATACTAGGGGAAAACCAGCAGCAGTTGCAGTGCAAACACTTACCAGAACAGGCATTGACACAGCAAGAGAAATTGCCATAATAGGAGTAGTAGTCTGCATGTTCTGGGACACTGCATTTACAAAGAGAGATTTATCTGACTGATTTTTGAAGACAAAGCCAGGAATTGATTTGAGAAGAGTAAAATTTTAGTCTTTCCTTTATGACCTGTTCTCCGTTTATAGTCTGTTCCCGGCTTTGGCTTCAATGATCTGAAAGATAAATCTCTCTGTGTAAACGCACCATAAGAGATTGTGGTGGTCAAACCACTGGAGCCTCCTGCCATTTTGACAACTGCATGCCCTGCAATCCCTGCTGCCACTCTATTCTTTAAGCATGGAGCCATTGGAGATTAACAGATGCAGTTTTCTTTAGCAGCTCCATAGAGAATCAATGGAGTAGCAGCACACATGTGCACCCCAATGCTAACATTTTGTCGTCCCTGTTATTAAGATCATGGAGATCTTATTTTTAGAGATTTTATTTTTTGCCCATATCGCACTAAAGACATGGGTACATACTATATGTTAACTGATGTATATCCACCACCGGTTTCATAATTCTAATAAAACAGCAGGAGGTAGCCCCGATCTAGACCCTTTTCTATTACATGCAGTATTGGAGCCAAACACAGGAGAGTAATTGATTACTGACTATTACTAGTCACACTGACAGATAACTAGTCCTGAAAAGGACTGTTAGGTTTTTTTTTTAAAGGGGTTGTCCAGTGAAAACCTTTTTCTTTCAAATCAACTGATGTCAGAAAGTTATATAGATTTGTAATTTACTTCTATTAAAAAATCTCAAGTCTTCCCATACTTATTAGCTGCTGTATGTAATGCAGGAAATGTTTTATTTTCAGCCTGACACAGTGCTCTCTGCTGACATCTCTATGAATCCACATAGAAAACCTCTCCTGCTCTGGACAGTTCCTGTCTTGGCCAGAGATGTCAGCAGAGAGCACTGTGTCAGGCTGAAAATAAAACATTTCCTGCATTACATACAGCAGCTAATAAGTATGGGAAGACTTGAGATTTGTTAATAGAAGTAAATTACTATATAATGTGAAGGTAGATAGAGCTAGTCTGCACTGCTACAACGTTAACCCCTACTGGACAAGGCAGGTAGATGTGTCTTGCATGAAAACAACGGGGTGCTCAGCAGAAAAGGTAAATACAGTGCAGTATGCGGGAGAAATTCAAGCACTCACCGTTGTTATCTTCCAAGTCTTTATTACGTAGAGATCATAGCAGGGAGGGGATGGTGGATCAGTGAAGGTGCAGGCGCATCACCTGGGATAGCTATTTCGGGACTCCTCCCTTCCTCTAGCCAGGTCAGATACGTCACACCCGGGGGAGTGTTTTATACACACAGTGAACAGTGAATTACATGTGAAGATAAAAGGTAATGCCAAATAACGTTACAAAAACACACTCAAGTCGTTGCGTTCGTTCAGACCACCGGCTCCTGTAGCATCCAATCTAGAAATCCACAATGATTCCCTTTGCAGTAGAAGTCGGTGGCGATCACCACCATCCACTGGTTGGTTAACCCTTTCCAGACCAATGAAGCGAAGCACTCCTGCGTCCCCGGCGTGAACAGATTTTACATGCTCGATAAGCCTGGGAACACCTTTGTTGGACCTTATCGAGTAGCAATGTTTTTTAAACCGGGTCCACAGGGGTCGCTTTGTTTTACCAATATAGAATCACTTGCAGGTGCATACAATCGCATACACCACGAACGGGGTCTTACAGGTGATAAGATCTTTAACTCTACATCCGTTAACATTGAGATTGATATATGACAGGTTCAACATTTTTGCGCAGTATTTGCACTGACCGCACCGTTTATTGCCAGTGATGGGTGCTTGAGTTAGCCAGGTACTAGGGGAGGTGCTTCTATCAGTTTTACTGAGCGCGTCTCCTATTGTGCCATTTCTGCGGAATGTAACTGGTGGCTGCAATGTGAATTTAGCAAGATCTGGATCCTGTTGTAGAAGGTGCCAATATTTACATATAGCTTTTCTAATTGTATTATTTTGGGGAGAATTCTGAAAAGCAAATGAGAAGGTGGACTTCTCCATTTGTTTCTCTTTGTTGTTATAGATAAGCTGCCACCTATCTAGTTGAGAGGCTCGCTGGAACGCTGTCTGGATTATAGGTTTAGGGTATGCACGAGCTATTAATCTTTCCTTTAGTTCTTGCGCTTGGGAGATGAAAGAAGCGTCAGTGCTATTAACCCGCCGTAATCTGACCATTTGACCGTATGGTATGGCATTACGTACATGTGTAGGATGGGAGCTGGCATAATGTAAGAGTGAATTGCACGCCGTGCAATTACTATATAACTTTCTGCCACCGGTTTATTTAAAAGAAAAAGATTTTGCTGGACAGCCCCTTTAAAGCTAATTGCCAATACCTAGCTAAGCATGCTAAGCCCTACACCTGCTCTGTCCCTGCTCCAGTACTTCTCCCTGTCAGCTAACAGACCACATGTGTATGGAATATGTATTTTTTTTCAGGTCACACTGACAGACTACTAGTCCAAAAAAAGCACTGCTGGGTGTTTTTGTAAGCTAATCGTCTACCTAACCACACTAAGGGCTTATTCCCACGTTGGGTAAAACATGGAACCTATGGAGGGGTAAGCCCTGCAGTGGACTCTATCCCGCCCTGCATGATGTATTGATATAATAAAGGGAGAGAGTTTGAATTTTTGCACAGCTGTTTCATTACAGTGCCACAAAGATCTAAACACTTTCCACCTCACGGCATCATATTGATACATCATGCCAAGCAGGGATAGAGTCCACTACAGGGCTTACCCCTTCGTAGGTTCTGTATTTTATGGAATGTGGACATAAGCCCTACACCTGCTCCAGCAACTCTCCTTGTCAGCTAACAGACTGCAAGTCAAACATCAGGAGACCTGGGTCTATATACACCCAGGTCAGCTGATGTGGTTGGCCAATCACTGCTATACTTGCAGCCTACGTCTTGCAGCATAGATGAATGTCCCAGCCCCTTCCCTGCATGTATATTGGCTAACTAAAGCCGCCATGGAGAGGCAAGTATCATTTTTACTGTGTGGCCATGTGGTACTCGGTTGAATATCGTACTCCATCGAATAGTCAGCCTTAGGGCCCTACTCCACGGGACGATTATCGTTCGCATAATTGTTAACGATAAACGATCCAAACGACCGCTATTACGAAAGACCTGAAATCGTTCACCCATTTACATGGAAAGATAATCGTTACTTATGATCGTTCTTGCGGTCATCTTGTCGTCGCTATTGTGTTCGTCACTACTGCGAACGCCCGAACGACTTCTTATTCAATGCGAACGATTTGCGAACGAGCAACGATAAAAATAGGTCCAGGTCTTATTTAACGATCAACGATTTCTCCTTCGGTCGTTAACTGCTATTCAAACGAACGATTATCATTTAGATTCGAATGATTTAACGATAATCTGAGCGATAATCGTCCAGTGGAATAGGGCCCTTAAGCACTGTTCACGCTATGGAATCCAGGAGGTCCACCGGGAATCTTGGCACCGATTCCGTTGTGTGAATGGGCCTTAATGGACATATTTGCTTATCTCTATTCCCTATCCCTGACCTAACACCTTCTTCACTTATGACTGCGAGGCCCAATGACACGCAGAATCTGCTGTAAGGATAATCAATGCTCCCATCGATTTCAATGGGGGCTTCTCTGTGAAGAATAAAAGACGTCACTTTCCTCATGCAGACTTTTCAATATGAAGTGGAATTTCACCGGTTTTTCATGCAAAACTGTGATCTTATTTCTGTGTGACTAGACTCAAGCAGCCTGCACTCGCTCCAGGTCTCACCCTCCATCTTGGTCCTCATCAGTCTCTTGTCTGCCCCTCATACACCGGTAGCAGCACACAGACTCTAAACACTCCTCTCACCCTCCCAGGCAGAGTCCTGGTGACTTGTGGGGTCATGAGGTGACGGGATACAAGCTGTATAACAAGCGGTTTGTTACACATGTAAATTCCTCACAGCGCAGTGTACAATAATCCCGCGCAAATCAGAGCACAGGCAATCACATGAACCTGACGCTGCGTCACACACTGACACTGAACCGCCCACCACACTAACACTGACCCGCCCACCACACTGACCTGACGCCGCTGTCCCCGCCCCCTGCTCAGGGCTCTATATTATAGCTGCGTAGGCTCCTTGTCGGCTGCTCACTAACCCCGCCCACCGCTTCTGCAGGCCCGGAGAGCGCCCACGTGTAGTGCAGACATGGCAGAGATGGGTAAGATCCTCTGTGTATCTCTATGGTCTGATCTCTCCCACTGCTCCTCTTATCCTGCTGTGCTACAACTTGCAGACTGTACCCTGAACAGCTCTGCCTTCCTGTGTTCTGCATGATAGCCTAGTCTGCACATAGATCAGTCATAGATGTCAGTGCACATGATGCTTCCTTCCTATATACACTTATAGACCAGATGCATTAGAACAGGCCTAGCAGAGCCCCCTTCCCTCCCTGATACTCTGCTTCCTTCCACTTTGTCCTCAGAGCTTTTTTTCTTCTCTTCCTTCTAATGAACTTTTATAGGAAAGTTGTGTGTGAACATGCAGTATTACACATGGAGTTCTCCTGGTCAGCAATGTCTTTCTTCCTCTTGGAGTTGGTGCAGGAAGTTCTCAGGTTCTGCTGGTATCAGTGGTCCTTGCCAGCAGGGAACATGTAATTGAGCTTATTGTAGGCACATCCTTATTACGGATATCAGTACGTGGTGGTGGGTGACATTAGGTATAAGACTTCATTGTTGTATATCAGGTCACATGCACTCAGGCTGGTCTCATTTTCGCTCCGCTATATTAACCACTTAAAGCTTAATTTCTGCATGGGATCCCATGATCTTCCAGCTCTAGATGAATTCTTTCTACCCAGTGTGACTGTACAGATTGTGTAATGTAGGCAGGGATGCGGGCTTATCTGAATGTACTTACACAGGGTCACTATGAGAGAAGAGTGTATAGAGTTAATCTTATTTGGCATTTATGTACTATACAGTGGTTGCATTTGATCGGCTACCACTGCAGAAGTCAAAGCAAATTTGATTTTCGTTCTAGGATTTTTATTAAAATATAATTGGTGTGGTAGCAGTGGTCACAATTTTTGCACAAATGGCCACAAAAAAGTGTAAATCCCATGGCAAGTTTTCCCATAAACTTCATATTTTGTAAGTATGTTAAAGCCTATATTCATTTTTCTTTTCCAGCTCTTTTCAGTGTGTCTGATAAAACTGGGCTTGTGGAGTTTGCCCAGCGGTTGAGCGCTCTTGGTCTTTCCTTGGTGGCCTCTGGTGGGACTGCAAAATGTCTGCGTGATGCTGGTCTCACTGTCAGGTAATGATAAACTCTATATACAGGTCATTGTAAGGGTGCATGCACACTACGGAATCCACGCTTACGAATTCGTCGTTCGTATCTGCTCGCGGCGGTGCACATCTCCGCCTGTGCCATAAACACCATTTTATTGCCGGCCCAATTCCGACGTCCGCCAAAAGAATTTACATGTCAGTTATTTTGGCGGAATTCGTCTGTGCCTAGAATGGAGTCTATGGCACAGACAGAGATGCGCGTAGCCGCAAGCAGGAGTCAGTGACTGAATCCGCGTATTCCGTAGTGTGCATGCACCCTTAGACTCGCTTGTTTATCAAACGAAATAAAACAACAGTTGGTGGAGCTCTCTAAACTGCAATAAACTCGAGGTCAATAGTAAATCCTGTACCAAGGGATTAAAAAATTTATCAAAAATAGGAGAAAAAGGTAACTAATCCTCTAGAGTACTTGCCTAAATGAACAATTTTAATTAACACCATAGAGATATGTGTATGTGTGTGTGTATATATATATATATATATATATATATATATATATATATATATATATATATATATATATATATATATATATATATATTCAATACCATGAAAGTAAAAATAATCAGTATGATCAAACTGAAAAAAAAATTGTGATTAAAAGTTCATATGATGTCGTTATATCAGCCGTGTCGTGGGTAGTATGTGGCTTGTTGTTGCCGGAGGATCCTCCGCTCCGCATTAGAGACCGTTGCTGTAGGTGGATCTGGATAGAGCTGTGTCGGCTTCAGTTGTGTAACTGCCGGATCAGCGTGCAGCGTCTTCATTCCTGCTGACCACTATGGATTAGGCTGGAGTATGCAGAGTAGCGCTAACAGGTTTGTTGTTGCGCGGGAATCGGCCTGTCAATCATTCATGCTGTTCTCGTTGTTAGTGTTTGTCAACCTTGCAACATCAGTTATCCATGCAATAAGTTGACTGTGGCGGTGTATCAGCCTCATGTTTTAAGAAATTTGGCATTCTGCAAGCAGTTAAATGGGTTAACAGTGCTACAAAAACACGGCCACTTTTGCACCACTCTTGTCTCCAGTTTCGATGGAGTTTGAAACTTTGTTCCATTAAAGTAAGCTAAGCTTAATTGTAAACCACACCTGACCTGGAGACAAGAGTGGGGGAAAAGGGGCCATGTTTTTGTAGCGCATGATAACCCCTTTAAAGGGGCTCTCCGACGTTAGGACATTTTTTTTTTTTTTTTTTTATATATAATGGTGCCCTGTTGGGAAACATAATAATAAATTTCTCGTGCGTCTTATTGGGGGACACAGATACCATGGGTATAGGCTGCTGCCACTAGGAGGCGCTGACACTAAGAGAAACAAAGGAAGTGACTCCTCCTGAGCAGGATATACCCGCCCGCAGGCACTGAGCTAAACCAGTTTAGCTTAGTGTCAGTAGGAGGCAGACACAGGTCTGGGTTCTCCAGACCAGTTTCTTCCTTTATGTTTAGTTAGTTAGATTTTCTTTTTTTCCTTCTAGGTCCTATGGATTCTTGGGCACGGTGGGTTATCTAAAACTCACCCTGATCCCCCCACTATGCGACCAGGGAACAGACCATAAATGTAAATGGGCTGTGACCCCTCGGTCGCCACCGGCCGGCAACGTGACACCAGGGCCCCAGATCAGTCTGACTATCTGGTCGCCTTTCTGCGGACTCTGTATCCGCACAGCCCCTTCCCGCCTCGCCCCCCAAAGCTTGGCGCGTAAGGTGAGGCACCCACCGGCTGAAGACTACAATGGTGAGTATGGGCTCCTATATGGTGAGTATATTCCCCCTGCCCACCCTCCCAGGCCGCCATTTTATTCCCATGGGCAACTCTTCCTCTCTCCAGTCACTTGCAGCCCTCCCCAGGCAGATGCTCCTCTCCTGACATTTTCAGGGTCTCCCCTCAGTCAGTAGCAGCCCAGCCTCCACCATTTTATTTTTATTTGTGCCTCTCTGGGTGCCATGGGGCGCACTGTGAGGGATGTTCCTCCCCTGACTGGGTGCTGCGCAGGCCGCAGTTTCCCGCACTTTTCCTTTCATGTGGCTCTAGAGACCATACTAAAGGATGCTCCGCCCCTTTTCCTTAAGCCCCGCCCCTTACCGGGTGCCGCGGCATCCTCCTCTATTGTGGCTCTCCAGAGTACACACTGGGCTGCCTCCGCCCCTCCCGGTTTGCCCCGCCCCCTTTCGGGCGCTGCGCGGCCCACTTCATTCCTTTTTATTATGTTTGGCTCACTGGAGCCTGCGCTGGGGAGGCCCCGCCTCCTCCGGTAGGCCCCGCCTCTTCCGGGTGCCGCGCAAGCCGGAGAATTGCCGCCTTCTTACAAGTTGTGGAGCCTGCACTGAAATGCTCCGCCCCCTCCCGGTAGGCCCCGCCCCCTTTCGGGAACCAGGCGGCCCGCAGCATCCCACCTTAGTCTTGTGGCTCTGGAGCCTTCACTGTAGGATGCCCCTCCCCCTCCCGGTAGGCCCCGCCCCTTTTCGGGTGCAGCGCGGACCGCGGCATCCCCCCTTATGGCTCTCTCTGGAGCCTGCACTGAGGGATGCTGCTTCCCCCCTCCCCCTGCCACATGTGTGTATGTGTGTGGTCTCCTGATGGAGCTACCACACACACTGCTCTCTATTCCAGCAGCCTGGGACACAATGCATCTCTCCTGCCACCTACTGGTGGAAGTGATAATTACACCATTACATATAGGAAAATGGCTTGCATCAGGTTTTATTATGTCCTAGGTTCCTTGCACTGTTCCAGCAACCCTTAGGCAGCAGATCCAGCATTTTTGGTGCTGGTTGACCCCTCTGTGTCAGATTTTATATATATATACAATTACATTAATACATATATACAACCACATGCACACAGACACATTCGCCATCAGATAGTGTTTCTGTGCCCTCAGAGAGATCCTTCTGCTACATGGTGTCACAAGTAGGACGGAAACAGACACATTACCCGCTATCAGGCGGTGTATCTGTGCTCTGAGCAGAACCCTCTGCTACATGGTGTCACAAGTAGGACGGAAACAGACACATTACCCGCTATCAGGTGGCGTATCTGTGCTCTGAGCAGAACCCTCTGCTACATGGTGTCACAAGTAGGACGGAACCAGACACATTACCCGCTATCAGGTGGCGTATCTGTGCTCTGAGCAGAACCCTCTGCTACATGGTGTCACAAGTAGGACGGAACCAGACACATTACCCGCTATCAGGTGGCGTATCTGTGCTCTGAGCAGAACCCTCTGCTACATGGTGTCACAAGTAGGACGGAACCAGACACATTACCCGCTATCAGGTGGCGTATCTGTGCTCTGAGCAGAACCCTCTGCTACATGGTGTCACAAGTAGGACGGAACCAGACACATTACCCGCTATCAGGTGGCGTATCTGTGCTCTGAGCAGAACCCTCTGCTACATGGTGTCACGCAGGAAACAGAACCAGACACATTACCCGCTATCAGGCGGCGTATCTGTGCTCTGAGCAGAACCCTCTGCTACATGGTGTCACAAGTAGGATGGAAACAGACACATTACCCGCTATCACAGGGCTCCAGACTAAAAAATTTACCTAGGAGCCATTGGCTCCTAACCTGAAAAATTTAGGCGCCAAATAGAATATTTGGTCGCCAACATTTTAAACCATGTAAAATTAATGTTATGTTAAATGGGACTTACTGTGTGCAGAGGCCACGGCAGCCTCCTCCTTTAGATCCTTTCTTTTCTTAATTTGAAAACGTTCAACATGGAAACTTGCAACTTGACAACCATATCCAGTCTGACTCAGTACTTCAGCTTCACTTGGCTAGCCTTTTAATGAGGCTTACTCTTCTGAACTTGAACTTAAAGGGAACCTGTTGACCCCCGTGCCAGGGTGACAGGCTCCCAACCCCCCGTTAGAGCCCCCTATACTCACCTCATCGCGCCGAATCCCGCTTCTGAAGATGGTCGGGTCACGGAGATCTCAGCCGCTGCAGCCCGGCGCGCGCTGAGAGATGAGTCCAACGCTCAGAGAATGACAGGAGAGTCCAGCGCTCCGTCATTCTCTATGAGTGTTGGACTCATCTCTCAGTGTGCGCGCCGGGCTGCAGCGGCTGAGATCTCCGTGACCTGACCACCTCCAGAAGCGGGACCCGGCGGGATGAGGTGAGTCTAGGGGGCTCTAACGGGGGGGTTGGGAGCCTGTCACCCCGGCACCGGGGGTGACAGGTTCCCTTTAAAAGCTTGCAACAGTCTATACATACTGAGCTAGACTTATGACTGCAGCCATAGTGACCCCCCACAAGATGTGTATATAGATAGATATATCTCTCACCTAGTGACTAATGCAAGTGACCCCCTACAATACAGACACCTGAGGGGCCCTGATAATAATAATTGTGCATATATCTATCTCCCAGTGTCTGCAGCCAGTTTGCCCTACACTTATAGATGGCCCCCTCCCCTTATAGATGACCCCCTCCTCCCCCCCATTATAGATGCCCCCTTCTCCCCCCCATTATAGATGCCCCCTTCTCCCCCCCATTATAGATGCCCCCTCTCCCCCCCATTATAGATGCCCCCTCTCCCCCCCCCATTATAGATGCCCCCTCTCCCCCCCCATTATAGATGCCCCCTCCCCCCCCCCATTATAGATGCCCCCTCTCCCCCCCATTATAGATGCCCCCTCTCCCCCCCCATTATAGATGCCCCCTCTCCCCCCCCATTATAGATGCCCCCTCTTCTCCCCCCCTTATAGATACCCCCTCCCCTTATAGATAGCCCCCTCTCCCCCCCTTGAACATAGCCCCCTCTCCCCCCCTTGAACATGGCCCCTCTTCTCCCCCCATTATAGATGCCCCCCCTTCTCTTCCCCCCATTTTAGATGCCCCCCCCCCTTCTCTTCCCCTCATTATAGATGCCCCCTCTTCTCCCCCCCTTATAGATGGCCCCCTCTCCCCCCCTTGAAGATGGCCCCTCTCCTCCCCCCATTATAGATGCCCCCCCCCCTTCTCTTCCCCCCATTATAGATGCCCCCCCCCCCCTTTCCTCTATGCTAAGCAGTATTTAAAAAAAATAAACACACAAACTCACCTGACAACCCGCTCCCCCGGCGATCCTCTGCTTCTTCGGACGCTGTCCCCGGCTGATGCGCGGCTGCCGGGGGTGTCCCGTCCTATCCCCGGCAGCGCGGCGCGTCAGTGAGCTCCCTGTACGCCGGGGCTGTGACTTCTGACACAGGAAGCGTCTCTGACGCGCGCTTCCTGTGCCGGAAGTCAGGGCCCCAGGCAGCTCACTGATGCGTCGCGCTGCCGGGGATAGGATGGGACACCCCCGGCAGCCGCGCATCAGCCGGGGACCGGACTTAAAGAGACAGCGCGCCGCCGCCGGGGCCAGTCGCAAATGGCGCCCAGATTAATAAATCTGGGCGCCATTTGCAAAATATTAGTCGCATTGGCGACCATTTTGGTCGCCATCTGGAGCCCTGTATCAGGTGGCGTATCTGTGCTCTGAGCAGAACCCTCTGCTATGTGGTGTCTCGGTAAGTACATGGAACC
This sequence comes from Dendropsophus ebraccatus, assembly GCF_027789765.1. Taxonomy (NCBI): domain Eukaryota; kingdom Metazoa; phylum Chordata; class Amphibia; order Anura; family Hylidae; genus Dendropsophus; species Dendropsophus ebraccatus. The sequence continues at coordinate 45,806,025 of NC_091462.1, read as the reverse complement.
AGACACGTTGCCTGTTTTCCAGGCAGTGTAATTGTGCTCTGAGCAGAACCCTCTGCTACATGGTGTCACAAGCAGGACACAAAACCAGACACATTACCGTTCCTAGGGGGACTACTGTGTTCTCGGGGCAGAATCCTTTGCTAATTGGTGTCGCAAACAGGACATGGAACCAGACACATTACCTCTTACTATGCGGTGTTCCTGTGCTCTCACTACAGAACCCTCTGCTACGTGGTTTGTCATGCAGGTTATGGGACCGGACACATCACCCATTGTCAGTCGTTGTTCCTGTGTTACTCAGAGCTTTCCCCTCTGCTACAGGACATCATAGGTACAACACATATCCGGTCATTCACATCACCCATTAGCGGGCGGTGATTCAGACCTGCCTCTCATCTTTATGAAATAGATTACTGCATGGTGTCACATACATAGAACCGGACACGCTACCCCCTCCCAGATGGTGGTACAAGGTTATTCAGAGCTCTGCCCTCTGCTGCATGATATGGATACAACTACCTGTAGTTCAGTGTGCACAGATTGGGGTATTCTGTTATATGATATAACACCTTCTTCAGGTCCACTCACTATACTGGTGATGCTGGGCTTTTCTCGTGTCCAGTTCACATTTACGTTGGGACACAGCCCTGATCTCTTCCCTGCTCCCAGAGCTCACACTGTAGACCTATATTACATGTCTAGCTTACATGTCTGACCAGGTACATTACCTGCTTCCAATCCAGGTATTTGTATCTCTTGAATGCTGGTCCTCTGTTACTTACTGCTTGCAGCTAGTCTGCTTGTGTTACCCTGTATATGACCTTTTTCCTCCTCGCAGGACTTCCATGATCTGTGCCTGTCACTTCAGGGGATCATCATACGGTAACTTGTTACTACACCATCTTGTCTTCTATATGTTTTCCTTGACAAGTCTCATTACCTGCTCTCAGGCAGCGTAACCTTGGTGTCTTCCTGTTGGGCTGTATCCTTTCTAAAGCCCTAGCATTCTGCTACATGTCCCACTACAGGTGGCCGGCAGCATACAGTTCCGGTCACTATTTCTCCTGGTACTGTCAGGGTGGTTTTTCTGTCCTTCATCTGGACATAACTGCCACGTACTTGCATTTGTCTCGCTGGCTGTTCCCCAGTGGTATGGCTTGTATTGCTTAGACCGCCCCTTCTGCTATACTGCAGATGGTCCTCAGCAGCGTTTGGTCTTAGTTTCTCATGGTGCTTTACTTCCGGTAGCTGGCTTTGGTCAGCACCAGCCACTTTGCCTCTTCTCATTGATCTGTGAATAGTGAGGCCTCTCGGTTCCTCAGGTAAAACAGTAAAGGGTTTCCTCTACCCCTGGTGTAGGTAGGACATCAACTGCCTACATGACCATCACAGTACTACTGTAGGACTTCTCCTTCTGCATCTGCCTATGGCCAACATAGCAAGTATTTAGTCTTCTCTCTCTTAGGCAGCTGCAGTCTCACAGGGTGAACATTCCTGTTTACTGCCTGTACTGTTTCTCTAATGCCCTCAGCACAGGTGTATGGTCTCTTCGTGGTCTAGCTCCTCCAGGTGTCCTTGTTTGGCCATATGGACTATGGGGCATTGTTCTCATTTCGGTGTTTCGCAGTTCTCCCACATACACCATTACTCTTTCTCTCTGGAGTAATGCACTGTTGTTCAAGACCCCCCTATCCTAGGGTTGGTTTTTTACCACTCAGCAAGGAAATCTTCAAACAGCCCTTTCCTCCTCCACAGAGTTGGAATATTTAGTATAATAAGTATCCTCCAGATACTTTTTCTGAGGACTGTTATCCGATATAGCTTCTTCCAACAGGTGGGTGTGGGTTTCCGGCCCTCACTGGCCTCTATGAGCACTCCTGCTGGCCTTCCTTGTCCTTGGTCTTCTTGTTGACCTGCCATGCTCTCCAGTCGGGGCTCACTGTCCCCCTCTCTTATCTTGTCTCCCATGTGGAGTCCTCGAGAACTTAATCCCTTAAAGGTCTCCTTGCAAACAGGGGTGTTCAGGGGCCCATGTCTGGCCCTACCTAAGGCTCTATCGTCTCCACACTCATCACATTCTGGCCAGGCTTACATCTATTCGGCAAGTTGCCAATTCTCTATCATCTTGTCTCATTCACTGTTAACGCCCCCTTGTTTCTCTGTGGCTCTGCCCACCAGAATGCATCTGGCTCTCGCCTTCCCATTGCCTGAGGCTCCGGTTGAGCTGGTTGATCCTTTGATCTCTTCCATGTGGCCATTAGTCTCCACACAATGTTTTTTCTTTCTGTTCTGCTCTTACCAAGCAACGTCTCTGCTCACATTTTGAGGCGTTGATTTCTAGATCTAGTCTACATATGGGCCCTAGTCTATCTATTAACTGCTGTGCCCATTGCCATGTGACAACTCCCGTGCCCATCAGCCTTACCTTGACCTCCCTCTACAGTTTTCTTCTGGGACTCCAGGCTCTCGGGCTCCTCTAGTCTCCTGGGAGCAGAGTGTTTTAGATGATCGACCTCCTTTCTAAGGCTTTAACAGCCCATGGAGATGATTTTTCCCAGCTTACCGGCTTTCCTCTGCTCCTCTTTTCTGTCGGGCACTGCGGGGTACCAGGTACTACTGTACTCCTTCCAGGTCAACTTACACAGGATTCTGATCGCGGTTTTCCCTTCTCCTGTTCCTTCCTTTCCCTGGACTGCATTACGCTTGGAAAGCTTTATTCTTCATATTACCATCTATGTGTTTCTCAGATGGGGTTACTCATGTCATAGGCCATGGCTTCTCCTAGATTGCCATACTTCTCTTGTGCTCGATCTTTGTCTTCTCAGTGAAGACTGTTCTCCTAGGCCTATGGAGCTTCCAGCCTGGCCATTCTTCCCTGCTCCATAGTCAGGGACGCAGCTTCTCCTGCATCTCATGTGGCACCTTCTATGAGAGACGCTCAGTCCTCTCTACTTTATTTGACGCCTTAGGCCTCTATGTGCCATAAAACACTTTCCAGTCTCTCCCGTCATGGTTGTATTTGCCTTTTTTCTGTTCTACCTCTGGGTAAGTCCCTGCCGCCTGTGATCGCCTACTTGGCTGGGCGTCTCCTTTTTTTTCTGCACATCTAGCCTACTAGTTCTGTTCGACTCAATGTTACGTCATGTCGCTGGCTTACAGGAAGGCCACAACCCACTCTGTCTGCAGTGCAGCACATTGCTCCAGGGACTAGACCCTCTTTCCTTTGCGGCGGATCCTTAGGGGTTTTTTAGACTGCATTCAGCATCATCCCTTGCTCTCTTCCTAGTTGATAGTTGTGTTGGTGCTATTCAGTTCCTTGTCACTGAACGCTCTTGTCTAGCGGTTATCTTTCCCACCCCATGGACTGCTTTTGGACGTCCCATGGTATCTGTGTCCCCCAATAAGACGCACGAGAAAGGAGGATTTTTTACTCACCGTAAAATCTCTTTCTCGTAGTCTTCATTGGGGGACACAGCACCCACCCATTTTGTTTTGGGTTTTTTCCTCGGTATGGTAGTTTTCTCCGTTTTGGTGTTATTCCTACTTTACCTGTTCTTGACTTCTCCTACTGCTCTTGTACAAACTGGTTTAGCTCAGTGCCTGTGGGCGGGTATATCCTGCTCAGGAGGAGTCACTTCCTTTGTTTCTCTTAGTGTCAGCGCCTCCTAGTGGCAGCAGCCTATACCCATGGTATCTGTGTCCCCCAATGAAGACTACGAGAAAGAGATTTTACGGTGAGTAAAAAATCCTCCTATTCCATGCTTTACCCTTCTGCGCTCCTCTGGTGTCCCCTGCTGACTGCAACTGCCTCCATTTTCCAGGTAAACTTTTCTCGGAAGTGACAGCCTGCTCAGCCAATCACTGACTGAAACAGGACAGAGCTGCGGGCTGTCACTGCTGAGAAAAGTTTGTTGTGGAGGTGGCTACGGTCCAGGGAAAACCGAAGACCCTGCTTCAGGACATCGGGGAGTGCAAAGAGGCAAGTATATTATATTTATTTTCCAACAGGGCAGCAGCATATTTAAAAAAAAAAAGAAAAAAAAAAAGAGTAGCAAGACAGTGACGACTCACCGATGTGTGGTTTTTACTTTTCGTATTTCATTACTGGAACGCCAGTGTGTGGGAGATTACATGAGGTGGGTGCGTCCCACTGAGGTGATGGCGGAAGCTTGAACGCTGGGAAAATACAAAAAATAAAGACCACACATCAGTAAGTTGACACGTCTTTTTCTTTCCTCATTGTAGATGTATCAGTGCTCATTAATGGAGAGGCATGGACTCTGTTTACTATTCCGAGTTTAAATTTTTGTTTCTTTTCCAGGGATGTGTCTGAACTTACTGGCTTTCCTGAGATGCTGGGGGGACGTGTAAAAACCCTCCATCCTGCAGTACATGGAGGTGAGAGCTAAAGACTGGTCAATATATTATACTGATGTAAAAGGGTTTTACTTGGACAGTATAGGGCATCAATATTTTATCAGTGGGAGTCCCAAGACCCAGCGTTGTGGCACCTGTAAAGGGTTGGATACAAACAGTGTATACAAGGTGTAGTGCCTGCAGCTCCGATCTTTTAGGGTAATCTGCAGCAGCTCTGAAGGGTTAGCCTGTCTATGGGCCAGTATTCCTGGAGAACAATTTCAACGCCTATTGGAATCCATGCCACAATGCATTGCAGTGGTCTTAAAGGCCAAAGGAGGTCCAATACATTAGCTGTTCAGTGTTAGTGGGAAGTAAAAACTGGGCTGAATCTTATCAGGTAAACAAGCTTCATAGCGCTCCTGCTGGGTTTCAAATTTTATATATATATATATATATATATATATATATATATATATATATATATATATATATATATATATATATATATATATATATATATAATATATATTATAATGTGTGTGTTTAGAAGTGTTACATCTGTAATTAAATGCACTTTTAAGAAAAACTCTAGACTTGATCTAAACACATGAGAAGACTTGATTGGTCAGGGTTTCAGTGTTCAGACCATCACTAGTTGTTCGAGCCAGGAGAAGTGCACAGCTGAGCGCTTCACTCCCTGGCTCATTGCTTTTTTCATCTTGCTGCAGGAGAGGTGGCTGCACTGATCTACTTGAATTTATGCAGATTCATAGTAGACAATTTTATACAGTTCCAGTAGATACAGCAGCTGCTGGAGCATATGGTTCCAGTCTCTAGTGCTAAGTAGTTTTATTTAATTTCTCGATCTGTGCAGCATGGAAACATCTACAGGACAGGACTGGCAGCAGAGACTGTCACTCTGCCATAGAACTTATCCTTTAGTACAAGCTTAGAGTGCAGTTTCGGCACCACATCTTCTCTGTACAGACTTTCAGATGTCATTTGGTTGCACTGCAGTCAAGCATCAGGCAGCCCCCTGAAGATTAATATTAGACTCTAGACAGTTATGAAATTACCTACTCAGATTTGATTTTCTTGGGTGCCGTTTTTGCTACCAAGTTAACTTTGCCCTATATTTGTCTAGGGATAAAATGTGTTTGGATTTGGGACTGTGTATTTGCTATCATGTGTTTTGTCTTGTATGTTGCAAGAATGTAAATATAAGGCTGGGGAAATGCAGACTCTTTGTATAGCCATAGCTAAAGGTAACGTGTCATCAACTATATGTGAATACCCGTACAGCTTCAGCATCCATGCTGCCTTATAAATATTCATAGTCTTTCCCTGCAGTGATGTAGTATGCACAGGAGCTCTGGACTGTGACTGCTAATTCGTAAGTTTTCTGCGCCTCAATGAGCCATTTCACTGCAAGGTACCATAGAGGTGCCTTCTGTTCCAAGAGAAACTTTATTGTGGCATGCTCGTTTGGTCATATTTTCCCCTAGAATTGGCATGGATGAGTACAAGTTATTCTCTAACTAAAATTGGACTTTTCATTTAGAATCTTTTACCGTGGGAACGCTATTTAAAGTAATTGAGTGATAGAGTATAGATTGAACTAAAGGGAATGAGTATTTTTAAAAACTTCTGGTGGAACTTATTACTGCATATACAATTTAGTATACTGGTGTCAATTTTAAGCTAAAGCCACATAATAAATTTGGATCATAAATCGAGCTTTAGTTTCCTGGAACTGCAGTAGTAGTGTGCAATTATACTGATCTGTTTCTTTTATCAGGGATCCTGGCAAGAAGCACCTCTGAAGATCGGGCGGACCTCACCAGATTAGGCTTCAGCTATGTCAGGTTTGTAAACTTTGGATGGGCATCTCTAGTCTTCAACAATGCAGACTTTATCGAAGAATAGTGATCTGTGCAGCAATTGCAGGTCCATACTATGACCTGCCTGTTCTCCCTGCTCACCCTAGGACAGCACCCATGGAGAGCGTCAATCTCCTCGCTGGACAGAAAATGGTTGTCAGGAATTTCGAATAAGTAGGCTGGACTTCCCATCCTCCCCGATCAGTTTCCTGTCTAGCTAGCAGGAGAGGCGGTGCAGAGGTTGCACCACTGTTGTCAGCAATTTTATTTTTTTCAGGGTTGAGGGCCCCAGCAAGAGTTTTTTTTTGGTACCTTAAAGGACAAGTGCCATGAAAAACTTTTTCCCAGTAATTGAAGCACATTACAAAGTTATATAACAGGTGATTGAAGCACATTACACAATCTGCCTCCCTTCCCTGTCTTTTCCCCCCTCCACCCCCCACCAGGAAGTGCACTAAACTCACACAGACCTGATTACTGTCGTCACCGTCACCAGGCAGCTCCTTCTTGTGAGTCATCAGCAGGAGGGCTGCTCTAGGTCCTGTTACACCAGCCTCCCCCTCCCCTCCTGGTCAGGTGACTCTGCTTGCTCAGCTTATCTTCTCTAGTGACATGACTCCTTCACTGAGTCCACGGCAGCAGGAGAGAGGGTATGAGGGGAGGGGGGAGCTGCCTATGTGCCGGAGTCAGTCTGAGGGAAGATAAGCAAGTGAGATGTGACAAGTGATGGCTTACAGTTCAGCCAATGGGAGCTGAGCAAGCCTGTCACCTGACAAGGCAGGGGAGGGGGGAGGCTAGTGTAACAGGAGAAGGAGCTGAGAGAAGAGCTTGGTGACAGTGACTACAGTAATCAGGTCTGTGTGAGTTTAGTGCGCTTCCTGGTGGAGGGGGGAAAAAGGTGATTGAAGCACATTACAGAGTTATATAACTTTGTAATATAACTTTGTAATGTGCTTCAATTACTGGGAAAAAATTTTTCATGGCACTTGTCCTTTAAGTCTGGGTGGCCCTGCTGGTGTAAGACTCTCCACATAGGAGGCACCCGGTAGTCTGGCCTTGCTGTGCGGCGGGATGTCGGCGGTACGTGTAACACTTACGAATAGGGCTATTCAAACTAATGGTCCGTAGTGCCGCCAGCAATTGTGGACAGAACTAAGGACAACTGAATGAGGCCTTAGACTTATACTTGAAAAGAACATAATGTGTGTAATAAAGGCCTGCATATGTTTGCTTATATATTAATCACGGTGTGATAATGTGGTTTGTTCTTTACAGAGTGGTTGTCTGCAACTTGTATCCCTTTGTAAAGACTGTATCTGCAGCAGGCGTGACTGTGGAGGAGGCTGTTGAGCAGATTGATATCGGTAAATGTCCCTCCATTATTATTATTATGGGAGCACTCTGTCTCCTGACCTGTCATTATAGCCTTGAAGCTTTGTTATATTTACAATGCGGGATCCAAGGACATCTTGTAATAACTTTACTGGTGTCCATATCTGAAAGAACACGGAGTTAACAAAATGCAACTAAATTTAAATTTACCAAGTCTTGTGCCCAGTCTTGTGTATGGATCTGGGTTTTTGTATTCAAGGCTTTTTGTATGTGTCCTTCACAAGTGAACAAATATGTATGGAGTATTGAGAAATTTCCACATCCGTCAATCAGACCAGTCCTGGAAGGTAGTCAATCAATAAATTTACAAATGGTAAATATTATCAGCGAGTTTAAGGTCATCAAAGATGTAGGCTAAAGTTCATAGCACAGTATATACAAGAGATTGAATTAAAGTTTAGTTAAAACAATTTGTCAAAGATTTAAAGTGTCCCTCTCATTGCACCAAACTTTCGACATGCACACTTCTCCTAGGTATATGTACTTGTTAGGTATGGATGGGGGTGTGCAGTTAGTGGATGGATCAAAGATGACAGCTGCATCTGATTACTTCTATGCAGCCATCCCTGGTGCCTAGTGGGGTGGATCACTCCTCCGCGACGTTGTCCTCACCCTGCCGGGGTCTCCGCCAAAATGCCGCTGATCCCGGCTTGGCACTCAGATGCTTTCCGAGTGCCGATCTCATTAATCTTTGCTGTGTAACTATACAGCAAAGAACTCAATGAGAGATCTGTATACTTATACTAGAAGCCCCCCTGGCGGACTTCTAGTATAAGTGTAAAAAAAAAAAAGTGTTGTTAGTAAAAAGCCCCCTCCCCTAATAGTCTGAATCACCCACCCCCCCTTTTCCCAGGTTTTAAATAAAAGTAAATAAACAAACATGTTTGCTATCGCTGCGTGCGTAATCGCCCAAACTATTAATCACATTCCTGATCTCGTACGGTATACTGCGTAAGCGCAAAAAAATCCCAGTGCAAAATTTGGCATTTTTGGTTGCATCAAATCCAGAATTTTTTTTTTATAAAAAGCGATCAAAAAATTATATGCAAATATATGCACAATCAAGGTACCGATAGAAAGTAAACATCATGGCGCAAAAAATGACGCCTCACACAGCTCCATAGACCAAAAGATAAAAGCGCTATAAGCCTGGGAATGGAGCGATTTTAAGGAACATATATTTGTTAACAATGGTTTAAATTTTTTACAGGCCATCAGATACAATAAGAGTTATACATGTTACATATCGTTGTAATCGTAATGACTTGAGGAACATATATAACAAGTCAGTTTTACCATAGGGCGAATGGCGTTAAAACAAAAAAAACGTAAATAAAAAAAAATGCTTTTTTGTTCAATTTTACCACACGGTGGTTTCGCAGTGTGACGCAAAAAATAAGGGCTCATGTTGGTCTCTAGGTGGAAAAATGCAAGTGCTATGGCCTTTTAAACACAAGGAGGCAAAAACGAAAATTGGCTCCATCCTTAAGAGGTTAAACTTGCAGCCCAGCGGCCAGGGCTTAGAGTATCTGTGCCCTAACTTTTGCACCACCCCTCCGTCCCTCCTCCCTACCCTCTTCATCATTAGGAATGCCACTGGAACATTTTCTCCTGTCTGAACACTGCACAGGTGCCTTAAAGAGCCAGCCTATATTCAGTATTCACACAGCTGATGAATAGGAGACAATCTGCCTGGAGCATTAATAATGATGAGGAGGGACAGAGGTTGTGCCAGCCCAATGCATATACTAAGCCATTGGGCACGGGACTTCCAGTTTAAAAGTTGTTTTTTAGGACAATAACTGCATCACCTGCCGAACAGACCCCCAGGACAGATCTTGGATTAAGAGCGGCTATCTGAAGGTTCATGTGGTTTAGGGGGGTCAGTGGCTTTAAACACAATCTACCTAAACAGTTTGGTTGTATTCATCAGTGATATCCCTTTTGGACAATATCTGAGGACAATAATCCATCCAACTCAAGGCTATGATCTTGTGGGACACAAACAAGGCCTCCTAAATGGGTACTCCAGCAGTTAAAACCTCTTAATATAGTGCTGCCCCTATATAAAACATAAACATATTACCTTTCCGCACTCCCTGGTGCTCTGCAGCTTCTCTGGGTCCCCCCACTGATCATAGTCGTCGCCACTTCCGCGAAGAACTCTTCTTGCCAGTGACTGTCGCTCAGCCAATCGCTGACCGACACGGGTAAGCGTCATGGCCAGTGATTGGCTAAGTGGGTTGACCCGGACGTAGTAATCCACTTATTATATTCGGGTCATTGAATTGAATGGGGCCCTTGTTTCAAGTACACATCTGCACCAGACTTTCAGATTTTGCCAGCCTGTCTCTGCAACAGTGGGACAAAACATAATGTGAACCCAACCGTATGCTTCTCTTTGGTTTAGGCGGTGTAACATTACTTCGGGCAGCTGCCAAAAACCATGCACGTGTCACTGTCCTATGTGACCCCAATGAATACAGCAGCATTGCAGATGAAATGGAAAAATCTGAACAGAAGGACACAACACTAGAGCGCCGCCGCCAGTTGGCTCTTAAGGTAAAGTTATCTGTTCATTAGAAACTGTCGTCATGTTATATTGCCTGCTGATGCTGTACCTTCTGCTTCTCTTTACAGGCCTTTACTCACACCGCACAGTATGACGACGCCATCTCTGACTATTTCCGTAAGCAGTATAGTAAGGGGGTGTCCCAGCTTCCTCTGAGATATGGAATCAATCCTCACCAGGCACCCGCTCAGATTTTTACTTGTGGACCACGGCTGCCATTGACTGGTAAGAGACTTATAACAGATCAACAGAAGGGAACTACAAACATATTTTTCAGGCAGTTGGTAATGTAATAGATTGTGGGTTGGTAGTATAGCAGGATTGTGGTTATAATGAAATCTATTAAAAAATAAATAGAAAATAAATACCTACAAATTTATGCAGATTTGTAAATTCCATAAAAAAAACAAAAACAAATCTCAAGTCTTAGAGTACTGGTCAGCTGCTGTATGTGCTGTAGGAAGTGGTGTATTCTTTCCAGTCTGCTCTCTACTGCCACTCATAGAAAACCTCCCCTGCTCTGGACAGTTCATGTCACTGACAGAGGTGGCAGCAGAGAGCACCGTATCATATTAGAAAGAATACACCACTTCCTGCAGAGCATACAGCAGCTAAGTACTGTAACCACTTTTTTATTTATTAGAAGTAATTTACTAACCTTTATAACTTTGGCACCAGTTGATTTAAAAACATTATTTTCCCTTTTACATTGTCTTGACCTTACACTACAGCTACATACAGATGTTTGCAGTAGGCTACTGTATACAAAAGGATAGTTTTCTGCAATATAGTTTACAAAAGTATTCTGATATATTTGACAAGTTTGTATTATTTTGACAAGTAACCGGTTAGCCCCCCAGGGTTACTGTATATAAGAATATACAGGACCCTGCTCTTTATCTAGAAAGACAACTGTTGGTGACAGCAGAGGGGGCTGTTTTGCCCATTACTGCAGCCACTCAATTGATGTTGCCTAGTTTTTTTTTTTTTAAGTTTTTTTTTTTTTTTTTTTTTTTTTCCCCCTACTATTTAATTTAACTTCATTAAAGTAAATATAAAGTAATGTAACTTTATTATAGTAATGTATAAGAAAAAAATTAACCTCTGGCGTGCCCATTTAAACATTTCAAGTGGTGCAAGAAGGGATAAAGCATACCAGGCTGTTTGTGACATATTGCATATTTCTTTCAGTTTTGTCAGTAGATCTGACCTCTCTGGCGTTTTGTAAACTGCTTAAAACTCCTCTAACAGAAGTGTTTCCTGCTTATTGCTTTATCTTTCTCCTCTCTGCAGTGCTAAATGGATCTCCAGGATTTATTAATCTGTGTGACGCTCTGAACGGCTGGCAGCTAGTAAGAGAGCTGAAAAATGCTCTTGGACTCCCAGCAGCCACCTCCTTTAAACATGTCAGCCCTGCCGGTAATAACGCAATGAATTTTGTAATTTACGTAAAACATGAATGCCTTTTTAACTAGTAAAAATCCTATAATCGCATAGCATTTTTTTAGATTTTACTATATCTGTAAAACAATCTAGCTTCTATATAGATATGAAATTATTATACTAATACAGACATTACATATTAGCTCAGTTTATAACTTGTAATATCACTTTATACCACTAGGTGCTGCTGTTGGCATTCCTTTGACAGAAGAAGAGGCTCAAGTTTGCATGGTCCATGACATCTATGCTACACTCACTCCCCTGGCAACTGCCTATGCAAGAGCCAGAGGTAAGTGCTTACTATAAGGCTGCATCTATTTCTTCAAGCCTTCAAGCACTATATATTACCAATGTACAAAGTCCCCATGTATGTGCCAATAAGTAAGCAAATAGTCAGCAGGATGATCATCTGCTCATCTGGTCAGATAAGCTATTGCATTGGCTTAATTTTTCACTTGTACACTTGTTTTAGTCGTCATTTTGCTGCCTAGGCATTAATGACCAGACGTTGCTTTCTGAGATGACTAGTGTTCTGTGTGTGGGACACTGCTCGCCCTTATAATGTTTGTACTAGTCACTGTTTTTATAAAAGTTGGTCAACCAGTAGCTGATTATCTGTCTATACAACGATTTCCTAGGTTCGGATAGGATGTCGTCTTTTGGTGACTTCATTGCCATCTCTGACGTGTGTGATGTTCCCACCGCGAAAATAATCTCCAGAGAGGTATGAGGATTATAAGCTCTGAGGATGTGCAAGCTAACAGAGTGAAGAGGATTTAGTCTGTGTGACTTGATTTGGTTTTCCACATTTAGTCCCTGTGGCATGTCAGGGGCAGTGGTGGTAAAACCTGATAGAACTTAAATTTTTTTTTTCAACTACATGAAACCTCAGAAATGAAATCAAGTCAGTACAGCATGTGCAATGCCTCCTGTTCATCCACATGCCAACTATCACCACTTGTAGCATACTGGGACCTTTGTTTGTAGGATGTGATGATGGAACTGTGTGACTCATTAGTTGGGGAAACAGATGACAAACTGAAATGGCAACAAGAAGTGCACATGAACTATGTCAGCTGATCATTGCAGTTTGTCTTTCAACATGTTGAAAGACAAACGACTGATAGCAGCGTTCTGCTGCCGTCCTCCTGTGGATTAGGAGCGGCGGCAGCAGACCGACACTATCCTCTATGGGCTTCCCTGATGAACATGCGATCACCCGGGCAGCTCCCCGCAGCCTCCCCTGTACTCACCCGCTCGCTGCCGCCGCGTGTAGTGGCAGCGAGCCGGGAACGAAGAGCAAATACGCACTGACTGCATTCTTTGTTTCTGTCGGCCCATGGAATAGGGGCTTTAGTCTTGTAAATGGAGTTAGATATTGACTGAAAGGGCCACATAAAGGAGATCTGTCAGCCCCACCCCCGCTAGAGACCCTTATACTTACACCTTCTCTCAAAGTCCCGCGCCTGGAGCCGGTCTCAGGACGGAGATATCCCTGTCGGAAGCCCGGCGCGCACTTCAGAGATGATCTCCATTAAGGCCTATGGGATTAGCAAGCAAAGCTGACAGCGTCTTCTAATCTGTAAGAGGTGGGAGCCCCCACTATGAAGCATTTATGGCATCTCTTGTGGAAATGTCATAAATGTTCTAGATAGTTATGACTAGATACATGTCTAACAGATGAATCATCCTGTAAGGAAAATCTTTTTCCATTGCAATTGCATAGTAATTTATTCTCTTAATCTTTGTACCCTGATAGGTTTCTGATGGTATTATTGCTCCAGGGTATGATGAAGAGGCTCTGAAAATCCTCTCCAAAAAGAAGAATGGAAGTTATTGTGTTTTGCAGGTGATTTATGACCAGGCTTTACTGATGGCTTCTGGTTTTGATTATTCGCTTAAAGAATACAATTTCTTACAGAGAAAATTCTGAGAATTCTTTTAAATATATAGATCCTAGAATTCCTAACATACATTTCCTACATTCGGTGCAATGTGCTTTTTTTTTATGTCTGGTTTGGATTATTGAACTAATGGACAAAAGCCTGTACATTATTGCTGTCTGTCCATACATGGCTGGACCCCATGATTTGGATTGGTAATAGAGATGAGCGAACTGGGTTCGAGTCGATCCGAACGTTCGGTATTTGATTATTTGGGGCTGCTGAACTTGGATAAAGTTCTAAGGTTGTCTGAAAAACATGGATACAGCCAATGACTATATCCATGATTTCCACATAGTCTTAGGGCTTTATCCAAGTTCAGCAGCCACCGCTAATCAAATGCCGAAAGTTCGGATCGACTCGAGCATGCTCGAGGTTCGCTCATCTCTAGTAATAAACAAACATGTCACATAGTTGGAAGCACATGTCGTGGTGATAGTAAGGTCTGGGGGTGGACACACTTTTCTGATGGTTTGTAACCAAAAGCTTCAGTTCAGTTGTTTCTACTTTTTAGCAATAAAAATAAAAAAACATTTTATAATACTTGCAAGTGGATTTGAGGCGTTCATTTTCTGTTTCTCCTTAGATGGATTTGTCTTACGAACCAGATAGTACAGAGATTCGAAGCATTTTTGGCTTGCAGCTCGAACAGAGAAGAAATGATGCCGTTATAGATTCCTCTCTTTTCAGCAATTTGGTTACAGCAAAGAAAGAGGTACAGTCTTCCAGTCCATCCCTCCTGTCTGTCGGGGTATGTTCTGTCATCCGTTTATACGTAGCATTTGGCAAGAAAACCTCCCAGCAGACACAGTGGACTACATGGGGGCACCCCATTGCACAGCACATGCCAAGAGTTTCATTTTGGCAGATCATTCTGCTCTTAAACCACTGTATGGAGTAACACTGTAAACTATGCCATGATTCGTATAGAAATATTCTGGTAAAAATTGTCTTTGTCCTGTGGACTGACATGTTCAACAATAAAAATTAACAAAAAGGATGTGTTTTTACTAGAGATGAGCGAACCGGGTTCGAGTCGATCCGAACCCGAACGTTCAGTATTTGATTAGCTGGGGCTGCTGAACTTGGATAAAGCTCTAAGGTTGTCTGTAAAACATGGATACAGCCAATGACTATATCCATGTTTTCCACATAGCCTTAGGGCTTTATCAAAGTTCAGCAGTCACTGCTAATCAAATGCCGAAAGTTCGGGTTCCGATCGACTCGAGCATCTCTGATCGACTCGCTCATCTCTAGTTTTTACACCAGTTTTGTGAATGTGTTCTGTACAATATGCAGAGTTGGTACAAGCCTCTCACTGTATGCAACTGTGGGATTTAATTTTATGGTATAATTTATTTTTTGTTTTTGTACATTGAAAATTGCACTAATGCGTTTATACCACCAGGTTGCAAAAAAAAAAAAAAAAAAACTACCCTGATGGGTAATAAAAGAACCAATAGATGAATTGGGAGGCTAAAAATTTTTTTTATATTTTTTCAGCTCCCTGAATCTGCCGTCAGAGATTTGATTGTAGCCACAATTGCCCTGAAATATACCCAGTCTAATTCTGTGTGCTATGCCAAGGATGGTCAGGTAATAGAAACTAATCAGTGTTTTGACTTTATATATTTTAAGGAATGATTTATCCTAAAAAAGTAGGAGCAGTGTGTGTGTGTGTGTGTAGTTTATGGCAAACTTTAATCTAATCTGAGCTCCTTTTCTGGCAGGTGGTTGGTATGGGCGCCGGGCAACAATCCCGTATCCATTGCACTCGTCTGGCTGGGGACAAAGCTGACAACTGGTGGCTTCGGCACCACCCACGTGTCCTGGGGATGAAATTTAAAGCTGGCGTGAAGAGAGCAGAGATTTCAAATGCAATTGATCAGTATGTGAGCGGCACCCTGGAACGGGTAAGTCTTGTACTACTGGATTGGTATATGTGTAGGACAGGAATAGTTTATAGAGCAGTTAACAACACAAGATATTGGAATCTATAATCTATGCTTACACATTATGTGCTTCTGTCCTCAGGAGGAGCTGGAGCAATGGAAATCTCTATTCGAGCAGCCTCCAGAGATGCTAACTTCAGAAGAGAAGAGGCAATGGATCTCAACTTTAACTGGCGTTTCACTGAGCTCAGATGCGTTCTTTCCATTCAGAGACAATGTGGAGCGGGCGGGGAAGGTGACTTTTTTTTTTTTTAAATAGAAGAAATTAGCGGTTTGTCTGTTACTGGATAACCCCTTTATAGCTTGGTCATCTTGGGCTGCACAATGTCCTGGAATATTACAATCTCCAGCAGCATGTAGTACACTTCATATACTGTGTGTGTGTGTGTGCCGTACCTGTAATTATCTCATGCCTTTGTAATCATCTCATTCTCACTTTTTTAAATTTATTTTTAACTCTGCAGAGCGGGGTTAAGTTCATCGCTGCTCCATCTGGATCTGCTGCTGACAAACTGATCATTGAAGCTTGTGATGAGTTGGACATTGTATTGGCCCACACCAACCTGCGACTCTTCCATCACTAACCTAAAACTAAATAAAGTGCAGTGCCTTTTTTAGAAAAGTCAGGTATGATGCTCTGGAAATGTGGGATGAGTGTGATGAGACCTCAGTGTGTCATTCCTAACTTTTCCATGCTGCACTCTGAAAGTGAAAACAAATTGTGCTACGTTGAGATTTGGTCAAAATACTGTAGTTCCGCTCGCCTCTAACATTCCAAAACATGAGCCCTTTTCTACTTGCTAGAGTTGTTGCAGTGTTACAATAAAAATTGTAATGTGTTGGCAGTGTCTGTTCCATTGGCTTTGTTTCCTGTAACCTTCATGCAGTCACCATGCATTTGTGACTACACGTTTACAAGTTCAGTACAAGATATCTGCTCTAATGCAGTTTATTTAAACTGATGAAAAATATGTACAAGCAGCAGCACTGCATGCTCTACATATAGCCAGCCACTGAAGGAAAATTTATTTTAATAAGGTCCATATAAAATACTTTGTGCGACCTGCACTTCTTTCACCTTTTAAATTTTTTACTCAATAGCGCATAGATGTGGCTTCCAAAAGAAGAAAGAAATGCAGATTTCACACTGACAGACCCTTCTATTAGCTGATCACAAGGAAGGAAATTCCTCTAGTCTTGCATTATAAGTTATAGGCCCAAGGCTGTTTTCAGGACATGAGCAGATTGTGGATATGGGGAGAAAACAAATGATACAGCCTTAGCTGATGGCTGTTTGCAAAGTTCTAAAGTTTTTTTTCTTTTTTTTTTTTTTTCTTTTAAAGCATAAATGTCAGAGGCGGTACTGTGCTGCAGCCCTCCCTTTCCTTTACATCTATGGCCAATCACTGCTCAGCCCATACTACTCTCTGCTATGCCATAGAGTTCTGAACCCGGTCTAATTACTATTCAATAGAAGAGAAGTTATCCGAACATTAGTACAGGCACACTGTGTAAGCCATAAGAGTCTGACAGATTAGGATTCCACTTCAAACATGTGTCCCCTATGTGGTACACACAGGTTCGTTAGGGAGTAATGTGATAAGGTATGAGCTATCCTCTGTTTGGTTTGAGTAGTTATCTGTAGTAAGCCTGAAAATATATTGGATTTAAACTTCATAGGATAAATGTTAACAAGGATTGGAGTATGCATATACCTCACTTAGTCTTCAACCTATGTTAGTGTGCACAGGTGAATGCTGGGAGTAGTAGTAATCAGATGTGGTATTGGGTATCTAAAAAAACAGAATTAAATAGGTAATGAAGTCATTATAGATATAACATACATATATTAGGGCAATCATGATTAGATGGACAGTCAGGACACTTTCTGAGTAGAGATGAGCGAACCGGGTTAAAGTCCATCCGAACCCGAACGTTCGGCATTTGATTAGCGGGGGCTGCTGAACTTGGATAAAGCTCTAAGGTTGTCTGTAAAACATGGATACAGCCAATGACTATATCCATGATTTCCACATAGCCTTAGGGCTTTATCCAACTTCAGCAGCCACCACAAATCAAATGCCGAAAGTTCGGGTTCTGATGGACTCGAGCATGCTCCAGGTTCGCTCATCTCTATTACTGAACTAAGATGGGTATCGATGCCCATCAATGATGTGACTGGGCAGTTGGTAAGATATGCAGATGGTTGTAGAGAAAAGGTAACCGCTATCAGGCATAAATGTAAATCTGGGTAAAGCCAGTAGCAGGCTGTTCACTTACTGGGAGATGTGTCCGAGCGGATGTCCATCAGCATGTGGTGAGCGTCTGCGATGCCATTATATGGGCAGGTGTGTGTGTGTGTGTGTACACAACGCGTGATATGCGCACGGTGAGCATGATGGCGTCACACATATATATGAAGCTGCTTGTTCTTAGAGCTGTAAGGGTGGTGTAAAATAGACAAGTAAGGCTTGTGCCGTATTTTCTGGTGTATAAGACGACCCCCCCAACTTTCCAGTTAAAATATAGAGTTTGGATATACTTGCTGTATAAGACTGCCCCTCTTCCAATGCACACCAAATAAAAATTAATAAACATCAGACAGCAGAGGCAGAGAAGGAGGTACAGTAATACTGGTAGGCTACCAGACTGGTGAAAGAGGTGTGTTTTCATGGTCACAGCACCATTCCATACCCCCCCCCCCCCCCCCCCCGCCTGCAGCTTGTTCTGGCCTTCATATGGTTGCTGCATACGGGGGGTATGCTGCTGGTTTTTACACACCAACTGCAGATTCTCCGGTGCGGTTCCAAAGTTTTTCAGCACCCGCCCTATAAGACAACCCCTGACTGATTTTCCTGGGTTAAAAAGTAGTCTTATATGCAGGAAATTACAGTATTAGGCTTCTGTAGGTTAGGCGTGATGAGGTTGAGTCAGGTAGAGAATATGGGGTATGATGGTGGCCGCTAGTGGACAAACTAAAATATTACAGTTAGCAGGGTGGTTGTGGATGATGGTAATACAAGGCTGAGGATGAAGATGAAGCCTTGTGGTGGATGTGTCTGATGGAATGGTGCTTGGGATAGGAAGATAATCTGGAGATGGGAGATTAGGCTGAGGGAGTCAGTTTTTAGATGAAGCTTCTGAACACCAGCTGGTTCTAAAGTTTTTAAACAAAAAATCCACCTTGCCTCCTTGTGGAGTATTAGGTTGTCGATTTCAGCCCATTGATGCACGGATATCTGGTTGAAATTAAGGGTAGCTTCACACGTATCAGATCTGCAGCATATGTCACGCTGCGAGTTTGCAGAGAAATCCTCTGCAGATCTTGGTGTGAAGTTCTATAGGGTCACATACCCGCAGCGGAATATTCAGTCCGCTGCGCGGGTATGTGCCCCTGCCCGAAGCATACATTACCTGCTTTGCGCCGTGGCTGTGTGAGGCTCCCCATCAGCCAATCGGAGCACAGCAGCACTGCGGAGCCTCACACAGCCGCGGCACCGAGTTGGTAATGTATGCTGCGGGCTGGGGGTTAAAGGGGTAGGGTCACACACTCAGCAGAATGAAAATGAAAAGCTGATTTTGCTGAAAACCTGCATCGTGAAATTCGCTGCAGATCCGGTACGTGTGAAGCTACCCTTATGCAATGTTTCTCTTCACCTTCTAAGAGCCATAGTGCTTTTATTTTTCCACCTACAGGGCTGGTTGGGGTGTCAATTTTTTATTTTTGGGCCATGATCTCTAGTTTTTATTATCCTATTGGTGTAAAAGGGAATCTTCATTGCTCCTTTTTTTTTTTCTTTCTTTTTCTGATATTTTTAAAAATCAATCCCGGTGTGTGTGTTTTTTTTTTTTTTTCTTGGTTTTTTTTTTTCCCCCTTTCTCTTTGTCGTTCACCGTTCAGGAACAATGGTATATTTCAATCGGACATTTCTGCACGCTGTGACTTTTTTATTTTACATATTTTGATTTTTATAAAGGGCAAGGGGGTATTTTAAACTTATTGGAGTGGAGGGATGTTATACAAGGGTTTTTGGACACACTTTTAGTTTACAGTAAAACATGCAATCATTAGATTGCATGTACTGATCTATGCTATGCCATAGCATAGATCAGTGTTATCAGTGATCTGTGCATAGAGCCTGCCTAAGAGCAGACTCTATCGGATAGGACAGAGGTAAGTGACTTACCCCCACGCGTTGGTACGAGCGATCGGGACCCCTGCAGCATGGCTTGTCCTGTCATGACTTCCTTAAACGATCTGTGCATTGCGGCTTTTAACCTCTTTAAGGACGGAGCCAATTTTTTTGTTTTTTTTGTTTTTCCTCGTGTTTAAAAGGCCATAGCACTTGAATTTTCCCTCCTAGAGACCCACATGAGCGTTTATTTTTTGCGTCACTAATTGTACTTTGCAATGACAGACTGAATTTTTGCATAAAGTACACTGCGAAACCAGTCAAAAAATCAGTGTGGTGAAACTAAACAAAAAACGTATTTTTTATTTGGGGTGTATTTGTTTTTACGCCATTCGCCCTGGGGTAAAACTGACTTGTTATGCATGTTCCTCAAGTCGTTGCGATTACAACGATCTAAAACGTGTAACTTTTACATCGCTCCATTCCAATACTTATAACACTTTTATCCTTTGGTCTATGGGGCTGTGTGAGGTGTCATTTTTTTGTGCCATGATGTTTACTTTCTATCGGTACCTTGATTGCGCATATACAACTTTTTGATCGCTTTTTATTACATTTTTTCTGGATTTGATGCGACCAAAAATTGCGTAATTTTGCACTTTGGTATTTTTTTGCGCTTATGCCATTTACCGTGCAAGATCAGGAATGTGATTGATAGTTTGGGCGATTACGCACGCGGCGATAGCAAACGTGTTTGTTTATTTACTTTTATTTAAAACATGGGAAAAGGGGGGTGATTCAAACTTTTTATTAGGGGAGGGGGCTTTTTTATTGATAACACTTTGTTTTTTGATTTTTTTTTTTAACACTTATACTAGAAGCCCCCTGGGGAACTTCTAGTATAAGTGCATTGATCTCTCATTGAGATCTTTGCTGTATACTTATACAGCAAAGATCAATGAGATAGCACTCGTTTGCTTTCGGCTGCTGCAGCCAAAAGCATCCGAGTGCCGAGCTGGGATCGGCGCCATTTTAGCGGAGACCCCGGACGAAGTAGGATGTGTGGATCGCTCCTCCGGGACAACGTCCTGGAGAAGCGATTCACCCCACTAGACACCAGGGAAGTGCTGCATACAGTAATCGGATGCAGCTGTCAACGTTGTGTGGCCCTGCTCTGAACACCCCTTGTGGACGCATGACTTACTGGTATGTCATGTGTCCTTAAGAGGTTAAGGGGTTATAAAAGTCAGCTGAGCGATAGCAGCTGCCTGTCATTATGATGGGCTTCTGGGACACTGTGTGCGAGGCCACTCACTGCAGCGGTTCTGCACACATCTACAGCCCCTCAGTCAGGAAATTATTTATATATATATATATATAATATATATATATATATATTTATATTCCTACTGCACTGGGTATGTGCAGTAGAAACGTGTATGTATACAGATTACTGACATGTAGGGGTTAAAAAATGCACAATAGCTTGTTTTATGTTTAAAAAAGTGTGACTGACATTTCAACATAAACATGGTGGTATTTACTGCTACATCCTTTTTCTGTGGGCTACTATAAAGTTTTCTTCGACTTGAGTCAAATTGAGTCCTAGTTAGGCTACGTTCACACGTAGAAAAAGTGGTGTAATTCCTTGGCGGAATTCTTCGCCAGCCTCCCTGTCATAATGGCAATCTATGGGAGGCTTGCGCGGCTCCTTTCTCCGCGCTTAAGAATGAACATTTTTGTACTTCAGCAATGAGAGAGGAGACGCATGAGTCTTCTATAAACTGTCATTAATGACAGGCTGGGGAATCCGCCACTCTTGCTACATGTGAACATAGCCTTATTGTACTTGACAGTGACAACTGTAGATAGAATTTTATGCAGAAATTGCGGGAACTTTGTTGACATTGCTGTTGTATTGGCAATAAATTGGGTTGGACTGACGACTTATCGGGTGAGGATTTTTCTGTTATTGTTTTTTTGTGTTCCTCCTTGGTAGGGCTACAGCCACTGCTTCCAAGTGAGAATTAGGGGGTAGTAGTAGCACTGTTAGGGCGGGTAAACACTACAGAATTCTCGCGGACAATGTCCGTGGAATTCCGTCAACTGTCCGCACGCACGGGCATGCGCTTTTCCGCCAGCTCCATAGACTCCATTCATGTCACTTCTTTCAGCATATAGCGGAATACGCCGGCTCATAGAATGGTGTTTATGGGGCCGGCGGAAAGGCGCCCAGATGTGTGGGCGGACAGCTGACGGAATTCCGTGGACATTGTCCGCGAGAATTCTGTAGTGTGAACCTGCCCTAACACTGTAAAATGAAGAAAGAGTTCAGGATGTGCTAAGCAACTCAGAGGGAGGGAACATCATGGACTTTCTGCCTTGTGGGTGGAAAAGGGGCCAGCTTGTGGTAAAAGAGAAGAGGTAGTGCATTCCCCTTCCCCCCCCCCCCCCCCTTTTAAAATGTTCTGTCCTGTGCATTCTCCCTGAGTATTCTCTTTTCTGCTGCAAAAGGTGGCACATACCAAAAGAGCCAATGACAAACATGGGACTGGGCAGCATTAGTAGACATCAGTATTGTATTGAGCCAGTCAACAAATTTGCCTGTTAATGCCTAATGATGCCAGCGGTCTGGTCCCAAATCTGCAACTGTAGATTTAACAAGGCACTGAGTGTGCTTCCCAGCACTTTAGTTTCTCCATCAATGTCTCCACACTCTAAACTATGAAAGGGTTAGTGGCCATTATAAGAGTGTGTATGTGTTATATGTACATGTATGAGTGTATATGTGTTTAGGTGTGTGCATGGCCTCATCTACCATGAAACAAGTATTGTTCTCCAGGCAACAAATAAGGGCCAGGCTGCCAGTACTGTCAAGTTTAAGGTCCCCATACACCTTTTACTTTTGTCAGCTGTACCTTTCCAACGGACAGATGTCAGGGGGTTGATAGAAAAATCACTGCCTGTCCCCTTTGTTCAGGGAGAGATAAATCACGGCCCTCTGGCTTAACGCTCAGGAACACAGAAATGCTCAGCCATGCTGAACGTTCTATTGCATGGGGAGGTCGGTTATCAGGTATTGAAGATGTATGGCCACCTTTAGTTCATAGGCTGGTCTGGTGGAAGCTCGTCCATTCTGCTTGCTGCCACTTGAAGCTTTCAAAGAGGTCCTCTAGGCCATTAGGACCAGGACTTTCAGAATTTTAAAAGCAGCAATGAATGAAGATTGATAGTCGGCAGCTAGCCTGTCTGTACACTGAAGGATAAGGGAGCCTGGTGAACTTTTTCAAAAAAAAAAAAAAAAAAAAAAAAAAAAGACACGCACAGAGTGGGAGATTTATCAAACATGGTGTAAAGTGAAACTGGCTCAGTTGCCCCTAGCAACCAATCAGATTCCACCTTTCATTCCTCACAGACTCTTTGGAAGGTGGAATCTGATTGGTTGCTAGTGGCAACTAAGCCAGTTTCACTTTACTCCATGTTTGAAAAATCACCTCTATAAAGTTCAAGTAGGAGGGGGATGGATGGTTAAATTCTGTATTTATGCATACGCCTTTATATTTTATTTAAGAACTTGCCTAAACCGGTTTTAAAGCATCCCGCTGTTTTTGCTGTGACCATCTAGTGAGTAGACTAGTGATGGGTAGTTCATTAATGATAAGTTCAAAATGAAATAATCTTTAAACTGACCTAAAAGGTTAAAATAGAATTGCAGCCAGGGGGCAACAGAGTCCAGCACAGCAGCTCCAGCTCTATCACACTGCCATTTGCTTTTTAGTCCCCTATGTTGGAAAATGAAAGTAATAAATCAAAAAATCCCAGAATATCCGAATTAAAAAAGTAAAAACTATGACACTGCACTATACACAGCCCATGTGTGAGAGGGTCTGTGAGTGAATGTTCATCCAGCTCACCTGTAGTACAGCCATCTTGTTAGCCCAGAGCTCCAATCTTATTGCCATCCTCTCTCTATGCTGTATATACTACTTGCAGCTTTACTGCTCCCTCACGCATTCACCATAGTCAGTACTAGAGATGAGCGATCCTCGAGCATGCTCGAGTCGATCCGAACCCGAACTTTCGGCATTTGATTAGCGGTGGCTGAACTTGGATAAAGCCCTAAGGCTATGTGGAAAACATGGATATAGTCATTGGCGGTATCCATGTTTTCCAGACAACCTTAGAGCTTTATCCAAGTTCAGCAGCCCCTGCTAATCAAATACCGAACGTTCGGGTTCGGATTGACTCAAACCCGGTTCGCTCATCTCTAGTCAGTACTTCAAACCACAAGTGTCACTGCCGAGCACAGTCATATAAATGTGATCGCCTTGACTCCTGATTGGTTCTGGCTAGAGATGAGCAAACCTCGAGCATGCTCGTGTCCATCCAAACCCGAACGGTTCGGTATTTGATTAGCGGGGGCTGCTGAAGTTGGATAAAGCTCTAAGGTTGTCTGGAAAACATGGATACAGCCAATGACTATATCCATGTTTTCCACATAGCCTTAGGGCTTTATCCAAGTTCAGCAGCCACCGCTAATCAAATGCTGAACGATCGGGTTCTGATGGACTCGAGCATGCTCCAGGTTCGCTCATCTCTAGTTCTGGCTCATATAGCTCAGTAGTCCACTGAGAGAATCAGGAGAGCCTGTCTCAATCGCCTGGCATATAGTTCAGTAAGTCACTGATCAACTGGAACATGATTTCCCCATATTTCTAGAATGGGCCAATAATACACTTTAGTTTGTTTAATCTTGAGAAAAGAGGTTTAAGGGGAGATATGATTTACTTTAACTCCCTTAATCTTTCCTTTAAACTATGATGCTCAATTCCCCTTCTTAGTTCAGTTGCCCTCCTTTGTCAGCTCCTGGACATCCTTTCTATGAATCTGGACCCAGAACTGAACAGCAACCTCTAGATGAGGCCGCACCAAAGCTTTATAAAAGCAGTATTATATCCCTGTCCCGAGAGTCCAGGCCTGTTTAATAATAATAATTTTTAATAATAATTTTTATTTATATAGCGCCAACAGATTCCGCAGCACTTTACAATTCTGGAGGTACATACATAGACAAAAAAATCGACATTACAGAGATATACATATAATTATCCATACATGAGGAGTGAGGTCCCTGCTCGCATGCATGAGCTTACATACTATCAGGAGGGGGTGCGAGACAAAATGGCAGAGGGGCAAAGTGCATCGTTGTTCTTATGGTCCAGCCATCTTTATAAATAAGGCAGTGCGGGTAAGGGGGGGTGAACCTGTCACCAGCCAATGCCTGCATGCACAGGTCTAAGTGCTTAAATGCTTGGTGTGTGTGTGTGTGTGCGTGTATGTATGTTTCTGTGTGCGTGGTGGAGGTGTGTGTGTGTGTGTGTGTGTGTGTGTGTGTGGAGGGGGGGTTGAGGGTTGAGTCAAAATTAGGGAACCTGGTAAGCCTGTTTGAACAGATGTGTTTTGAGGGCACGTTTGAAGCTTTGTGTATTGGTGGTGAGTCTGACAGTCTTGGGTAATGCATTCCATAGAACTGGTGCAGCTCGGGTGAAGTCCTGGAGACGGGAGTGAGAGGTGCGGATCAAGGTGGATGTTAATCGTAAGTCATTAGAGGAGCGTAGGGCACGGGTAGGGCGGTAGACAGAGATGAGGGAGGAGATGTATGGAGGTGCAGCACTGTGGAGAGCCTTGTAGGTGAGCAGGAGGACTTTATATTGTATCCTGTGTTTAACAGGGAGCCAGTATAGTGACTGGCACAGGGGGGAGGCATCTGTATAGCGGCTGGACAGGGAGATGAGCCTGGCCGCTGCATTGAGAATGGACTGGAGAGAGGAGAGTTTAGAGGAAGGAAGGCCTATTAGTAAGGAATTGCAGTAGTCAAGACGGGAATGAATAAGAGCGACAATGAGAGTTTTAGCAGATTCGACAGGAAGGAAGGGACGGATTTTAGAGATGTTTTTTAGATGCAGATTACAGGAACGTGAAAGAGATTTAATGTGAGGAGTGAAGGAAAGATCTGAGTCAAACATAACCCCAAGGCAGCGGGCTTGCTGTGTAGGGGCTATGGTCGCACCACAGACAGAGATGGAGATGTCAGGTGGAGGGTGTTTAGCAGAGGGAGGGAAGACAAGAAGCTCAGTCTTAGAAAGGTTTAGTTTTAGGAATAGGGAGGACATAGCGTTAGAGACGGCAGACAGACAGTTACTGGTGTTCTGTAGAAGTGCGGGGGTGATATCACGGGAGGAGGTATATAGCTGGGTATCATCAGCATAGAGATGGTACTGAAAACCAAACTTGCTGATGATTTGTCCAATGGGTAAAGTGTAAAGTGAGAAAAGGAGAGGGCCCAGGACTGATCCCTGAGGAACCCCAACTGTAAGGGGGAGAGAAGATGACGTGGAGCCAGAAAGTGATACACTAAAGGAGCGGTCGGAGAGATAGGAGGAGAACCAGGAAAGAGCAGAGTCCTTGAGGCCGATAGAGCGGAGCGTGGAGAGGAGGAGCTGGTGGTCTACTGTGTCAAAAGCTGCAGATAGGTCCAGGAGGATGAGAAGTGAATGGTCACCTTTAGATTTGGCGGAGAGGAGATCGTTAGAGACTTTAGTAAGGGCAGTTTCTGTAGAGTGGTGAGGACGGAAACCGGACTGAAGGGGGTCAAGGAGAGAGTTGTCAGAGAGGTAGCAGGTTAGGCGGGAATAGACCAGACGTTCCAACAGTTTGGAGATAAAAGGAAGATTAGAGACAGGTCGATAGTTGGCAGCACAGGAGGGGTCTAGGGAGGTTTTTTTCAGTAAGGGAGTGATAATGGAGTGTTTGAAAGCCGAGGGGAAGATGCCAGAGGAGAGGGAGAGGTTGAAGATTTTAGTAAGGTAAGTAGTGACAACAGGAGAGAGAGACTGGACAAGGTGTGAGGGAATAGGGTCACTAGGGCAGGTGGTGGGACGAGATGAGGAGAGGAGTCTGAATACTTCCTCTTCTGTTACAGGTTCAAATACTGAGAGGGAAGAGGAGGAAATACAAGAGGGAATGGGATCAACACTTCTTTGGGACTGGGAGGTGATCTCCTGACGGATGGTATCTATCTTTTCCTTGAAGTAGGATGCTAGGTCTTCAGCACAGAGGTTAGTTACGGGTGTCTGAACTTTGGGTTTGAGGATGGAGTTGAGGGTATCAAAGAGACGTTTTGGGTTATGGGATAGAGAAGAAATGAGAGAGGTAAAGTAAGATTGTTTAGCAGAATGAAGAGCGGAGTAGTAGCTTCTAAGCACAAATTTGTAATGTAGGAGGTTTGCATCAGTTTTAGACTTCCTCCACGAACGTTCAGCACACCTAGAACACCGTCTAAGAAAACGAGTTGAAGGTGTGTGCCAAGGTTGTGGTCGTCTGCGTTTTGCTGATTGAGGTGTGAGGGGTGCCATTTTGTCAAGGGTTGTTTTGAGGGTGTCGTGATAGCACTTGGCAGCCAGATTGGGACAGGAGAGCGAAGAGATAGGAGGCAGTGATGACTGTACAGAGTCTGTAAGTTGTTGGGTGTTGATGGCACGTAAGTTTCTGTACATGACCAAGGTTGGGGTGTCAGGAGGAGAATGAGTATTAGTGATTGAAAAGGAGAGAAGATTGTGGTCCGAGAGCCCGGTAGGAGTGTTATTAAGGCGAGAAACTGGGCAAAGTCTGGAGAAGACAAGGTCCAGGGTATTCCCACCCTTGTGGGTTGGAGAGTCAGAATGCTGGGAGAGGCCAAGGGAGGAGGTTAGGGAAAGAAACTGAGAGGCCGATGGGGAAAGTGGTTTGTCAATAGGGATATTAAAATCGCCCATGATGAGGGCGGGAATGTCAGAAGATAGAAAGTAAGGAAGCCAGGTAGAAAAATGGTCAAGAAAGCGTAGTTGTGAACCAGGGGGGCGATATATGACTGCGACTCTCAGGGAAAAGGGCCGGAAGAGTCTAATGGTGTGCACCTCAAAAGAGGAGAATGAGAGGGAGGGCTCAGGGGGAATGACCTGGTAAGTGCAGTCCTGAGAGAGAAGTACACCCACTCCTCCACCATGTCTGTTATCAGGTCTAGGAGTATGGGAAAATTGAAGACCTCCATGGGTCAGAGCAGCAGGTGAGGCTGTGTCTGACTCTTGTAGCCATGTTTCTGTGAGAGCCAGCAGGTTGAGCGATTTATTGAGGAATAAGTCATGGGTTTCAGTGAGTTTGTTGCAGACAGATCTAGAATTCCATAGAGCACAGTTAATGGAGATGGGGTCTGGCATGCAGGGAATCTTAATCAGGTTAAAAGGGTTTCTGTAGGTGGCCGATGAAGAGAAGCTGTTAGTAAAGGTTGGAGGACCAGGGTTAGGAGAGATGTCTCCAGCAGTAAGCAGGAGCAGAGATAGAGATAGCAGGTGTGAGTAAGAGAGGGAGGGAGGATGTTTGGAGGGAATGGGAAGAAATGGTTTATTGTATGGGAAAAAGACAGCAGGGGGGGTTAGATCAGCAGGTAGAAGGGAAGAAGAGATAAATATACTATTGCTTGATATAGGAGTTGGGGGTTTGGAGCAGAGTTTGAGTATTAGGGAAGCAAAAGTGATAGCAAAGGTGAACATTTTTGAAGAGCAGATGAGTATATGGAATGCAGTTACCTTCAGTTCCCTTCTAGTTCAATTCTGGCTTAATTCATCTAGACACTTTGACTGATCAGCACTTAGAGTGATCAGCAATGACCATGGTCAGGAATGACCAGAGCAGTTCACTATATAGTTAGATAACTAGCTGAGAAGTACTACCAGGTGTGAAACATGGGGTGGGTGGGGAAGAGATGGAAGAGGGCAGGGGTAACTGATAGAGAGAAGATTGTAAACAAACAATTTGGGTTCACTGCTTAGAAAAGAGGGCAATAAAAGTCAATGCTGAGAAGAGTAGAGCCAGATATCATACCATGAAATTTAAACAATGCAATGGATAATGGGGGTAGGAGTTGATAGTTGGAGCCAATTCATACCATGAAATTTAAACAATGCAATGGATAATGGGGCCTGTTTTAATACATGACAATATCCTGCTGGCCTTAAAGGATATGGGTGTTCACAGACTACAGAACAGCACACATTGACAGTGTCACAGTTATCTACCAGTGATTGTTCTGTAATAATATTTTATTTATATAGCGCCAGATTCCACAGCACATTACAATTCTGTAGTCTATTATCTACGAGTGCACCCACATCCTTCTCTACCAGCAACTCTCCCAGCGTAACCCCCCTCCCCTCAGACATTGTAGGTAGATATGAGCAAATTTACAGTAATAATGAAGCGAAGCGCTTAATCACCTCTGCAATCCACTCAAAAGGCCTGCTGCCTTTTAACTCACTGCAGCTCCTTCCCGGGTGCTGGGAAAATCTGAATCTATTGAACCTTATTTGCCAAGTAGATGCCCGAACAAGTCAGCTTCAACATATGCACATCTTCCATAGTACTTTACTATAAAAAGGATGTGGGTAGGGTAACCCACTAAGCATGTGGTGTAAGATAGTGATGAACTAACGGACATGGAGAGAAGGAGCTGCTGCACATCACACCTATGGCTGACATTAATGCCTCTCGGCTAGATTTAAAAACCAACGCCAGGATGTTGGTATGTAATTTGATCAAACCATATTGCCTCATGCACCACGTGCAGGTCCCCTGGTTCACATTAGAGATGATCCAACAGCGGAAAATCTTAGGTAATAGGCTGTATCCTGGAATTCTGGGTGGTACCTGGGCTTTCTCTGCCTTCCCCACAGACCGAGAAGGCATCAGGAATCTAATGCGGAAGGTTCGAGTTCGATAGAACCTAAAGATTTTCCGCTGTTCAATCATCCCTAGTCCCTACACTAGCTCCACACTTTCGGTCAGCGATTGCCAACCCCGCAAAGCGAGCACAAGCAGGGAAGGGAGGCCATAGAATGGCCCTGCAACCCCAATGTCACAGGACCAAACCCCAATTGCCCCCACCAAACCCAGCAGGCGCCACCGGTGGAGAAAGTGGCCACCAAGCAACACAAAAGTACGTTTAATTATTTTTTTAGTTATTATGGAGACCATGGCACTTCCTGTTTTCTGTGTTAGTCTGTTTTTTTCAAACAGCGCAAGTCAGAAAATCTGCCCTCAGGAGACTGGACCTGGATTTCTGGTAAGTTCAGCTTTGTTTTACAGCATAACAAAAAAAACGAATGTATATGTCAAGCTAGCTTCATTTCTCATCTACTGTGGATTTAGAAAGTTATAACGAGAGGTACACTTGTTCCATTCTTTCGTTCTTGGGGGAAAAAAAAAAGGTGGTGTCAGCTGCAGCCTGGACCCTCAAGTTGGATGGGCTATGCCTGGCTTCTTAGGTAAACCATTATCCCAGATTCAGGCAGGGACTTGTGTATTTTTGCATCTGTAATGTGGGTACATGTAGAGTTGTGCCCAATTTGCACAAGGCTCCCAGGTGAACCGATTTGACTGTCACTTTGCCAACCAGGTTTTACCCCACATGCTGGGCAGTGTGCCTTTGTAAATTCAGAGTCTAGTTATAATATAGATGATAAAATATCACTATGGCCAAAAACCACTTCAAGGTGCAGAATCAAATCAAAGTGACACTACAGAGTGCAGAAGAAAAAACAAAAACTAGTTTTTAAGATCTTTTTATTAAAAGAAGAGTCATCTTTCCACAGTAGTAAAAGCTTTGGCACATACAGTATAAAAAAAAATAAAAAAATCACCAACCATAATTACATCAGTTTCATTTGCCATCACTTTCTAGTTTTCAGAATTACTTTCCATAGTTAAGTAAGAGATGCAGCAGACATTGATAAATAACACTGAAGGAAGGTCAGGTATTAGTAAGGATTGTGCGGAGAAAGGAATTAAAATTGTGCATATGGTAAAAGAAATCAGTGTCAGAAGCAGCCAGTTGGCGCTGCATTGGTAATATTAAAAAAAGCAGAATTGGTCCCTTTGGCTTGCAGCCATCTTTTCCCAATGACATCAACCCACCCTGTAGCCTAGTTAACACAAGCAATACACTGCAGGGTCATATGGGCCAAAAAAGGCCCTCTTTCACACTGTATTATTCCTAAAAGGATCAAAATGACAACACTGCCCAATATTAAAAATAGCCATTTCCCTTTTGTTTCCCAGATCAATGTAAGCAAAATAAAAACAAAATTACAATCATTGAATACTGAATGGCATGGAAGAACTTCAGATGACTTTTGAAGAATTTATGTAATCTGCCAGTCAGAGGAGGCGTCCATGACCCCCTCACACCACCCCAATTTGCTGCTCCACAAGGTCAGCTAGAATGCACTTATTGCTCTTGTAACAAGACTTAGTTCTTGGTCTGTTCAGAATGTTGTGTATCTGCTTGAAGGCCCAGTGGAAGGAAACACTCAATAGGACATTTCACATTCTGCAAAATAAAAAGGAATAGATTATAAGAAAACTCAATGGCACTCTGTTATAAGTCAAACTGATCAAGTGACACAGCCAGGAGATGGCACGCTCCAGTGCAGTTTCTCCTGGCTCTATTTTCAGATTAGTAAGTGTTCAGACCCGGACCGATCACAAAACTTTTGACATGTCAAAAGTTTTGAAGTGACACTTTAAGCAAAACACCTCCGCTTGATCTCATATAGAGCTTGGAAAGGTGCATATGTACACAGTTATTATATGGTTACATACTGGTCATCTGTACAATACCCAGCAAGCACTGTGCATGTGTACAGTTGTACTGTACTAAGGAGAAAGAAGCTGCATCTCTCCATGCTTGAAGTCCAATCAGGCAGAAGAATATACTTGGAGGAACAGAGGGCAGAAAAGCTCCTATACCTGTCTTGAAAGGCATCTGAGAAGAGGGGGCAGATTCATGTTGCAAGCAAAGGCTGCAATGTCCAATATCCATCACCAGTCACTGCAACATCGGGCAGCTATTGAATGTTGTCTGCAACATTCACCTGCCCCCCCCCCCCCCCCCCCCTCATCTAAGAAGATACCTGTTCTTCCTCTCTCTGGTCCTTTTGGAAGGTAAGATTTTTTTTCTGCTCTCCGCATAACCTTTAGGTTTCACCATAATTAATAAAGGATTGATATGTAGGCAAACTTGATATCTACATATTACCAATACTTACATAGTTCTGCTGATATCTTTGTGTGTACTGGGACACAGTGTGTCCTGTGGTGTCAGGGGAAACTGCGGCACCTGGTCTCCTGCAGTTATCACAGCGCCATCCCTGTAAAAACAAGCAGGATTGGTAAAAATAGAAAACATTCTGGAGTTCTGCTGTGAGAACACAATGCATAGTTATGGAAAGTCTGGAAAAAATACGTATTCCTAAATTTAGTGATGACAGCATCAATAGTTTATACAGGCCTATATCTGATCATGCATGTAGATTAAGAACAGGCAGTGTATACAAACAATTCAAAAGTGAAGTACTAACCTGTTGTCCTCCATAGCATGTGCATGAACAGATGGCTCCCAGGTATTCCTTTTGCCACTGCTCCCCAACATTATACATCTTCCCATCATCATAGCAGGTGGCTTCATCTGTAAAGATGCAAACACACATTTTAGTAAATATGATCTATAGAATACTATGATACAAACATGTCATCCTTGACAACTTTAGTTCTGCAGCCAAGATACTTTCTCCAAGCTATTAGGGGCTCAAAAAGAGAACCCAAATCTAGTACATCCACATGCTTTAGTGGGACATATGCAAAGGGGTTTACAAAAGCATACTATCCCCTTATCTCACATTATACTGCTGTAATAAGTATGGTTCTTATATATGCACAGCAGAACTAGATGAACTATACTTACGGGGCTCGCACTTGAACTCTCCCTTTCCATTTCCAAGACAAGTGCAGCTCATCATCTGTCCGTTTTCTCCTCGGCGGTCCCATTTCTCACCAATCCTGTGGTTGATTCCATTGTCATGGCACCATTCTGAGAATCATAAGATACCGTGTAAGAACAAAGGGATATTCTTGCAATAATGTCCAGTTAAAGGTTTTTTTTTCCTACCTCAAAGATTTGTAGCATATCCATAAGACAGCCCATGAAATATTACTTGGGTGGTCAATGTGGTCTTAAGACTCTCCATATATTGTGAGGGTGTGTAGAAGTAGGAAATAAACGTTTGATGGGACCGGATACCCAAAAGACCTAAGGCACTTTGTGCTCCCCAAAACACGCTGACCATTGTATATATAGAGTTCTGTATTTCGTATGTCACACTTGATATGTGTGATATGGTGATCGGGTGGTTTATATTTTAGATGGTTCTGCAGATTAAACCCCAGAACAGCTTAATGCTAAGCGATATAGTGAGGGATAAGAGCCACAGATCATGAGTGGGGTCATAAACACTGTATTCTACTCACTTGAAGAGTCACATCTGAAGTGTCCACTTCCATAACCCAGACACTTGCACCAAAGCTTAAATCCAGACTCAGACATCCGTTCCCACTCCTGTCCGACTGCGTAATGTGTTCCAGTAAATGTATCATAGCAGGTATCCTCTACAGGTTGCAGAGCACCATCAGGGATATCTGTCACAACAATGCATTAAATAGAGATTACTCAACTGACATTTGGATCATATAATCTTGTAATTTAAATCACAAAAAGATATATAATACATATAATAATATATAATACAATTATAGAAGTTATAGAAGTAATCACTTACTAAATGATATATGTAAAGCAAAAAATAGCATTACATTCCCTTACCAGTATTACTGACAGTCACCATTTCCTCCAAGACTTTGTGGCGATCTAATCCTTTAAGTGCCTCCACGATGATATTGTAAGTGACTCCACGGGTAAGACCATTTAGTCTGGCACTGGTGGATGTTCCAGGTACTCTAAACTGTAGAAAGATGGTCAGAAACACATTAGGGGATAGGTTAATATTTTTTTGGATTTTCTTTGCTCACGCATCGGACTTGTGTCACAGTAACTCCACTTACTTTACCATGGCTGTAATGCAAATTATTTTTTTTTTAAAGTGATTTTGGAAGATCGCAGCAAAACATGCAATTTTACTGACACAAAATAACTATTTACTCCATGAAAAAAAGTCAGTTGAACATGCACATGCACATATTACACTCTTAGCTGTAAAGTTTACTCCTTTCAGTTCAAACAGTTATACGTTGCCTAGGTTCCTGAGCGCTGCACCAGTGAGATGGTCAGGACCTTCGGAGGTGGTAAGTATACTTTATTCCCTTTCCCTGAGATTACACACATCTCCAGGGCTTGGATTGTCAAAGGAGACTTGTGTAACCTCAGTGGAACACAGCAAAGCGGAGCTGATTCAGCTCAGCTATACTGCATCCCAGCACCGCTCCGAACCAGAAAGTTAGCAGGGATGCAGCAGTACTGAATTGTATATTCATCAGATGGCACAACCCTATAAAATACTTCTATTCCCCATGAAATAATTGAGAAACATCTTTCCCTGTAGCTGTGATGTGCCTTTCCACTCTTATTCTTATTAGAAATGTTTGACTATATAGCCAACTGGGTGTTACCAGTTGAGGGCAGGTCCCCACACAACCTGGCACAGTCAGCTCTGATTGGATAAATCAGATAGTGGAGGGAGCAGCAGCTAGTTACACACAGGTGGTGCATTAAGTCCTATTCCTAGGAAGAACAGAGGAACGGTACAACACAACACAGGACTGTAAGAACACATTCTTCAGAATTGTTATTTCATGGGGCATATGTGCATTGAAACATTTTTTTTTTAAAGCACGCATGATTGGCTTTGTAAAAGGGAATCTGTCACTAGGTTTATTACGCCTTAAATGAGGGCAGCATAAATGAGTGAAAGAAATGAACAGATTGTTGTATTACTTACATCGTTCTATTCAGCCATTCTCCTAATATGCAGGAGAATAGAATTCTTGCCACACCCCTTCCCCTGCCCTCCAGCTGCTGGTTGACAGTTGACTGCCTATACACAGCGTGGTGAGATAACTGCCAACCAGTAGCTGGTGGGAGGAGTTTTCTGCTTCTCATGAATATTGAGGACTACTGGGCTCACGCACATAATGGAGAGGACTACTTATTGTCCATGTTATTCAGGAGGATCTCTCTGTATCAGCTGCACAGAACAGTGTAAGTGATACATCATTCTGTTCAGCTTTTCAGTCATTAGTTTATGCTACCCTGAGATAGGACAGCACAAGCCTGACAGTCTCTTTAAGAGGCTAAAACCCTGATCCAAGCAGTCACTTAAACACACTTTATTTAAGGTACTTTTATTAGCCCCCCAAAAAAATATTTGCAGTGCATCTCTTAAGTCTGTTGTATTGTATATTTCGAAGACTTTACCTCAGTAGGAGCTTCATCTTGATCCACAGGATTACAGGAAATTACATATTCAGTGGTCTCCAGCAGAGGTCTCCAAGAAATTGTGGTTTGTGATGCCACCTCCTGTACTCCAGTATCATTGATGTGAGGTCCAAAGCCATGAGGATAAGGCCCATCGAAATCTCCTCTGATGGGGTATCTTTCAAATACTTCTGGGTACTTCTCTGGTGTAAACTGCCCTGGTCTTACTGGGGTAGCAGTGGTGGGCGCAACAGGACTTCTGAAGCCATGTTCCTCAATGACCTTTCCTTCGCTGGTAGGATTGGATGGTCCTACAGAGCCTGGAAGTTGGATACCATTACCATTGTCAAATGTTGTCTGTGCAACAAAAGTCTTTTTCTCTGCTTCGGAGGGTACGTCGAGGATTTCAGGGCCTTGGCC
Organism: Dendropsophus ebraccatus; assembly: GCF_027789765.1. NCBI lineage: Eukaryota > Metazoa > Chordata > Amphibia > Anura > Hylidae > Dendropsophus > Dendropsophus ebraccatus. The sequence continues at coordinate 45,770,573 of NC_091462.1, read as the reverse complement.
CGGGTGAGGGAGGGTAACCAGTACAGGGAGCTCGTCTGGCCAAAAGAAAGCATTAGGAGCAATAAAAGCAAAGCATTAGTTTAAGCAAGCGGCAGCAATGATTTGTTGTACGGCTGCAACTAGCAGACATGGTACTGAGAAAATTTTAATTTTGTGCTGTAAAGATGACACCTTAAATCCACCTGGGATATTACGTATACAGCTGAAACATTCATTCTCATACTGCCAAAGATACAAGCTTTGTGGTCACTGGAAGAGTATTTCAGCTTTATACATGATCACCCATTCTAAAACGAATCACGATGATTTACAGATTGCAAGAGAGATTTGCTCATTCCAAGGCCTCATTCACACTCATACTGAAATACATGGCTAAATAGAGTCATATAATACAGAACCTGTGTCAATATTTAGCCCTATGTTTATGTCTCTATTGTCTTTGAGTATCCCTTATGCTGCTAATATACAGATTCCATCGTCTATAGAAGGACTATGGCACGTGCCAATAGTGCCACAAAATAAAACTGGATTTTGGGATCTACTGCATATGGCTGGGGTACAAAGTGTGAATGAAGCCTTGAACTATATTCATTTACTTATTCTGACCAACTAATATTTAAATTAATTGAGGCAAAGTATATGTCAAATCTGTTGCAATTTAAGCATACATATAAATTAAAATATAGAACGTATTCTGTTTTAAGTGACGATTAAAAACTAGTTGTAACCAAACTCTTCATTGTAGAATCAATTTATGGATTTAAATGTGTCACACATCACACAAAAAAGGTCAAGTTGGTTTCTGTGCCTTTGGGGAAAGGAAATTTTGTCGAACATCTCATTCCTGTGAATAGGATCGGATCAGTGGGGATCAAACTGCTAAAACTCTAAACCATTAGAACACGGAAGAAGTTGTTGGTCCCTTGTCCCATGTGAGTGAAGAAGCGGAGGAGCATGTGTGCTGCAACTTCATTCACTTACTATAGAACGGCTGAAGAATGCAGAGTGCATATTTTTACTTGGGAACAAGAGACCCTTGTGCTTGCGATAGTTAGGGATACCAGTGATCTGACAGTTATCACAAATAAATAGATTGGTGACAAGATACTATCTTGAATATCCCAAGATTACACCCTTTGAAATGACTTTCCTGTGAGGCCATAAATATCAAATCGGTGGAGTTTAGGTCTTTTGACATCCGCACCAGTCCGCTGTTTGAAAAGGCTGTAGATGGACCTGTGTCCAGCTTTGACCTATTGAAATAAGCTGAACTGGACTGTAATACCAGGGACAGCTATGTTCATGGTCAAGTGTACTAGAAGTTAGACCCCCACAAAATCCATTAATTTTTAACTCTTGGAACGTCAGTGTAAGGTAACATTCCAAAATAATCCAAATATAGTACCATGCAGAAGCGATAGTTTCCTTTTTGTCCTCTTTCAATTGTAAGTAAAGATCAGTTGCAATCAATTTAGTCAGAATCACCCGACAGATTATGCATTAAAGCTATCAGCGCAACAGGCAAAACTAAAACTATGCAATGCATAGCTGCAAAAAAAGTAATCAGCATGAAAACTGCCAACTGCAATGCACTTTATGGCTGTATTCCCACGTTCCGTGTTCAGTCACGAGGTATGCCTGTAACGGAGTCTCCCCCGCCCTGACAGCATCTGTGATCGGGGGAAGTGTACTCATATGTGCCGTGCTGTAATGACAGCACCGCGTGATGCTGATTCATTACAGTGCGGCGCATGAGTACAGTTCCTCCCGCTCTCAGCATCTTATCACAGATGCTGTCCGGGCGGGGGGACACTCCGTTACAGGCATTCCTCGTCCGTGTTCCGTGAGGAACACAGAACGTGGGAATTGTTTGGGTTTGTTTAAAGCGCCTTGATCTCAGCATTTAAAAGAAGAATGAAAATGCCTTGTTACATTGTTTTAGTTTACACAACAGATGCCCCGAATGCTTTCCATCTTCTCTGTATCCTCCATGTATATTTGGTTTCTCTAAAGTTCCTGTACTGGGAATAACTCCTCTCTACAAATCCTGATCTGACAGCCTGAACATGCACCAATGCCAAAAGACAACCCTCATGGTTCTTTCGAATGGTCAAGACCATGCGAGTGCTTTCTGTCCAGGCAAGTTGCATGTTCAGATTTATGGTGGGTTCATACTGAGGAATTCGAAGAACTGAAGTAAAGTTGAAGGAAAGTTTTCTGCTTGAAATTTCTTGCCTATTCAACTCTGGCAGAATAGGAGCAGAATTTGAGTGGAATTCAAGCAGAATTAAAGCCCCATTGACTTCTATAGGATTCCTCTAGCGGTATCCGCCCAAATAATTGACATGTCAATTCTTCAGGCGGAAAGCAGATCCACGGCAGAATTTTCAGCACGGAAATTCTGCTGTGTGAACAAAGCGGAAAGCCCATTAAAGCCAATGTACAGTCACAATGTTTTTACATTCTTTACGGGTGGGATTCCGTGCGCATTTTGCAGTGAAATCTGCGAGAATTCCTCAGTGTGAACCCATCCTTATTCTGCAATAAGTGCATTAAGTGGCATAAAATTTGGGTGGAGAGGATCTGACTAATGGAAATAACATGGCAGATTTGGGGGAAATTCACAAAAGCCACAACACATTTTATCTGCTGTCTGGACTAAAAGAAATACAACATAGTTATATCAATTACAGAGCCAAACTAGGTAGAATGCATCAGTATAAAATCTATAAGGTGGGCGATACTAATGTTTTTTCCATGCTGGGGGTATGTTAAAATACCTGTCTTCTTCCGTCCAGTCAGCGGCTCACTCTTCTGGTTATTCCTTACAGCAATGATGTAAATTATGTATTCTACACCCGGTTCCAAGTCTGAGAAAGAGCAAAATGAGAAAAAGTAAGTTTTGCTTCTTTATTGCATTTCCACCTATTACAAACCTGAAGTAGGACCACAGAAAGGGATGATCTAGCACAGGATGAAGCTAAAGGACCTCATAGGAAAACATTACTAACCACGTAATAAGGTGCTTACTAGTGATGGTGGCTTCAGTGGTTCCAGCTGGGAGGCGAGGCAGATGTTCCTTGGGTACCCCACCTACTCTCTCATACTTAATGATGTATCCTGTAATACGGGAGCGAGGAGGTTGCCAGGAGAATAAGAGCGAGTTGGGTGTGCTAGTCAGGAAGCGCAGATTTGAAGGACTGTCCACAGCTGTAAAATTACAGATTAAAGGTTATTAGGAACCTTCCAAAAGAAGATAATCTGCACAAGATGAAAGTTAGGAAAATGGGGAGGGCAACCACTGGCAGATATCTGAGGACCAGCTCATCAGACAAAACAGTTACCTGTTGATGCATCTACAGTGACAGGGGAGCTGCGGGCATTGTCATTTAAGGTGTACAGGTGGATCTTGTAGTCTGTTCCAGGCTGCAGTCCTAGAATATTAATAGAGCATATAAGAATTAAAGGTTGTACACATACACAAGTATATACATACACTAGGCTGGTCATACCCTAATAAACACTCAATAACTCATCAAAAATAGACCCATACCTGTGACTGTGTAGGTTCTAACATCAGGTTTAATCACCCTCTGAATAGGAGTCTGACCTCCAGAAGGTACTGCTTCAATCAGGAAGCCAGTGATTGTCTCTGTCTTTGTGCGCCAGATAAGGGTTACTGTGGTTTCTGTAATATCTGTAACTCGTGGACGACGAGGTGGACTGACATCTAAGAGGAGATCCGAGTAAATCAGTAATTTAATGAATAACTTAAAAAAAAATTACAAGGAAAAGGAAAAAATATTTAAGAAATGTTATTGTGCCTAAGGTAAAAGAGAAATAAGCCACAGCTATTAAGAAAGCATAGGTAAAGGCCCTATTCCTCAGGCCGACTGGAGAAGCAAACAAGCGTTTTCTCCTCGTTCCCTGCTGGGGCAGCAGCGAGCAGGCGAGTACAGGAGGTGGAGAAGGGCTGCCCGGGTGATCGCTGGACTTGGACGATCTAGCGATCACCCGGGCAGCCCATAGCATATAGCAGCGCTCTGCTGCTGATGCTCCTATTCCATGGAGCGACGGCAGCAGATCCCTGCTATATAAGTCGTTTGTTTTTCAACATGTTGAAAAACAAACGACTGCAGCGATCAGCCGACATGAACGATGTCGGCTGATCGTTGCCTTCTATTCCACGGGACGATTATCGTCCGTAACGACCAAAATATGGCCGATAATCGTTCCGTGGAATGTGACATTTAGACTATAGTCCAGGATATGCATATTAGATTGTGAGTGCCATTAGATATTACTGGTTCTGGGGCCTAGATACTTACTTTCAAGGGTAGAAATTGTGCCTTGCAGTGGCAGACTCATAAGTCCATCCTTTACCGCATACACATTGACTTCATACTTGGTAGCAACCTGTTCAGTAAAAAGCAGTCAACAGTTTACTTCTGTTGTGTGTACAGTGTACATTTGATAAAGTTAGCATATACCTCAAATATTTCTGTTCAAATATTAATACGTTGATGAGTGATAACATAAAAAAATGTGGTACATGATCTTAAACAGAAGATACGGTCTTTGCCAGGCAAGAAGTGCTTAGGTGTTCAGGCTAAATTAACTTTAGACCGATCAAAACTTTAGTTTTCTTTGAATGACATGGACATTTTACTAAGCAACCTGTGACACCCTTTAAGGACCCTATAGCATATATTGGAGATTCTATCTATATCGATTGCTAATAATGAATGTGAGTTCTGTGCTGTCAGCTGAAACTTACCATGAGTCCAGTAATGGAGGTGACTGTTGTACTAGCTGGTAGATCAATCTCTTTCATAGGCCCAGTTTTCTCCTTAGGATTCACACGCACACGGTACCCAGTGAGCCGAACACTAGGTGCATACCAGCTTAAAGTAAGGCCAGTTGGTGTCACTTGAGAAAACTGAAGATTTGTCGGAGCAGGAATTGCTGCATGGCATAAATATAACGATTAATACAGAACTGGGGAACGGAGGGACAAAGAAGAGGGAGAAAACAAGCACAGACATCATGCAGTGAACTTCCAGAACAACGTAACAAAAACCCACATATGGACTTTCAATGCCAACGCTGGTAAAGAAAAGGAATACCAATTACACCATCTACATTTTAGCTTTTGGAGCCTCACCATGACGTTTGCATTGAATGTCCATTCACTTGAACAGTAATGACACACCCTTGCAAACAGGAAGTGGACATTAAGAAGATATGGAAAGTGGTGAAAGAAAATTGGGCATCACCAAGTGGTTGGCTTTGGATGCAGTAGACTGAAGGGCCCAACATGGGGACACAAGGAACATGCCATGCGTCCTAGATACCTGTACTCTGGACTCCAATCAGGGGCTTGCTCTCCATGTCATCGTGTAATGCTACAATGCTCACAATGTACTCTGTGCCCGGCCTGAGACCGTGCAACTCTGCAGTGTCATCATTAGACTCTGGTGCAGGGAACAACTCTTTGACTCCATCCTCGGCGCTCGAGTAGGTCACTCGGTAACCAGTAACCTGCCCCTCTGGGATTTCCCAAGTCAGTCTAATTGAATCAACTCCCACTTCTGGGAATAGCAGTCCCTTGGGTCGGTCAACGTCTGTCAGGCAAATTAATCATAAAAGCAGTTAGCAGCAAAAACAAGCAGCAGAGGATAGGTGATAGGAAGCAAAGAGACCATCCCTTCCTTAATCAGAAGGTCTGTAAAGATATATATGTAAAGCAGCATCTAGAAGAGGTTAGAATCCTAAAACTTACTAAAAATCTGATTAATAATGCAGCATGAGATCTGGGACTGCAGGTTCAACTGTATTACCCCTTTCTCTGCCATCACAAATGAGTTGGCTCAAAACGATGAACATTGTGCCGACACCACAGTGGACATGTCAGGTATCGCATCTATAGAATTTCTCAGATTTTTTGCTCACAGCAAAAATACTACTAAATAGGAATGAGAAAGCCTTGAGCATGATTGGGTAAGTCGGAACGCAGGCATGCAGCATTTGATTACTGGTGGCTGCAGCCCTGAGGCTGCCTGGAAAACATGGCTACAGCCATAGGATTGAAGCCCACTCACTGCTTTGTGTTTTACAGCTGCATTAATCAGATTTGTTAGAATAAAGACTAGGAAAGTAAGCTTTTGTAACTAATATTTAACCCCTCTAACCCAGAATAGATACTATTAAACTAATTACATCGGTGTCTTAGGGCAATATACAACAAAAGGAGGGGTTAAATATTAATATTACAATAGACAAGAACCTTAAAAAAGTGACTTTGTACCCACAATCTGCCCACCCCAAACCGCTTGTACCATCAGATAGCTGCTTTTAATTTAAGATCTGTCCTGGGGTCCGTTCGCCCGGTGATGCAGTTATTGTCCTAAAAAACAAGTTTTAAACTTGCAGCCCTATACCAAACTGGCGTGGCCTAGAGTGACTATGCATTAGGCTGGCCCAACCTCTCCATCCCTCCTCCCCGCCCTTTTCATCATTAGGAATGCTCCAGGCAGATTTTCTCCTATTCATCAGCTGTGAGAACACTGCACATGGGCTTGATCGTTAAGGCACCTGTGTAGTTTTCACGGCAGAGGAATAGAAAAAATCCTGCCAGCAGCATTCCTAATGATGAAGATGGTGGGGAGGAGGGAAGGAGGGGTAGTGCAAAGTTAGGGTACAGATACTGTAGGCCACGGCAGTTTGGCACGGGGCTGCAAGTTTAAAAGTTGTTTTGTAGGACAATAACTGCATCACCTGCCAAACGGACCTCAGGACAGATCTTGGATTAAAAGCAAGGTACAAGCTGTTTAGGGGGGACAGATTGTGGGTACAGAGTCGCTTTAAGGTGTTTTCTTAGTGATGGTAGGCACTGGTAGAGGGCCATGCAATTACATCTGTTTACATGTTCTACATAGGTTAACCATGCAGACAAAGCTGTATTAAAAAAATGACCCAAACCATTCAGTGCTCCTGTCAACATTACTGGTGCCTGCCATCATCAAAGATTAGAAAAAAAAAAAAAAAAAAAAAAAAAACACACACAACAACACACAACACAGCACCACCCCTTCCCTGCCCTGCTGTGTGTGGTTTTGCAATTCGGAACTGTTTTTGGATTAAGGCAGCCATGTTTTTCTAAGCCTGGACAACACCTTTAAAAAGGTTAACTGTGCTGCTGATACCAAACCAGACTTACACATTAGTTAAATTCAATAAGTATGCAGATGCAGATTTGAACCACCGCATATTGCTGCAATTGCTATGCTAGCATTCTAAATGAGCTAATACCATAAATTATTTGCTGAAGCCAAATATACTATACAACTGTATTAATACTATTGTATTAATACGAAAGCAATAAGCAGCCATGATCAATCGCATCGGCAAAATTAGTTTCTAAAAAAGCAATATCCATTAGGCCCAGAATATGGCCTATAGCGTTATTATTAATTCACATCTGCCGGCCAAGTCTGTTCAAAATGGTTGATTGACCAAACCTGTCAAAAAGTCTTAAATGTAGGCACCTCTAATTATAGATTTTATAGTTTGGGTACAAAGTAGGATCTAAAATAAAAAGGCAGCGAAGGATAAAAACAAACATACAGGAAGTTCTAATATGATCATAAAAGGGTTCCATATACAATGAGGGTTTAAAACAGGTTTTCAATATGTCAATAGTAAAGAAAAAAATACAAACAAACATGGCTTGGGGATACGCACTGGTAACGGCTGTTTCAACAATAGGTTCACTCTCTCCCTTTGTTCCCTGGGCATACACACTGATGACATACTCAACAGTTGGTTGAAGCCCCACAATGGTCATCTCAGTTTGCTCTGTAAAAGTTAGTGTGTTGTGTTAAATAAATATACAAAGCAAAAACAAAAACAATTATAAGAGGAAAAAAAGACAGACATCAAACTCAAGTTTTCTACTAAAAGCTAGTGATCTATCAAGATCTTAGTTACAAATTACTAAATACATAAACCAGAGATCTTAAAGTGTCAGTATAACTTTCAAAAATAGTAGATGTTAAATAAAGCAAGTTTGCAACTTAAATTATTATTTATTTTATTATGGAAAACACGCAACTTCCTGTGTTTAGACAGGAAGTCCAGAAGTCCAGTGTTTCCCAGGTCATGTGCGCTCACAGAGAAGGCAGTCATTTAAATGACGGACACATTGAACCATAACTCTCTGTACTGATCGAACCTCATGTGTTTAGTCTCCCTTGCAACCGGCACAAGACTAAAAAGCTGCCTTCAGGAGACTGGACCTAGACTTCAGGTAAGCATAGCTTTATTTCAAAGAGTGACTAAAAAAAATAATAAAATTGCGAATGTGCTTTATATCACATCTACGGTTGATTTAAAATTGACGTTTCAACATGGGCAGCATCAAGGGGCCAGCCCAGAAGTTTCCATTGTTTTCAATAGCTTAAAAGCTTTTTTTTTTTCCTTTAGGCCCCGTTCCCACTGAGCAAAACTAGCGGAATTCCGCAGCGGAATTGTCCGCCGCGGAATGCAGTTAGCCTCCCGCTCATAATGGGAGTCTATTGGAGGCGTGCGCTCCTGCCCGGTCCGTGCTGAAGAATGAACATGTTTTGCTCAGTGGGAACGGGGCCTTACATGGAAATCTGCTCTGTTTCTGCACAGTGTCTCTCTGTACTCTATCATTTAATGCATTTACAATTTTTTACTTTAGGTAAAATTTTGCAACATACTATTTATGTTGGAAAGTGCAACAAACATTACTTCTACAGTGATTTATATTGTACTTTCCCCCCTAGAGCACCTAATCTTACCTGCAGGTACCACTTGTGTAATGGTTTCACCCTGACCACTCTTGGGTACACTAGTGACTCTATACCCAGTGACAGGGCCAGGAGGTGGTGTCCATCGTACATGGATGCTTTCATCTTGGACGTCAGTGACCTTCATCTCTGTGGGCTGTTCCACACCTGTTGAACAATAACATTTTTTTTTTTTATTTATGACCTGTAGGTGCAACATTGTACACCCACAACAAGTTTTAACACATACACTAGGTCTAACCTGTGACATATGTAATTGTGACGGGTTTGCTGGTGGCAGGACTGTCTCCACGGCCAGTGACGGCGTATACAGTAATGGTGTAGCCCACACCTGGTTTAAGGTTATTGATAGTTGCAGAGTTGGAGATTCCAGGCACAGTGAACTCTTGAACTGGACCATGAGATCCTGTGGGGACATAAGACATGTTCAACATTATATTTAAAACAAACAAAAAAACATATATACTGTATAGACTGTATTTCGCTAAACTAACTGCTTAACATTTAATAGGTATCTTACCGGTCTCTGAAGAAGTAATTCTATAGTAACGGACATTGACTGCAGGAGCATCCCAGTTAATGGTGACAGAATTGGGGGAGGAAGCAGTTACTTGAAGATCAGTTGGGATGTCAGACACTAAAAAAAAAAAAAAAAAAAAAAAAGAAAAAAAAAAGAAAAATACAATTTAGTGAAGAAATAAGATGTATGGGTCAAAATGGCAAATTACAGATTCCTTAAACATATGTATCAAAAATGACTAGACACATACCAGTAGCTTGCTGTCCTACAAGGGGTATGCTCTCCTGAGGACCACTGAGAGCAATGATGCTCACAACATATTCAGAGCCAGGGATGAGGTTAGTAAGGGTGATAGAGTTGCGAGATGGTGGAATTCTTTCCTCTCGCGGACGTCCAGCTCCACTCTCCAACTGGTACCGGACTTTGTATCCAGTAATAGTTGCACGAGGAGCGATCCAGTGCACAGTAAAGGAGTTGGTGGTAATCTCAGAAAAGTCCATTCCAGTTGGGGAGTCCAAAGCTATATTAAGAGCACAAAATATATATTAAAATGTTTGTAAAGGCGATTAATATCAGTTTATTTTATAGGTAGAAAATGTAAATGAAATTTAAAAAATAAAAATAAAAAATAATAAACTATTACTCCCTTGCATTATTAGTATAACTTCAGAAGCTTACACAGTGGTTTAGGTGTAGAGTCCACATATACATTCTGACAGAATCCTGAACATGGCCTAACCAAGAGAATGGAACTACTACAAGGGACAATCTAAATGAGCGTCACTAGTGGATAGGCTCTAGTTTAAAAAAAAAAACTATTCAATATCGTGAAGGCAGGGATGCCCAAACGATTGCTGGATTTTTCATACAGCCCTTTGTTTCTTTTATTCATAGGCAGGACACAATACTCAGGGAGATGTGCGGCCAGTGAATGAAGGGCAGCCTCTTTGCCCGTTAAATGTCCCATGTAATAATGCCAAGAGTCTTATTACTGCGAGATGACTGACAGATGTACCCGCTTCCGAAACAAGTTTTCTCAGCAGAGCCTGCCCACATGGCAAGTGACTCACTAAGTGGGCAGGCCCGGCTGGAACAGCAGTTGTTGGGACAGAGGTAGGCGGTAAGGACTTAGGGCAGTATTACACAGGACGATTATCTTTTGAAGCATCGTTAGACCTTTGGATCTAAACAATAAATCAGTTCCTGCAATAGAATCTGGACCTATTTTCATCGTTGATCGTTCACAAATCGCTTAAACACTGTTGGGTGTAATAACACGTTGTTCTGTCTATCAGCCAGGAAAGGACGAGCACAAGAACGACTTAGTAACAATCATCTTCCTGTGTAATAGGGTGAACAATTTAAGATCCTTTATCATAGCGGTCACTTGAGATAGTTTATCGTTAATTGCTGAAAAATTGTCCCTTATTCCTTATTTTCACCATACTCTCAGCTATAGGTAATACACCCCTACCTGGTTCCCCTCTGCTGCATTTCCAATGAAGCAGTGGAAGGTGCTAGAATGAACTCTTTGGGGCCTCTGGTAGGTGAGTATCACTTATTTTTACTAAGTCCCCACCTTTCCTTAATACTTTTGTGAAACACCTTTAAGAACATTTTAATCTGTGAGAAAGCTTATGAACATTTTAAGATGAAGGTTATGTAATGCACTGGAATGTTTCCCCAGTGTTCAAGTAAAGACAGACGCACAGTCTGAGTCTTCCTCCATAAACAAATACAATGTAGATGGTGGTGTTTAATCTCTCCAGACCTCTGGTTGAAATGCAGGAATCTAAGGCTCCGGGGAATAAAACTCCCAGATAGGAGCCAACATCTCTTCTACTGTTCAGGAACTGGAAATATACATGCTGGAATAAGGACTGCAGCTGTTACCACATCAAAGCAATTCTTACAGAACAAGGGTGCAGACTGACCCCATGTCCATTGTAGATCATTCTTTAAAATACTATGACCATTATTACATAATATTTTCCAGTATAGCTCTCCTAGGGCATTTTAACCCAGTTACCCCCCCCCCCCCATTCCAGGATTGAACCTTTCCAAAATATGGCATGAATTCCAGCATGTAGAAATTTAATTCCCCCCTACTAACTAAGTCGCAATCACTGCAGAGACAATGTGCTGTGGACATCGCACGCGGGCATAGCTTCCCCCTACAAGTAGATCAGGACTTGGAAGGCTTACTTCCAAGACGTGGAATCTTAGGAAGTGAGTGCCGGTGACCAGAAGGCTTAAGCAGTCTTCTGCTCCCCAGACAACCCCTTCACGTTTGGGAATCTGTCTATTTTTCTTTTACAAAAGTGATAGCAGAAAAAAAAAAAAAAAAAAAATTGACAGAAGAGAACATCTTAAAGGGGAATGTACAGGTTATTTTTATGGGAATGCTTTGTAACATTAGGTTACAATTTGTGTTAAACATGCAGAATAACTTTTCCAATAAATATCAGTTCTTTCCTCCATCAAATACAATAAAGCCATAGTTCTAAGTTCTTACTTGTTCTGTGCACTCCGGTGAGTTCAGTGCTCTCCCTTTCCTCATAAACTGAGTGAACATTAACTCGATACTCTGTAAATGGCAACAGATCTTCAAAAAGATAAATAAATAAAGTTAAAAAACAAGAATCAAAAGCACTTGCTATTCTTTAATAACAAAATGTTATGCTAATGTGGCATTATGGCAAGTTACAAGAAGCTACAGAAGACTCACACGCTAATATTATAGCAGACCAGTCCAAAATAAAAATACGTAATAAATGGCAAATATAAAGCATTAGAAAATTGGAAAAATTTCTTAACATCCCATCCTAGACAGTCTTACTTGTGAGGACGACCATATTGTCGGACGGAGAAATTGTCAGCTCAGTGACATCATCTGGTTTCTTCACTGGAAAGAAGCGCACAAGGAAACTGGAAAGTTGGATGGATGTTGGGGGAGCCCAAGTAACACGCATTGTGTCAGGGCCAGTGTTGGTGAAGCGCAACTGCGTTGGGGGTGGCACAGCTAGAAATGTGCAAAATTGAAAAGATTACAAAGTGTACCCATGCATGCAGACCGCCACATACTTACACAGACACTTTACTCATATACAATAGTAATGCTACAAAATCATACTCAAATATTAGTTTATAAGTGTTAAGAGGGGTGGGGATACTAAATCATCCCACTTAAAACCAAGCAGATGTAATGTAAAAGATTGAAATGCTATTCCTAAAGCATATTTACAACGTAAAGAAAATTTGGGGGTAGATTGAGAATGTGAAAATTTTGGATTTTCCACTCACTCAGTCTTATTTTATTGTATTTCTGTTATAGGAGATGAATTAGAGATTAAAGTATTAGTGTCGCTTTAGTAAACTTTTGACATGACCTAGAGGCATGTCAAATGTTTTGATCACACAAGGTCTGAGTGGCCAGGCCCTGAACGATCACTAGGGAAAGGCGGAAGGGAGGCATGCACCCAAGCACTTCTCACCCTCTTCTCAGTCTATGGTTCCAAGATGGTCCCATAGACTTGCAATATGAGACCATTTTGGAGAGAATACACTTAGCGCTTACTTCTCTCGTCTATGTTTAGCATCTATGGTATTAGTTTTGACCATGATCGATCAAAACGTTGGATAGGTCAAGTTCCCATATCAAAATCTGCAGGAATCAAGTGGAGTACGAGGGTGCCCAATACTGTAGTACCCCTATTACAATAATAAAGCAAGATTCTACCATATACCTAAAAAGTGCAGATTTTTTTGTTTTTAATGGGTTAAACTATAGGATTTTACTATAATTTATACTTAAATTGTTTATATTGTAAATTTCGCAAAAAAAAAAAAAAAAAAAACACACAGAAGAGGCATACAGACCGAACCAAAACCCAAGAAGCAGCAAGCACCAAACATTAAAGTTCCATGCACTGCTGAAAGTGGACAAAGCTCTGGGTGGATCACCAGCATAGACAGTTTATTCACGTCAAACGACGAGGCTACAGCACAAGTTCAATGCTAAAGCACCACAATGGTTTACAAGAGCGCCATCAGGCCACTTTGTTACCAACTAAGCGATAAGTGAATTACAGGAACACACAATATTTTTTTTGGCCAAGACATAGCATTATAAAAAGTGCATCTGCCATGCTTTGGGGATATTTCTTCACTTCTTAAGCCAAGCACTATAACATCCCACTTAGAAGCCCACCAACCCACCCCTGTCCTGCTGGTGAGCACATAGAGCTCTGCCTTTTCAAATTTGCAAGGAGTGTTCAATCACCGGTTTGTTGCACGATTGTGGTTGGGGCACTCTCTCCGCCGTTTATGAGTGTTATCACGCTGATCTCATAGTCAATGCCGGGCTCCAGTCCTGAGACCTTGTAATACCCCTCTGAGGGGTGCACAAATTCTTCGTAGATGGGGATAGACTCTCCAGCAGCAACCACCGTGATTCGGTAACCAATAATGGTGGAGGCGTTAATGGGAGTCCACCTCAGGTCAATGCTCGTGTCAGTTACATCGACAAACTTTAGATCAGTGAGCTGGGGAATTTCTGGCAGGGCGGTGCATGTCAAAAGAAGCAAAAATTGGTGGATGCAGGAAAGGAAGCAAAGCAAGTCAGTCAAGGATTGCACACAATTACAAGTATTTACTAAAAAGCAAAATGATACTCAAAGTGTGTCTGATTCAATTAAAACAGATTGGAATTGATGTTTTACTTAATTAGAATTTGCAAAGCATGACAAGAGCCCACAGGCAGAACAATATACACATGCAATGACCATGTGCATCCAATATACTTCATAAGCAATTGGTTCTGCAGAATTCATCTTAGACAGGTAGCTGATTTCAGCGGATGTACTGAATTTCCAACTGGATTCCATTTGGAAAATGAAACCTAGTCTTTAGGGTTCCTTCATATGAGCTGTTTTGATGCAGTTTAAGGCCATGTTCACACACTGCATTCTTGTATTAAACATCAGCCGTTTTTTAATGACAGCGAGCGACATTACATTGCAGCCTATGTAACTACAGCCATGATGTATACACTACGGCCGTGGTTCTCTGTGGCCGCACAAAATAATTGACAGGTCTATTTTGTGAGGCCGTTATTCAGTGAACAGCGGCCGTACTTTATATTGTAGGCTATGGCAAATTGGAGCGCGGGCACACCTGAATGTGCCCGTATTCCAATAAAAATAAAGTGATGTTCATCCGGCTGATACCCTGCTGGGTCAAACAACGGCCAATGTTCACACAATGTGTGAACATGTCAAAAGGGATTACAAGTGGATTGTAAAAGGGAGGGGAGGGAATGGGAGGAAATACTCTACTAGTTTAATCCACAGCAGCTTTGAAAACTGCATCAAAATTGCCCTTGCGAAAGTACCCTTCTAGCTATTCTGTTAACTATAAAAGTGGAGACAACAGTTTTGGAGATTAAACACAAATTGCTATATTCTACAGATAATCTGTAAGACTATCCTCAGAAACCTTTAACAAGAATTGAAAACTAAATTATATACATTCCAAACAGAGTAGATGTAGAATATTTGGAGAATGTTTTTAGGCCATGTTCACACAACGTAAGTTGTGTATTAATCACGGCCATTGTTGCCGATTTGCAACAACCGAAGTGATTAATACACAACTTACGTGCACTGCAGTTAGAGTGAATCCTGGCTGGAGTGTATAATGGCCATCCAAAAAACTGACATGTCAATTTTGTGCAGCCGCTTTTCATTGAATAGTGGCCACACAATCCTGACAGCTCACCTAAGAGTGCGACCTGCATCCAAATTCAGCACAAATGAATATCATCCAGCCGGTACTGCAGTGATCTTCACTGACAATGGTCGTTCTGTAACACGGTCGGGTCACATAACAGCCGGTGTCATACTCCGTGTGAACATGGCCTTAGAATGTATATCCTTAGTTTCCTAATGACTCACTACCTCCTTCTAAACAAATATAGATGGCGGTACTTTATTTTTAAAGGTCATAGTCAATGCCATCATTTGCCTCCAAGTACCAAGACATGTCTCAAAATCTCCAGACACACATTGGCATGTTTTGGTTCAGAGCAGTGCAATAAATGGAACAGCAATGGTAAAGCTTACTCAGCAAATATTAGTTAAAGTAGAAACTAATGCTTTAAGGACAAGTCCACCAAAAATCAACTATTTCACATACAATATCTCTCAAAATGTCAGACCCAATTAAAGCTAGGAGTTTAAGTGGGTTTCCAGGTTTATAATACTGACGGCTTATGCACAGGATAGGCCATCAATGTCTGATCTGTAGGGTGCCAACAGCCCCGACAATGTGCTGTTCAAGGGAAACGGCTGTACTGGCACTCAGACACAGTCAACAGTGCTGGAATCCCTGCAATGTCTACTGCGCAACAGTGGCACAGGTTACTGCAACTCAGCTCCCATTCAATGCAATAGGAGCAGGATCTGCAGTGCTTTGAGCAGGGCTTCCAGCACTGTTCGTGTACAGGTTTCTGCACAGAGTCTCTTGGCGTGGCATATGTTGTCAAAAACCTGGAAACCCCCTTTAATTCTATTGAACTGAATTTATTGGCTCTAGAATTTGTTATGTTTGTCCACCTATAGGAAACTCTGGGTTTGTACAATGGTGTGACAAACTCTTCCAATTTAGTTGTAAAAGGTGGAGTCAGCCTTTAAGTGCAGCAGAAAAATATGCAACAAACGTAACTGGCAAGTGTATATAAGGGATATAAAGGGTGTTCAATAATCCTTGTGATAATGAGAAGTCACACTTTGCACAAGCGTAACAAGAACTAGTTCCAGCTCCTAATGTTTCCACAAACAGATAATGTTAAAAAACAAAAACACTTGTAAATATGCTGGACCTTTCATCTTAAAGGAGAAGTCCAGCCAGGGGTGAAATTTTTTTTTTTAACAGCACTACACCAACTCGCCTCTCCAGTGCTGGATTGCGGCTCTGGGATTTTCACAAGGGCCAACGTCAGGACCGTGCTGATGGACAGACTGCTCAGCCAGTCAGTCAGTGACTAGGGCAGGATGCCGCTGCTGTCACTAACTGGAAGAGCGGGCTGTCCATCAGACGGTGGACAGGCGGAAAAAGCCTTCCGGCTGGGCGTCCCGTAGCCGGTCATGCTGTTCATCGCAGGCATGGGGAGAGATAAGCAAAGGGTGCTTGTTATTTTCTCCCCTGCCACCTGTCAAATTTTTTGACAGGGACGGCGTTCTCCTTTAAAACTTGTGAAGGTGTCATCCTCATTGTTCCCATTATCAATGCAAACAAAACAGTACTCAGATAATGTATCCACTATCAAGTCTGTAGTCGACTTGTGTTCATGGCCGACTGCTAATATATGGTTACATAACAGAGTGCTAAAAGCAATGCTGTAGTTGTAAGCGCCAAATTCATCAATCCCACTAGTAGTAAATGAATGCTCGCAGACACAAGATGGTTCATCATTACCTTGAGTTATTATCTTGGATAGGGGAACACTCTCCTCATCTCCTTTAACTGCATAGACACTGATATTATATTCCACACCAGGACTAAGGTTTTCAAACGTAAAGGTGGTTTGCCTTGCATCAACATCCTCCTCAGAAGGGTATCCGAGCTGTCTATCAGTGGGAGCGGAGGTAATTCTGTATCCAGTAACACCTGAGGAGAGAGGGGCACACAAGAGCACCACTTTACATAGGGGAATAGAAACAGGGTTCAGGAGGGGAAGGGGGGCGGCCTTCCCTTGGATATTGCATAAACTTTTGGAGTTTCACTTTAATTATGAGTTTGTAAAAGAAAACAGCCAAAGCCATTACCTGGAGAAGTGCTCCTGTCCCAGTAGATGGTCAAAGTAACAGAATCTGGACTTGGGTGGATGCGCAGGTTTGTTGGAGGGGAGAGCGCTGTTAAGTGAAAGGGACAAAAATTACACTAAGTCTGAAGCAAACACACGCAAAAATACACACACACACACACACACACACATCCTTACGTGTCACAATAGTCTTTGTAATTGGAGATTCACTCTCTTCACCGTCCTTCAAAACGGAGATGCTGTAGGTGTACTCCACTCCGGGGGTAAGACCAGAGATTACAATGCTGCCAGACTCCGAGATAACTTCTCGGGGGGCTTCACCGCCTTGGCTTGGGCGAACATCCAACTAGTTTAAAGAGATGAAAAACAAAGGAAAAAATTAAAACTCAATACATAAAATGTGACCGATTCTGCTTGAAGTGTAGTATGTAATACTTACCAGCCTTCTGAAAGAAAGCATGTTACAGAGGAAAGAAAATGAGAAAACAAAAGATTTTTTTATATTCGTCCCATTCAGGAATTCCAATCAAACAATGGATTGTGATTGTAAATGCACATACAGATGCATACATATTATGCACACACAGACATCTACATATATTAGCATATTTAGACAATGTATATACATCCTGACAGACTTTCATAGTGCAGTGATTTACATATCTTGCACTGATCAATAATGGGCTTATAACAGCTGGATGCAAGTTGGTATAGATGGCTCTGTACTTATTAGGCTCTGTTCACATGGAGCAAAACTGGCGGAATTCTCCGCTGTGGAATCCAGTCAGCCTCCATGTCATACTGGCAGTCTATGGGAGGCTCGCGCGCCTCCTCTCTCCGCGCCGAAGAGTCAAGACTGTTATTATTAGATTTTTGTACAAAAAAATAAAATAAAAAAATGTAGACATGGCAATAGTTATTTTAGATGATAGTAACTCCCAAAACTACACACAGATGTAGGCTGTAGGATTATACCTTAAATCCAATCCTGGGTACAGGGGTCCAAGTAATGACTATGGTGGTCTCTGTAACTTCTGTGGTATATGGAGGAATTGAGCCGACAGGTTCCACTGTGAATTCAAAACAGTGACAATATTTTAGAATGATGTGCTTATACTGTATATTCATTTGGCAATATCTCCCACACACTTTTAACCCAAGGGAATGGTATGGGATGTTTACTGCAGTCTGTTCTCAAAGCCTGGGCTCAGGACCCCTCTTGAGGTTAGCTCAACAAGGCATCATTTGCTGGAACCTACATCCTGCAGACTGCTTGAAGTGGTTATTAAACCGCTGCCAAGCTCACAAAATATTCCGCTTTGCGTCTCACATCCAGCAGGCCTGGCAAGTCTGTAACCCACTCAGCTATTTGAAGAACAGTCAAGTGGTCTTTTAAAATATAGACGAGAAAAACTTCAAACTAGAAATGAGCAAATTAAAAGTGAAAAGCGTGATGTGCGAGTCTGGTAAGAGGACACAAGAAAGGGTAGGAGAATTTCTAACTGGACAGTGATACATTCTTAGAATAGTGATTGGTTTAACCCTTCACCGCTGCACAAAAATAGTAACAGTAGAGTAATGGAGGTGTGTAACCAACTCATAGCCAGGGTACAGAGGGTGCCTTGTGGCTGCCCAGAAAGGATTAGCTGATTAACACATACACAGACCCACACTGTTCTAACTAAACATTACAGATGGTGGAAATGCTAGGGGAAGAAAATGTTGCAATAAGGTTCTAGGGAATGTAAAGCATTGACAGTCAGAAATATAACGTTAGGGAATATTCTTCTTCAAAAACAAGAGGCATCTTTAGAACCTTTATACTTACAGGTTGAGAACACTGCTGTAGCTGGGTTACTTTGCTGGTTTCCCTTCAGGGCGACAAGAGTGATGGTATACTCTGTCCCAGGCTGGAGGTTTTTGATTTTGTAGCTTGATGTAGGAGGACTCACGTTGAACTGGGTAGGTTGTCCTCCGCGGGTCTGAGCCAGCGAAAGAACATAGCGACCAATTTGAGAACGAGGAGGTGTCCAGAGGATAAGGACTGAAGATTCTGTTAGGTCCTCAAATCTCAGATCGCTTGGGGAATCCAATTCTGGAAGGGAAAAGCTGGATATGCTGAAAGAGTACCGGTAATCAAAATCAAAACTTTTCACATGTCACACGGGGTGCCAAGATCACCGACCAGGAGAATGAACAAATAGCATTGTGTGCTGCATTACAACAATGTATCAGTTCCATCCAAACAGCACCGTAGACTTCTAATGGAGCCACTTAAACAAAGATTGCTGCAGGCCAGGGAGTGAAGTGCACTACTGCACACTTCTTCAAGCTCATTCAGTGCTAAATTCTCACAAATCAGATCAGGTCTCCATTAATATAGCTTCATTAAAAGTCTATGAGGCTGTCTGGATGGAGATATTTGACAGCAGGGAAGTGCAACTTGCTGCCATGTGCTGCTCCCCGTTTGTTGTCCTGATCAAAACTTTTGATGACAGGCGATTTTTAAAAATGAGCTTGTCCAAGTGTAGATTCAATAAACAGAGGTTAGTTTTACATATATTATGCTCCGACAGTAGTCCCTAAACTTACTAGTTGGAAACTCTCCCACAAGTGGCTCGCTCTCTTGTCCACGGCTGACGGCATATACTTCAAATCTGTAGTTGGTTCCCGGTAGCAGATTTATAACTTCTGCAAAGGTGCTTCTGCTCACTGGAAGGGTTTGCGGTTCCCGATTTGGAGAACCGACTGGTGTCACCACAACTCGATACCCAGAAACCTCACTTGGTGGGGCATTCCATGAGATGATGATCTTTACATCAGATGCTTCCAGCAACTGCAGTTCAGTAGGAGGTGGAATAATCACTGCAAAAATAAAGAATAAAATATTGTTTCATTGTGCTCATAAAATTACATGCTTCTAGTATGGGAAATCTGAGGATACGAGTGAAAAAAAACCCCCAAAAAAAAACTTAGTTTTCAAACTGAAGCCAAACTTTAGAGTCAGCATCAAGTTCTTTGCCAGCTACAAAACTTTTACACAGGATTAATTCTACATTCAGAGCCAAGACAACACTCCCATGTATTTCTGCTTTGCCATGACGTTAGGAAAACATTTATCCTGCAAGGAATATTTCTCCATCACTCTCTATAAACCAATAGAATAAAAACTGCTACGCCTGCTATAACAGACATTCTTTATCCACCTCGTACATGGATAAGAGGCCGGCATCTGTATTATTATATTTGGCCGACAGCCTTTTACAGAGTGGAGTTTCAAATTAAAATTACATTTAATTAATCTGAAACAAACAGAAGAGGAATATTTGCATGTTTTTTTCTGGCACTATAGGCTGAAATATACTGCACATAGAATATTCTATCTATACTGTCTAGCTCTGGGCACATACAGATAGATACATGCTCTGCTAGTTACCAGTCTGTGGTGTTCCTGTGGTTTCCCGCTGGATTATAATAGGTGTACTCTCTTGACTGTCCTCTACAGCATAAATTGTAATGTTGTATTCAACTCCGGGATACAGGTCGGTGAGAGTCACTGAGGTTGCAGTATCTGGCAGGATAAGCTCTGTGCTAGAACCTTCTACAGTAGGAGTGTAGACAATTCTGTAACCTGTGGAAGAAAGCAAAAATTATCAAAGTTTCTCTGGAAAAACGGATTAAACGCATCAAAAACAATCAAAAATTACAGGCTGGCCTAAAAAGGTGACAGCCAGGCACGGAGAGCCTTACCTGTGATAGGAGCCTGAGGTTTGGTCCAGCTGATTTCAATAGAAGTGTCATCAACGTGTTCAATGTTATATTCTGGAGGGCTGTCAGGGGCTAAGGAACAAGACATAATATTTAATAGACTTGACATCTATTCATTGTTACCAGACAGAAAAACCATTATCAAATACCACTTATTAGATAAAACTGATGGTCACACTCACCGGTAGTCTGAGATGTAGACAAAATTAGGCTCTGCTCTCCCTCCTGGGTGATCTCATACACATTGATGTTGTATTTACGGCCAGGCAATAAATCTGGGATGCTGACAGATGTAGCAGTCTTTGGAAGATCTACAACAGAAGAAAGTTTTGATGAAACCATAGAATGAAAGGGAATCTATAGGTGCCAAGTGTATAAGTTGACACATGCTTCTATGTTTCTCCGAATACTAGACCTAGCTTCATTTTACAGGCTTTTAGGAGTAGGCTTGATATAAAAGCCCTACTCCAAAAACAAGTCCTATTTAAAGTCAGCTGACCAGATTTCTGGCCGTGCTCAACATAAGCTGCGGTGGCGGTAGGAGTAGTATTAAAAAAAAAAAAAAAAAAAAAAAAAAAAGCACGGGTGGGGGGGGGGGGTATATCTTTTTCTGAATCTATGGGGATAAACAGAATTTTACCATTGGGATCAAAGAATGTTTCAAAGAGTAACTTTACTTTTTGCCTGATATTTATGAGTTTATAGACTTATCCTTTTCTCCCTCAGAAAAAGCCACAGGCGTTTTCCACAATCTACAAGTAAGGTATGCCCGCCAGGAACTTTTCACACTACTAGTCTAGCAACACAGGCAGAATTAACAAGCACTTACCCAAATAGCGCTTCTCGTCTCCCTCCTCACTAAGTTCATATTCAACACGGAATCCAGAAATGGTATCAGATGCAGAGACCCAAGATATCACAAAGCTGCTAGAGGTGATCTCAGTCACAGACTCGGAGGTGGCCACCAACGGGGGGAGACGGGTTGTTTCTCCAGTCTGCGTTGGACCTTTAAAGAAAGAAGTATATGATGCATATGAAACATTGCTTGCTATGGCTTTGGTTATCTTCTAACATTTAACAAAATTATTAAAAAGAAAAAAATATATAATAAAATATATATTTTTTAATTGTTGGAAATAATTTTAGCCCAGATTCTGTTTATGGTGACAAAGTTTAAGAACTGCTAAAGAACATTTCCCTCTAATGGTGAGTTTACACGAAACGATAATTGGCCCGATCGTACGATTAACGATGTCGGAGTAACGTTTTTTTTTTTCATAACGATCAGCGTTTATATGGTACGATATATCGTACGGAAAATTCGTTTTGCGAACGCTTAAGCCTATCTCACACATTGGTTAAATCGGCGAACGACTGTTCACATGGAACGATTTGCAAATTTTTTGCGAACGACGATTTGATAACATGTTGAAAGATCAAAATGAGCGATGTATCGTTCGTCGTTTGATCGTTCGCTGCGTTTACACGTACGATTATCGTTCGAATTCGATCTTTATCACGCAAATTCACGCGATAATCGTTACGTGTAAACGCACCATAACTCTAACAAGTAAAGCCATATTGTTACTTTAAAAAAAAAAAAAAAAAAAAAAAAACATCCACCATAGTAGAGCACTATTAAAAATAAAAATTTAAGGGAACCTATCATCAGGGAGGTCCCAACTGCCATTTTCCATCCCACCAGACTATTGATAGATGTCTTCCTATAACTAAATGGTGGGAGATCCATCAATTAAGGTTGGTGGGGTGGTGAAAAGCTGCTAAGGAACCACTCCAATGACTCATCATTCGGGCAGTATGAAAGTGATGACAGGCTCCCCTAAAGTTCTAAGTTGAATTGGGACCGTTCTGAAACACCATATTTCTACCACGGTTCTAATCTTCTTGTGAAAAGGAGATCAGATTTGAGCACAAGGAAATGTTTTCCTCTTCTAAATGTGTCAAAATTCCACTTTTTAGAACACAAAATTATAAAAAAAAGGTAGGGAACAAGGTTCTCTAGAACAATGAAAAAAAAAGTGTTCACAGAGAAGTGTGTGCATAAAAACAACACAACCTCACCATCTAACTGTATAAGCTAAGCTATTAGGAGAGGGTTTTTCTTTTTTTCAATGTTTTTGACCCTTGGATTTAGGACCATTTCCCATATGTCCTATTTTAAGAGCGTGAGAGCCCATTTCTTTTGTTCTCTAAAGGCTTAGCCTTAGATCAGCAATGTAAACATTTAGATAGGGTCTCTCTTAAGAGAGATTAAAAGCAACAGAAGCCTCTGCTGAGAGCTGTAAATTACACCGCTCTTTTTGACAGTAGACAATAAAGTGCGTTGGGCAAATAAAGATCAATCAATCTTAAGCCAAAGTTATGTCACCGTGCTCAAAAATAAAATGTTGGTACTTTCTGAAGCAAGGCATGAAGATGAAATCTGTCTAAAAGTAAATGCAGTACTTACTGCCCAATGTGGTGGAAGTAGTAGTAAAGTCAAATCGGGTAACTTCCTTTTGTCCATACTGCAGAACACTGACAAGCTGGCCCTCATACACCACTCCGGGTTTCAGGCCTGAGATGGTGTAGGAATTAAGGTGTCCTGGAATGGTTGCTTGCTTCCAGCTCACTTGTTTGTTTTTCTAAAGAAGTTAAAAACTAGAAGATTAGATCCAAAGAAAGCAAAGTTTCTACACCACACAGACAAAGCCTGCACTGCTTCACTACAAATTTTACTTTTGTGAGAAGAAACAAAAGGGTATATTATCCAATACAGTGGTCGCTCTATTCTATAAAGAGCCTCCTTGCTGTAGATGAATTGGAGAAGGCCTGGCTTATGGCCATTTTACAATATTTCTTGGTACTGCAAAAGTGTTGCCATGGGGTTCCTATAACGCATGCTTATTTATGGCTATGTTCCCACAGCATTTTTGTTGACCTTATGCAGCTGTTTTTTTTTTGGACGGATGTCATTTTGGGCAAATTACAGCTGTGATTTGGAAAAACTGCCAAATTTTTAGCCCCAAAATGACAACCCCCCCCCCCCCCAACCAAAAACCAATAAAATAAAAAAATTTATAAATATTATATTATATATATATATATATATATATATATATATATATATATATATAATCTGTCAGCATTACATTATACAGTGACATAAAAGCTAAGGGACATTACAAGAAAAAAAAAATCTTGACACCTGACCAGATCCTATGGTTCAAGATAGATAATATCAATATGCTACAGTGGCTTTATTTTATTAGGAATAATTATGGGCAAAAGAAAAAAAAAATAGTGGTCTGTTTTTACTAAACTTACAGGCTTCCAGCGCAGGACATACTGCTTGATATGAGATTGCTGAGGAGCGGTCCACTGGATAGGATGAGAGTTGGGATGGTTAGAGCTCTCTGTGATTATAACCTGCACAGGCCCAGTTCCAGCTGTTACAGAAGAGAGAGATACATGTTAGGAGGAATAGAGGGAATTAAAAAACAAACACACAATTCTACATTTTACAGAATGACAAGGAATCCAAGGTTTTGTGCAGAACTATGTGAACAGTTTTAGATAAATACTGTGTGTGAACTTGGTCTATGCTGTCTTTATTGACTAGGAGGGTAGGAAATTGCATGATGACTCAATATTTTAAGGTGGGGTTTATATTTTAAGTAACAAACTCCTATTGAAAAGGCAATTCAACTGCAATGTGAGAAATGAAAACTCCACAGAAGACGCCAGTTAGGGATTTTTTCCCTTTATTACAACATCTATATTTTGGGCTACTGCAGGGATGTAAGGCAGTTGGCATTAATCTACATGCCACTTGCACCTTCATTCAATTTTAGTACACCAGACAATCTACAATGTAACATTTATAACCTAATGTTCTTGTTTTTGAAGGTGGTGGTTGCAAAAGTCAGGTCTGTTTTTACTGCATTTTCAGGGAAGGTTAAAACGAAAAGATCTACCTCCTGTGTACAAAAGAATGATATATATTAGCTTTTCCAAAACTAACTGTATGACAAGTGGGCAGCATGTCCTTGGGATAAGCACAGGACTGAACAGAGCGAGGGGTCAACTGTTCAGTCACATACAAGGTCTAAATGTCAGCCTTACACAACACTCTGTGTTAAAGGTATCTACGTAGTTCATTCTAAGTTTTTACATCCATACATTGCGATACACGTAGAACAGTTTGTAAATTGAGTTAATGGCCCGACCATCTACTCCCGATAACAGTGTGCATCAATGGTAGGTCACTTTTGGTAAAATGATATGAACAGATGGAGATGTGAGTGTATACGGTCATCTGTATATTAAAAGCTTTCACCATTTTACTCTGCGTCAATGTACTGTTACCCATTCTGCATAGCAAATAATAGGTGACTTATTGTACCGCTGGATTAAAACTACAGGTAACAGTTTTGCAGAATTTTGTTTATTCCTGGAATCACAGACCGTTGCAAATGTGGTCACACTAGGACATTAACCTGAACTTTATACTTTAGTGACAGTAGTGCCAGCACTTAATGGGTCAGAACAGAGGCAAATGCTGTAAAATGATGGAAGGATTTTGTGGTTGTCGAGTAAATGTATCATATGACCAAACTTGCTTTTGTAATCCGTACAAGACAAATTTGCTTTTTTTTAATCACTTACCTGGGTAGGAACGAGGCTGACAATGCCATTCACCAATGCTGTTACCATAGCAATAGCACTGATAGCTGACGCCATTGACATTCTTCTCCCAAGATTCCCCGATCTGATAGAATTTTCTTGATTCAGTCTCTTGGCATTGGTCTAGAACATGAAAAAAAACACCCAAGTTAATTTGTGGCCCAATGAAGAGCTTCTTTACAGAAAGAAAAAGAAAAAAAAAAAAAAAAAAAAAAAAAAAATCACATCACACCAAGCACTAAAAACATAGTCAGGAGAAGCTCCTGGCTGTGTTCTTCACTCCTGGGCTTGCAGCATGATGGGGGAGGGAGTGGTGACGCAGTGCTGCAGGGGTGGGCAAGTATAACTTTTTTTTTTTCTATGTACCCACCAGCCCCTGTCCCCCCTGGATTTTAATATGATGCCTGGAGTTCTCCTTTAATGTTAGCCGATCATGTCCTTTATGACCAGTACTGGCTAACTATCTAAAGCTTATGGAGGCCACCCAACTCTCCTCTGACAATTGCCATCTGAGCAGAAGCTAGAGCTCTCCAATTTCATCCTGCCCAATCCTTAGGATTTGAAGGGACATGCAATCATTGAGTCAAATGAGAGTGTCAAAATAACCATCTCAGAGAGCTTTAGCTTTCCATGTGAACTGTGCCCTGAGAGATACAGACTCACTGAACGCAAGCCAAACAAAACAGATTGAAATCCACAGGGTTTAGCAAGCACTGATTGAACAAACAGATGAGATCTTATCGCAGAGCTTGCCCTCATCCACCCCCAGTAGAAC
Organism: Dendropsophus ebraccatus; assembly: GCF_027789765.1. NCBI lineage: Eukaryota > Metazoa > Chordata > Amphibia > Anura > Hylidae > Dendropsophus > Dendropsophus ebraccatus. Next base: position 45,744,165 of record NC_091462.1, on the reverse strand, counting down.
AGACACGACATCTAAATTATTTATCTCCAGACGACAAGCCAGGATGTTAGGAGATCAATTTAATCTGACAAAGAAGGGAAAAAAGAGAAATGGTATTTATCAGCCAGAGGACGTTAATAATGAAAAAGAGGAGATTAGAGATATTAATGCTAAGAAGAAATAAGTAAGAAAAACTTCTATTTCAGTAAAGTTTTAAAGGGAAGCAATCAGCAGGTTAGACTTATCTAACCCACAGATATACCATCCTCCTTGGAGCCCTATGCGCAATAAGGGGGGGGGGGTGTCTCTCACCTTCCTCCTCTACGCCGTACCTGTCCTGTTAGCGTAATTTTCTGTCCGGAGCACCGTTACATGCACTGTCCCACCCCTCAGAGCACCAATTCTGCCCGCTCGCTGCATTTATCATCATTATAAGGAGCGGACCAGCTCGACGCTATGGGGGTGGGGCAGTTCTCCTGAGTGAGGACTACACTGCTAACGACACGGGAAAGGAGCTGAGGAGGGAGATAAGACATACCACCCCCTCTGTGCCCAATAGGGGGTAATGGCAGGTTAGATTCATCTAACCTGATGATCGTTCCCCTTTAAATTATATAAAAAGCAATATCCATTATAATTATGAAGGCTAAACACACCATCTTCAGGAGGGACCTGCCACCTGTGTCGGTTGTATGGCGGCCTACATATTCTTCGACAAATTATATCAAAGAGAAGGTTCATGTTAAATTTCAACCACCGAACCCTTTTGTGTTTCCGAAGGAACAGCTGCCACCAGTGCAGTCTATTGGCAGCTTACCACACCTTCCTTAATAAAAGACACACGGGTGTTAACCCGTACACAATTCATGTGTATGAAGACCAGGAAAGATAGCTGGTCTGCTGACAGTTATTAAAGTATTATGGCCACATTAACACATGTATATATGTCCTCTTAGAGCAATAGTAAACCAACAGATTATAGATTGCTTAACCACTAAATCCTTTTTTGGAGCTAGTTTCATTTGAATATTCGACTATACATAAAGATTAGCGTTAAATCTAAATTAGGCACTTAAGTTACATACCGACAGCATCGCACTTCCATCTGCCACGTCCCTGACCAAAGCATGTGCAGTTCATCAGGTGTCCCTCTTCATGATATTTGTGAAAAGACTGATTGACATCATAGGTTACACCATCCACAATACACTGATCTGTTATAGGAGAAGGGAAAATTAAAGAAAAAAAAAATGTCAACCCAAGAAATAAAATGTACTGGTACAAGGGAGCTAACCATTTAGCAGGTTTTCATGCCTTGTGCAAGTAAGCTCTAGAAAATAAACTCCATATGTCACTTGAACAGATCCATACAAGAGAAATATATATTTTTTTCCACTTAAGAGTCTAGACTTTCAGCCTAAAGTAATGGTAAATGCAAAACTGAAACAATGATTTGGCTTCAATCTAGTGAGAAATTGGAAAGAAAACCCATGGCTAGGAAGGGAAACACTTTATGCCAATTTAACGGGAATGATGACGAGGTCTGCTTAAGATTACATAAACCTTATGCAAATGTGAACAATTATTGTAAAGCCAGACTCACACTTGTGTTACATTACAGAAACTAATGGAATCTGATTAAAATATACAATAAAAAATAGGAATATGCAAACATGGACTTTGTCTTTTACCTTTAAGCTGGGAATATGCAATGCAGTTCCACTCCCCACGGCCATTGCCAACACATGTACAACGCATCATGTGACCTAGGTTATGCATTTTGTCCCACTGATCCCCAACACGATACATGACACCTTCATTGGTGGTACAGATTTCTTCATGAGCTACAGTAAAAGGGGGGGAAAAAAAATAAATAAATTATAGACAATTTATCCTTGGTACATGAGACAACCTCTGGTGCCTACACTGTAAGGAGGGAATGTACAATATTTACGGTGACCAAGTACAATTTTTTTTAAATTTAATGAAGTTTCTCACCTGCCATGGGACAGAAGCCAAATTTCTGGTCTACATCATAGTTGAGAGTAGTTCCACACCACTTCATATTGTCACGACGGCCCTCTGAGGTACAGTCTGTGTAATTGCGGTTGTTATACAGGAAGGGGAAGTGACACAGGGCTCCATTCGAATTACCTCCTCTTGTCTGAACCAGGACTTAGGAGGAAAAGAAATGCATTCGATTTACATTCTAAATCAAAACATGTAACCACAAGCCCAATATTATTCTGTATCAGAGTGTGTTAGAATATACCACCACTACAACACAGCTGCAGAGATTTTTGTAAACATATATTATATAAAAACACTAGCCCTTGCATCAGCTTACCACGCTGTTCTGTGCAGAAGGAATATTTCTTGTCCTCATCATAGTTTGAGGTAGTTGCACACCAGAGCTTTCCATCTTGACGGCCATCTGTTGTACATGAGTAGTAGGTCTTTCCATCATGAATGAACGGAATAGCACAAGGCTCATTGTTAGAATTACCACCATATGTACCAACTGCAACTGTATGAAGAATGGGAAAAGATATATTAAAAATATAATATTTAGTTATTAGTCATTTCCTTTTTTGCCTAAACCTAGCTGTACTCACCACTTTCCTCACAGCTGACTCCGTTGCCCAGACAAGTGCAGATCTGCTGTTGACTACCCTGAGTTTTCACCCATTTCATGCCCATGGAGTACAAGACTCCACTGTCAGTCACACAGTGCTCAAGATCAGTTGCCACAGGTGTGAGGGCTTTTACAGAAGCGTCAACCACTGCAGATAAAACAGACAATTTCATGTTTAAATACAGAAACAAATAACACATCAAAAACACACATGCACATTGTTTATGTACTATGGCTTTTAAATTGTGGCTTAGGGATATCCTCCATCCTAAAATGACCCAGTATCCTGCAAGGGTGCCAGGTACAATTATTAGATTACGTTCTATCAGGGTATGCAGTTGTCTGTAAGAGTGGGGCACAATTAGAGCCTACTCAGGTCCATCCAAACCAGAGCGTGCGCCATTATCAGCAGCAAGAGTCCTGGTTCTGTCAGTATTTTATCAGTATATAAGCTCGCATGATTAAACTCCAAACAACTCACCAACGCCAGTGGTTTGCAAGGAAGAATGTCTTTCACACTTCCATTCCCCACGTCCATTTCCAGTACAGATACACTGCAGCAGGTTTCCTCTGGTATCAGTCTTGGTCCATGTGTCTCCAATCCTGTAGGAGGTTTTGGTGTCCTGGTCATTGCATCTGTCTGTATACAAACATTATCAATTTAAAATCAGCGCAAAGAAAAAACAAACATCAGCATAGACAAGCACACATTTTTTTCTATTTGGCCACACCATTGTCCTACTTTGACTTTGTATTCCTGTGCCACAAGAATTTTCCTGACTTTTCTAACAAGCGGACAATTAGTCTTTGACAGTAATCTTCAACAGGAGTGATATCAACTGTTGTAGTAAAGTACAGAGATTACTCCCAGGGCAATATCATCTGCAAAATACTCAATAGCAAGTACTGAAACACAACAACTGCCTAATACAGTTAAAACAATTCAAGACCTTGTAAGATAAGATTGTAAGATGGAAGGTCATCTACATTTCAAGGAAAATGCCATCTATGTAAATGGTTTCCAAATGGTATAGTAAGATTATAGATAAAAAGAAGTGCTCCCACATTGTAGCTGGTAATGTGCAGTCATGCACAGCTGTCCCAGGCTCAAAACACTGAGTAAGATGTAATGTTTTCTCAAGTATCTGCTAAACATTCCGACAGATACTGTGTTTTACAAAAGGGGGGTGGGCAGGGCATTAACCACAACTTCTGAAAAACTTATTGGGTAGATGTGTATTATTTATACAAAACTAGAATTATAATTCTATCATTTATAAGAATATAAAAAATTATAATTCCACCTTGGATAATACTTACTTCTAGAAGTACAGGTAATGCGACCACTGCCTTCTCCCAAACATGTGCAGTCCACCATCATCCATCCCTGGTAAGGCTTCTCCCAGGTTTGTCCCACCACATAGGATGTGCCAGCAGAATTATCATAGCATCTTTCAGCTAAATTGAAAGAAAAGTTATATTCTATCCAATGAATATCATGGGTTATGCTTAAACTTTTTAGCTTTTCCCGATTTCTGTCACTGCGGTAATTCTACTCAATTTCCAAAACATCTGATTAGATGTGACTAAAGACAATACATTCTTTGTTTCAGAAAGGCAGTATATATTTCAATTTTTCAAGCCTACAGTCCATGCTTGCATTGGAAATTCTTACCTACGGGTTTACAGGTCCATTCTCCTTTGCCATTACCAAGGCATACACACTCCAACATGTAGCCACCAGTCTCATGGGGTCTGCGCCAGGTGTCTCCAATCTTGTAGGACTGGCCACCCTCGTGACAGCGATCTGCAATTAAGCCTCAGTTAACAATCATGGACTGGCAGTCCCATAATACTAGTGCACCTGCATACGCGAAGAGGAAAATTTAACTAGCTATTATAGTAGGATGATTTGGAAATCAAATTTTTTGTAACCAGTAAAGTGAGGATCTGCTTAAAATATAATTAAAATTCCTTTCTGAGAAGACTTATGTAAACTTTATACAAATTCCACTTAAGTTACAGTATAAAAGGTCTCTACAGTTTAGTCCATAGGTCTCCAGACTGCGTCCCTCCAGCTGAAGCAATAAGACATTTCCCATTGTGCCTGGACAGCCAAATCCAAAGCTTTAGCTGTCCAGGCATGATGGAAATCGTGGTTTTGCAACAGCTGGAGGGCTGCAGTTTGGAGACCCAAGGTTTAGTTAATAAATGGTCAAACTGGTCACCTTTAAGGTGAGCAGCCAACTGTTTAAAGTGTATGGTGGCTTCTTTACTCCCCCTGACAAATAAGGGTCATGTATATTAGATGTCAACTGCCTGTCCCTTTTGTTCTCAGGGATATGCATTATAGGGCATAACTTCAACAGATGGGAATATCCCTTTAAGGATGATGGTGAGTTTAAACCAACTGAAACTTGGCCAATGCAACATAGAGCATATACCAACAGTCGTAGTTGGTTAAAGATGAGGCACACTATGGTATCTAATTTACTATAAAAGCGAGAATAAATTAGATTTATAGTTAACAACTATCATACGAAACACATGGGAACGAAAGTGCTAGAACTAAGGAGTTAACCACCCCCTATAGTGAACATCTGGTTTCATCACTTGGATTGTCACATTAACACCTTTATGCCCAAGGCTATACAAAGGGAAATCATTTGCATGTGACACAGGAATGCCTTGACAAGTGTTTGCATGCAGCCAGATGAACAAATGGTTAATTATAAGTAGCAAATACAATGTAAAAAAAAGGTGTTTAGGAAAAGCCATTACTTGCAATGGTGCAACTGATCCTCCCTCTTCCAGCTCCAATACAGGTACAGTCCCAGATCATGCTGTCTTTAGGTCGCTCGTAGGTCTGCCCAACACGGTAGGTTCCACCAGTGTATTTGTCAAAGCAAGTTTCTTCAGCTGTTTACAGATCGAAAGGACCAAGACATTAAGGGTTACATGACACCTTTTATCCTAAGCTGCCCATAAGGGCCAATTAATAAATATTTCTAGTCAGAACAAAGTATATATTGATGTTAAACATAGAATACAATTCTTACATTGTTTTCTTCATTGCTCACAAGGTGACATGTTAGAGGAGATGAGTCAATAGACAGATTCTACATGTAAAACTAGTATACACACTTCTACACTAAGATATATCCAGTCAGATAAAGAATGCGGCACTCACCACTGGTGAGTGCCGCATTCTTTATCTGACTGTATATACGTGCAAAGGACTTTATATGCAGAGTACCACCTACCTGTATACAGCAGGGATGGGGAACCTTCAGCGTTAGCTTTGGCTGTCCAGGCGTGATGGGATTTATAGTTTTGCAGCAGCTGGAGGGCCGAAGGTTCCCCATCCCTGTTGTGTACAGTAACCAAAGTGCAGAGCTGTTAAGTAGTGATATTCGTAGCGGCGGTGTATGCTATTAGGCCCTTTGTGTAGTGCCGGGAGAGTGTTTCTGATTGTGGTTTTTACACTATGGGGGAGATTTATCAAACATGGTGTAAAGTAGAACTGGCTCAAATGCCCCTAGCAACCAATCAGATACCACCTTTCATTCCTCACAGACTCTTTGGAAAATGAAAGGTGGAATCTGATTGGTTGCTAGGGGCAACTGAGCCAGTTTCACTTTACACAATGTTTGATAAATCTCCCCCATAGTGTAAAAACCACAAACTGGCTCAGTTGCCCCTAGCAACCAGATTCCACCTTTCATTTTCCAAAGAGTCTGTGAGGAATGAAAGGTGGAATCTGATAGGTTGCTAGGGGCAACTGAGCCAGTTCTACTTTACACCATGTTTGATAAACCTCCCTCTAAGACTCCAATGACTACCAACCCCTTGATGAATTGGTATATTGTTACGTGCTCACCTTCTGGTTTGCTCTCACAATTGAAGCCTTTACCGCCACCATAACAGGTACACACCAGCGTGTTGCCCAGGTAAGTACGTTCCCACTGCTGTCCAATATTATAATACTGTCCATTGTCATAACAGCCCCCTGTGAAACAAAGTTTATATATGAATTTCATGCTTTGTAAAGAATTAAATCTACCAACAACTAAAGATTAAGGAGATTGCCTGACGTTCACAGCTAGGATGATTTACATAAACAAGATCCATTACAGATACAGAACAGCCAAGATGTACAATGCCGAGATGTACATATACAGTACAATGGGAAAGTCGACAACTTACAGAGCTTTATGCACATAGAGGCCAACAGTGTGTCTTCATGGACTATATGTGCTATTGGTGTACTGAAGAATACAACTGTATGCAATAAATACAAAATGTGATGGTTATGTGCAAGCTATTCAGCTGCAGAACAGACTACTCTAACCATGGTATAATAGGAAACAGTTACACGCGCTGCTCTACTTAATCAAGACCATAAATCCACAGAGCCTGATCCCTGGGCCTCAGCGCTTAGGAAGGTCATGTCTGGTATGTTGAATGAGCTAAAACGAATCTCTTCAGACATCGGTATTTACCCCTAACAGAATATATAAGCCGTATAGTCAGATCATGGACTGCAGAACATCGCCCTTACATTTTCTGCTTTACACAGATGTTTTGAAGCCCCATAAATCTGAGACTATTCAAATAAAAAAAAAGTACATGAAATATTTTGCTATAAGTGAAATATTCTAGAATCTATTCTATTATTTTCACAGTATTATCTTGAAATATATCCTACTACATTACTCATATATTCACGATACAATATACAGTAGGATCAGACCATCAAAAAGACATTTATAATGGCTTCGAAAGTTACAAGATCACCCACCACACTTAAAGGGGTTATACAAGGTTTGAAAAACATCTTCTATCAAAAATATTTAAAAAAAAATAAAAAATAAAAAATAAAATAAAATTAAAAAAAAAAAAGTCTCTTCATACACTTCTACTATACAACGGTACATAAAAAACAGGACAGGTGTAGCGCTGTTTCTGGAAGACATGTTTTTCTAACCCTGGATAAGCCCTTTAAGTAGACTATACATACTTGTCCCAATCATAAAATTATATGTTTGGCCAAACGTGCATGTTTACATCAGTAGGATAGGAGAATAAAGTTACTTTACCCATATAAGTCCTTATATAACATCCTTAAAATGTTGTGCTGTTTCTGTAAGACTTGTAAACTTTGATGAAGGGATCTTTTGAATCTCGAGAGCTCACAATTGGCCAATAAAGATATCACTCCTAAAATACTTTGATAGAAAGTATTTACCACCACCATTATAAGTCAGCAACTTGTACTAAAGAGGCTAATGTATACCACAGTATACAGCAAGCATAGATATAGCCAAAATATACAGGGGGAATGTGAAGGGAACACCGCCTCAATTGAGGACAGACACACATAGCAGCTGAAATACTGATACATGCCTGATCCTTCTTCCCACATACACACAATGGTCAGCAAAAATTGTGCAAGTCAGTAGGTTCTGCTGACCTACTCCAAGTTCATGGCCAGTTTAAAGGAAATCCATCCCCAGGTTTAATACTGATCTGATGGGCAGCATAAACTAGCAGCAAAGACCATAGTTTAGCAATAAATCCCTTACAATTGCTTCATAAAGCTGAACTATATCATAGGGCAGCATAAACCTAGAGATGGATTTGAGCCATTCTTCCTTTCAGAACAGGACTACTGAAGAAAGTGGTCATAACCCATCCAGTTATCTGCATGAATAGATGTCTCCTCTGCTGGATCCTACGACACACATAGATACAGATATATCTCAAAGCAGGGATTTATTCATCTACAGGTGATCAGTGGTCATTGACTCAGAATGGGAGTCAAAAGTGTCCGGTATACACAATGCTGCTCTGTGGGGACTGCCAGAACCCTTTCTTGTGACCAGTGATGGTCACAGATGTCAGACCCCAGGATGTTGCCATTATGGGAAACCCCTCTGTAAATGGTATTACTCCTCAAATATTAAAGAGGGCTATCCAGCACTACAAAAACATGACCGCTTTCTTCTAGAGACATCCCCACTCTTGTCTCCTGCTTGAGTGGGGTTTTGCTGCTTGGTTCCATTGAAGTGAATGGAGCTTAATTGCAAACCACACGTGAACTGGATACAAGAGTCATCTCTGAAAGAAAGTGGCCATGTTTTTGTAGCACTGGATAACCCCTTTAAAGTGTACCTTCTGTTTTCAAATATGTAAAAACAGTGTTCAGGCCCTGACCAATCACTAGAACACTCAGAGTCTGACAAATTGCTAGAATGTGCGAAGAGAGACCAGACAGCCCCATAGACTTCCAATGGGAGTCGATCTTAGTCACATGGAATGGAACTTAGAAAGAACGTACTTACTGTGTATTGTGGTCAGTTCATTCTAGCATCAGAAAATTCAGACCCGGACTGCTGAACGTACCACACTTACCGGATCCGCAGCAGATTTCCTTTAATTAACTGAACACAGCATCAAATCTGCTGCGGATCTGCTGGTGTGAACGCACCCTAAAACTTTTAACATGTCAGCAGGTTGGTTTTTTTTTTCTTCTTCATCCCTAGCATATGTTTGTTCTTTCTATGACCACCATCCACGTACATAAGCTGCCATGTAGTGCCAATTGTGACAAGTGTGCTGTAAATGCTAAACAATAGACAGCTTCTGGTAACAATATTGATAGTACAGAATGGCAGAAGTTATATTGTTTCTTTTTGTATATTATGACTAGGCTATAATAAATGCAATAATATACGCTAGTAACAGATGCAAGGTAACAGCCAGTAACAGTGGTTATCATCCACCTGTCCACAGACCTTTACTAGCAAATAACACTGCAGCGTTAAAGGCAATAAATCTGTATACCAATGGCAATGAGCTTGGAGACCGCTTCTATAGGCTTTACAATGGATACCATTGGTGGCTGTCACTTAGCATCAGTTACTACTGTAGGAAATGCAGAACATACTGAACGGCTTATAATCCCCGGAATTTTCTACTCCTCTACAAAAAGTAAGTTTGATTGAGATAAAACAGGACCCAAACACACAGCGTGTAATATAGCGGTACTAAAGTGTAATTATTTTGTCACCCTAAATGTCGGGGTTAGGCCTGTACTGTAGTTACATGCTCCTTCAAACATATTAAGAGGTGATATAGTATAGGGCTGGGAGAACAAAGGGATTTCCCCTGAATTGCAGCACTTGCTCTATAATTAAAGTGACAAAAAGGTGGGAGGGAGAAGTAGCACATTTTACTTCGCTTCAGGCTATACAAAGTAAATGACAGGACACAGGACAAAGCAGCCTGTGATGTTAACCATGGCTGGCAGCGTCTCGCCTATTGTCCAGCGTTTTTGTCAGCAAAACAGATCGGTCTTCGAGGATTTTTGGAGATTAAAACTTTCTGTCCCTCCCCTCTGAATAAAAAGCAATGAAGTGTATATATAGTAGAATTTACATTAGGAATACAATTATGCATTTCGAAACATATATCCTATTATCGGCCGACGTGGATTGAGATCAAACCCACTTCATCAGCGGGTGTTATGACAAGAAAACCACAGGGAATGTAGTAATAATTCTGTGTCAGGCAGATAAAAGCCAAAAGTGAGTAGTTAAATCTATGTATAGCCCATCATGGTCAAAAGTGGCAGAACAAAGACACTTCATAAAGATAAGGGGATGAAGAAAGGATTTGGCCGGCATGCAAAACATTAACCACTCCCTTGGATACAAGCTCTGGTCTCTTGCTCCCTTGTCTTCAGAAGCTGTCCATTTACCCTGTAGAAAAGAGGGATTTCTGGATAAAGTATAAGGACCACTTAGGTCCCATAATTGGCAATTTAGGTTTTAGTCAGTCACAGTGCCTTTGGTATTAAAGGGGATTTTCAGGAAAAGACTTATGGTCAATTAGATAGAAAAGAGAACTCGAGTGGCTAAAACCCAGATGTAAACATCAGCCATAATACTAAATCCACTGACAGGTAAAGGGTTATTATCTGGTGACAATGGCATCTATCCAGTATTAGGATATACGAGAAAGCCAGTGAAGAGTAAGGGCCCTTTAAGACGGAGCGATAATTGGCCGAATCAGGCCGATTCGGCCAACTATCTCTCCATGTAATAGAGACAATAATCAGGTGATCAGTTCTTTAGGCCCCGACCTAAAATAGTCAGGCGTGCATTGCTACCTGTAACAGTGATGACCGGCCGATGGCCAGTGTTAAAAACAAACAAAAAACTCTCTTACATACCTCTCCACACATCCTGATGGGCCCCCTCCTGTCCCGAAGACTGGCTGAGCGGCCTGTGGCTTCACACAGTGCCAAGAGCAGGTGAAAGCTAGCAGGACGTGAGGGAGTGTGGAGAAGTATGTAGGAGTTTTTTTTTTATTTTTATTTTTTTACACAAGGCCTGCATGAACATCGCTAACAATGTCCATGCAGCCCTTGCTGCCCGATCGTCAGGCAGTGTATGGGCTCAGTAAGCGAGCACCAATCAAGGAGATCAGCGCTCGCTTACAGAAAGTCATCGGGCCATGTAATAGGGCCCCAAGTTCTTGAAGGGGATGAATTGGAAGCAAGGAAAATTAGCAGGCCTAATGGCCTAAACAACCCTGCTATGGGCCAGACTGCAATGGCTACAAGTCAGAGTCTCTGCAAGCTGGCAGGTCTTGTGGGGTGTATAATCATAAAGTGGTTAATACCTACCAAAAGTGATACAAAGGAAGACAACTGAACGGGTGGACGATGAAGGCTCACTGATGTGATTGAGGACCAAATGCCACTGAGCCTGCCTGGTCCAATCCCACAGAAGAGGTACTGTAGCACAAACTGCTAAAAAAAAGTTAAAGGGGATATCCAGAGTCTACAGCCAATGCATCTATATGTGGGCATCAGAAGTGGACCATTAAACAATGGAAGGAGGCGACCTGGTGTGTTGGATAAGGTTTCCTTTTACATCACATGGATGGCCCAGTGTGTGGGAAGTAGATGCCCCGGGCAGCATTTTTTTTAGGGAAAACACAGTTGTGTCATACAGTATGTGGATGGTATTCTGATGTGTACCACCAACATAGACATTGGTACAGCCCTAGAGAGGAGCAAATTTACAGTAATAATGAAGCAAATCGTTCCGGTAGCTTCTCAGTCAGCTTATCAGCCTGCTGCCTTTGAGGTCTGTGCTGCTCCTCCTTAGGTGCCAGTACTGGGAAACTTCTCCCAGTTTTTCAGGACTGGATCCAGCTTTTACCGACACCTGATGCGAAGCTGCATGGACTTTAAAGAGGGTGTACCATCCGGGCGGCGGTCCAAAAAAGGGACCGCGGCACCGGCTTCCCCGTGCCGGCGCCGATCGATCCGTGGGTTCAGGTTAGAGAGGATGTACCGGGTGGTACATCCTCTTTAAAGACAGCAGGCTGATAAGCTGACTGCCGAGCTAATGGAACGATTTGCTTCATTATTACTATAAATTTGCTCCTCTCTAAACAGCAGCATTGGACGAAGACTCATTTTTGTCCAAGCCACAAATGCCTCTGATTTTTGTCTCAGATTGAAAAGCTGAGCTGTGATTGGTTTCTTTCTCAAAGTGAGCCATGATTGGTTGTTGTCTGGGCCATAGAGTATAAGGAATTAAAGGGATACTCAAGCCCGGGGGTATTTTTAAGCTATGGCCAGGAAGGGGGGAGTTATGGACAGCAGAGGTCACTTACCCCCCCCCCCGGTTCCAGCGCCGGGTCCCGGATCGCACCGCCCAGTACGCCCGTCCCGGCCGCTTTCTGGTGTGAGCTGCCGCATGAGATGTGACGTCTCAACGCAGCTCAGCCATTCAGCAGCCAAGGCAGGACTCCGCTAGGGCCGCTAAATGGCTGAGCTGCCGTGAGACATCATATCTTATGCGGCAGCTTACACCAGGAAGCGGCCGCGGGACGGGCGTACCAGGCGGCACAATCCGGGACCCGGCGCTGGAACCGGGGAGGTAAGTGCCCTCTGCCGTCCATAACCACCCCCTCCCCAGCCATAGCTTAAAAATACCCCTGGGCTGGAGTACCCCTTTAACTTGGTCTTCAAATAACTCAGATCTCTGTCTTAGGCATTGTTCACACATCGTCTTTTATATGCCGTTTCGCAACCATTTTTTTGGTAACAAAACAGGCGCTTATGACAAATGACAGTAGTAATGTTCATAAAACTACCGCGTTTTGGCACCAAAAGGACATCTGTCCAAAAAAAAAAAAAGTCTGCAAAACAAAGATGTTGTGTGAACATAGCCTTATTGAGCAAACCTGACCCAGGGAGGCGGCACCATATAAAGTTCATGCCTCAATGTGTCAGAGCAAAATTCATGATCATGAACATCAATCTTTTGAGGTTTTACAAAAATGGCCGTTGTTTGTGCTTCCCAGTACATAGTGGGAACATAGTATTTGATGACATTCTAGAAACCACATTGTAACTTTTAGGCTGAGGACTCAGGGCGTGGCACAGACTACTGCCAATCTCTGGACCTTTTTCTCACAGGAAACATAAATGACCGACTCCTTACGTCTGTCCTGTAAAACTGAACCTTTGAAGTGAGATTCACAAATGGAAGAAAATCTTTCCATTAAGGTGACAACCACTGCTCCAATATGCAGGCATTGTGGAGTGTACTGCACAAACACACCGACACCTTACAGGACTGACAGAAGCAAATGGTCTAAATGAGCCAGAAAGGTTGTCTTCTGCATAGGGCGTAAGTGGCAGTGACAGCAGGGGCTGCCCTGTCTATGTAAATGGAAGCTGTTGCCCCATGACTGTTACTCTTTGGCAATACTGAAAAGCAGCCTCACTAGAATTGAGTCCCACAAAAAGTATACACCCCAAAATGTATAAGCATAGTCCCTTCTAGACTACATCTGATACATTAAAATCAACGGATCTGGCAAGTGTATGCTGTGGTATATATTAGCATACTGGTTGGACATTTTTCTGATGTATACCTATTTTTGTATTGTTTTTGGGGTATGTTCACACACTGCAGATATTTTTGTAGCAGATCTGCAACCGATCCTAAGCACAGAAAAAACTGCACAGTTTCTGCAGCGTGTGAACAGCACATGCGTTTTAATTCGTGAACTCTCATCTTCCAACCTACATTCACCTATCAAAACAAAAAAAGTGCACAGTGTGAACCCAGCCCTAGAGCCAATCACAATTTCTGGAGACTAATAAGCAGATGGTAAATGGCTACAACCTGTTACTGACATCCCAAGAGGCTGGATATTCTAGCTCGCTGCTAAAACCTCCACTAGGAGAACAATAGTTTGGTCTGCGGCAGAGGAAATAACAGTCTGTTCCAAGACAAAACAAAGACTGTAAAGTGTATCTAGTATAAAGAAAAAGGCTGCACTATTATAACGTCATCTACCGGGTTCTCGTATCCTCCACCCAGTTATAGCGCACACATATACCTACAGAACAAAGCACAAGACCCCTTAGGATGGGCAGATAGTATCCAGCATTATCCCATCATCCGAGACATGGCACTAACATGGCAACAACCTTACAGGAAACTGTAAAACCAAATGTTCCTTATAATGGGGTCTTCTTTGCGACCGGAGGGACAGAAATGACGGCAGACTTTGGGATCTCTCCAGGAGTCCCTGCACTCTCTTTAGTAGCCAGACAATAAGACCTCCCATAGACATCTATAGAAAACCACCAATAAAGTTGGGCGCCAGCTGCAAGTTTTAGGAGCATTGGCTCCATGGTGGTCGGGATCCGACCAGCCCTGGCTTATACAGTACACAGCATGGCAAAGTTTCTAGAATTTTTTAAAAAGTTTTTTTCTAGTCAGATCATTTGAAACATTTACACACAGTCTGATCATAGCAGTAAATGATGACGATAGGATGGCCGTGATTGATTATTGGTATCTGATCTGATCCACCTATTGTTTATGGGGTAAAAGTTATGATCAGGATGTGAATTATCACCCACCCCCCAATAGGTGATCATATGGGTACCAGTGTAGCTTATACAAAATCACAGTGAAACTCTTTTCGGGTCCATTTACATAGAGAGATTATCTGCCAAAGATTTGAAGCCAAAGCCAGGAATGGATTTGAAAAGAGGAAAAATCTCAGGCTTTCCTTTATGACCTGTTCCCTGTTTATAGTCTGTTTCTGGCTTTGGCTTCAAATCCTTGGCAGATAATCTGTCAGATAATCTTTCTGTGTAAATAGACCCTAATGGCGCGTTTACACAGGCAGATTTTGGAAGCCAAAGCCAGGAATGGATTTGAAAAAAGGAGAAAGCTCAGTCTTTCCTTTATGACCCATTCCCTGTTTACTGTCTGTTCCTGGTTTTGGCTTAAAAAATGTCAGATAAATCTGCCTGTGTAAACGCACCATTAGGGAATCCCATTGTTCCCTAATTCAGTGTCCTCCAACCAGTGACTCTCCAGCTGTTGCAGAACCACACCTCCCATCATGCCCTGACAGCCAGGACAGCTCTGGAACAGCTGGAGAGCCACAGGTTGGGGGTCACTGACCAATGCATTACCCCCTATGTACAAGACAAAGACACCAGAAGAGTGACTGATCCTTACTCTGAGAAGAGTCCGAGGCCACAATGGGCTGGAGAGGGGTGATAGCTTGCTGACCCTGCTGCGCCTGCCTGCGACTTTTGATCCTCTCAGATGGCGCAGCCTGCACCGCCGCGCTAACGCACAGGGTAAGCAGGAGCCCGGTCAGGGGCCCCCGTGTCATCTTGGTAACGGGAGACAGGTAATCAATAAATAGCGGAGGAGAAGCAGCCGGTTACTGGTGCATTTCCCGGTGTGAAGAGCGAAGAGAAGAAGAAGCAGCCGGAGATGAGGAGAGCCAAGCAGACAGATAGCGGACAGGTAGCGGCTCCGTGCCGGCCAGTGATAGAGAGCGCAGTGTGCCCGCGCTGTATATATATACACACACTCTGCACAAGAAGCGGGGGCGCCCGCTAAACACTGCGGAGGGCACGGATTGGTGGAATCCTGCCGGTGACGTCCCCGGAGGGCGGGGCTTACCTCTGCTATATAAGCTGTGGGAGGCGCGTAACACTCAGTCTGAGGAGGTTAGGGATGTGTTACCTCACCGCGGGGCCAGAGTGTATGGCTCTATGGCTACAACTCCTCCTGGAGGCAGATGATGGGAGTTGTCGTTTCTGCTACAGAATTAGGGGAGACTGAGGTTGTTGCTGCTTTGTATTGTTACCAGGAGATCACTTATTCGCTGTACTCTTCTAGTCTTCCCATTGCAGATTATTATGGAGAGATTTAGGATTTGGATGATGTTATCTTCATGACCATATTTTGTACTTATTTGATCATTTTATTTCTAAAAGTCTTTTATTTTTTTATGAATAATCTTCATTTATATAGTGCAGGTAGTTTGGCACTTTAAAAAGAGTAAAGTTGGGTGGTAGTGTGGGCTCAAGAGCTTACTATCTATTTACTGGATTACTTCACCTTTAAACTCTTTTTGGTAAAGGCACATCATACGTTTGAGGGTCTGATCTCTAGAATGAGCTGAGAGAAGTCCTTGGCTAAGCGCTTCACTCTTTGGCATGTTGCAATCTCTGTCTTGCTACAGGGGATGTTTCACATAGACTTAATAAGAGACAATTTCCTATGATACCATGATAGAGGCAGTGATCCTAAGAGCGAAACCCCTAGCTGAGCGCTTCTTCCAGTTTTAACAATAGATGGGGATTTGGAACACTCTGACTAGGGATGGTCTGAACCGAGTTTGGTTCGGGTTCCTACAAACCCGAACCCTTAGTAATGATTCCCGCTGTGTGCCCGCTCTGTGCAGCAGGCGGATCCAGTGGGAGGACCGCCTGGAAAACTGGGATACAGCCATAGCCATAGGCTGTATCCCAGTTTTCCAGGCGTTACTCCCGCTGTATCCGCACCCGCTCCACGGAGCGGGCAGACAGCGGGAATCTGATGCCGAGTGTTCGGGTTCATACAAACCTGAACCTCTGCAGGTTCGGACCATCCCTGACTCTGACCAATCAAAACTTTTCAAATGCAAAAATTTGTAGACCTTCGAGCTTAAAGTGACTGTACCATCAGGCCCAGGCTGAAGCACAGGAGGCGGGCTGACCTACCCCCAGTGGGAGGAAACCCCCGCCCCTCTATGATACAGATCCATTTATTCTGATAGAGCCATGTCATAGAGGGGGGGGTTCCTCCCACTGGGGGTGGGTCGGCCCGCCTCCTGTGCTTTAACCTGGGCCTGATGGTATAGTCACTTTAAGGAAAGGAACAGGTATGACAGTATTCTCTATTCTAGAAAGCAATGGAGCCAAAAATAAGATGCTTATATGGTAGTCTCCATTGCTTAACCCTGACTCTACATATAGATATCTCCACATAGATATTCAGTCTATATCGTCACACACCATACTTTTTATGAAAAGAACATCCGTTCTCTTCATAATGCAACAACAGCTGTTTCCCACAATGTATTGAACAATGACCATTGCTCGGCTATGGCCGTCAAAGTAATGTTTGTGTCTCTTATTTCTGGCCGTTGTCCGTAGACTTTAAAGGGGTAGTGCGGTGTAAAGCATGATTTCACTAAACAACACACATTACAAAGTTATACAACTTGGTAATTTGTGTTATTTAAAGGGGTAGTGCGGTGCTAAGAAATTATTCACAGAATAACACACATTACAAAGTTATACAATGTATAATGTATATAATGTATGTTATGTCTGTGAATCGCCCCCTTCCCGTGTCCCACCACCCCCGCACGTGTACCCCGAAGTGTGGTGCATTATACATACCTGATCCATGTCGCTCATGTCCGCCATCTCTTGCCAAGACATCATCTTCGGACGGACGGACGAACCGCTCTGACCGTCCCTATTGCCGGCCGCCTTCTGCAGCGTCATCAGATGCTCATCCGCGATTGGCTGAGCATAACTGTGCTCAGCCAATCGCGGCTGAGCACAGTTATGACGCGGTAGAGGGGGGGGGGCGGCATCAGGGACGGCGGCAGCAATTCGGCCGCCCTCCCGAAGATGACGTCTTGGCACAAGATGGCAGACGGGCGCGACACGGATCAGGTAATATATAATGCACCAACACTTCCAGGCACACGTGCGGGGGTGGTGGGACACGGGAAGGGGGCGATTCACAGACATAACATACATTACAAAGTTGTATAACTTTGTAATGTGTGTTATTCTGTGAATAATTTCTTAGCACCGCACTACCCCTTTAAGTGAATGGCTCCTTTCCCCATGTTCAACGCCCCCCCAAATCCACGCTAGACCTTGAAGTGTGATGATGTATACTTGCTGAATCACTGTCCGCCCCGGCTGCCATCTTGGGACGATCACGTCACGTCTTCAGGAGGCCGGCCGGACTGCTCCAGCCCTACCTGACGCCGTCCCCCCTCCAGCATGTCATCAGCTGCTCAGCCACGATTAATAGTAATTGTTAAAGGGGCTTTTCATTTAACGGAAAGCCTATCCACAGGGTAAGCAGTTATTCTACATGTATGTGTCTGAATCATTTAGTGCCAGGTTACTGCAGCACAGCCTGTGGTCACTTCAATGGGAGTAGTTCCAGTGCTCTTGGTCCCAGCTTCTTCCTTGTTCTTCTAACGTGTTGTCCCTGACTTAGGGGAGACACTGCTGTGGTCAGTCATTGGCAGAGAATCACAGGGACTGGGAGCAGCAATAGCACTTGCCTTTAGAGGCTCATTTCTCAATAAAAAGTGAAGCCCTTCTAGCAGCAGGCATGGGCTGCCAAAGTTCCACTATGTATGCAAATGGGGGAAGAAGGGATAAGAGCTCCTGGCTCAGATAGTGTATTCACAAACATATCAAGTGTGCTATGTGGTTATGAAATAAACAGTAAGTAGAGACACTTAAATCAATCATCCAAAGTTATTTTTCTTCCTGTTTTGTTGTGTATGGTTTAATAACGCTGTATAGACCTTCTATTTATTGGGCACACATTTCTGATGTAATGATAAATGCCAGGAAAGGTGCGACAACAAACAGGCAGCGGATTAAGACCGAATTACTGTAAGAGATGCAACAGTGTTAGCCAAACCTTTCATTTACTTCCTGCAAAGGTTCTTATGTATCTTTTCATGTTAAGGAATACTTTATGAGTTTGGGCCTAACCATGGATGGTGCTTTCATTTTGATGTAAGGAAGTACATAATACTACCATTATAAAAGGAACTCTACATTGTAAGCCAAAAATGTATGTATGAAGTATTGGCTACTGCTGTGCTGTCCCCATTGTCTGTCAATATGATGATACTAATGTTACTGACAGCTCTGTGGAAAGAGATCAGTGCACGGGTAAAATATCATTTTGGCACATACACTATCATGCATTGCTTACCTTTTAATACTATGGTCTCATTGAATGAAAGAAACCAAAGACACTCTAAATTGCTATCTGGTTTATGTTAAGCATGTTTAATGTTTGTTTTTTTACACAACTTTTATGTTTCTGTCAAAATTGATTGATCAGCTCGTGTTTACTTAGATCAGAGCTGAGCTGCGGTTACAGGTCGCTACTAGAGATGAACACAAATCGAGCATATTCGAAAGAGATTGCTTTGCATTTGAAGAAGTTGGATGCAGTTCTAGGGAGTCCTGAAAAACATGGATACAGCCTAAGGGTCCTATCCCACGGGCCGAGGAGGGCCCGATCAATGATGTAAACGAGCGGCGATCTGCTAGATCGCCGCTCGTTTACTGGGCCTATTCCACGGCCCGATGATCGTTGAGCGAGGGCTGCAAGGACATCGTTACCGATGTCCTTGCAGCATCATACATTACCTGTCCAGGCTTCTTCTCTGCGCTGTCTTCATCCCCGGGTCCCGCGCGCTCTATCTTCAGAATGGCTGGTCAGCTAACAGGCTACACTCAGCCAATCACAGGCCGCGGCGGTCCCGGCCTGTGATCGGCTGATCGCTCCGTCAGCTGAACGGCCATTCTGAAGATAAAGCGCACGGGACCCGGGGATGAAGACAGCGCGGAGAAGAAGCCTGGACAGGTAATGTATGATGATGATGATGCTGCTTGTCAAATCGTCGGTCCCCCGCCGCGCACCGCTATTTAACCGTAGCGATGCGCAGTGGGGGAACAATGATTTTAGGTCTGGCCCTAAATGAACGATCAGCCGATGACACGATCATCGGCTGATCGGTCTCTCCATTTCACCGAGCGATAATCGGCCGAATCGGGCCGAATGGGGCCGATCCGGCCGATTATCGTTACTGTGGGATAGGGCCCTAAAGCCATTAGACTCATTCCCAACACTTACAGTCTTAAGCATGCCCTAAAAACTCATCTCTTAAGGCACGATTATAATATTCCCTAAATTTGTCTTCCCTCTGGTGTCCCCACGACTCCATGCACTTTGTACCTGCAGCCAACACTTTCACTTTCTGATCCTTTGTAAAATGGCTGTCCCATTAGCAAATAAAAAGGGGAAGATTTCAAACTGGTGTAAAATAGAATTGTCTTAGTTGCCCCTAGCAACCAATCAAACTCCACTTTTCATTCACAGATTCTTTGGAAAATGAAAGGTAAAATGTGATTGGTTGCTAGGGGCAACTAAGACAATTCTATTTTACACCAGTTTGATAAATCTTGCCCTAACTGCCTCTTGTGTACCCCAGAGTCTTCCTAGTCTGTAAGCGAATATGTCCCTCACTCCTTTTGTTATTTTATTTTAATTATTTAGTTCTGTAATGTGTGAATGGAAATGTAACCTCTACATCGTGTGAAAAAAAAAATACAAAAAGCCATGGAAACTACGCTATACAAATAATAATTATTATTATAGTTTTATCCATGTTTTCCTAGGAATACATTCAATGTCATCACTCAAACGCTGAGTGATCACACTCGCTCGAGCATGCTCATATTGTGCTCCTCTTCAGTTGCTACCTCTACAGAGGTTACTGTGTAGTGTGGACGGGGGTGAAACAACTGATGCGTGAGCAGCCTTCCAATCAAAGACTGATGAACTATCCTGTGGACAGCTCATCAGGTTTTTTTTTTTTATATTAGGTAAACACCTTTTAGGCGAGTTTCACACGTACTGCATCGCAGTGGATTTCATGTTGCCACTGCCCATTTAACCCATCAGATGCCGGGCTTTGAACAAGCTAATACGTTACCTTCCCGTTCTTCTGCCTGCCTCTCTGGCTCCCGGGTCACTGACAGCCCGCTTAGCCAATCAGAGCGCTGTCCCGCTGAAATGCACTGATTGGTTGAGCAGCGTCAGTGACCCGGGAGCCAGAGAAGTGAGCTGGAGCACAGGCAGGTAATGTATGAGCTGCAGTGGATTGAAAATCTGCAGTGAGAATGCAGAGGCCATAGGCCATGACTGTACCACATATCACTGCGGATTTCCCTGTTAATGCAGCCTTAATGTATTTTATTTATGCAGCGTGCATGTGTCTCTAACAAACTGACTGTCTATAAATTCCCCCCATAGGCTTATTAATATTAAATAAACACACACAATATATCAGACATACAGCATGCTGCATTTTGAAAAACCAAATGGACAAAACAAATTTATTACAAATGTGATATATATGCCTTAACACAGGGCTGTTCCTATCCTGATGTTATTAGGCAGCTGCTAATTGTTTTTTACCTGGCTGGCTATGGAAAAAATAGGGGACTCTAATAATAATAACAATATAATATTATTATTATTATTATTTATTATTTCCTCTTCTTTTCCATAACCAGTCAGTTAGAAACCAACAGCCTGCCTGGACCAGTACTGATAAGGAGCCAGGAGGTTGGGCCTGCTGGGAACTTAGATGAAGGATATGGGTCTGGCTGGATACAAAACTCCAATCCAATGACTGGCTCCTCTCCTTGTGAAGTGCAGGGTGCTGTGCGGGGCACGGCCGTGTCACAGAACGGCCGCTGTCTGTGAAGTTCAACCTTTGTTTATAAGCATAGATTATTTCCTGAGCAGTTGTCTATCGCAGCAACCTCTGTTCATGACTTCCGTTTCATAGGTCTCCAAGTTAACATATGTGACAGGTGCAGAGATGAGCCTGTGACATTCCCTCCTAGGTGCCATTGTGAATTTCATTATCCCCTCCCCTATTGATTGATAAACAAAATGAGGGTCCCCTGCAGAGAATACTAGGGTCAACATCAGACGTACCCAGTCTGGTCTATAGAGAGGGGAGGGGGGAGGAGGAAGGAGGGAGTTAGCCAACAGCAGAAAGCAGATAACAGAGGATTACAGGCACGGAGCTGTGTGACAGCTGTAATCAGAGCTCAGAGAGGTCAGTGGTGACTGTCAGAGGAGATAAAGGGTGAGGTATTTGTAGATTAACTCTTTGTTGTCCTGTTTTGGTGTTTTATTTAGCTCTCTCCATAGGAGAACAATGAAGACAGGGGGGAGAGCTTCAAACTGCTTTTTCATGATAAAAATGCATTTTTCGGCTAGACTATTGATTTCTGCAAAAAAAACTTTAACCTCTTAGGGACATATGACGTACCCGTGCGGCGACCCCGCTCTGAACCGCTGCGGTCCCGGGTGTCGCTTGTAGCCCGGGACCGCGGGTATTAGCGGACGCAGCACTTCCCTGGTGTCTAGTGGCGGAGATCGCTCCTCCGGGACATTGTCCCAGAGGAGCGATCTCCGTGACTGGTGCTGGCCAGGGTTTCCGCCAAAATGGCGCTGATCCCGGTTCGGCACTTGGATGCTTTTGGCTGCAGCAGCCGAAAGCATCCGAGTGCCGATCTCATTGATCTTTGCTGTATAAATATACAGCAAAGATCTCAATGAGAGATCAATGCACTTATACTAGAAGTCCCCCAGAATAATCCAGGATGACAGAGGTTTCCTAGGACTGTATCCATCTTTTCCTGGTAACCAAAACACTTTAAAAGTGGCACTAATGCGCGCAGACTAAACCAATCAAAAACCTTTTGTACCTTTTGAGTACGCTCTACTCAACCAATACAGTCTGAGCAGCAGGACAACACAATGAACATGACTGGAGGCTGCCCCCCCCCCTCCATTGACTGGATATCACTCACAGCCAGCGCTGTTTCAACATTGTATGTAGCTGAGGAAAAGCGTGACAGAAGCTCTACCTGACAGGTTCTCAGGTTCTCTCTCAAGCCATTTGTGGCTTACCTTAGATCAAATATTTGCAAACCAGTATAACATCTCACTAGCATTAAAGGGGTTATCTACCTAAAAGCGCAAAAAGAAATGCTAGAGGCATCCAGAGCAGGTGAATATGAGAAAAAAACGGAAAGGGTGCAAGATAGGTTATACATGTATATTAGATATAGGGTTGTATTGGAAAGGTGGATCGTTTAGAACGGGGATGGGGAACCTTCGGCCCTCCAGCTGTTGCAAAACTATAATTCCCATCATGCCTGGAGAGCCAAAGCTTTAGTTTTGGCTGTCCAGGCATGATGGGACTTGTAGTTTTGCAACAGCTGTAGGGCTGAAGGTTCCCAATCCCTGGTTTAGAAAATTGTTTTTAATACCTGGATAACCCCTTTAAGTATAAAGTCCGCAAATTAAAAAAATTTCTTTAATTTCATACTGATTATATTTTTATATATTATCTTGCTTATTTATCTGCCCCGGTCAGGAGGTAAGGAATATTCATTCCAGTCTTTCTTTTCATTAGCTCTTAAGTGCTGAGTCTTGTAGAACTCTGATATCCCCTGTGGTGTGAACTGAGGTTCCTGAAGTGATCAGACTGCTGGAAGGATTGTAAGTGAAAGCGTATGCGGCCGCAGATCTATGATTAATTAACACATTTACGCATCATATCGGTCATAGGGTGAGAGCACTGTGGTCTCCAATACATAAATCTCCTTCAGCTACAATTAATTTATTATTACACTTTTCATAATATTTATTCTGAATAGTTCTAATCACTCATTCATGTAAGGAGAACCTGTTGACAGCTTTTCAAAAATTAGGCTGCAGACAGTGTGATGTGGGTATTTTATACCCATTCTATACATGTGGATGATATGTGTGTCTGAATAATATGTTTATTCATACAAAACTTTGCTGCCTGAGCTGTATGCAAATGAGGTACCTGGAGTCATTAGGGCATTAAATGACAGCTCTAACCTAAAGAGTCATCTCTTCCCCTGCTGCAAACACGCCTCCTGATGACTGACAGTTGATGTCAAATCAGAAATGGTCAATCATCAGGCAGGAGGCATGCTTGCAGCAGAGGGAGAGAAGACTCCTTGACTCAGAGCTGCTATGTAATGCCCAATGACTGTAGCTACTTTATTTATCTAATAGGAGTGATCAAAGAGTACAATAGACTTATCAGTCCACTGTTCTCATGAGGAGACTATTTCCCCCCATCTCTATTTGCTTAACCCTGATGCAATTTACAGGCTATGTATACACAGCAACCAGTCACTCACTGCGGTGAGGGGCATGAAGATGGGAGCTCTCCCTTATATATACATATCATAAATATAGACATTTTAACCATGTTGGAATCTACATTAAAGTTTAATAATGTAAATGGGGCCTATATGCAATACAGTATATATACTCTTACATAGGGCAGCATATTTCGAGGACAGTTTAGCTTTAGGCTATGTACCTATAACATCTTTTTTGGCCTTTTAAGGCCATCTTTTACATAAAATTGTCATGGCTGTGGCTGTCCCTGATGCCAGAGCCCTCCCTGCTCACTGGTGTGCACATCCCACCGGCTCTGTGAAATTTGAAGGGCCAGTGCACCCTTAATTGTGCCTGCTGCTTCTGATTCCAGCCATTAGTCCTACTGTTGTCCTGTGTGCTGCCTACATGTCACATGCTGCTCCTTGCCTGCCTCCGCTAGCAAGCCAAGCCAATCTATGCCTCAGTTGATGCAGCTTTGGCAGCTGCTGCCTGGCACTGATCACTACAGTTGCGTTTACTGTCCACCAATACCCCCAGGTCTTTTTCGGAAGCAGTTTTACCCAGTGTTTTATTATTTAGCACATAACTGTACTTATTATTTCTACAACCCAAGTGCATAACCTTACATTTATCCACATTAAACTTAATTTACCATTTATCTGCCCAAGCCACCAGCTTCCTCAAATCCCTCTGTAATATTATATTATCCTCCTCTGTGGTGATTACTTTACCCAATTTAATGTCATCTGCAAAGAAGGAGATTTTACTCTGTAGCCCCTCTACAAGGTCATTAATAAGTATATTAAAAAGAATTACCAAACACTGACGCCTGTGGTACCTCACTAGTAACTGTTAGCCAATCAGAGTATGTTCCATCAATAACCACCTTCTGTACCTTATCACTTAGCCAGTTATTTACCCATCTGCATATAATGCCAGCACCCTCATTTTATAGACCAACCTTCCATGCGGCACAGTATCAAATGCCTTTTAAAAGTCCAGATACACAACATCCACAGCCTCCCCCAGGTCCAGTCTATAACTCACCTCCTCATAGAAGCCGATCAGGTTAGTTTGGCAGGACCGATCCCTTATAAATCCATGCTGGTGCTTTGCTTTAAGATTGTTTTCATTCAGATACTCCAGTACAGCATCTCTTACAAACCCTCAAATACTTTACCCACTATAGATGTTAGACTTACAGATACTAGAAACTTCTTTATTTCTCTCAACTGTTGGCAATTTGTTACTTTTGTCCAGATCCTGACAGGTCCAGCAACATTTCTATTATAATAGAACGTTTCTTTTTTAATTTGCCCGTTTTTTAGCTATATTTTAATCTATGCATTGTTGGGAATATTTGCATATTAGGTATTAGGCAACTATAGTCATACAGCCAGTACAAGTAATTGTATGAAACCTTCAAATACTTTTTATTTTGCATACATGGAAATGCAGTTGTATCTTCTCTCTTTATGTGCAACTAAAGTGAACTTTTTTTGTATTTTTTACTTTTACTGTTGCATTTGTTATTCCTTAAAAAACTTTTTTTTTCTTTTTTTTTACCAGAAACAGCACCGTTCTGGTATTATAATATAGCCTCATTTATTAAAACTGAGCTACTGCATCTAGATAAAGGCAGACGTGATTTTATACTCTCGTTTGGCAACTTTACTAATAGGAAATCATTAAGATAAGTCATGTTTACCATCAGCGATGACGAATAAAGATAGCGGACGTCACTCTTTAGTATAGATTGGCATTTACACTGAAGAAAAAAAACTAAAGTTCTTAGAGGCTATTTTGTTCCTGTCCTGACATGTTGGCTACCTGCAGCCAGACTACAGACTGTGTAGACCTTTTCATTTTGTATGGTTACACTCAGACATCACTGGCGTCCCAGGTGTGTGTGGCCTTAAAAGGATGCTCTTTTCTTTTCAGACAGGAGACGTGTATTTTCCACCACATGCTAGAATCATCCAGATTATTACAGAAATGCTACCTTACCTAACATGGCCCCCTTTATGGATGGAAATCTTTTCTCTGGGATGGAAAAGTCATTATATTTTGCCTGCTTGTGGGGCACATGTCATTTAGTGATTATTGCTTTGGATCTGAAATGTAATCCTTGCCGGCCAAGTGATCCTACTATACCTACTTATTAACAGAGATTGATGAAGACCTCTAGGCGATTCTACCTCAATTCTCTCTCCCCTCCCCCGTATGACTGATCATTAATATAATGACTTGGTTTCTCTATAGGGGATTAGATATCACTATACACAGAATGCAAAACTCTAAAGACCCTCAAATGCTTTAGTGCATTACCGCAAAATTGACCAAACCCAATCAGTGGGACCAGCTGACCGTCCTATATGTATGGAGGTCTCCCAGCTGCCTCCCCAACGGATAAGAAATATAGATTTATACAAAAAGCCATCAATCAGCAGTTCTGAATTTTCCTCCTGTCACAGTACTTTGGTCACTTGGAAATATAGGAAGCTTAGTTTTCTAGCCAGCACTCTGAACATGTCAAAAGTTTAGTTTGCTACATCTATGCAAACGTTATTAAAGGAGAAATCCGGCATTTTCTAAAAGCTGGCAGCCTGCAGAGGGAGGGGGGAAATTAACAAAAAAAGTAAACAACTTACTTTTACCA
This sequence comes from Dendropsophus ebraccatus, assembly GCF_027789765.1. Lineage (NCBI taxonomy): Eukaryota > Metazoa > Chordata > Amphibia > Anura > Hylidae > Dendropsophus > Dendropsophus ebraccatus. The sequence continues at coordinate 45,717,470 of NC_091462.1, read as the reverse complement.
GGACCGGCCACAGGACGCCTGCCGGGCTACAGTATCTCCAGGGTGTCCATGTCATGACCCAGCTGATGGACAGGCTGCTCAGACAGTCAGTGACAGGATAGTGAATCGCTGAGCGGCCAGTCCATCAGCCGAGGCATTGTCCCCTAACGTCATCTTGACGTCATCACAACTCGGGGGAAAATTACTTCTGGCGAAATTCCTGCAGCTGCCTTATCTGCTCACCGCAGTCACAGGGAGAAGTATGTTGTTACTTGAAATCAATTGCCCCTCTCCCCCTGCAGGCTGCCGGCTTTTAGAAAATGCCGGACTTCTCCCTTAAGTAAGGTGACCATAAACAAGTTAAAGGGATTGTCCAGGGAGCAGAATATAGCTGATGCCTACTGCTCCACAGCAAGCATTTCCTCTCTTTCCGCATCTTGGAAGTATAGCTTTCAAGATGTGAGAGGCAGGGTGTATGTGCCATTCATCCCATTAATCTTCTGCAGGCTGTATACGGTCTAATAGGTGCATGAAGTCCTGGTCTTCTGCTGCTCCCCTGTACTTCCATTTCAGCTCTTTTTCCCGGATCTTCTCAGTGATTGGCTAAGGTCCTCTTTCCAATGGCTAATCTGGGAAGGAGGAAAAAGAGAGAATAACAGGAGCTGTGGGACAGCATGAGAAGACTGAAGCTAGGTAAGTATGTTTTTTTTCTCTGTTTTGTATTATTTAGCCTTAGCGGGAATACCCATCTCTTCCGACTGAACTTTTTTTCTTTTAGTTAATACTTGTATTCCCTAGCATTTTTTCTTAGAATTGTGTGTTGTGCTGTTCCCCTTTGATTCCTAGAAATTTTCTGAATAAAAAAATAATGAATAAAATTTTTTTTATCAGCCATAGTGCCCTGAAGCTACAAATAAAGCTCACCATGCATGCACAGATAGTTTGATCAATAGAGCCAATAAAGAGCAATTTTGGTAACAATTTGTGTGCCTACAGATGGCTGATCATTACTATTTTTCAATAGGATTTACTAATAATCAGCTATGAATAGGTAAGGATATATCAGCTTTTAGTGGTTGCAATTTTTAATACACTTTTCACATTTGCTCAATTTTTTTTTTCAATTTAGCCAGTTGTCTAAATTGGATTGTTAGTGTCAGTATATTATAACACACAGGTACAGTACACACACGAGTATGCTAAAAAGTATTGGCCTCTGTTTTTTGTTACAGCTGTTGCTGTATATTATTGTATGCATTGACAGCCAGCAATCAGAAGTAAAAGATGGCAGATGACAATGTCATAAAGGGGTATTCCGGAATTCGGACAAAAAAGAAAATCTTGATAAAAAGCTGCTGAGATATTACATGGAAAACAACAGTGTCACACTAAATTCTATATCCCAAATCTGTGTAATTACCTTTTGTGTTGCTTTATTACCTCCTAGGTTCTTCTTTTGCACACAGTAAGAGCAGGCCTTCAACTGCAGTCCATTTGGGTAGAAGATTACAGTTCCAATCATACATTGCTGATACTTCACTTGTGACCAGCAAGCTGAACTACAGGTGACTAGCTATAAAGATCACATTTTAGACCACTAAATGGCAAGAAGTTATGTGGAAAAAATACTGAAAATTGAATTGCTATATACTAAAGATTGGAACTTTGTGCAGCATATTTTTAAATTAGGTCAACTTTTTTTTTTGTTTTTAAGGGTAGCTTCACACGTACCGGATCCGCAGCGGATATCACGCAGCGAGTTTGCAGCGAAATTTGCTGCGGATGCTGGTAGTGTGAAGCTGAATGGGTCTCATACACGCAGTGGATCCGCTGCCTGTATGGGACCCAGCCCCTTTAACCCCCCGCTGCCAGCCGGCCGCAGCCCCGGTCCCGAGAATACATTTCCTGCTCGGTGCCACGGCTATGTGTGAAGTGCTGCCGTGCATTGATTGGCTGATGAGGAGTGAAGGAAGCCGGGAGCGTCAAACACAGCCACGGCGCCAAGCAGGTTAAAGGGGCCGGGTACAGGATCTGCATCGGATTTCGCTGCAAACTTGCAGCGTAAAATCCACTGCGGATCCGGTACTTGTAAAGCTACCCTAATACTGGAATGCCGTTTTAAAGGGATTATCCACTTTGGGGAAATCTCTGCTTGATACTAGATCCCCATATTTAGCACCAACTAAAGGTTGTGTTACTGAGTCATTATCAACCAAACAGGCCAATATCACCCTGTTTAATAGGGTCAGTAATCAGCTAAATCAAGCCAAATCGGGCACATATCGTTCCATGTAATAAAGATAATGACCAGCTGAGGAGCGATCAGCCATTCCATTACACCAGGGGTGGGGAACCTTTTTCCTGTCGGGGGCCATTTTGAAATTTACTAAATTTTTCGAGGGTTGTACAAAATAACGTTATAAAAAATGAAAATAAACTCACCATTAATGTGATGGCTGGAAATGCTTTTCCTTGGCGATGCATTTTACATGGGCTGGTACTGATTACAGTCAGGGGTACGGCATTTGGCAGCATTACTGTCAGGGGTATGGCATGTGGCAGCATTATATTCAAGGACACAGCATGTGGCAGCATTATATACAAGGGCACAGCATGTGGCAGCATTATATACAAGGGCACAGCATGTGGCAGCATTATATTCAAGGGCACGGCATGTGGCAGCATTATATTCAAGGGCATGGCATGTGGCAGCATGATATAAAGGGGCACATGTGGCAGCATTAGCCAGGGCACGGCATGTGGCAGTATGATATACAGGGGGCACATGTGGCAGCATTAGTCAGGGGCACGGCATGTGGCAGCATGATATACAGGGGGCACATGTGGCAGCATTAGTCAGGGACACGGCATGTGGCAGCATGATATACAGGGGGCACATGTGGCAGCATTACAGCCAGGGGCACAGAGTAATGCTGCCACATGTGCCCCCTGTATATCATGCTGCCATAGCTGTGCCTTCTGTGATTCCCCCCGCTCTCCCGCTCCTGAGTCCGCCGCTCTCCCGCTCCTGAGTCCCCCGCACTCCCGCTCCTGATTTTCCCGCTCCTGATTCTTCCGCTCCTGATTCTTCCGCTCCTGAGTCCCCTGCTGCTGATTCCCCAGCACTCCTGTTCCTGAGTCCCCCGCATTCCCGCACCTGATTCCGCCCTAGCTCTCCCCCGGAACCTCCACCTGTCGGACACAGCATGTGGCAGAGGATGGCGCGGAGGACAGTCGCTGGTGTGGGTGTGGACACGTGCGTAGCGCCGCAGCTGCGTACTCAACCAATAAGCGGGAGTGACAGGATGCGGCCTATCGCACGGCGGCCTTGTGCCCGCCCACCTCCACCTATCCCGTCTGACTTCTTCACCGCGCTCCTAAGCAGTCAGGGAGCGCGGTGAAGAAGTCAGCAGGGATATTTTACTATTAGCCGGGGGGCCGGATCGAAGGACCTTGTGGGCCGGATGTTCCCCACCCCTGCATTACACAGTGCCTATTCACAATGGGATGTCCGAGTAAAGCTGGGGCATGCACATCGGACTATGATTGGACAAAGAGGAGTATGATTGACCACCATCATCTGATCCTATATACATAAACATTCAGCTCAGCTGAAAATTCATGTGTTCTAAATAGTGGGGGAGGGTTCATACTCCTCTAACAGTATATCTCCCTAAGAACAAAAGTATTGTGTAGTTGAAATCCAATCTTTTTCTTCCAACCTTATCTGTCGAGGTTGAGTGGGGGAGGCCACCATACATATTAGATGGTTGGTCTTGCTAAAATCAGTGGCTTTACCTGACTTTTTTTGAATCTGTATGTGGGCCTTTAATAAATGAGGTTCATGAGCGAAGTTAGTGAGTCGAGGTAAGTACAGTATTTTTTTTTATTTATTTATTTTTTAGCAAAATGTCTTTTTTTTTTTTTTTTTTTTTTTTAGAGAAATGTCTTGAGTACTCAGATGTATTGGCTCAACTAATCTCCACCCTGGCTATCTACCTTTGTGTCTGTGTAGGTTTCAAATAAACTCTGGATTTCCAATCCATTAAAATGTTAATTACATCACACAATGGAACATCTCATTTGGTTAATGTGTTAAACTCCTGGACTTATTGAGTAGCACTCTGGTTCACTAACGCGTTTTATCACCTTCTCCTGCAAATGGCTAATCCTTAGAATCTCTTAACAAGTCTAGACCAGAAGCTGTTATCACAGCAGTACCCACAGCTATTGGAGAACAAATGTGAACAGATCTATGTAAATAACCATTTCCTTACACATTTCTGTGAGCGGCATTTTAACACTGTCTGCCCAACATAGTTAGAGATTGGTCCAGAGATCTAATTGGAACTCATCTGAAGTCTGGTAATTGCCATAGAGAAAAAGCTTGTAACACTCCAGTCAGCATGTTAAATGGTCATTATGTGTGTGAATAGAACTGTACAAGAGCCACGTAACAAGGCAAGAAGAAAGGAGAGAATAAAAATGGGAACAATTGTGGTTTATACATTTTCCCTCTGCAAAGCTCAGCGTGTATTTAAATAATTTATTGTTAGACTTAAACTAAAAAAAAGTCTATATTTGTACCCAGATCTTCTTAAACATTATGGCGATCATGAATTCATTGTGGAAAATTGTGAGGGCAGAATATTAAATGCAGATGTAGCAGAGCAGAAGTTGTAATTGAAAATTTCTATTGTTTGCCACTTAGATAACTCATACAGTCATATGGAATAACACCCTTAGCACATTAGTAAATAGGGTCTTCTCGAGCCACCCCCGTCCCTGTGTTCTATCATAAACCTGGTTATCACATAAGAGGTGGTAACAAACACAGAGGGGAGAATTTATCAAGGCTGTGTGCCAGTTTTTTTTACATATAAAAGCTGCAAATTTTCGTACAAGCTGCATCATGGGTAACGTTTTACTTTTTTTGTGTCACCAGAGGGTAGGTGGCCTCCACAGTGCCAATGATTTAGAATTAGTTATGGCATAAATTGGCATAAATTATGCTAGAAATCTGCTTCATTTCTACATCTGGCAGGCAGTAAGAGAGATACACATTTATTAAGAGACTTGTGCCTCTTAAGAACTCTTGGGTATCTTACATCAGCAGACTTTTACTTTAGACAATAAGCCATACTCACCACTTTTATCCAGCTCACTGCCGCTTCCTGCTACTTGGGAAAAAATTGTTTTAGCAGTACCTGCCCACTCAGCTATTAAATAGTTGGTCAGTGATTGGCTGAGTAGGCAGTCTCTGACAAGAGATTGGCAATCAGTTACATGGGATCAGGGTAGGTAAGTATGTTTTTTTATTTATTTTGACTGCATCCCCAGCCACATATAAAAATTGTTGTCACTAGACAACCCCTTAAACAAACCCCCTCCCATATTCTGTAACCATGTCTATGCTAATAGCTGAAAACCTGCTGATATAATTCCTATGTAACCATGTTTGTTCTAGCAGGTAGCACAGATAGATATGTAATGTATAAGGGCACTATTATATGGCCTTACCCTGCACAGTGCTAGCATACATGACCTATTATATGGGTGCTATGAGCCATCAGCTTCACATCGCCTATTACACTGGAAAATGGCCACCCGGCATACACTGTCCCTATTATCACACATATTGCCCTGGTCAGCCCATAATCGACAATCGTAATAGGCCCTAAGCCTGAAGTAAGATGACTAAGAAGATGCCTAGATAATGGGTGTCAGGTTACTGTAAACCACATCATACCACAAGCTGTATATACTTAGCTTGAACTTGCCATATTTAGCAGGACTGTCTGATTGTATGTGGGGGCCTCCTAATTCTGTCCGACATATGGTGTGGTGGTGGAGAGATGAGCATATTGGATTTTCAATGCCCGATCCTTTTGTTCATGTTTATAGAGAGACCAGGAGAGTTTGTTTGACAGCTGTCCCATGCATATGGGTACCTATACTTTGAGGCATATCCACTACATTGTTGGTATGATGGTCTGCTATGTGCAGAGATCACTCTGTTATCTTATTGTGTAGATCCATGTACTATGATACTAAAATCTGTATTTTACAGGTATCCATATGTTATAATGTACTGTACTCTCACTGCTAACCAGAATACCCATGCACTGTCCAGTTTGAGCAAGGTTTGTTGTTACCTTTTTATTGGTTACTATCAGGTACTTAAATTCTAGCTATACCCTTGTTTTAACACAGTACAGCCTTGAGGCTCCTACTTTACAGTATACATTTCCCAGTTGCGTGACACAAAAACATTAAAGCAATATCACCTAAAAAGGTGCCATTATGTGCTTGTCTGTGATGTAAATCTCCAACGTTGCATCCATATCTCTTACAGACGTACAGCAGAAGCATGGGGGTCTGCGATTGTATAACTGCTAATGGAATAGCAGGAGACAAAGACAAACAGTGTGTGAGCCACATACACCCAGGACTAGTGCTGGCATAGCACTGACAATGTGCGGAGTGAGATGTCTCACTGGCTCTGGGGCACACACCCCTTACTGTGTTATTTCAATGACAGATTTCACAAGGGACAACTTTTTTACACTTGTTTATTACTTTCCACTATTTGCAAATGAGAAACTCTTTAACAGCTTTGGTAGTAGAACTGCTTACATTGGAAAATGTTCTAAGAAAGCTTTTACAGTTCATAGTTTGGCGAGCACTTCTGAAAAGACGTCATTTCTGTAAAAATGACAAGATAGAGCTGTGGAAAGCCATCGTGGGCTGTAGTGACTAGCAGAATTTGGCCATACAGCTGTCAACTACTAACATGAACCAATGTAACAAGTGGCTAGGAATAAAGTAATGTAATAATGTATGTAACAATGAAAAAAAAAATATTTCTTTAGGCTATGTTCACACAAACGTAACTTTTCGTAAAAGTACGACCGTTGTGGCCGATTGCTTTTTACGCATAACTATGCTGCTTAGCCTTCTATGGGATCTCTCGCAGGGGCCGCAAAGAACTGACATGTCAGTTTTTTGCAGACGCTATTCAGTGAATGTGCTGTGGGGAGTTCTGATGCGGGCGCGCACGGATGCGCCCGCATCAGAACTCTGCGGGCCAAAAGATCATCCGGCCGGAACTGCAGGATGATCTTTTCAGAGCCCGGTCACTTCCGCCATATGAACATGGCCTAATTCTGCGCAATAAGTGAATATTTATTGTTTTTGCTCCGTGTAATAGGAGTGGTGGCAGACCGCTGCTGTCTTCTGTGGCCTCCCACTCTTATCCACTTGTTGTCTGTGCGCGTAATAGCTCTGGCAGCAAGACAGATCGGTGCTCACTTGCTACTGCTGATCACCCCATGTAATAGGGGCTTTACCTATTCGTGGCAATAGGATAATCAGGCATTGTAATGAGACAACAGGACATACTCTAATAACGGCGCTCACTACAGCTAATGGTCCAGGTTTACTTGTGCAACTGTGCCAATGCTCTGGTGCAATATGTGCAAATTTTGTGACTTTTGTTACATTTATTATGAACTTTAGACCCTTTTAGGCCACAGTCAAACGTCCGCAATTTCCCAATTGCTCCCAAGAGCTTTGTCTAAATGTGCCAAAAATATGCCAATGTTTTGGTGCTTGGTTCTGGTTTGAAATTTGCCTGATACACTAAATCTGGTCCATTTAATCAGCTTCTTTGAGAAACAATACCTCTACTCTGCTCAGTTTGCATGTGGTTTTGCAGCTCAATTCCATCAAGGAGAATGGAGCTGAAATGTAATACCACACACAACCTGGGGGGCAGGGGTGGAAAGAAAGTAGCTTTTTTTTTTTTTTTTAGTCCTGGATAAACCCTTTAATAATGGCATGAATATAAGGTGAGTTGAAAAAAGATGGGTGCAGACAGCTATCCACCCAGAACAGGGGCCATAGACCACCATGTAGAGCCTATGGTGATCAGATGTTTATCAAGTCGTCAATAAAAGCCTACTTTGCCAAGATATTTCTGTGGAACAAAAGACGTACTGTGAACTTGAGAGATGATGAGTGACAATGAAGTTCATTAGGAACAATTAAACAATGGTCACGATATGATGTTTGGGTCCTTGGACCTTCAACAGACTCTGGTTACTGTTGGAGTCATTCCAGTGGAGAGGTGAAACTATAGAAAAGTGGTGCTCTTTGGTCTGTCGAAGAACAGAATGAGAAGAAATACTCGCTTAAAGGGGAAATAAAGGTTGTACAGTGTGAGGAGGTTTGCATGGCCAATCTCCAGGGGCACAGAAAAAAGTTTACTTTCAATAATATACAATAGAATCAAAGGAAAGTAAAAGCTAAACAGAGCTGGGATTTATTCTATTTTTTTGTGTTTAGTTTTCTTTTAGTGTTCTGGAGAACAGCGCAGTATTCTGGATAAGACCCATGAGGTTTAACAGGACAGGATCATCATTAAACTTTTCTAAATACCACCGGTTTAAAGTACTTTTCCTTAACTGTCCACCAGTATGATTCATGCAGGAAATAACACACTATTCACACGCAGACATTTTAAGGTAAGCAGAATGAATTAGTCAGAACAAAAGATGATGAAAATACAAGAACGAAGGCTGCACAAGAACTGGAAAATGAAGTTAATAATAAATGGATATTGGATAAATACCTGATATTGATGATGAAAGTTCCGGAAGGCTTTGTTTAGTTTCTTTGGAAGGCTGATAAAAGAGCACAGGTTTGCTAAATCATACCTTATACATTTCATAATTTGATATGTTAAATGGCTTTGTACTTATACTAAAAGTAAACATATACCACACTTAAAGGGGTAGTGCGGCGCTAAATAATTATTCACTAAATAACACACATTACAAAGTTATACAACTTTGTAATGTATGTTATGTTAGTGAATGGCCCCCTTCCCCGTGTTTCCCCCCACCCACACCAGACCCGGAAGTGTAATGCTCTATACATACCTGCTTCTTGCCGACCCCCGTCCGCCATCTTGTGCCAATGATGTAATCTTCGGATGGCCGAACCACTCCGACCGACCCTAGTGCCGGCCGCCCTCTGCCGCGTCGTCAGCTACTCAGCCGCGATTGGCTGAGCATATCTGTGCTCAGCCAATTGCGGCTGAGCATCTGATGACGCGTGTTGGACCGATCAAAACTTTAGACATGTCTCTGTGACATGTCAAAAGTTTTCATAGAATGACAGGTACACTTTAAGGCCCTATTACACAGGCCAATGGTGAGGAACAAACGAATGCTGACCTGTCCCCGCTCACTGCCTGCGCTATTACAAATGCCGACAGCGAGTGGGTAAGAGCAGTGGGCTGCAGGGAGGTGCGGGAGGGGAGCCCAGAGGAGACAGTGGTGGTCTGCTGCCACTGCTCCTATTACACAGAGCGATGGCCAGAAGACCGTTGTTATTATTAAAAAAAATTTCAGCATGTTGAAAGACAAGGATGAGCCGACATCGTGCATGTCAGCTGACCATTGCCTTTTAACAGTAGCTATTACACCAAGCAATTATTGGCCATACTGGCCGATAATTGCTTGGTGTAATAGGGCCTTTACAGTCGTAGGCTGATCAGTTACTGCCAGTTTCAGTAATGTCTGAACCCTAACAATGTCACCGCAATGAATTGTAAGTGGATGGCCTTCAAGCATGACATGCTGTCCCTATAGATGGGTATGTTATTATGTAGAAGTGTAAACTGAGAGTCAACTGGTCCACAGTAAATATGGAATACCTGTCCTCAAAATGCTCAAAGACATAAAATAGCTGTCCACAATAAGGGTGCCTTCACACCTACCGAATCCGCAGCGGGTCTCACTTCTGCGGATTCGTAGCGAGAACCGCTGCGGGTCCGGTACCATTCACCTCTATGATAGCACATACTCGCAGCAGGATTGGCTGGGGATGGGGGGGATGCGGGCTGCTGGATTCGTGTGAAGGCACCTTAAAGCTTCCCATAGACATAGAATAGCTGTCAACAAGCCCAGAAACAGTGAATAGCTCCCATTGAAAGAGATAGCAGTCAGGATTCGGCCCGGAGTCTGCGGGCAGGGGTTCGGAGTGGAATTTTGGCTTTGATTCTGTAGTGTGAATGCGCCCTAAAGCTGCCTATAGGGATGAAATAACTGTCACAGTAAAGCTGCCTATAGGCATGTACTAGCTGTCCACAGCTGTTCACAGTATCTGCCCATAGACATCGTTTAGCTGTTCCCTTTAAGGGTACGTTCACACCTACCGGATCCGCAGCGAATTTGATGCTGCGAGTTAGCAGCGAAATACGCTGCGAGTATTGGACCCGGCCCCTTTAATCCCCGCGCCGCTGGCCGAAAGCCTGCCTGTCTGCAGCCCCGTTCGCCCGCACCGCTGGCCACCCCGAGCATACATTACCAGCTCGGTGCCACGGCTTGATTCAAGCTCCCGGCTCACCTCGCTCCTCTTCAGCCAATCAGGGCTGCTGTGCACTGATTGGCTGAAGAGGAGTGAAGGGAGCTGGGAGCTTCACACATCCGCGGCACCGAGCTGGTAATCTATGCTCGGGGCGTCTGGCGGTGCAGGTGGACAGGCTTTCAGCCGGTGGTGCAGGGGTTAAAGCGGCCAGGTCCCATACACACAGCGGATTTCGCTGCTAACTCGCAGCGTCAAATCCGCTGCGGATCCGGTAGGTGTGAACGTACCCTAAAGCTACCCATAGATATAAAATGGCTGTTCACAAGTTGCCCATACACATAGAATAGCTGTTGGCCAAACAATCATCATACACTGTCTTCCATTTAAACATCACACCTAGAAGAAAACCGAAAGGAAATTACGCTCAATGGGGAGATTTAGCAAACATGGTGTAAAGTAGAAGTGTCTTAGTTGCCCCTAGCAACCGATCAGATCCCACCTTTTATTTCCCAAAGAATCTGTGAGGAATGAAAGGTGGAATCTGATTGGTTGCTAGGGGCAACTAAGACAATTCTACTTTAACCTTTTTGATAAATCTCCCCCAATGTTTTAGGAACCCCAACTAAAAGGTTCAAATGAATAAGGAATAGACGCTCACCAGTTGTGCACATTTATAGAATACAATTAGTAATCTGAAAAATATAACAATCCAGCAAAAGAAATGTTTGCAATCATACATAGATACAATATGCACTGTATTCCCCCATAGTTCAGCCACTCAGAACTTGTATAAAAGCCTATGTATACCTTATGTAACACAGACAAGCAATGTTCTGGTATTCTAATAACTCCCCTATATCGAAGGACAAAGCCCTGGTTTTTTAAGCACAACTGCGAGGGTCATATGTAGAGAAGAGGCTGCCTCATCCCTTCTCCAAACAATAGAAGCGGCAGGCTAAGTTTATCTTATTTAGAGAACATGATCCCTGAGTCGGGGGTTTCATAGAGTGGCCAGACTATGACTTCATTTTTCAACTCAAAGCCAAGATTTTTGTTAACCCTACTTTTAGTCTAGTATGCAGAAAACAGTCAAAATGAGTCAGGTAATTGTGTGGACTGAAAGAGTCGACACTTAGTGTTGCCAATTTATTATTATTTTTTTTTAATCTGGAACTACAAGTCATCAAAGTGAAAAAATAGATTTATTTTTTTTTTTACTCATTTATTTAAGTAATTATTTGTTTTACTTTTTATGACTCTTAAATGAAGAGTATACACACTAATATAAGAGGCAATATAATATATTATGTTTTGGCAATACAAAGTGACTGGGGGGCATCTGAACCAGTTTATACTGATAGTTTCAATTAATATAATATTGAAGTTGTTGCTTTAGACAAGCTCTATTTCTTAAGAGGACCCCCTAAAAATAATATGATAGTGCGGTGTGCTGCTGTTTGAAGTCTGCAGTGATCAGCAGTAATTTGTAAAGTTACCCACGCACAAGTGGTTAGTTTCTATGCAATACCACTGTAAGGGAAATCATTCAAAAAACAAACTTTTTTTTTTCATTTGGTTGGGGGTGCCTTAATCATAAAAAAAGTCATACCTACCCTGAATCTCTGAATCTGAGAAAACCGCCAATAAAACCGCCAGTGGCCAGTTGTTAGCTGGACGTCAATGGAAGTTTATGGTGTTTTTGAGGCTATTTCCAATGGCTTCCACCTATTATGTTTCCTGTTACCGCCTTGCAAGAATTGCCAGTTCAGCCAATCACTGTCTTTGGTGGGACCCTGATGTAGACAGTTCCCTCTGGGATAATGTGTCACAGGAAGCAGGAAACATCAGTGATGAGTGGGGACCTGGAGCTGTTGGAATGGCAGTTGTAGAGGATAGGGGTAAGTAAGTATGTTTTCTTTTCTATGTTTGTTGCACTCCCAGCTAAATATAATGGATTTTGACCCAAGACAACCCCTTTAAATATTGATTAATTATCAGTAAAATCAATGTGCTATCAATGTATTGTATGGACATCCAAGGATCAACAGAACAATAAGTGTTTTGTAACTGAATTTCACTCTGGCACATAATTCACTAATATAATTTTCCAAACCCCTTACAACTGTAACTAAACATCTTGCCCGTCTCATTGGTTCCAGTACTATTCTAGAACAATAGACTGGCACCACCTGACATACACTGGATAAACAAACAAGAGAAGAGCAGAGCATTAAAGGCTTTATCACACTATTGATCGCTAGTGAAATCTAGCGATTTTGTAGCGAACGATTCTGAGGTTATTACATTCACCGATTACGGTTATGAACGATCGTTTTTACGTCATTATATGGTCGCTAATTATTTCTCAGGACAGCCCACACAACATGTTTTATTGGCAAACCACTTATTACTCAAACAGATATCCGAACGATCAGGGAACTATCAACGATAATTTTATAACATGTTGAAAGACAATAATAAAGGATTTTTCGTTTCTTGTTTGATCGTTGGGTGTTATTAAACTGAAAGATATGCAACAAATATATAGTGGTACAAACAGATGATATACTATGACACATATACAACCTGTAGTACTGTTACCCAGTACAACAGTGGAAGGAAAGACCCCCTACGTTACGTTGCCACTCTGCACCAACATCGCCATTGGTTCCAGTATTTCCATGCATTTCTACATTACTACTGTACAAGCACAAACCAGAAATGATTTTGAATGGAATGATGTAAGCTTACTTCATTATTCTGATTCCATGATCACTGACAGACAGTGTAGAAGAGAGATACTGAGCGTTTCTATTGATCATATAACACCAACTGAATGGACAGCTGTCTATCCCATTCTCCATATGCACAAATTCCTGTTAAAATGTTTATGTATTCTCAATGGGCAGAGGGGGGTTAGCTGCTGCCTATCTACTCTCATGATCATCTGTCAGGGTACAGACAGGAGGCCCCATACATAATGTATAGTCCATCGGTCCTGACAGAAATGGAGGTTTGGACAACATTTTTCTAATGTGTATGGAGGCCTTAACATGTACCTGTCATGACAGCCCACTGCTGGATCAGAGGAGATTTCTTCTGTTAATCCAGAAGTTTGGGTTTCCATGGCTATGAACTCACCATGAGAACATAATGGGCTTGACCCCCATTGGAAAAAAGGGAAGGGACAGACCACTTTGGGGGGAGAGTTTAGGTAGGTGTCTCATCTACTCTTGGTTTATTCTCAACTTTATTAACACTTAGACAATTGAAAAAATTAACATAGCACAGCACCCAGTTATCAACAAGACAATTTTGGATTACATGAAGTAGATCTTTGAGAATTCTTTGGATTACAGTCAGTAGTTGAAGTTTAAAATTTCAAGAAGTAGCTGGAAGATTTCCCTGACCGCAGTTTTTATTTGACCATTAACATAATTAAATTTCACATTTATAGTTATTAATTTCAAACATTGTGAAACACGGTGAATATTGCGACATATGAGTCTAGATGGATTTCACAGTGGCCAGGGAAAAATCATCAGTAGTTAAGTCTTGTCACTGGAATGACAGGCTGTAAAGCTCTTAGTAATTCCTCTGAATCATCAGATTACACATTAAGTTCCCAATATGTGTGATGGTCTGTGTAAACCTTACAAACGCTGAATCTGTGGAACTTTGAGGTTCTTTCAAAATGATAGGTGAATTTAATGGTAAACAAATGTACATTTTCTTTGACTACATATACCAGTGGAATTAATAATTCTAGCTTTTCCATCTTTTTTTTTTTTTTTTTAAAGTATCAATAGGGAAAGATTATCTGATATTTGTAAAAAAAAAAAAAAAGTCTATTTGGCAGGGCTACTTAGAAGAACACATTGGTAAAATACAAATTCAGACCCATACATAGTCCTATTAAACCACTATAGATGGCTGAGATACAAAGAATGAATGGTTAGTTCACCATCTCTGTTGGTAAGATTGGTGGGTCATTTTTAGAGATGAGCACAACTTGAGCATGCTCTGGTGTGTCCGAACCTAAGGGTATGGCATTTGATTACGGGTGGCTGAAGAAGTTGGATGCAGCCCTAGGGAATCCTGGAAAGCGTAGAGACAGCCATATTTTCCAGACAACCTTAGGGTTGCATCCATCTTCTTCAGCCACCGGTAAACAAATGCCATACCCTTAGGTTCAGACAGACCAGAGCATGCTCGAGTTGTGGTCATCTATAGTCATTTCCTATCCATGTTCTGATATCTATAGGGAAGGCAAGGGGCTACCATATATCCTATTACATAGTCTGCTTTAATAAAACCATGAATTCTGTTCTAAACAGTGGTATCTGCATTTTTGGGGGGTGAATTATTTGTAGGTATATATATATATTGATATTGTTATTTCCCTAACATATAATTTTTCTTCATATATATATACCCGAAAGTATTGATGTTTAAAATATAGACTCTTATAGGGTAGAAAAATCACATTTTCTGTACCAGAACCATTTTCTGTTCCATTAAAGTAATTTGGCCAATTAAACTATTTTCCATCATGCTCTTGGACCCTATCAGTTTGTGGTATGTCAAAGAGACATGTCATTTTTATTAAGTTCAGGGTTTAGACTTCTACAGATTGCTAAAAAGAGCCAGCAGAAGCACTCGGCAAAGAACTTCTCTCCCATTTGTACTTATGAGCTCCATAATTGTAGAGATCAGTGGGGGGTCTGAATAACCCACATTATGACCAATCATAACGTTTGGATTAGGCACTTTAACCCCTTAACGACATCGGGCGTAAACTTACGCCCTGGCGCCATGGTACTTAGCGCATCAGGGCGTAAATTTACGACCGATGTTTCCCCGATCGCTGCGTGTTCACACACAGCGGTCGGGGAAGATGGCCTGCTATAAATCATAGCAGGCCATCATAGCTTCTCGGCACGGGGGGTGGTTAACACCCCCCGTGCTTACAATTGCTGCTATAGGCTGATCAATTCAGATCAGCCAATAGCGGCGATCGGAACCTTTCCGGGTCATCGGTGACCCGATGACCCGGAAAAAAATGGCTGTAAAAAGTAATGTTGATCGCCGTGCCACCGGCCCGATCGCCGTGAACGGCCGGCCGGCCGTTCACGGCGATCGGGCCGGTGGCACGGCGATCAGAGTCCCACAAAATAGTAAATACCTGCCCTGGACCCCTCAGCTAGGTAGCCGAGGGGTCCAGAGCAGGTATTTGTACATTACTCACCTGTCCCGGGCTCCTGATCGGCGTCTTCTGGGTTCGCGGCGTCCTCCGTCATTCCGTTCGGTCTTCGGGTCTTTCCGGCGGTCCTCGTCGTCTTCTTTCGGCTATTTTCGGCTCCAGCCTCGTCATTTTCCGGATTTTGCGCTCTGCTGCCCCCTAGCGGCTGATATGTGTAATACACTTATCAGCAGCTACAGGGATATTCAGAATATAAAAAAAATTATTTTCTTTTCCCAAATTTTTTTTTTTTCTATTTACCGCACCCTATTGCCGCTGAGTGTTGATCAGCATCGCACGAAAGTGCGCTGCTAATCAGCAACTCCTCCTTTTTGGCGTAGGGTGTTTTTTTTCTATATTCTACTGCCACGGTCTGCTTATAAGTGCCGCACATTGCGGCATTTATCAGCAACTCCTTTGTTGGCGTAGGTTTTTTTTTTATACTTACTGTAAAAAAACACGTAAAAAACACTACATTACACCACACTACATTGAATAAAGTTTGACACTACACCACTACATACCCCATATACTAGTCCCCGTATAAAGATGGCCCCCAGGGTGTTTTCGGCGTCAGAGGGATACGTTATTATTGCCTCCGACACCAAAACAGCCAGTGAGGATGAATGGGGGGTCCTTCTTTCCTCCATTCATCCTCATCATCCAGTGACGTGTCTGGGAGTAGCGTAGCGTACGCTGCCCCCCAGACACGTCTTTTCCGCCAGTACCGTCCCAATAAGAGATGACGGCATGGTGTGAAATTCTACACACTCTGTGACAGTACCTCAGGGTACACTTACAGATTTAGGGTACATGCACACTGCGGAATGGCGAAGGATAACCCTTTGTGCATTCCGCAGCTGGCACCCACCGGCGGACTGATGCGGGCGCATGTCTCCACCCGTGTCATAGACTCCATTCTATGCACGGGCGGAATCCGTCGTCCATCCAAAGAATGAACACGTTGGACGGAGAGCGGAATCCGCCCGTGCATAGAATGGAGTCTATGACACGGATGGAGACGTGCGCCTGCATCAGTCCGCCGGTGGGTGCCAGCTGTGGAATGCACGAAGGGTTATCTGTCGCGATTCCACAGTGTGCACGTACCCTTACAGTGTATGTAGGAAGGGACACCCGAATCCAGCCCCCAGATGCCCCCTTCCCCCCCATCCTTGGAGTTAGTGGGGAGATCGTCCGGGAACTGATCTTCCCACTGCTGGATAAAGGTTACCACCTGTACGGGGATAACTTTTATACCAGCACCCCCCTCTTCCAGTCCCTCGCTGCCCTGTAGCTTGCGGCACGATCCGAAAATATCAGAAGTAGTAATAGCGCCCTAATATTTAGCAGCCATGGAGCGGACCCAGCGCTTCTGGATATGTGGGACCCCGTATCGCACCAGGACAACATTTTCCAGGTGACGTCCCGCACACAGGAGAAAGGGAGACCCCAGAAGAAGTGCAGAGTGTGGCGTTACAGGGGGATCAGGAAGGACACCATTTTCCAGTGTGACACCTGTCCTGATCACCCCGGCCTCTGCATACTGGATCGCTCCAAGGCGCACCACACGTCACTGGGGTTCTACATTATCTAAATTCTCTCCCTTATTCCTATTTCAGGGGTCACGTTGGTCCGGGGATTATTCTGATCGCCATTATGGAGTCAGGAAGGAATTTTTCCCCTGTGATGAGGCTACTGTCTCTGCCTCACGAGGGGTTTTTGCCTTCCTCTGGATCAACACAGGTTGAGTTTGATGGACACCTGTCATTTCCAACCTTATAAACTAATAATTGGCCTAATACCCCCAAATAAATTAGAATTGTCCCTTTTCCCCAGCTAAATAGGTATGGCCGCCATTCCCATTAGAGGATGCCATGATGCAATTACAAAGCCTCTGTGCGGCCAGGACAGTAGAAACCCCCCACAAGTGACCCCATTCTGGAAACTACACCCCATAAGGAATCTAAGAAGGGGGGCAGCGGGGATATGGCCCCCTGGTGACGGCCACATTTGGGACGTGAAAATGAAAAAAATTGTATTTTTTATTTTCTCGGCACATGTTCTACGTAAGTGCCCGTCACCAGTGGGGTCCATATGCTCACTGCACCCCTTGTTAGATTCCTTATGGGGTGTAGTTTCCAGAATAGGGTCACTTGTCGGGGGTTTCTACTGTCCTGGCAGCACAGGAGCTTTGTAATTGCGACATGGCCTCCATCCTCCATTCCAGCCTCTAAATGGCGCTCTGTCCCTTTGGTGACTTGTCCTGTGCCCATATGGCACATTATGCCCACATGTGGGGTATTTTCGTACTCAGGGGACACTACCCTACACGTTTTGTGTTCATTTTCTTTTTTAACCCCTTGTGGAAATGGAAAAAAATCAAGGCTAGACCAACATTTAGTGTAATTTTTGTAAAATTTTTACTCTAAATTATTAATCTTGTCATGTTTTTTCATTTTCACAAGGGGTTAAAAGATAAAAAAAAAACATTTAATGTGTAGAGCAATTTCCCCTGAGTACGGAAATACCCCACATGTGGACATAAAGCGCCATGCGGGTGCAGGGTAAGCCTCCGAAGGGAAGAAGCGCCATTTGGTTTTTGAAGGCTGGATTTGGATGGAATGGATTTCGAGGGGCCATGTTGCATTCAAAAGGCCCCTGTGTTGCCAAGACAGTTGAAACCCCCCACAAGTGACCCCATTATGGAAACTGCACCCCTCAAGGAATGTAACAAGGGGTGTAGTGAGCATATGGACCCCACTGGTGACGGACACAAATGTGGAACAATGCGGCGTGAAAATGAAATATTACATTTTTTACACTATAATGTTGGTTTAGCCTTGAATATATCATTTTCACAAGGGGTTAAAAGAGGAGAAAAAAAACAAAATGTGTAGCGCAATTTCCCCCGAGTCCGTAAATACCCCACATGTGGACATAAAGCGCCATGTGGGCGCAGGGCAAGCCTCCGAAGGGAAGGAGCGCCATTTCGTTTTTGAAGGCTGGATTTGGATGGAATGGATTTTGAGGGGCCATGTTGCATTCAAAAGGCCTCTGTGTTGCCAAGACAGTTGAAACCCCCCACAAGTGACCCCATTATGGAAACTACACCCCTCAAGGAATGTAACAAGGGGTGTAGTGAGCATATGGACCCCACTGGTGACGGGCACAAATGTGGAACAATGTGGCGTGAAAATGAAATATAACATTTTTTACACTATAATGTTGGTTTAGCCTTGAATTTATCATTTTCACAAGGGGTTAAAAGAGAAAAAAACACACAATATATGTAGAGCAATTTCCTCCGAGTCCGTAAATACCCCACATGTAGACATAAAGCGTCATGTGGGCGCAGGGCAAGCCTCCGAAGGGAAGGAGCGCCATTTGGATTTTGGAGGTTGGATTTGGCTAGAATGGATGATGAACGCCATGTCGCATTTACAGAGCCCTCGTGCTGCCAGGACAGTGGAAACCCCCCACAAGTGACCCCATTCTAGAAACTGCACCCCTCAAGGAATCTAACAAGGGGTGCAGTGAGGATATGAACCCCTTGATGACGGGCACATTTGTGCCATGAAAGTGAAAAAATGAAATTTTTCCCTTTCACGTCACATTGTTCCACATTTGTGCCCGTCACCAGTGGGGTCCATATGCTCACTGCACCCCTTGTTAGATTCCTTGAGGGGTGTAGTTTCCAGAATGGAATCACTTGTGGGGGGTTTCCAGTGTCTTGGCAGCACGAGGGCTCTGTAAATGCGACATGGCCCTTGAAATCCTTTTCAGTGAAATTCAGCTTCCAAAAGCCAATTGGCGCTCCTTCCCTTTGGAGGCTCGTCCTGCGCCCCCTTGGCACTCTATCGCCACATGTGGGGTATTTCTGTACTCGGGAGAAACTGCGCTACACATTTTTTGTCTTTTTTTGCCTCTTATCCCTTTAAGAAAATGAAAAATTGAAGGCTAGAACAACGTTTTAGTGTAAAAAATAAATTTTTCTTTTTTCACGCCATATTGTTCGGAAAATCTGTGAAGCACCTGTGGGGTCCAGATGCTCACCGCACCCCTTGTTACATTCCTTGAGGGGTGTAGTTTTCTAAATGGTGTCCCTTTAGGGGTGTTTTTTAGGTTTTGACACCCCAGAGCCTCTGCCAACCTGAAGTGGTACAGTCAAAAATGACCAAATATAACGGAGGCGTTGAAATTCACTAGGCGCTCCCTTATATCTGAGGCTTGTGGTTGCGTCAAATAGCGCAATAGGGTCACATATGGGGTATTTCTATAAACTGCAGAAACGGGGCAATAATTATTGGGGTGCATTTCTCTGGTAATAGGTTTATAATTATGAAAAATATTGGATTACAATAAAATCTCTGCACAGAAAATTAAAATTTTCAAATTCCTTACACACTTCGCTTTTATTTCTGTGACTCCCCTAAAGGGTTAAAACACTTTCTGGATATGCTTTTGCAGAGTGTGGGGGGTGCAGTTTCTGAAATGGGGTGCTTTGTGGGGCTTTCTAACATACAGGCCCCTCAAATACACTTTAAACCTGAACAGGTCCCTAAAAATATCTGATTTTGAAATTTTACTGAAAATTTGGAAATTTGCTGCTAATGTTTTAAGCTTCCTATCGTCTAAAAAAAATGAAAGATAGTTTAATAAATGCCGCCAACATAAAGTATTCAGATATTAGGAAGAGCCCGGCACTCACCAAGTAGATTATGCTTCTTTATTGTAGTGTAGCAAACATATGGTACAAGGACGCGTTTCGGCCAAGCATGGCCTTCATCAGCTTAGGGGTGTACAATACAGTGAGGTCACCAACAGGTATATATACATAACAAAAAACCGCCAAAGTATATGGGCGGGGCCAACGTGATGACGTCACAAAGTGGGCGGGGCCAAACGTGATGACGTCACAAAGTGGGCGTGGCCAATGTAAAAACACCAGGAAGTAAACAATATGGGGAAAACATCAATGGGAATGGGAGGGGAGTAACATAGTAAACAATGGGACATGTGTCACATGATGATGAAGAGTATACACTGCAAGGAAGTACATATAAACATAAACAAACATGTTGCTAGAGACGGCAAATAATAATATCTTAAAGCAGGTCAAGGGGGAGCGGGCCAGTTGCTCCGATCGCAAAGTGAAGTTCATGAGGGAGAGCCGTGTTACAGCGCTGCTGTCAGTGAACGGAGTGTTCCCGTCGGCGCATGGGCATGGGTGCGCGGATCGGGCTGCTTGTGACAGTCAGCTGCTCGGCGAAAACAGGAGATGCGGGACATCCAGATGCAACAGAAGAGTGTGGATATGCCAATGTCGGGCTCAGTCTTATGCTAAGCAGAGTCCTGGTACCGCGATGGAGCTGGTAGTGACCATGAAGAGTTCATAAATGTTCCGAGGGCTACGATCTGCTTTAGGATGTGGAGTAGGACGGGGGACAAGTGTGGCGGACACATAGGAGGCGGTGCGTCCACCTCAAGGCTATAAGTAGAGCACATATAGATACATAGTAGGCGTAACAATAGTAAACAGCAGTATATACAATATGTACAATATATACAAGAGTTACAATAATATACGAATAGGCATAGCATGTTTTATACAGGCCATATGTAGGGCAGATAAAGATACTAGATAGCTAGAGGATCACAGCAGCTACAATAGTAAGATAGGCAAGGGGTCGTACCTGGTACATCATTAGCTGAAAATCATAATAGGGTCGAGGGAGTCTCAAGATGCACCTCGAGCACCACCGCCACGGAAGTGCCGTCTTCTACATATTTCGCCAACATAAAGTAGACATGTTGCTAATGCTATTTAATATATAATTTATGTGGTATAACCACTTTCTGTATACGCAAAAAAGTTTCAAAGTTGGAAAAATGCATTTTTTCACATTTTTTCACATTATTTGGTTTTTTTTCATAAAGATTTGTTATGAGTATCGACTCCAATTTACCAGAAATGTAAAGTACAATATGTCACGAGAAAACAATCTCAGAATCAGCCGGATAGGTAAAAGCATCCCGAAGGTATTAATGACTAAAGTGACACTGGTCATATTCATAAAATTTGTCTCTGTCATTAAGGCCATTTCAGGCTCTGTCCTTAAGGGGTTAAATATATTGTATTGTAATAATATCTTGGAGATACCATTTGGCTAGGCACATATGGTGAAACAACCTTTTTCAGTGCTGAAGACAAAGTAAAAAAATGTGGGTCCACCATGCTACAGTCAGGTGATACAAACCAATGGCTGTGGCACTAAACACATAAAGTATGGGGGCAAACGTCATTTGGAAGAAATTTTTTCATCTTTTGCAAACAAATATAAAAAATCCACTTAAAAATCATGCAGACTATAATCAAATAGGAAATAGATGTTGACATGATTTGATAGAACCCATCCAAAGAGGATTTATTCAGAACACCATTGTATTATACTTTGATCATTTTAGCACAGTGGTGTATATATGGTGGCAGGATAAACATAAGCTTTTCCCTCTTGGTTTTAAAAAAAGATGCTCTGCAAAGCCTCAGACTTCTCACAGAGTATGCACTGTATGCACCTAGTCTGCTTTACACAGCACTGCGACTGGTCTCATGCATTGTGTGGGTGGATATACCTAGCAGTCACAAGAACCCACCAGATGTAATAAATAACTGGAAAATCTCAGACTTCATGTAACAGAAACCTCTGTGAGTCAGTGGCTGGAACTATATCCTGCAGTTTGGAACCAGGCCAGCCTCACGTCACTGGACATTTTCAAGTAGCGTCTGAGATATGCAACGCCAGAAATGTGTATTTCATATAGGAACCATAAAAAAAGGTGTCCAACAAAGTATTGTAAGAAAAATAAACAAAAAACAAATAGTAAAATGTATTTTATTTGGATCACAGAGTTCCAATCCGATTAATAATGCAAATTCCTCCTTTATGATGACATCAGCACAACTGTGTGGGGGCATACATATCCGCTCATGTGTAGGGTTTAATGAAATCACCATATGCAAGGCTTATAATGCAGGTATGCTTTTCTACCATATTGTCTGTCATAGTACGTTATGGACTATATAGTCACTCGGCTTTTATCTGGGCTTATGATGCCTGCCAAAGCCAAGCAAATAATAATCATGTTGCTAAAGTAATTTTGTTACGACATTACTGGTGTAACATTACTTTATTAATTCACTTATATAGTCACAGCATATCACTGTATAAAGATAGTCAACATACACATCAGTCTCTCTCAAAATGGGAACAGGGTACAGTTTTACCCCATCCTATAGAGACCCATTACCATTGCCACCTTAAAGGACAACTCCAGCGTTCCAAAAAAAAACCCAGTCACACATAAGTTTTATACTCACCATCCCTCTGGTGATGATAGCTGCTTGAATTTCCCGCCGGCCTCCGTCCCCATCAGCTCAGATTAACATCTTCGGATCTCCCTCACTTCCAGGTTCCAGTAAAGTTTATGGGAGAAAAAAGGCTACTGGTGCACGTGTACATCGTCAGCCTTTTCATTGGCTTCCAGCTTGCTTAATCAATCAGGGCTAAGCAAGCTGGAAGTCATATGATGCGCGCCAGCCAATGAAAAAGCTGCTGGTGCGCAAGTACACAGGTAGCTTTTTCTCTCCCATTCAGTTGTACATGAAGACGCAAAGAGGAAGATAATACCTCCCGCCGCCATGACGACATCAACACAAAATGGCACCAGGAGAAGTGGACGTGGTCAACAGTTGTTAGGTATATATACTTTCTTTCACTTCCAGGGGAGTCGGGTAACGGGCCAGATAGGTAATTAACATACATTACAAAGTTATATAACTTTATAAGGTATGCTGATTAAGGGAAAAAAGTGCTGGAGTTTTCCAGAGTCTCGTTTTAGAGACTTGTCTCAGAAAATGACATATCTGAATACTCCAGCAAGTAATGAACGAGGGGCTCTATAATTTAGATACACAAAAATACAAAAAAAGGCAACAGCTCACTGCTTATGGCAAGACACAAACCAATACAGATATAAAAATAACTAAACACAAAATCCCCATAAATATAATGAGGCTCTTGGCATACCATTTTCAAATACTGTGTACCATCCCACCACAGTAAGTTGGTCTCTTGCCCAGGATTAAATCTGCTGTAACTGTGGCCTTTCCTTGGCTAATGATAAGCCAGGGTGGGATGGACAGGGGTCAAGTGCACAACCAAGTAGAGGCAGCTCTCCTACAACACCATTGACACTAGGCAGGAGCACGTTGCTATGGCTGAAATTGCAGACACACAAAAACACAAAAAAATGCAACAGCTCACCGCCATAGGCAAGACATAAACCCAATACAGATATGAAAATCACTAAAAACTGCTCAAGAAAATGTCCATAAAAATAATGAGGCTCTCTAATTTAGGCTATGTCTGGCACATGGCCACCTTATTGAAAGCTGTCATCAAGGGCATTTTTTCAATGGGAAGATGGTCATGTAGCATATCAAAGAAGACCAGAATTGTCTTAGAAATCTATAATCAGCTCTGTGTTCAGCACCATGGGCAATACATTGAACATGTTCAATAGCTGTGCATCACATGAACCATTCCAGGTTTTTTGTTTTTTTTACAACTTTCTGTGTTGATAACTTTTGAACCACAAGAGATGTAGAAAATCTGATTGCAGCAATGAATTTCTAAGACAATTCTGGTCTTCATATGCTACATGACCACAATCCCATTGGAAAAACTTATCCATGATCTAAATATTTCAAGATGGCAGCCATATTCCTGATGTAGCTTGGCCCTGTCACCTATTATTTGCTGGGATATTCACATGTCTTTTCCCTTAAGTTTCTAAGAAAAAATGGTGTCCGAAGATTTCTGACCCTGTATAATACTTAATACTTAATAATACTGGGCTGTCACCCTCCAGAAAAGATTGACTGCTTAGCCAATCACTAGCTGTGTCAGTGTTCAGTCTCTGGCTGAAGCAGGCTGGAGGCAGCTGGAGACACCAAAGACACAGAGGAGGATACCGGAAGAGCACACCATTTTTTTTATGTGCAGCCACCATGTTTGTGAATTTTAAAACAAGACTTTCATAAATTTACACTGTTAACAAAGTGAATTTTTGCAAACTTCCTTGTGATTACAGTTTTGCTGGATTCACTTCACTCATCCCTAGTGCTATCCTCTGGGGAACCCCTGAAATATGTATTGGTATGTGAACTAATACTGCTTGCACCCATTGTATGTTTTCTATTTCACTTCCCTTTTCATATTACTGTTTAACCGCAGGAGCAGTGTGTCTATTAAGGAGACTGCCACACTGATATATGGATTTATTTAAGTCTTTGCTAAGTAGCTCTCCTTCAGAAGTAAACAATAATTGTTCCTCAATCGAGAGTAGTTTCCGTTTAAATTAACGTTCAACCTCTAAAGATCTGTGAAACAAGGGTGGGAATTTAATATCTAAGCCAGAGTCTCCCCAAGAAAGGAGAGTTACCCATGTGTGGACAGCTGCTTTGGGGTTGATGCCCCTCAACAATACAGAGCAGACTGCTGACTGGCTAGCTAAGAGGCCTTTGGGACTGATGGAGTAGTGTGTCTCCTTGAGGAGAGTGCCAAATTGGCGTATGAAGTCTTATAAGCCATGTAATACTCCATGGAAAAATGTTAGTGTTTGAAATTTCTAGAACACATTTTATGCGAAACTTATCCAGAAATAACAATTATAATTTAAAACTGGGACTTTGAGTGTATAGCTTTTACCATATTACCATATCATGGAAAAAGTACTTATTCATGTTTTTAAAAGTAAACATTTAATATGATTAAACATGCCCTATTATTACTTCTTCATCTATCCTACATGGCCGGCTCCAAGTTTTAGCAGGCCCTTGGCCAGCAGAGCCTTAGTGGGCCCCTTTTCAGTGCAATTCTTCTTGCTTCTGCCCTCTATCGAGGCAGGACAGTGCCGTGGCCAGTGATTGGGCTGCCTGTCACTTCAGAGACTGGCTCAGAAGTTGCAGCGGCGTCTATGGGGAGTGGGAAGAAGCCAGAATACTTGAGTGCATGGACAGGTATGTATGATGTTTATTTATTTATTTTTTTACACATTCATCAGCCGTGCATTGCTGTTACAAGTGGCAATGCGAGGCCGGCGACTGATCATTTTTCAACATGCTAAAAGACAAAAATTAGCCTATGATCCTTTCTTTTGCTGATCGTTGTCTTTATTACATCTGATAAATTGGCCTGATTGGGCAGATTATCGCTCCGTATAATAGGGCCTTTACTGAGAGGTGTGTGCCTCATTTTACAATGACCAATGATTTTATTATGGTTTATAAAACCTATGATCCACTGTGTGATCCTCTGTCCAAATGATGCTTCTTGTTTAGTTTAACAATTACTACTGCTGTGGTAAAAGTGAAGCCAGCTATAGCAAAGATAATTATTTGTTTTTGAGAGTTAAAACTGTGATATTAGTTCCTATTATAAAAAAAACATGCACTGCCCACTTTTAGCACCTTCTTTATAGGAACTTATCCACAGAGCCAGAATAAGCAATGTGGTTATCTTATTTCGGACTTTTACTGACATAGTGACTGGTTGTCTGACTTGCTGCCTGACAATGAAAACAGTTCAATCCCTACGAGTCTATCATGCTCATACCTTCCCGCAAGCTATTCCAATCTCAGAGCTATGTTAATGGCCATGCACTATAGAACATTTGTGCAATTTGCTGTTCCCAGAATGTTTTTTTGCATCAGACGGGATACAGTAACCTCTCCCTAAAATTCAACACCCCTCTGTCGTAGGCTGCCGTGAGTCAGTACTTCTCGCGGGGCTCCACAAGAGCATCATTGTAGAGAGTCTGGAGATCTTTTCCCTTTCTTACAAAACACCAGAGCAGTGGTTCAACATAAGAGCAGGACCTTTCCAGAGATAGAGCAGAGGGGAACATCTTTAATAATATTTGCAGGAAGGTGAGAGCTGGAGGGGAGTGGGCTGGGGGAGTTAGTAATATCCTGGCAGATGGTTTTGGGGAAAAAAAAAACATGTTTCCCAGCAAAGAATGAATGATTAAGTGACACTTGTTTTGCCCTTGCACGAAGGAGATTCAGCCGGTCACTTTCACTCTTTTCTGCACAGGGAGGTATGAGGTAATGTTTGCCCCCCTTGACTATGACTCACGTACTGAGAATCTTCCATTTGTTTTCTATTTTAGACAATCCTAATATATTGAAATATGTGAGCTCATGGGTTTCATAGACGCCTATGAGTGGTTTCCATCTAAGGAATTTTAACAGACATCCGATATGGCAAGATGTGATTGAGAAAAGTATTGCTTGAATAGCTGTCTAGCTAAACTTTGACAGCAGCATGGTAGCAACCGCATCATACAGTTTTTCAATTAAGCCTCTGTTATAGTCTAGAATGGTCTAAATTTAAAAAAATAAATGTGTGAAAATTGTTATGTAAAAATATAGTTTATAAGCAGTTATATAAACATTGTATTCTATTTTCTAGAGTTCTAGAGTTACAAAATTGTATTGTTCATGACTTTGTGGATTTGCACTTAGTTGCATTATAATATGTGAATTTTACAAACTACAAACTGCAGGGCTCCAGCACTATAGAGGCCGGCTGTGGCACATGGTCTGTGTTTTTGTCCATGATTAATTTATCTGGTCAAAATTCCAGCTGGTTCTTGCACAGTAGCATAGTGATTTAAATGGCCAGTTAAAATGAAGAAGTCAAGCTTGGAGTAATTGGTGGGAAAAAATAAATCTAAGATTCATGTCTTCTCTTCTATGTTTCTTCCTTCATACTATGTCCTTAGAGTTGAATTTCGAATTGTGACTAAAGTACTTTTTCACACTATTATGGCATTTCTTAACTGGTGAATTTCTCATATGGTACTAAAAGGGATTGTGGCAGTTTTGTCACTAAAATTTTCTTCCTGCTTTATCTGTTGACCTTTGATCCTTTTGCAAAAGAACACTCCAGAGACACCATCACAGGTCTCAACGAAGGAACAACCAAGCCAAGGAATGTCTCCAGTCAAGGAAGACACCCAAGCAAGATATCCATCCACCGACACTGTTTCAGGGTATTTTCCCCTCATCAGTGTGCAGTAGGTTTCTGGCTAGTGGGAGCAATGCTAGTAAGTGCATGCAAAGAGATGATGGTTGACCTCAGGAAGATCAACCAAAAACATCACAGAGACACCATCACAGGTCTCGACGTGAGTGTATTCTAGGACATTGCCCCCTGGGAAATCAAATATGCAAAAGAACACTCCAGAGACACCATCACAGGTCTCAACGTAGTGAGCTAGCCAGACGTTCCCTCTGGGAAGGAACAACCAAGCCAAAGAATGTCGTCAGTCAAGAAAACCACCTAAGCAAGGTATTAATCCACAGACAGCTGTTTCAGGGTATTTGCCCCTCATCACTGTGGAGTAGGTTTCTGGCTAGTGGGAACATCTCTTTGCATGCACTTACTAGCATTGCTCCCACTAGCCAGAAACCTACTCCACACTTATGAGGGGCAAATACCCTGAAACAGCTGTCTGTGAATGGATATCTTGTTTGGGCAGTTTCCTTGACTGGAGACATCTCTCGGCTTGGTTGTTCCTTCCCGGAGGGAAGGTCTGGCTAGCTCACTACGTTAAGACCTGTGATGGTGTCTCTGGAGTGTTCTTTTGCATATTTGATTTCCCAGGGGGCAATGTCCTAGAATACACTCACGTCGAGACCTGTGATGGTGTCCCTGTGGTGTTTTTGGTTGATTGACCTTTGATCCTTATCAGAGTTCTCTTTCTGATTAGGAATGGTAAGGAGGCTGCCCAGAGGCCCATGACTCATAGTGGGCCCCTCTTCTGGCCACTTGAAGGACAACTCCGGTGAAAAGCTTTTTTCCAGTAATTGAAACACATTACAAAGTTATACAGTATACCTTTGTAATATGCTTCAATCGCCTATCTGTCCCTTTTCCCTATCTTCTTTCCCCCCCTCAACCCCCCACCAGGAAGTGAAGTAAACTCATTCTTACCTAATAACTGGTGACCCCAGGCTGCTCTGTGGCAGCAATTTTGTGACAATGACATCATCAAGAGGAAAACTGGTCTAAGCCCTCATGACTCATGTTGCTGAGCTCTGATTGGCTGAACAAGCTGTAAGCCATCTAACAGTTCTACAGATTCAGTTAGACATCACAGGAGACAAAGTGCATCATGGGAAACCCCAAACCAGGAAGTGAAGAAAAAATGAAGACACCAACTGGAGCTTCAGTTCATTTTCTTTTATTTTTTATCAGCAACAAAGTTGTCCTTTAATACAGAACTACGAATCCCAGAAAGCTGCACACTGTTTACACTGATCATGAAATAGGCAGGCAACATCTTTGCTCCAACTGTCACTCCCAGCAGCCCCTCCAAGCATTGCTAGTTTCTGATTGGATGAGGCACACGGAAGTGAAAGTGTCGCTCTGTGGTTGTCCTAGAGACGGGAGAGAAGCTTCTGAGTGCTGAAGACAAGGAAAACCATATGATGGGAGACAGTATGAAGAACTAAGCGGAAAAGTAAGAAGAGAGGGGATGCCGGGGACCGGTAGAGAGGGCAGGAGGAGAAAGGCGGAGGTGTAATGTGGAGGGAGAGGACTGAGAAGGATGGAGGAAGTTTACTGTGGAGCTATAGGACTGAGGAGGTATAATGTGAAGTGAAAGAACTGAGGAGCATGGTGGGGGTGTAATGTGGAGGGAGAGGGTATCGGGTTGGGGCAAAATATAAAGAAGTTATAGTTACCTGTCCCGGTGCCTGGGCAGATCCGTGTCCCACTCCTGGACCCTGCCGGCTGTGTTCTAAGCTCATCTCTGGCTATGTCACGACCCAGCTGATGGTTGCCAGTGACTGGGGTGGGACACTGCTGCAGTCACTGATTGGCTAAATCCGACCCATCTGTGACGTTAAACCCAGGTCGTGATGTGCCCAGAACCCAGGAGAAGATGACATTACCCCTGCCCGTAATGATCCCCCTTCCCCCCGGACTTCTCCTTTAATGCTTATCTACTGTGTTTTTCTGTCTTATACAGTCCTTCTATGTGAGCTTTAGTATCTCATTTTGGTAATTTCTCTAATGTGCTGTAGAATTCATTCTTTTGAGTTTCTTGGTCCTATTGTTGTCAGATGTATCCATTGGTCTATCCTTAGATTGTCCTGCTGTTTGTTAATTGTTGCACGCTGTAACATCCTGTAGAACTACTACTCCCTGCTTGACTACTACCCTCATTGCCCAATTACATCTAATGGTGAGTTGCCATTTGATTTTGCTTATGACTTTTAATATGTGTTTGTACAGGTTACTGGGTGGCAGTTGATAGGTCTCACTATTCTTTCAAGTCCTGGTGGTATCTAAATGACTTAAGCTATTGTTTTAAAAGGTAACTGCTTAAAAAGAAAGTCTAGTTCTAGTTGCCCTAGCAACCAATCAGATTCCACCTTTCATTCCTTACAGACTCTTTGGAAAATGAAAGGTGGAATCTGATTGGTTGCTAGGGGCAACTGAGCCTGTATTTTCTTTACACCATGTTTGATAAATCTCCCCCAGTGTTCTCTGCTGCCACCTCTGTCCATGTCATGAACTGTCCAAAGGAGAAGCAAATTCTGATAGAAACATCTCCTGCTTTGGACAATTCCTGTCACAAACAGAGGTGGCAGCAAAGAGCACTGTCTGGAAAAAAGACACCACTTCCTGCAGGACATACAGCATCTAATAAGTACTGAAAGACTTGACATTTTTAAATAGAAGTAATATACAAATCTGTTTTTTGGATTTGTTGTTTTAACTGATGGTGTTATCATCCAAAACAGCAATTTGAATAGAGCAGTCATGAATGATAAACTGTTAAGAAAATGGACCTCTGTAATCCCTAATGTATGACCAAATTATTAAACTAATGACTAAATGGACAAATATCCAATATCTTGACCTTGAGACACCTCTAGTCATTCAACATATGATATTGTTTTTTTTAGAAAATTGTGGGGGCCAGAAATGAACATACCAGAGCTGGAAGTTGTACATTGCTGTACTCAAATTAACAAGACTATGTTCCTCAAAGAGGAGGCCTTTCTATATGAATTCCTGGCACAAGAGAAAAGAGAATTAGAGTAATAAACTCCCTATTAAGGAATAAGATATGGCTTGTTCCCTCACATCTTGGAGCACCAGGTGTGAACTGAGAGAGTCTGTTCTATGCACAGAGGACAACCTTTTTCCATGACCCGGTCTGAATGTGGGCAATATAGGTGGCCACCAGAAGTCACCAAGCAACACAAGTCCTTTTTAAAATTTACCTCATGAAGAAAAGAAAAAAAGAGAAAACTATGGCAACAGTTTGAGGTTTTTTTTTTAGACCAAAGTCTTAAAATGTATCTGGAGTTCACAATACGGGTTTGATTCAATTGACTGTCAAGTCTTAGACTAAATGAGAAATAATTCATGCGTATGTTCTGTATTAGAGTGTGCATGGAAGGCTTGTTAAAGGAGAAGTCCGATTTAAAAAAAAAATTGTTAAGGGGCAGGAGGGAACATAATAAACAATCATTGCTTACCTCTCCCCGTGGCCATGAAGTGCCACGTCTCAGGCTTCAGGCCGAAAGGAATTTTCCCCAGAATTCCGTTGATGTCACAATTCGGGGAAAAATTCCTGAACTGGCTGATGGATTTCCGTCTCAGCCAATCAGTGACTGCAGTGGTTTCCCGCCCTAGTCATGGACTGGCTGAGCAGGCTGTCCACCAACTGGCTCGTGATGTCAGCTGTGAATGAGATCCCAGAGCCTGGCGGGGGTCTCAGAGCGGCAATCCAGCACTTTAAAGGCACGGGGAGAGGTGAGCAATGATTGTTTGTTATGTTCCCCCCTGCTCCCACCGTGTGAATTTTTTTTTTAATTGTCAGACTTCTCCTCCTTTATTGGTAGTGGCATGACACAGTCCTGAGGTTTTAATTTTTCAAGCTTCTATCTTGATTAAAGGGGTTATCCAGCCTTGGAAATACATGGCCACTTTCTTACAGATACAACATAACTCTTGTTTCCAGTTCAGGTGTGGTTTGCAATTTAGTTCCATTCACTTCAATGGAACAGAGTTGCAAAACCCCACCCAAACTGGAGACAAGAATGGTGCTGTCTCTGGAAGAAAGTGGCCATATTTTTCTAATGCTGGATAACCCATTTAATTTCTTCACCAGATTTATACTTTTAGTTGTCCCTGATTAAGTGGGTAGTGACTAGTCTCTAGAGTGTCTCCAATAAACTGCACACACAGAGGAGGAGCTGTTTCTCTCCTCGATTTCTATAGTAAACCCACAACAGCAGCAGAAGCATGGAGGACATTATAGAGGAATCAAGAGCAGTGTAAACTGTGAGTCAAGCATTTGGTGGAACCTAATATTTACTATAATTTCCGGCATTTTTTCTGTAGTCTTTTTGTCTCAATGCCTTTTATTTTTATTAACCACTCCTTCTTTCTCTTTCTTCCCCTCTCCTATGTTTATAGAATTCTATGGGCAGCATATAACTGATCTCCCATTGAACTGATGGTCTGTCTCTTCAGCATGGTTCCCAAGTATTACAACAGTGGCAACTATTAATCTATCAAGCATTATTTACTAAAAATGTTAGTACGATTCGGTATTGGGGTTGAACCTTGGTTGATTTTTGCAACAAACGAATATGACAACAGATCTTCTTACGTAGACGGCAGTAAATAAAGAATGTCATAAGAACCGTGTTTGTAAAGTTAATCCTAGGAGCCTTCCATAGAACAGAAATTGCTTTTTAGAGTCAGAATACTACAGTGGGGAACATCACATTGCTAGAGCCTCTACATCTGCTGAGACACCACTGGGAGCTGCAGATAAGGACTTCACTGCGGTGGGGAATGGATCACTCAGACACCAGTTTCCTTCCTGAGCATTTGAGTACAATGGGCCTAGACTTTTGTAGAGAGGGCATGAAAAACATGGAATTAGATGTCACCGATAACCAAGCTTTATTGTTTTGGTTCATATTAGTATGCACTGTATGAATACCACTTACGGCTCATAAAGGTCTATGTAGCAGTAGGTGGCAAAAAAGAATAATACTGACTCTTATAATAAGGAATGCATTGTGGACACATAGTCTGATCTAAAAACAATTTCCTGAGTCTGAGTCTTTACATAGACTTTGTTTATTTGATTATTTTAGGGACTGTTTTCTAATATTTAATGTGCAGTATGGCTATAACTAGTAGCTTCATCGTAGGCTTTTCTCAAGATCATGGGCTAAAGATGGATATAAATATTGCTTGGCAAATAATGATTTCATCCCAGTTCGGAATAAACATATATGCTTAGCCAAGTGTTATTTCAATGCTAGAGAAGAATGAGCATTGAGTGACTTTAATAAAGGGGTTGTCTAGGCTAAGAAAAAATACAGCTACTTTCTAGCAAAAACAGCACTACCTCTGTCCTGGTGTTATGTGTGGTATTACAATTCAGCTTCATTCACTTTAGTGGAACTGAGCAGCAAAACCTGCACCCATACTGAGGACAAGAGGTGTGCTGTTTCTGGAAGAAAGTGGATATGTTTTTCTAAGCTTGGATAACCCCTTTAAGCTTGTGAGTACGCTTTATTGTTAAACCACCAATATACTATATACTCAGCACTCTATATTGTATTCCTTAAAATGCTGTTAGACTTATGAGCCAAAGAGTGTAAAATTCTTTCAGAGGTCGGGAGTTTTTGATGATTCTTAAAGAGGATGTACCACCAGGTACATCCTCTTTTATCTGACACAGGGATAGAATGGCGCTGTCAAGGGCAAGCCGGTGCCACGGTCCGTTTTTTGATCCGCGGCCCGGTTCCCATGTGTGGCGCCATTCTATCCACGGGTCCCGGGCCGGTGCTCAAGCACTGGAGGCGGTCTGTCCTGCCCCCAGTGGGAGGAAATTCCCTCCCCTGTATGACGCGGCTCCATTGATTCTAACTGACAGCGTCATACAGGGGAGGGAATTCCCTCCCACTGGGGGCGGGCCGGCGGCGGATCGGAAAAAGGACCTCGGCACCGGCTTGCCCATGACGGCGCCGTTCTATCCCTGCGTCCCATTAAAGAGGATGTACCTGGTGGTACATCCTCTTTAAAGCCTGATGTTACACCATAAGAATAATTTCCTAAGTATGGACACGAGACTTAAGAGGTAATATTTCCTCTTGAAGAGAACAACAAAAGGTGTGTGGAGATTTATAGGCTCATCGTGCTTTACTGGGAATGGGAATAGCTCTCTCTTAGAAACAAAAGAGCTTGCTTTCTGGCACCACCAAATGGAAGGTTCCTCCTTTTTTAGTCAATTCTTGATTAGAGTTGATCGAACCTCAGGAAATCCTAGGTTCGATTGAACGCGAACATTCACGAACCTTCTGCATTTAATTGCTGATGCCTTCCTGGTCCGTGGAGAAGGAGGAGACTGCCTGGGTATCGCCTGGAATTCCTTGATTCAGCCTATTACCTAGACGGAATCCCAGAATTTCAAGCGGTACCCGAGCACTCTCCTCCTTCCCCACGGACCGGGAAGGCATCAGCAATCAAATACGGAAAGTTTGTGAATGTTCGAGTTCGATCGAACCTAGGATTTCCAGAGTTTCGATCAACTCTATGCTTAATGTCTTTAAGAAGCCTTAGAACATGACTAGGGATTTTTAATAGCTAAGCCAAAATCTCTTTCAAAATCCATTATGTAGACACCTTTTTTGGGACCGTTATCCCTCAAAAGACAGAGCACAGTGTTGGCTGTATTGCACCAACACCTTGGTTGTGGGGACAGACTTTTTTTGACGGGTGTCATTTAAAGCCAAAAAAAGGGACTATTGGCGCGCCCAACTGATTAACCATTTAAATGCCAGTGTCAACACTAAAATGCCGATTTTTGGTCACATCCAATCTGAAAAAATTGTAATAAAAACTGGTTAAAAAGTTGTAAATATGCTAGCAAGCTAAGTTTTAATTTTTTAAAAGCAGTAAAATAAAACAAAAGTTGCCTATTGTTGCAATCATACTGACTTGAGGAACATAGATAACATGTCAGTTTTACCATAGGGTGAAACACAACACACCATCGGGGCTCTGCGAATTTATCACAGAGCCCGTAGCTATGAGGCCTCCAGTGTCATAACTAAGGAAGCTGATCAGGCTCTCCCCTATAGCTGAGGTACAGTAGATCAGCTATGCAGAATACAGTAATCTGACAGGGGTAATACACTGCAGTGCAGAACAGCACTGCAGTGTATTATCTATCTTATAAGACAGTCAGATAGTGAAATAACTTAACGAGCATGTGAACGCGGAAAATTTTAATATAGAAAATATAGAAAAATACTAATTTTGCCATTTTTTTTCATAAAAAGTCTGATTCATAAGAAAATCATAAAGATATTGGCCACATTGTACCACTAACCTAAAGTACAATACGTCATGAAAAAATAATCTGAGAATTGTTAGGATAAGTTAAAGCATCACAGAGCTACAACTGCATGAAGTGACAGGTCAGATTTAAAAAATGGGCTCTGGTCTAAAATTGGCCCAGTCCTGAAAGGGTTAATGAATGAAACTATGGTGATGCAACGTTATTGTGAGTGCTGGCTTACATCATCTTGGATATCTCGTCGCTGCTTATGTATACCTATACCATCCTTTATACTGCCTTGATCCTTGCATAAGAGATTGTGAGTTAGACATCAGACATGTGTTGACTGTTTGGGGAGTGGTGCCAGTTCTGAAGTGCTTGGACTAACCTATCAACCACTTACCTTGATGAACTGCACAACAGTGTAATTATTAAAGGGGTTCTCTCAAACTACACAGTTATAACCTATCCATAGGATAGGAAATGGCTAGCTGATCAATGGATGTTTGATGGCAGGGACTGTCATGATTCCCAAGAATGGAGAACAATTGTCCCCTAAACAAATGGAGCACTAGCTCCATTTCTCTGGATCTGTAGGTGTCCTATCGGTTGGACCTTTACCAATCAGGCAGCTATCCCCTAATCTATGGATAAGGAATATCTGTGCTTTTTGGAATAACCTCTTTAAGGTCTATTAAAAACATCATTTATTAGAAACCATTATTGTCATTATCTATTGTAAGACTTTATTTGACAGATTTTTACTTTGTCTAGTATATGGATTATACAACAACCTTCACAAACAGTTAACTTTGCCTGCATGTACTATCTCATGACTATGATGATGCTTTTACCAGCATGGAATACTTGGGCTTATATTAAGAATAATAACGTCTCTCTGTAGCCAAAAGTGTCAGATAAAAGTGGAGCGTATTTGTCCAAAATAGGAAGTTACTGGATCTATTACTGGATCCTGAATTGAAAATGGAAACAGAGTTCCTGTACAGGGAAGCTGCTAGTGGTAGGAAGTCCACAAACAAATACCTTGCTAGCAACCACTGTTTGGTTCTATTGATTACTCAGTCCACCCTGTCTAGACTATCCTTACTAGGCCTGGGCTACAAGACATTACAGACGCTGAGTGTTCGTAATCATTACACATACTTTTCCTCGTCTGGGTCTTGATCTGAAATTAACACCTTAGTGAATACAGGTAAAAAAGTAACTTACTGTGTTTGAAAAGTCAGTCATAATATTTCATAATGTACAGGTAATAAAACAATGTATTCATACTGTTGGTTAGATTGATGCATAGCTTATACCATAGCTTATACTCAGCTATACCGCACTATGATCTTATTGCTTCATGCTGTAAAATAAAAAAGAGACAACTGCATGATACTTAGAAAAAGCGAGAATTTTGCTGAATTGCTAAATATAAGGCCTCTTCCAGAAGTAAGACCTGGCAAAGTTATTGTTTAAAAGCATGCTTGCCGAACAAAACACCAGGGCATGCAGCTGTGATTCTTTTTAGCCCACCTCTGTTGTCCCCTGTCTGTTGTAGGGCAGCTGCATGCAGGACCTGAAGACCCTCACCTGCCGCTAACCCTGATGTTCCCTTTTGCAGCCGTCACTTGTAAATGTGCAGGCAAGGCATCAAGAGGCCCGTTGTCCCCTACCGTCAGATGCAGAGCTGCACACAGTCTGCTGTTATGTTGTTGCCTGCTGCCATACTGTACAATGTCTGTCCTGTGCTGTGCTGTACGAGTAGGCTGTGGTTAGCTCTCACTGGTGTCTGGAAGCTGCCATACCATACACTGTCCCTGCTGTGCTGTACCAGTGTGCTGTGGTGAGCTCCTCCTGGTGGCTGGAAGCCGCCATACCGTACACTGTCCCTGCTGTGCTGTACCAGTGTGCCGTGACAAAAATTAACGTAAGACACTGTCATATTTTTGGAGAAACGGTATATATTCAATGAACAAAAATGTAGTGGGATTAAAAATGGTTGTATTGGCTGGTCTCCACTTCCAGGTGGTGTGATGTCCCATCCATACAGGATTTGCCTGCTTAGCCAATCGGTGAATAAAACTGCGGACACTGATTGGCTAACTGGCCAGCTTGGGAGGGCATGGAACCCTAAATTGGAAACCAGTGG
The DNA here is from genome assembly GCF_027789765.1 of Dendropsophus ebraccatus. Classification (NCBI taxonomy): domain Eukaryota; kingdom Metazoa; phylum Chordata; class Amphibia; order Anura; family Hylidae; genus Dendropsophus; species Dendropsophus ebraccatus. The sequence goes on along the minus strand of NC_091462.1, from coordinate 45,680,268 downwards.
GGGAGCAGTATATCTATATCATAAAAAAATTAAAGTCTGTCTGTCTGTCCTCTATAGACTTCCAAACGCCTGAACCGTTTGGTCCCAAATCTGGCACGCAGATACGTTGGGTGCCAAGGAAGGTAAGAGCGAAGGTCCAGATGTACAGGAGGGGAGGGGGATGGGGAAGAGCGCCCACAGGTGGCATAATTAGTGCTGCAGCTCCCCAGCAATAATGGCAGTTGGAAGCCTTAGCAACCAATAGGATTACTACTTTCATTTTCAAAGGGAGCTGGAATCTGATTAGTTGCTAGGGCCAGCTGCCCCATAACATATCCACAGATATAAATGGTAGACCCCCCACCTCAACTATACATTACAGGTATACAGAACCCCCAAACTATATACTACAGGTATACAGGCCCCCAAAACTATTCACTACAGGTATACAGGACCTCCAACAAATATACAGTACAGGTATACAGGACCTCCACCAACTATAAGCTACAGGTATACAAGACCCCACAAACTATGTACTACAGATATACAGGACCCCCCAACTATACACTACAGGTATACAGGACCCCCCGAACTATACACTACAAGTATACAGCCCCCCCACACTATACACTAGAGGTATACAGGACCTTTAATGTTGTATATAACCAGGCTCTGTATACAGTCTGATCACATGACATCTCAGTTTGGCTATTACGTATTTAGGATGTTAAATATTTTTGGTTTATTTCTAATGTGCATAAGTTACAATTTCCATAAACAGTGCAGAACTGTCGGGTATACAGTGTATTTAGGGGTATATAGTGTATATTGTGTATGTAGGGCTCCTAGCGATTTCCCCTTAGGGTAGCTTCACACGTACCGACGTTAATAACTCTGCAAGTCGGCTAGGTCCTGGCAGATCACTTTCACTACATACACACAGCGGTCTGAACGACCGCTGCGTGTATGTAATTCTGCCGGCCGCTTAATCCCTTCAGCTGACGTCTGGCTCCCGCTCCGCACCCGCTCTGTATATATTACCTGTCCTCGCTGCATGGGGTCCCGGCGTACTGCTCTCCCGCCCGACCAATCAGTGGCTGCGGCAGGGCAACACACTGATTGGCTGGGCGGGAGAGCAGTACGCTGGGACCCCGTGCAGCGAGGACAGGGAATGTATACAGAGCGGGAGCCAGGCATCAGCTGAAGGGGTTAAGTGGCCGGCAGAATTACATACACACAGCGGTATGTACATTTTTTTTGCTTTTGGGGGGAATACCCCTTTAAGCGTTTTTGTGGCATTCTCTGGGCCACTCATACTTGTACAAGGCACTCTCAAACAATTTGCATATCAATTCATCCTTGCAGATCATATACACCCATACCTGCTAATTGTCTTCTCTGGGGCAGATGGGATCTTCTAGCGAGACAATGGGACATGTCACATGGCAGACATTGGTTGGAAGAGCATGACCAAGACTTCCAAGTACTACCCTGCCTCCCTAATTCCCTGGCTTGAATCCAATTGAGTATCTGTGGGACCACCTCAGTTGTCATGTTTGCTTTATAGACCCTCCCCCCTTATACCCCGCAGCAGCTCTGGGATGCTCTGCAGTCGGGATGGCTCCAGATACCTGTGAGAACCTACCAGGACCTTTTTGAGTCACTCCCCGTCTGTCTAGCTGCTGTCTATACTGCACATGGTGGTTACTTTGAATATCAGTTAGTTGTCATAATAATGTGACTCAACTTTGTAAGTTTTTTTGTAAGACCTAATAAATGACAGAACAGTGAGGACGATGATGGAGCAGATATTACTTACTACTGTCCATCCATGTACAATTATTCTACACTAAAGAATTGCTAAAGAAAAGCATTCATTAGAAAGGAATGTACATGTAGACGTCCTCCTGCCCCGCGTAATGACACCTTTGTGCATCACCACTTCATAGTGGCCCAATAATTGACAGTCCTCAGGCTTTAAAGAACCACAACTTTAGAAAGGGTGTGAACACTTAGGCCAAAATGGACCTATTAACTAAAATTATATCAGCAAGGTCAGAGACATCAATAGGAAACACAGGGAATTATAAGGTGATGCAAATCGGGAACCCTTTGGTAGGTTTTATTGCTGTAAGGCATGTGTATATCTGTGAAGAGTTTACACAACATCCTAAATGTCTACTGACAGGTATGAACATGATCCCAAGACCAGTCACCCTCAGCTGTCCCCATTTGTCAGCTAGCCTCTTATCTTATCAGTCGGAACATCAAAGAAGACAACTTCCTGACACAGCTGGAATGAGATGACCTCACTTGTGATGTAAACATGGGGGAGGGGAGGGCAAACTCACACAGGCGACCATAGATCTACTCTTTGTTTAACTTGGTTTTTAGGATTTTTAAACAAACAATCTTAATGAATAGTCCAGGAGGAGTAAATACCTGGAACAATAAAACATTGAAGGAAGAAGCACAAACAAAATAATTGCATTGCTCCACATCACTAGTCAGATGCCCTCTCCCTAAGATTTATTTCTTGTGGTTCCAGGAAGACTTTGGATTTGGCTCTCAAATAAAATGTCTGTATAAATCATTTATATTGTTTTGTCTGCAGTCTGTTAGGAAGAGTAAGAAACTTTATGTGGGAAAGTACCCCTCATATGTTGGACAATGACTGTAAAGTGTGGCTGTAGTTCAAATGCTATCAGGTATGTCAGTACGGTCAGATTGGAAACACACACTGCGTTTTTTTTGGAAAACTGCCATTGCAATTTTTGTGCCAAAAGTCGATACAACAGAAAAGAGAAGTAACACGTCCTTCCTTTATATTTTCTGTCCAATTTGGATCCACTTCTGGTTTTGGTACAAAAACTGCAGTGGCAGTTATCCAAAAAACTGAAGGGCCTTTTACAACAGATTGTAGAAACGCTCCTGCAGCCGATAATCGACAGCCGTCAGCAGAGAAGGGGGAAAATGCTTGATCCTCGGCCGTTTGCATTTTTTGAGGAAGCTTTAAAACCTATTGTTAGCAGACTCAAATCAGCAGATGTTTAGCCGATAGCAAAGGGAAACTAACAGCATGGATATGTATAGATCTGTGCTGTCAGTTTCCAGACCACACGTGCAGTGCATACTTACCATCACTGCTGCTGTGTGACCTGGCAGTGTCAGCACTTGGCCACAGCTGTGTCTTCAAGCAATGCTGGCCTGTAGTTACATCCAGGATGGGAGTTTCATGACAGGACAGGAGCTGACAGTGCTGGATCACACACCAGCACTGATGATACTGCATGTGTGATATGGAAACTGACAACACGGATATACGCATCCTGTGCAGCCCAGACACTCCAATAATTGTTCTGTGTAAAAGCACCACGTCCTTGCAAGACCCTAAGATTCCTTTTACACGGCCAGATATGGGACCGGTAAAGGACACAAGCGATTGCCGATCACCTTGTTTGTAGGACCATTTAAATGCATTGCTATCACATAGTGATAAATTTTACTGCACATACAAAAGGTGCGTTCAGCTGACGGCTGGCTGCGTTGGCTGATCACTGACACTTTTATATGGGCTGATTACAGTTTCTAGCAAGGCTCCTTGCTGATAAGTGTCCTGTGTAAAAGGGCCTTAAAGGGGTTATCCAGCGCTACAAAAACATGGCTACTTTCTTCCAGAGACAGCCCCACTCTTGTCCAATCCTCTCCAGTCCACTAGGAAGAACCATCTTCCTCTGACAGTTTTCATGGCCAGAATGTCTTTAACAATGTAGACATCGTCCGAGATGGCTTGTGGAGCAGTGAACGAAGACTTGTTGGAGAATCGGTTGAGGACCACTGGCTTTAAGAGGGAAACATGGAAGGCGTTCCGAATCCGCATAATAGGAGGTAGGCGGAGTTTGTAGCTGACTGGGTTGATGCGTTTTAGCACCGAGAAAGGACCATTTGGCCGAGAGCCAGATTTTGTCACCTGGGAGAAAATTTGTGGCAGGTCTTCTTCTCTTATCCGCCTGGTCCTTCATGCGGTCAGATGCCTTGAGCAAAGATTGTCGAGTCTGTTCCCAGATCGACTGCAGGTCAGACAACAATTCCTCCTTGGCTGGGACCTCAGAGGATGGAGAGAGAGGCAGAGGAGGTACGAGGGTGACGCCCATAGACCACATAGAAGGGTGACTTGCCTGTAGAACTTGAGTCCAGATGGTTGTAGGAGAACTCTGCCCATGGAAGCAGACTGGACCAGTTGTCCTGGCGAGCAGAGACGAAGTGTCGTAGATAATTGCCAAGGACTTGATTGACCCTTTCCACTTGCCCGTTGGTCTGGGGATGATAGGCTGATGAGAAGTCCAGCTTCACTTGGAGTTGAGAACAGAGAGCACGCCAGAATCTGGAGACGAATTGTGATCCTCTGTCGGACACAATATGAAGAGGAAGACCATGTAGGCGGAAGATATGCTGAAAGAACAACTGGGCAAGGCGAGGAGCAGATGGTAGTCCAGGAAGAGCCACGAAGTGGGACATTTTGGAAAAGCGGTCTGTAACAACCCAAATGACAGTGTTACCCGCGGATGGAGGCAAGTCTGTAACAAAGTCCATGCCTATATGGCACCAGGGACGATCTGGAACTGACAAGGGCTGAAGTAGGCCGGCAGGTCTTAGATGGGAGGACTTTTTCCTGGCACAGATGGTACAAGAAGCCACAAAGTCCTTGACATCTTGGAGTAGGCTGGGCCACCAGTAGTGGCGGAAGATCAGTTGCCCGGTCTTTTGAACTCCCGGATGCCCGGCCACCACAGAGGAATGACCCCACTTCAAAATACGTCTTCGAAGTGCAGGGCGCACGTAGGTTTTAACCGGGAGGCACTCTCTGAAGAGTAGAGGTGGCGACTGGCACTAGGCGATCGGGAGGTATAATGTGGCGAGGGGATTCCTCTTGTCCCATAACATCAGATGCTCGGGAAAGTGCATCGGCTTTCACATTCTTCTCAGCTGGACGGAAATGAATGATGAAATTGAAACGTGAGAAGAAGAGTGACCACCTGGCCTGCCGGGGATTGAGGCGTTGGGCCGATTGGAGGTAGAGAAGATTCTTGTGGTTCGTGTAGATGTTGACTGTATGCCTAGCCCCCTCTAGGAGATGACGCCACTCCTCCTGTGCCAACTTAATCGCCAAGAGTTCTCGGTCACCAATGGTATAGTTCCTCTCGGCAGGGGAGAAAGTCTTAGAGAAGAATCCACAGGTTCTGGTCTTGCCTGATGCGTCCTTTTGCGAGAGGACGGCTCCAGCGCCCACTGAAGATGCGTCGACTTCAAGTGAAAACGGCTTGGTGGCATCCGAGCGGACTAGAGCAGGAGCAGAGGCAAAGGCAGACTTTAGGCTAGTGAAGGCTTGCTCGGCCTCAGGTGGCCAATGCCTGGGATCTGCCCTCTTCTTAGTGAGTGCCACAATGGGTGCGACCAGGGTAGAGAAATGTGGAATGAACTGCCGATAGTAGTTGGCAAATCCTAGGAGACGTTGGATAGCTCTGAGTCCCACAGGACGTGGCCACTGGAGAACAGCTGAGAGTTTGGCTGGATCCATCTGTAGACCCCGATCAGAGACAATATAGCCAAGAAATGGAAGGCTGCGCTGATGGAAAACGCATTTCTCCAGCTTGTCGTACAAATGATTGGCCCGTAGTCTTCGTAGGACCTGACGTACTTGGGTCACGTGAGTCTGCTGGTCAGGGGAGAAGACCAGAATGTCGTCAAGATAGACGATGACGCAGACATAGAGGAGGTCACGGAATATGTCGTTGACGAATTCCTGGAAGACCGCTGGGGCATTGCATAGGCCGAATGGCATGACCAGGTATTCGTAGTGCCCATCTCTGGTGTTAAAAGCAGTCTTCCATTCGTCTCCTTCATGAATACGGATCAAATTGTACGCTCCCCTGAGATCCAGCTTGGATAAGATCCTGGCTCCATGGAGATGGTCGAATAGTTCGGGGATAAGCGGAAGAGGATAACGGTTCTTGACTGTCACCTTATTTAGGCCCCGGTAGTCTATGCATTGGCGGAGAGAACCGTCCTTCTTCTGCATAAAGAAGAATCCTGCGCCAGCAGGGGACGTAGATTTACGGATGAAACCTTTCTGTAATTTTTCCCGGATGTAGGAGGACATGGCCTCAGTCTCGGGTACGGAGAGAGGGTACACCCGACCTCGTGGAGGAGAAGTTCCAGGAAGGAGGTCTATGGGACAATCGTACGTCCGGTGAGGGGGTAGAGAGTCTGCCTCCTTGGCAGAGAAGACATCAGCCAAGTCTTGGTATTCTGCCGGTAGGCCGGGTAGAGAGCTGACGAAGTCAGGTGACATCATAGAGCACTTGGGCTGAGGAGGCTTCAGACACCGGTTTGGACAGCCAAGGCCCCAACTGAGAATCTCCCCGGTTCTCCAGTCTAGCTTAGGGGCATGTAATTGCAGCCAAGGAAGGCCCAGAAGGATGTCGGAAGAGGACTGGCGCAAGACGTAGAAGGAGATCTTCTCCTGATGTAAAGCACCCACCTGGAGGACTAGAGGTGCAGTCTGGTAGTGTACAGCTTCGGTGAGAGTCTCGCCCGTGACTGAGGAGATAGACAGGGATCGGGCTAGCTGGATCACAGGTAGCCGCCATCTTTGGAGTCAATGAAGGCAGTAGTCTGGTGAGTTTGTCCCGAGGGCGCCTGGATGGAAACGGGCATAGACAACCTTGGAGAGGTGGCATTCACACCTAGGGAGGCCTCTACCACCGGACCTAGGTGCGAGCGTTTTCCGGACGCTGAGGACGTTGGGGACATCTCTGCTGGAAGTGATCAGATCCACCGCAATAGAGACAGAGATTCAACTCCAGTCGGCGAGCTCTCTCATTAGAGGTCAGGCGAGCTCGTTCTACCTGCATCGGAACTTCAGGAGTTAACTGGGGTACTGGCGTGACTGGATTCTGGAAAACCGGTGCCAGCCGGTGATGGCGACGGGGCAAACTTAGTCGCCGTTCTTGCCGGACCTCCTCCTCTCTCTCGGAAAACCGGTTGTCGACTCTGGTAGCCAGTAGAATGAGATTGTTCAAGGAGGTAAGAAGGTCTCGGGCAGAGAGCACGTCTTTCACCCGACTGGACAGGCCCTTTTTGAAGGTGGCTATTAGAGCGGCCTCATTCCAGTCTAATTCTGCAGCCAGGGTGCGGAACTGGATGGCGTAGTCGCCAACAGAGGAACTCCCTTGAGAGAGATTGAGAAGCGCAGTCTCAGCCGAAGATGCACGGGCAGGTTCCTCAAAGACGGAGCAAAACTCAGCCAGGAAGGTTCTGAGATTGGCAGCATCAGGATCATCTTGGTCCCACAGCGGCGTGGCCCAAGCCAGAACTCTACCCTCCAATAGGCTGATGATGAAAAGCACTTTAGAGCGCTCGGTGGGAAACTGACTACTTAAAAGTTCAATGTGCATGGTGCATTGAGTCAGGAATCCTCTGCACAACTTGGGATCGCCTCCGTATTTACTCAGGAGAGCCAGTCGAAGTCTCGAAGAGGCTGCAGGAGGTGATGAGCGCAGGGCTGTAGTATGCTGCTGTAAGGCGGCCGTCAATTGCTGGATCTGCTGAGACTGTTGCTGGATTTGTTGAGCCTGTTGGGCGACCACCCTGGCTACGTCAAGGACATCAGGCACCTTGCTGGGATCCATGGTTGGAGCCTTCTGTAACGCCTGGAGTCGTGGATCCACTGAACCGTCACTAGCGATGGTATTAACCGCACCAGGGAGCGGAGTCTAAGGGGCCGCTGGTTTTCACCAGAGCCCGCCGCAAGGCGGGATGGACTTGCTGCGGTAGGCGACCCCCAGGTCGCTACCCCTGGCTTGGTTGCTAGTGACAGCAGGCGAGGCGTGGCAGGAGCAGTAGGCAGAAGATAGTGCAGGCAGAGGTCTGTAGGCTTAACCGCAGGTGGCAGGCAGTGCTCAGGAACAATGGGTAAGCAGCGGACAGGGACTAGGGACCGGGACAGCGGACAGGGACTAGGATCAGGGACTGAGGTCAGGAACAACAGGGAGCTGGGCCAAACGCTATGGGAAGCATGTAGAGGCTCCAACACAAGGAACAGGGCATGCTGGGATTTATAGGGAGTGATTGTGTGCATACACCAATTAGGGGCGGACTGGACCTTTAAATCCGAGCCAGCCAGCGCGCGCCCTAGGAGGCGGGGACGCGCGCGCCGGCCGGCACAGACGGAGACAGGAGTGGGGCGAGGTAAGGCGCCCCCCAGGGCCGAACAGGCAGCAGCGCCGGGTCCCTGCACATGGACCCCGGCGGCTGCATGGGGAGGAGAGAGGTCGCGGCGGCCCGGAGCACTGGACGCCGCCGCGGCCGTAACAATATCAACACCAAAATTTTGTACACAGTAGAAAAAACCTTTAATCTTTATAAGTACATTATAATAAAACCAAATATCTACCTAAAAAGAGCAATAGCACTATACTAAGAAAGGAACATCTAATCCATGGATAATTCATATAATAATGAGGTCTGCTATCCCTAGTAACCCACACATGGACGTTACCACAGAGTTACTGCACCCCAACAAAAGTTTCACTACCCACTTCATTAGGGGGAATAATCTAGTATGGGTCTAAGTACAATGTATATATATGTCCCTGGTTAATCAATAAAGCCCTTATTGCTTAGATGTTCCAAACTGCTTCCATGTCTACATAGCATCGTAAGCAGTGAGACTACGCATACCTTTATTGCAATTGTCTAAAACTGCAATTACCTAAATACTATTTCTACTCTAAAGTGTCATAGAGGTGTGGCCAGAGCACTTTTATACACATTAGTGGCCCGGCCATGCCTCCTTGACACTTCAGAGTGGAAATACAAAACATTTCTTTAGGTGATTGTTCTCTCGACAACTACAATAAAGGTATAGATTAGCCTATATAGCTATGTAGCCATGTAATCAGCTTAGGACATCTTTTTTAGCTGACAATTTCCCTTTAATATGATTGTTTGCTCAATGCATCAAATTAATACATACATGTAGGTGATTCTAATCACTCAAACATAGCTTGCATTTGTTTATCCTGGCAAACAGACACAGAAGATACACTCATGCCATATGATCATATTACAGTCAGGTGACCTTTACGGAACCTTGAGAATCCAAATATAAAATATACAGTATATAAATATAAAAGACCCCATAAGACAGCTACTCAATGTGCCCCTTTATTAGTGTATACTCATAAGGGATGTGAATAAAACCAATAAAACTAGTGCTTCAAACCATTTACAAAAATATAATACATTTAAATAGATATAAGTGTAAAGGCATGAGGCATATTTACTGCCAGCTGTGTGAGGGTCTCACCAGTACATATCTTTTATGATCAATAAAATAATGTGCCATATTAATAAAATAGGCTTTAGATAGGTGCTCTGCCAACGATCTTCTTGGCCTAAATGTCAAATGAACCCACTGATTTTGGCAAAACCAGACAGCCATCTAAGAGTTCATTCACATCATGTTTGTGCCCTCAGAGGCAGTATGTCAGAATGGGCTGCTGACACATGCACAGGCAATTGACTTCAATGGCCCAAATGTAGTCAGTCATGGATAGAACATGAAATAATACACAGTCTGAAGCATCTTACTTCCTACACTTCCTACATTTATTCTCAACCAAGCATGCATGTAAATAGGCCTGTTGGCCAAAATAGCTGTCCTTTGACTAGTTTAAGTATGTTGGGTAATGTAAAATAAACACTTATAACGATTAGCAGATATAGTGCTTTACATGCAAGCATGTGTGAACTGTGTCAGATGCGGGAACATTGAGCTCACCACAGAAAGATTGTAAGTAAACAGTCTTGTCATCAATGTCGTACTGGATCAGTAACATTTCCTATTAATCATGAAGATCAGAGGCCCTTAACCAAGCCTATCGGTTTGGTTATTATAGGGCAAGTGCCAGGGCTGCTGTTGGCAGTGTGAAGACAGGGAGAGGGAAGAGCGCAGAAATGCTGTAAGAGTAAGAAGACTGTTATAGGAATCCTAATGAAAGGTGGCACAGTCTATTAAGATGCTCTGTGATGGGACATGGTAATAGTATCTACAATGTTATGATTCACACACTGAGTTATCTGCTTCAATGCTACAATGCAAAGCTTAATGTAAAAGGGAAACCCTACTGGAACATAGAAAATTGTCTGCGGAAAAAGACCACTGGGTCCATCTAGTCTGCCATATTAGTATTTCCTTTCTTATTATCTTAGGATATATATATATATGTTTATCCCAGATATGTTTACATTTAGTCAGGGTATGTTCACACTGAGGAATAGGCGAGGAATTAATAAGGAAAGTTTTTTCTGCTTGAAATTCCAAGCCTATTCCACTGTGACGGAATAGGCGGGGAATTCGAGTGGAATGCAAGTGAAATTCTAATGAAAAGTATAAATTCAAAGCCCCAATGACTTCTTAGGGATTTCTCTAGCAAAATCCACCCAAAAAATTGACATGTGAGTGGATGAGGCGGAAAGCGGATCCGCAATGGAATGTTCCACACACAAATTCCACCGTGTGAACAACATAGCAGAAATCCCATTGAACACAATGGGACATTGCTATGTTAATATTTTACAGGCTGAATTTCCAGCGCAATTCATGGGAAATTAGGTGCGGATTCCGCTTAATCCCTTGCCGATTCCTCAGTGTAGATATCCCTACCATATATGCTGGAAGTTTGTTTACTCTTTCACTAAAGTAAAATTTTCTCACGCTGCTTCTGATCTTTACACCAAAACACTTCCCTTTTGAACCTTATTTAGTCCTTAAATATTTTCAAAGGTTTCAATCTTGTGCCCCCTTTTCCTTCTTTCCTCTAGACTATACAGATTCAAATATTAAAGGAAACCTTTCACCCCAGTACCCGAGGCAGAGCCCGCCCCACCCCCGGTAGAGGCCCCGATACTTACCCCGCCCTGCAAGTCCTGCTCCAAAAGCTTGTCCTGCCACGAAGAAATTGCCGCCTGACTGTCTGCTCACATGATATGTAAATTACAAGATATTAGTCAGATGTCCATAGGAAATCACTGCTCCAGGACAAGGTACAGTAAGTATCTGGGGCTCAACCGGGGGTGCCAGGGTGAAAGGTTTCCTTTAAGTCTTTCCTGATATGTTTTATGCCTGACACCCTGCACCATTTTTGTAGTCCATCTTTGGACCTGTTGTATTTTATCAATATCCCTTTTTAGGTTAGGTCTCCAGAACTGGGCACAATATTCCAGATGTGGTATCTATACAGCGGGATTATTGTGTGAAGAATCGTTATCTCTTTTGATTTTAAGTGATAATCTTTCCGTGTATATGCGGGCAACAATCAAACGGCTAACTAGTGTGTACGAATGATCCTAATTATGATCGTAACTAAAAACTACCATTCCATGTGTTATTGTTAAGCACAGAAAACCCCTTACTCCCTTAAATTGCTGATTATTTTGTTACTACTAATGTCTTATTTATTCTTTATGCGTATTCTATTTATTGTAAAGTAGTGCAGCCAATTCAGGTGCTGTATAAATAAAGGTTATTATTAGAAGTATCATTATCCAACAAAATCTATTAAATAAATAAAATAAGGCAAAAGATTACATAAGTAGGTAAATGCAGTCAAATTAAGTGGGGAATTTAAGACGTTAAGAACTTATCTGCTGTGGGCTACAAAAAGAACCTGGTTAACAAAGCCAGTCATACGTGAAGAGGAAGTATACGTATAGGTACTGTAGATATATGACCCGGGAGTGCAGCATAAAATCAAATATGTTTTCTGTGGATCAGTTTCAGTGTAAATCAATGGGTAAAAATATTGCCTGGTCGGATGATTTCTGTTGAACCATGTTGATGGGAGGCTCAGAACTTGCTACAAGCAACATTAAAGGAGAAGTCCAGCCAATTAAAAAAAAAAAAGTATCTAGCTCTGCCACCTGTAAAGGTCTGTGCAGCTGTGCCTTATTCAGTGCTCGGGGGTGACATGTTTGCATGGCTGCTACGGAACAGGGGGGCGCGGACTCTAGGTCCACAGAATTTATGATTTTGCGCATGGAAAAACGATAAGGAAACCTACACCAGCTCAGAGCTGGCGTAGGTTTCCCTACGTGCGCTCAGGATGTATGTAAAGGCAGCGCGCCTCTACATAAATCTGCGTACTGTCGGCACTGCGGGAACATTTTTAAGCTCGGCACAAAAAACACCGGACTTAATAAGTGTCCCCCTATATGTGTATTTCCTGTACTAAGTGTCTATTAGTAATTTGTATAACTGTTTTTATACAATAACATAGTTTTAAAAAAAAATTTCCGGACTTCTCCTTTAATCAATAGACCTTTCCTGTCAGGTGACTATAGTTCAGATTGGCGGAAGTGGTGCCATGGTATTGGGAATTTGTTAAACCACATAAATATTAACTTTTACATATAAATGTCATCATCACCAATGGTAATAGAAAAACAGTTGTGTTGTGTAGGCCGGAGGAGGTCCAATGTTGAGCAATAAAGAACCCCAACAAAATATAAAACAGGTGGACGTATCACCAGCAAAAAGCACACTGAAAGTATAATAAATGGGGTATAAAAAATCTGTATAGTTTATTTTATTTTTTTAATCCAAAGAAAATAGAAAGAAATAGGGAAAAATAATTGAACATGTGCATATGGGGAAAACATACAAGAAGCATAAATAGGAAAGAAGGCTAGTTCTGCATGTTACAATGGGGGCTGGTGGGCATTATTTTGCGAATATATCATAAACCTTAGAATATTCAAAGAACATGGTAAGTGCAAGTCACAGGGGTTTGAACCTGTTCTGTAGATAGGTTAGGGTTAGGTGCAGTCTCCCCCCTGCTTATTCTTTGCTCTGCAATGAAATGTATAGCATATCCTACCATAACATGCCATTTACATTTTTCGGAGCTAAAGAAATTCATTTCTCTGATGCAGATTCCTTCCATGGTAGAGGCAGTAATCCCTTACAGCAATTGTCTGGTTAGCATGATAAAGAATAATTGTAACTTTCTAATATACCTCTGGTATTCATACCACAAAACTATAGTTTTTGAGTCAGCTTCATAAAGCTAAATAACATGTTACTGAAAAACCTTTGGCACAACATTATAAGGGTAATTGTACAGTAACTATTAAGCAGAGCACATGTTTAAAGAGAAGGCAATGGATATCGACACTCCATGAACATGAAATGATCAAACCTACATCTCCGCCTCCCTATCTTTTATATGATGTCATCTTCCAGACAGCTTAAAGGGGTTGTCCAACAAAAATCTTTTTCTTTCAAATCAACTGACATCAGAAAGTTATATAGATTTGTAATTTACTTCTATTAAAAAATCTCAGGTCTTCCCATACTTATTAGCTACTAAAAGTCATGTAGGAAATTTTGTTTTACTTTCAGTCTGATGTAGTGCTCTCTGCTGATATCTCTGGCCAAGACAGGAACTCTCTAAAGAAGGAATAGCTTTTTATGGGAATCCCCATAGAAAACCTCTCCTGCTCTGCACAGTTCTTGTCTTGGCCAGAGATGGCAGCAGAGAGCACTGCGTCAGACTGAAAATAATGCAGGACATACAACAGCGGATAAGTATGGGAAGACTTGAGATTTTTTAATAGAAGTAAATTACAAATCTATATAACTTTCTGACACCAGTTGATTTAAAAAAAAAAAAAAAGATTTTCACTGGACAACTCCTTTAACCTCTTAAGGACCCATGACGTACCGGCACGTCATGGATCACTGTCACTTAAGGACCCATGACGTGCCGGTACGTCATCCCTTTAAACGGGCGCCGCGGCCGGCCGGGTCCCGATCGGGGGAGATAGCCTGCTATAATACATAGCAGGCCATCTCTCCCTGTCGGCATGGAGGGTTGTTAACCCCCCCCATGCCGACGATCGCCGCTATTGGCTGATAAGCCCATAGCGGCGATCGGAACCTTTCCGGGCCATCGGTGGCCCGATGACCCGGAAAAAAATGGCGGTCGGTGCTGTCCGAGGACGGCACCGACCGCCATTACTGTAAAAAGTAATGGTGGTCACGGTACCACCGTCCCGATCGCCGTGAACGGCCGGCCAGCCGGCCGGCCGTTCACGGCGATCAAAGTCCCCACAAGTAATAAATACCTGCTCCGGACCCCTCAGCTAGGTAGCTGAGGGGTCCGGAGCAGGTATTTGTACATTACTCACCTGTCCCGGGGTCCTGATCGGCGTCTTCCGGGTTCCCGGCGTCCTCTTCATCTTCGGCTTCTTCCGTGAGTCCCGATCGTCTCTTTCCGGCTCCAGCGTCGTCTATTTTCGTATTTTTCCGGCTCCAGCGTCGTCTATTTTCGGATCTTGCGCTCTGCTGCCCCCTAGCGGCTGATAAGTGTAATACACGTATCAGCCACTACAGGGATGTTCAGAATGTAGTAAAAAAAAAAATTTTTTTCCCAATTTTTTTTTTTTGTATTTTCCGCACCCTATCGCCGCTGAGTGTTGATCAGCATCGCACGAAAGTGCGCTGCTAATCAGCAACTCCTCCTTTTTGGCGTAGGGTGTTTTTTTTTTATATCCTACTGCCACGGTCTGCTGATAAGTGCCGAACATAAGTGCGGCATTCATCAGCAACACCATTTTTGGCGTAGGTTTTTTTTGTATACTTACTGTAAAAAACACGTAAAAAAACACTACATTACACCACACTACATTGAATAAAGTTTTACACTACACCACTACATACCCCATATACCAATCCCCATATAAAGATGGCCCCCAGGGTGTTTTCGGTGTCGGACGCATACATTATTATTGCCTCCGACACCGAAACAGCCAGTGAGGATGAATGGGGGGTCCTTCTTTCCTCCATTCATCCTCATCCTCCTCATCATCCAGTGACGTGTCTGGGAGTAGCGTAGCGTACGCTACCCCCCAGACACGTCTTTTCCGCCAGTACCGTCCCAATAAGAGATGACGGTATGGCGTGAAATTCTACAAACTCTGTGAGAGTACCTCAGGGTACACTTACAGATTTAGGGTACGTGCACACTGCGGAATGGCGAAGGATAACCCTTTGTGCATTCCGCAGCTGGCACCCGCCGGCGGACTGATGCAGGGGCGCGTCTCCGCCTGTGTCATAGACTCTATCCTATGCATGGGCGGATTCCATCATCCGTCATTCCATCAACACGTTGGACGCAGAGCGGAATCCGCCCGTGCATAGAATGGAGTCTACGACACGGACGGAGACGTGCGCCTGCATCAGTCCGCCGGCGGGTGCCAACTGCGGAATGCACAAAGGGTTATCTGTCGCGATTCCGCAGTGTGCACGTACCCTTAGAGTGTATGTAGGAAGGGACACTCGAATCCAGCCCCAGATGCCCCCCCCCCCCATCCTCGGAACAAGTGGGAAGATCGTCCGGGAACTGATCATCCCACTGCTGGATAAAGGTCACCACCTGTACGGGGATAACCTTTATACCAGCACCCCCTCTTCCGCTCCCTCGCTGCCCGAGCTACTGTAGCTTGCGGCACGATCCGAACATATCAGAAGTAGTAATAGAGCCCTAATATTTAGCAGCCATGGAGCGGACCCAGCGCTTCTGGATATGTGGGACCCCGTATCGCACCAGGACAACATTTTCCAGGTGACGTCCCCCACACTGGAGAACAGGAGACCCCAGAAGAAGTGCAGAGTGTGGAGTAACAGGGGGATCAGGAAGGACACCATTTACCAGTGTGACACCTGTCCTGATCACCCCGGCCTCTGCATACTGGATCGCTCCAAGGCGCACCACACGTCACTGGAGTTCTACATTATCTAAATTCTGTCCCTTATTCCTATTTCAGGGGTCACGTTGATCCAGGGATTATTCTGATCGCCATTATGGAGTCGGGAAGGAATTTTTCCCCTGTGATGAGGCTACTGTCGTCTGCCTCACGAGGGGTTTTTGCCTTCCTCTGGATCAACACAGGTTGAATTTGATGGACTCCTGTCATTTCCAACCTTATAAACTAATAATTGCCCTAATACCCCCAAATAAATTAGAATTGTCCCTTTTCCCCAGCTAAGTAGGTATGGCCGCCATTCCCATTAGAGGAGGCCATGATGCAATTACAAAGCCTCTGTGCGGCCAGGACAGTAGAAACCCCCCACAAGTGACCCCATTCTGGAAACTACACCCCATAAGGAATCTAACAAGTGGGGCAGCGGGTATATGGCCCCCTGGTGACGGCCACATTTGGGACGTGAAAATGAAAAAAATGGTATTTTTTATTTTCACGGCACATGTCCTACACATGTGCCCATCACTAGTGGGGTCCATATGCTCACTGCACCCCTTGTTAGATTCCTTATGGGGTGTAGTTTCCAGAATTGGGTCACTTGTCGGGGGTTTCTACTGTTCTGGCAGCACAGGAGCTTTGTAATTGCGACATGGCCTCCATCCCCCATTCCAGCCTCTAAATGGCGCTCTGTCCTTTTGGTGACTTGCCCTGTGCCCATATGGCAAATTATGTCCACATGTGGGGTATTTTCGTACTCAGGGGAAACTACCCTACACGTTTTGTGTTCATTTTCTTTTTTAACCCCTTGTGGAAATGGAAAAAAATCAAGGCTAGACCAACATTTAGTGTAATTTTTTTAAAATTTTTACTCTAAATCATTGATCTTGTCTTGATTTTTTCATTTTCACAAGGGGTTAAAAGATAAAAAAAAACACAATGTGTAGAGCAATTTCCCCTGAGTACGGAAATACCCCACATGTGGACATAAAGCGCCATGCGGGTGCAGGGTAAGCCTCCAAAGGGAAGGTGCGCCATTTGGTTTTTGAAGGCTGGATTTGGATGGAATGGATTTCGAGGGGCCATGTTGCATTCAAAAGGCCCCTGTGTTGCCAAGACAGTTAAACCCCCCACAAGTGACCCTATTATGGAAACTACACCCCTCAAGGAATGTAACAAGGGGTGTAGTCAGCATATGGACCCCACTGGTGACGGGCACAAATGTGGAACAATGTGGCGTGAAAATGAAATATTAAATTTTTTACACTATAATGTTGGTCTAGCCTTGAATTTATCATTTTCACAAGGGGTTAAAAGAGAAAAAAACACACAAAATGTGTAGAGCAATTTCCCCCGAGTCCGTAAATACCCCATATGTGGACATAAAGCGCCATGTGGGTGCAGGGCAAGCCTCCGAAGGGAAGGAGCGCCATTTGGATTTTAGAGGTTGGATTTGGCTAGAATGGATGATGAACGCCATGTCGCATTTACAGAGCCCTTGTGCTGCCTAAACACTGTAAACCCCCCACAAGTGACCCCATTCTGGAAACTACACCCCTCAAGGAATCTAACAAGGGGTGCAGTGAGGATATGGACCCCTGGATGACGGGCACATTTGTGCCATGAAAGTGAAAAAAATGAAAATTTTCACTTTCACGTCACATTTTTCCACATTTGTGCCCGTCACCAGTGGGGTCCATATGCTCACTGCACCCCTTGTTAGATTCCTTGAGGGGTGTAGTTTCCAGAATGGGGTCACTTGTGGGGGGTTTCCAGTGTCTTGGCAGCACGAGGGCTCTGTAAATGCGACATGGCCCTTGAAATCCATTCCAGTGAAATCCAGCTTCCAAAAGCCAATTGGCGCTCCTTCCCTTTGGAGGCTCGTCCTGCGCCCGCTTGGCACTTTATGTCCACATGTGGGGTATTTCCGTACTCGGGAGAAACTGCGCTACATGTTTTGTGTTTTTTTTTTCCTTTTATCCCTTTGTGAAAATGAAAAATTGAAGGCTAGAACAACATTTTAGTGTAAAAAATACTTTAGTCTTTTTTCAAGCCATATTGTTTGGAAAATCTGTGAAGCACCTGTGGGGTCCAGATGCTCACCGCACCCCTTGTTACATTCCTTGAGGGGTGTAGTTTTCTAAATGGTGTCCCTTTAGGGGTGTTTTTTAGGTTTTGGCACCCCAGAGCCTCTGCCAACCTGAAGTGGTACAGTCAAAAATGACCAAAAAATAACGGAGCCATTGAAATTCACTAGGCGCTCCCTTATATCTGAGGCTTGTGGTTGCGTCAAATAGCGCAATAGGGCCACATATGGGGTATTTCTATAAACTGCAGAAATGGGGCAATCAATATTGGGGTGCATTTCTCTGGTAATAGGTTTATAATTATGAAAAATATTGGATTACAATAAAATCTCTGCACAGAAAATTAAAATTTTCAAATTTCTTACACACTTAGCTTTTATTTCTGTGACTCCCCTAAAGGGTTAAAAAACTTTCTGGATGTGCTTTTGCAGAGTTTAGGGGGTGCAGTTTCTGAAATGGGGTGCTTCGTGAGGCTTTCTAACACACAGTCCCCTCAAATACACTTTAAACCTGAACAGTTCCCTAAAAATATCTGATTTTGAAATTTTACTGAAAATTTGGAAATTTGCTGCTAATGTTTTAAGCTTCCTATTGTCTAAAAAAAATGAAATATAGTTTAATAAATGCCGCCAACATAAAGTAGACATGTTGCTAATGCTATTTAATATATAATTTATGTGGTATAACCATTTTCTGTATAAGCAGAAAAGTTTTAAAGTTGGAAAAATGCATTTTTTCACAATTTTTCACGCTATTTTGGGTTTTTTCATAAAGATTCGTTATAAGTATCGACTCCAATTTACAAGAAATGTGAAGTACAATATGTCACGAGAAAACAATCTCAGAATCAGCCGGATAGGTAAAAGCATCCCGAAGTTATTAATGAATAAAGTGACACTGGTCAAATTCATAAAATTTGCTCCGGTCCTTAAGGCCATTTCAGGCTCTGTCCTTAAGGGGTTAAAGATGCCCTAATTGTCCACCTAAGGCTAGGTTCACACTGCGTTTTCAGCATCCGTTTAACGGATCCGTTTTTTTAACGTCCAGAAAAATAGGGTCAGCAACGTTTTTTTGTCCGTTTTGGTCCGTCAAAAAAAACGGATCCGTTTTTTTTATAATGGAAGTCAATGGAAAAACGGATGCACACAAATGAATCCGTTTTTTGCAATCCGTTTTTCATGCGTTTTTTGCAAAAAACGGATGCGTTAAACGGATGCTGAAAACGCAGTGTGAACCTAGCCTAATCTTAATTTGAGATCTAGTTAAAAGGATAGTGACTATAATGTTCTATGGTTCCTTCTTCTCTTCTCCTTACACCAGCACACCTGTAGAGGGTCATTGCTGCGGCCAACAATAAGCCCTTCTTTCCCAGCCATCAATAATGTGTGTAAAGGCTTACTTGTGTGCATGGTCCATGAGATATGCTGAATTGCTTGTTATAGTGGTTTTCTGAGTCTAGATAACAAACCCTTCTCTGGCTTTTTCTCAGTTGACCATGTAGTGTCTGAGTTGTGTTTCCTCCAATATTTGTTGGCAATACTTGTTTTCTCTTATTAAAGGCCAGGCTAAAGCCTGCTTCAAAAGTAGCTTTCAAAATAAATTCTTGTTGACCAAGTACTGAAAGCGAGAAGTGTTCACTTCAGACGCTGGAGTTGGGCGTATGCTATATACTGCACAGCACGTTCTAATAGCACCGAGCAGATCATCGCCCTGAAATGTTTACTAACCTCAGACCTGGGGAAGTTTGCCCACTGCACCAGACAGATGTGAGCTGTCAGGGAAGAGTTATGAGCTTAGCCTGGAAATATTCCATTCTGACTATCAATTATACAAAGCCCCTCCTGCCACCATACTCTCTGCAGGTTTACATCCATCCCTCTTAATAACTTCAAAGCCAGAGGCAAACTGAGGAACGGGCCACTACTCAGAGAAGTAACTGCCTTAACTCTTTGTGTTCTAAAGATGTCATTTTATTCTTTACATGTGCCATTCAGCCTGGATAATATCACTGACTAAAGGAAAAAAAAGCTAAGGCTGGGTTCAAACTGTTTTTGCTAATTTTTGATGTTTTTCCATTGACTTCCATTATAGAAAAAAACGGATCAAAATGTCAACAAAATTTAACGTTAACAAAAATGTAGTCAACCTCATTTTTCTGTCCGTTAATTAAAAAAAAAAAAAAAAACAGATCCGTGTTGTTTTTCATAATAAAAGTCGGTGGAAAAACTGAACACAATTGCATCCGTTTTTCGATACATTTAAAAAAAGAGGGAAAAGCAGATTGCAAAACTGTAGTGTGCACCTACCCTACCCTATTCTATGTAATGTATGTAATAGGGCCCTTAGAATATGTTTACCCACTTTTTATTTTTTGAATTTACTTTGTAGCAAATACACATATCACAGATATAATGCAGAACAACGTTTAGTATCGGAACAATCATTCCATCTTCCTAAAACATCTGCCAAAGAAATTAAAGGAAATTATTTTGATTAATGGCATAGGTTTTCCCAAATACGTAGGAAAAAATGGTCAAATCACCAACAGAAAAAGTCCCAGTTCAAATTACAAATTTGTAAAAAGTACAAATTACTGTTCCCTGGATTTAATGACGACGGAATTCTTTGAGGCTTGGACATCACTGATAATCAACAATATCATACGTCAAACCAATTCCAATTTACTCAAAATGCGAGGAAGGATCAAATTTGCAGTTTGAAGCCTTGTCTTGGACAAATTTTTTCAATTTCCAGTGTAGCTTTTCATTTAAATTAAAATCTGTAGTGTTGACTAGCCATGTCAGTATGCCTTTCCATAATAAAGACTTGACTGTTGAGGTAATTATTGCCATCTTCTCTTGACCTTCATGATATGGGAGTAAAGGTAATTAAAATAATCAAGGAAATGTGTTTTTTTTTTTACATGTGTCATTACAATGGAACCAAACAAAGGTACAAGCTTAAAGCGACTCTGTACTCACAATCGGCTCCCCCTCCCCCCCAAACGGCTTGTACTGTTGGCTGGCTGCTGTTAATCCAAGATCTGTCCTGGGGTCTGTTTGGCAGGTAATAGATTTATTGCCCTAAAAAAAAACTTTAAAAAACTTGCAACCTTGTGTCAAATTGGCGTGGCTTAGAGAGTCTGTGCCCTGGGCCTGCATTACCCTCCATCCCTCCTCCCCGCCCTCTTCACCATTAGCAATGCCCCGGGCAAGATTTCTCTTATTCATCCCTTGTCTGAACACGGCACGTGCTGGATTGTTAAGGCACATGTGCAGTGTTTAGACAAGTGATGAATAGGAGAAATCCAGCCTGGAGAATTCCCAATGGTAAAGTGGGCGGGAAGGAGGGATGGAGAGGCAATGCAGGGCTAGGGTACTCTAGGTAACACGAATTGGACACAGAGCTGCAAGTTTAAGGGTGCCTTCACACCTACCGGATCCACAGCGGATCTCACTTCTGCGGATTCGAAACGAGAACCGCTGCGGATCCGGTATCAATTCACCCCTATGATAGCACATATTCGCAGCGGGATTGACATCCCGCTGTGAATATGTGCTTTAACTCCCTGGTGCCCGCAGCCCCGCCGTCGCATCCCCCCCATCCCGGCCACATCCCCCCATCAGCCCACCCCCAGCCCGATCAGCTGAGCCGGAGCCGGGAGCCTCACTGCAGCCGCGCTGCCGAGCAGGTACTGCATGCTCTCAGCGGCGGGCCGGAGATGGGCTGATGGGGGGATGTGGCCGGGATGGGGGGATGCGGCCGGGATAGGGGGGATGTGCCGCCGCCGGGGATGGGGGATGCGACGACAGGGCTGCGGGCACCAGGGAGTTAAAGCACATATTCACAGCGGGATGTAAATCCCGCTGCGAATATATGCTATCATAGGGGTGAATTGATACCGGATCCGCATCGGTTCTCTCTTCGAATCCGCAGAAGTGAGATCCGCTGTGGATCCGGTAGGTGTGAAGGCACCCTTAAAGTTTTTTAGGACAAATGCTGCATTACCTGCCGAATGGACCCCAGGACAGATCTTGGATTAAAAGCAGCTATCTGAAGGTACAAGTAGCACAAGTGATGTCATGCAGATCCCACTGTTATTCGTTTCATCTCGATCTGCTGCGTCATTTTTTAATTATAGATTTAAAATCCAATATGTAAATTAGCTGGTTTGGTGCACTGTAGGCGTTTCCCAGCTCCTCAGTCCACCGGCCCTCCTGCTTGCCAGCTTTTTCTGTGCTGCCGATTTATGCATATACATAAAGTAGTGAAGTCTTCTTCCGTGGCTGTTAGCACCAGGTATGGCAAGGGCAGTCAGACAGATATAGACAGACAGTGAGCCCTGGCTGTTCCCACCCTGTGTCCCAGCCTACTTGCCTCAGTCAGCCCTAGGCAGCTGCGGACAACCACGAAGGCGGTCCCTGCACTAGTGTAAGTGGAACACAGAACACAGACAGACAAACACAATAAAGCGTAGTGAACAGTCCGGGTCAGTAACGGCGGGCAACAAAGGTACAAAAAACAGAGACAGTCAAGGGTCAGGCAATACGGTCAAGACAGGCGGTGAAACTGGGAAGTCAGGAAACAAGCGATGGGTCAGAAAACAAGCAAAAGGTTAAAGTACTATAAGCCAAAGCAAGCTAGCCTAGCAAAGAACACTGATAGCCAGCACTGTCTCAGTCCTGATCGGAACAGCTCCTGATCCACCACACAGTTCACCTGCACAGCAGCAGGTTAACCCTGCAGCTGCCAAGGCATAACAAGCATGACAGGTGGGGCTTAACAAACCTAAAATAGACCTGTGTTCAGACAGGGTTCTGGAACTGCACAGAAACACCAACTCATCATCTTCTCAGCTGCAGAGGCCTAACTGAGGAGCGCCAGTCCTAACAGTGGCTCAGATCCCAGGCTCTGTTACTGCACATGTGCGGTATCTGGGCTAGATAAGAAGACATCACTACTGGCCAATGTAGCTTGGCAATATATCATTAAATATTACTTTCACTTTCATATTACTTCTCTTTAGCCCAATGTAATTTTAGAGTAAGCTTTCATTGTCTTCTATATGTAAATCACATATATGATATGTAAGTTTTATTCAGGCGGTTTCTTATACAGTTCTTTCACAAACACTGATTTTTATTTCCACCTGTCTATTTTCCATTTGCTATGTTCTGTATTTGCAGTGTCAAGGGCATTTTGCTTTGATTTTTCTATACTGATTGCTTCTTTGTCTATTTGCATGTTTTCCTTTTATAACTTTAATGTTTTATTGGATTGGTTAGTTGGGAAGATCATAGGACAACAAATAAGAATAAAAGAAATTTCCTATATATATAACCATCTGGGGCTGAGCGGTAGTGTGGGGTTTTTTAAGCCGGAAAAAATGGCAGGAAGAGCTGGAGAAAAATGACAGTTGTGACTGGCCAACCATTTATAAGAATATTAAAAAGGTGTCAAGGTCGGGAGACCACCAGCTTGTGCAATTTAATATAGTTCACCGCCTATACTATACACCGGTGTTTCTGTATAGGATAGGTGGGAGAACGAATAGTGACTACCCTAGATGCGGGGAAAAGGAGGCGGGATTTGTTCATTTGTTATGGGCATGTGTAAAAATCTTTCCGTTCTGGTCTCATGTTCTTCAAGAAATAAAGTTTAAGGTAGGGGCAGTGATCCCTAGAACGGTGCAGTTTGCTCTGCTAGGGGACACTGTAGGAATTGAGATCAGGAAGGATTGTGTCAAAACTATGTTAAGATTAACCTTTTAAGCCAAACTGTTGCTAGTAAAAAAAATGGATAGCAAGGGAGGCTCCTGAAGTAGGGGAATGGGAGAGATGTGTGGGGAGGGGAGGGGGAGGACATTAAATAGAATTTTTTTTTTTCTTCCAGCGGACAGGGATCACGGATGGGGAAGGGTAGAGGGTATTAATATAATGTATTTTTCGGAATGGGGGAAAATTGGGGTTTGTGTATTATATTTTTGTATGAGATGTTGTTCTTTTTCTTTTTATGTTTGGAGATATACAAAAATTTTTAATAAAGTTAAATTAAAAAAAAAACTTTAATGTTTTATGTACACTTAAATAGCATTATACACAAAGCCGACTGACAACAATCAACATTTTTTGAGACACTCTGATAGCACTTAACCTTATAACTGTGGAGTAATTTGTAATTTTAAGACTGTCCCTTTTACCATTATGAATAGCAACAGCTATGCTACACATGTTGATACCCAATATTGTCAGAAATAACACCTAATATTGACTAAGAGTGCTGGTGCCCAAATACCGTAGGTTGCTACTACTTTCCAGCTCTGTCTTCTTATAAAACTGTATCCTTAGTATCTGCCTAGCCTCAGCATCTTCTTTAGGGAATTCATCAGAGAAAATGACTTTACCCCAGTTCTCAGCAGTCCACTCTCTGTACCTTTTGCAAAATATCAGTCTGTCCCTGATGTTTTTTCTGGAGAGAAGTGGCTTCTTTGCTGCCCTCCTTGAGACCAGGCCTTGCTCCAAGAGTCTCCGCCTCACAGTCCCTGCAGATGCACTCATACCTGCCTGTTGCCATTCCTGAGCAAGCTCTGCACTGCTGGTAGCCTGATCCCGCAGCTGAAACATTTTTAAGAGATGGTCCTGACGCTTGCTGGTCTTTCTTGGGCACCCTGGAGCCTTTTTGACAACAATGGAATCTCTCTCCTTGAAGTTCTTAAAGGGGTTATCCAGCATGGGGGCTATTTTTAGCTCTGGCCGGGGAGGAGGTAGCTGAAAGAAAAGACGTTCACTCACCAGCTCGTTTCCAGCGGCGGCTCCCGCATTGCGGCGCTCCAGTGCCCGGTTCCCGGACGCTTCCGGGTGTCTGACTTGGGCCCGAGACGTGACGTCTTAGGTCCACTCAGCCACTCCTTTTAAAGTGTCCAGTGGTGTTATTCTTACCGTATCATGACAGATTGATCTCCAGCCCTGTCCTCATCAACACCCCACCTGTGTTAATGGAGCAATCACTGACGCAATGTTAGCTGGTCCTTTTAAGGCAGGGCTGCAATGATGTTGAAATGTGTTTTGGGGGATAAAGTTCATTTTTTATATCATCACTTCATCACTTTTTATAACATTCTGGAGTATATGCAAATTGCCATTTTAAAATCTGAAGCAGTAGACTTTGTAAAAATGTATATTTGTATCATTCTCAAAACTTTTGGCCATGACTTTACTTGAGAACTTGATATAATTTGGAATGCTTTCATGACTTTTTAGCATTTAGACACATGGATAGAATTAAATGGCTTATCACTCCCCCACTTTTACCCTGACTCCTTCTTGTCCAATTACTGCTCTCTAGTTTTGTTTTGTTCTTATTCTCTCTTGTTTTCACTCCCTATATCAATATTGTCTGACTTCTCTACTAATGCTAAAAGCAAATTTTGAACAGGGTCTGTGGGCCCTCCCCGCCCTGGAGCCGAATATATATTCGTGGCTAACCTTTATATACACTTCTGAATACATATATGGTTATACATGTTCCTTTTATTATGTACGCTGACGGCGAGTGTTGGCTGTTGGCTTCTGCTGTACACTGTTCATTATTTTGGTGAAAATAAAGAATTAAAAAAAAAGAAGAATTAAACGTCTTACAGAGGCAGTGTGACAGCTCGTCCTTAGTTTTCATAATTGGTTTATTGCACAGTTTTTGACATCTCTGCTTAATGTCACCATAGAAAACCCTTTCAGCAAAAGGGATTTTTTTCATTTCTCATTTTAATACACTTCATTGCATAGTTACATAGTAAGGTTAAAATAGACACTTTAATAATTGCTTTCTTACTTCAATGGTTTCGGTGCTTTGATTGCTAGGTTATTGTACACACTGGGAGAAAGAAAAAAAATTAGTTGGTCATCAAAAATTTTAGGTTGAACAACTCCACTATAATGATGACCACATGTATGTTCTTGTATATTTGATCAT
Organism: Dendropsophus ebraccatus; assembly: GCF_027789765.1. NCBI lineage: Eukaryota > Metazoa > Chordata > Amphibia > Anura > Hylidae > Dendropsophus > Dendropsophus ebraccatus. The sequence goes on along the minus strand of NC_091462.1, from coordinate 45,654,409 downwards.
CTTGATTTCAAATTTATTATTATCAGAGCCTGCTCAGCCATTCACGGGCCTTGGCGTTGATTGGCTGAATGGGCTGTCGCCCCCAGATGGGTCTGTCTCGGAAGTGGAGGCAGGATTGTCTCAGCTGGGACCTGAACATGCTGTTGGAGCAAATCAGTAAATCGGGGAAAGGTAAATATAGGTGGTTTGTTGTTTTGTCAACCATGTGCAGCAGTATATGAGCAGGGCCATTTCTAGTGGCGGGCGGGCCGGGTGACCGCACGGGGTACCGACAGCTAGAGGGGGCACTGGTGGCACCCCCTGGACCTCACTTAGTGGTGCGCACCCCTGCCCTGCCGTTCACCCGCCAAATCATCTGCCCCATATGCCCCATCACCTGCCCAGATAACCCCCACCTGACTGGCAGCCCCGCCCCCTGGGACCACACTCAGCTGCTCAGCACCTGCCAGACGGCACCCACACACATCTTGTCCCTCCAGCAGGCACAGTGATATGAAGTAATTGTGCCTGCTGGAGGATCCATCCTGTTCCTCGCAGACTGGAAGAGAAGAGGAGAGAGGGACCCGCCAGACTAAGGGGAGTATAATGCTTATTGTGTGTGTGTGTGTGTTTGGCGAGCAGGGGGTGGGAGCAGCATTACTATGGGGCAGAACACGGGGGATTATTACAATGGGGCAAAGCACAGGGGGGATTATTACTATGGGGCAGAACATGGAAGGGGGGAATATTACTGTGGGGCAGAAAATTGGAGGGAGGATTATAACTATGGGGCAGAACATGGGAGGGGGTATTATTACTATGGGGACAGCACAGGGGGATTGTTACTATGGGTACACATCTTAGGGGGGATTATTACTATGGGGACAGCACAGGGGGGATTATTACTATTGGGGAAACTACACTATGGGGACATTATTACTATATGGGGGTACAGAAGGGGCCATTATTACTATATTGGGCAAAGCAGGGGGCATTATTACTATATGTGGGCACAGCAGAGCAGGCTGTCCAGCTGCCCAATATCAGCAGGAATACAGTTTTTCAGCTAGCAATGCGCCCACCAACAGGCATAAATAATGATTTTAAAGACTTGTCTTGGTCTTTAAAAATCTGACTGTGTTGCACAATATGATTTATGATGAGTAACTTTCCCCTTAAGATTTTATAGAGAAGTTCAGAGTATCTTATCTTCTTTGCACAATTTTACTTTAAAACTTGAACTTCACTTTCTTCAAACTTGAACTTCACTTTCAGGCATATTAATTTTGTTTGATTTATGCAACTAGTTTTTTGAACTTCGAACAACAATTTTCTTTTTTTTTTTCTTATTTTCTTGTTTCTACTAGAGGCATACACCTTTGTCATACATGTTTAACAGATATTTAAGGCTCTAATACACACACAGATTTTCTGACAGATATTTAACAGATTTTTTTTAGTTTTTCCTTTATGACCTGTTCTCTGATTATAGCCTGTTCTGGCTTTGGCTTTAACGATCTGTCAGATAAATCTGTGTGTGTAATAGGGTCCTTACAATAGGCTACTATGTTTGGCAATGCTGCTTCTGTTTCTGTTGTATTCCATATATTTTTAGCTGGATAGGATAGCCCAGATCTCCTCACTATTCTGCATAGCAAAAAATGGATTTTCTATATGAAAAGTATAAGGTGACAAATGGGGACAGACAGCATTGGATGATGTAAAATTGTGTCTGTTTTGTCAGTTTTTTCCTAAATTTTTCTGTTACGAAATAACAACAAAAAATAAGGAAAAAGAAAATATCCATAAAAAAAATTGTCACAGGAGAGAACCATTGTTTAGATGTCTCTGTCTAAACATTAAATATGAGTGAACGTTGAGCATGCTCGTGTTTGTGCGAACCCGAACTCAATGGTCATGCAGGGCTGCATTGTTAATGAAGTCCTTGCAGCCCTTGCTTTATATAGAAAATAATAAAGATGATGCTTACCTCTCCCCCACACTCCCCCTTCTCTACAGTGACAAGCTGCTCATCCAATCACTAACTAAGATGGGAAAGCACCGTGGCCAGTGATTGGCTGAGCGGGCTGTCACTGCAGAGACAGGTTTGGAAGTGCAGGAAAAAGGCAGGAGGACACGAGGGAAACATGGAGAGCATAACTATATGTTTATTATTTTCTACTCTCTTTCATCAGCTGTCGGCTGCACATCAACTTTTACACGGAGTGATGCTTGGCTGGCAGCCAATGATTTTCAAACTTGTTAAACTACAACGATCAGCCGATGAGCGAATGATTGCTGAATGCTTGGCTTATCATTGACTTCATTAGACTGAGCAATATTGTGTCAGAATCAGTCTGGTTCGGCAGATAATAGCTCTGTGTAATAGGGCCCTAAGTCAACTATTGTGCAGGTCAATGCATCTGCATCAACATATGCAGTAATGTGTGGCAGAGGAGCGTACTACTAGAGCCCTCATCTGAAGGTACAACTCACTGTAAGGAGTCAATAGTTTCCATTAATCACACTATGATGGGAGGAAACAGCAGCCGATGAGCGGACTGAGAAATTGGCACAAAAATAAACCTCATAAACCAGAAAAGTTTCATAAAGAGAGGTTTCAGCAAGTTGTACAAGGAGGGTGGAACTGTAAAACATAACCAGGGGCTTGAATAAGAGCCAGACGGAGAAGCAAAGTTAAGTAAGAAGGATAGCTACAATGTGAAAAATCATCAGTGAAAACATGCCTAGATGCCTAAAGTCATTTGATATATTTTGTATTGGCCATGTTCTTCTGTAAGCATTGTATTACATTACTTTTAGTGATTAACCTAATTGTGTCACACATGTATTTAATCATCGGTGTGATCCACACTACTAGGCCGCAAAAGAAATCCACTAATTTAAAGTATAAAAATAGCCCTAAAGTACTGTGTGAAATATACCTTTTTTATATCTTTTCACACCATATTTTGAGCATCCAGCAAAGTATTCATTTTCCTATTTGTTGGATCTATCCAAAAATGTTTGCAAAACTAGATACCTTCCTAGACATATCAATCTAAAAACATATCTGTCCTAACATATCGTTATTGTCTTGTTATAGAAGTCTATGTATATGTTAAAAGCATGTTACAAGGATCTATCTTCTCTTGTCCAGAAAAAAAGAAAGTGTAGTTTGAAAAGAACCTTCCATATCCTACACTAAACTATAGCCTTTCGAAAAAACAGACAGTACAATATTATAGTCTTCATTAAAATTCTTGTATGTAGTATTGGTGTATTTTGCTTAGTTGCTTCTATTATAGTGCTGTACAGAAAGCCCTAAAGTAACCATCAAGGCTGCCTAGTACTTCAAAAGAATCCTTCTAATTCTAATGTATGTCCTAGAGAGAAGACAAAAATGTTGGTATCACTTTGGGTTCACACTACGTCAATTTCAGTCAGTATTGTGGTCCTCATATTGCAACCAAAACCAGGAGTGGATTAAAAACACAGAAAGGCTCTGTTCACACAATGTTGAAATTGAGTGGATGGCCGCCATTTAATGGCAAATATTTGCTGTTATTTTAAAACAACGGCTGTTATATTGAAATAATGGCAGTTATTTACCGTTATATGGCGGCCATCCACTCAATTTCAACATTGTGTGAACAGAGCCTTTCTGTGTTTTTAATCCACTCCTGGTTTTGGTTGCAATATGAGGACCACAAAACTGACTGAAATATACGTAGTGTGAACCCAGCCTATCATAAAGTTACCTATACACAAGAGGGGATACTGTAGATTTAATCAGGATTGGGTGATGATTGTACCTATATGGGGCCTTCCAACTCCCCTGTAAGCAGAGGTGGAGGAAAAAAAGAATGAGGCAGGGTGGATTTTTACATGCCTGATACTTTATTCCAATCTAAGATAAACCAACACCAGGGGATTAAGATAGCTGAGTATTTTCTCTTCCCATATAAAAATACAAGCACATTTAGCTGATGTTGATGAGAAATGTATAATTACAAGGTCTGTAATGTATGTGTTAACCTTAAAGAAGAAGTTCAGCGAAAATGTTTATTAAAGTATTGTATTGCCGCCCAAAAGTTATACAAATTACCAATATACACTTATTATGGGAAATGCTTATAAGGTGCTTTTTTCCCTGCACTTACTGCTGCATCAAGGCTTCACTTCCTGGATAACATGGTGATGTCACGACCAGACTCCCAGAACTGTGCGGGCTGTGGCTGCTGGAGAGGATGATGGCAGAGGGATGCTTAGTGTCCCTCCAGTGCCCTGTTTCCCTCAGTGTCCCCTTGCCATCATCCTCTCCAGCAGCCACAGCCCGCACAGCTCTGGGAGTCGGGTCGTGACATCACCATGTTATCCAGGAAGTGAAGCCTTGATGCAGTAGTAAGTGCAGGGAAAAACGCACTTTATAAGCATTTCCCGTAATAAATGTATATTGGGGATTTGTATAACTTTTGGGGGCAATACAATACTACATAATTTTTTTTGCCAGACTTCTCCTTTAAGTGACAAGCACAGGTCAGAAGGAACCTAATATTTTACCCATAGTAGGGCATTTTCATACATAGCCCCATCCATCCATCCTTAAATACAGTGCACTTGTCCTGTCCTCTTTGCAAAAAAGCAACCACAAAGTATAATGTCTTCATGGTTGGGACTGTGTTCTTGGAGTTGTACTCATCCTCCTGCTTCCTCCAAACACAGTGAGTGGAGATGATACCAAGAAGTTCTATTTTGGTCTTATGACCTCCGGATCATCCAAATGGTCATTGGTGAACTTCAAATGGACCTGGATATGTGCTGGCATGAGCAGGGAGACCTTGTATCCCCTGCAGCATTTTAATCCATGACAGCGTAGTGTGTTCCTAACAGTAATCATTGAGGCTGTGGTCCCAGCTCTTTTAAAGTCAGTGACCAGGTCCACCAGTGTAATTCAGGGCTGATTCTTGACCTTTTTCAGAATCATCCTTAGGGTCCATTTAAACATAAAGATTATCTGACAGATTATCTGCCAAAGATTTGAAGCCAAAGCCAGAAACAGACTATAAACAGAGATCAGGTCATAAAGGAAAACCTGAGATTTCTCCTCTTTTCAAATCTATTCCTGGCTTTGGCTTCAAATCTTTGGCAGATAATCTGTCAGATATTCTTTCTGTGTAAATGCACCCTTATGCTACGTTTACACGGAACGATTATCGGGCGAATTTTCGCGATAGCGATCGAATTCGAACGATAATCGTACGTGTAAACGCTGCGAACGATCGATAAATCGTTCATTTTGATCTTTTAACATGTTCTTCTTCACAAAAAAATCCCCGATCGTTCCGTGTAAACAGTCGTTCACTGATTTTACCTTTGTGCGAGATAGGCTTAAGCGATCGCAAAACGATCGCAAAACAAATTTTCTGTACGATATATTGTTACATCTAAACGCTGATCGTTATAAAAAAAATTGTTACTTCGAAATCGTTAATCGTACGATCGGGCCAATAATCGCCTCGTGTAAACTTAGCATTAGGGTTCATTTACACAGAAAGATTATCTGACAGATTATCTGCCAAAGATTCGAAGCCAAAGCCAGGAACAGACTACAGGTCATAAAGGAAAGCCTGAGATTTTTCCTCTTTTCAAATCCATTCCTGGTTTTGGCTTCAAATCTTTGGCAGATAATCTGTCAGATAATCTTTTTGTGTAAATGCACCCTTATGCTACCTTTACACGGAACGATTATCGGGCGAATTTTCGCGATAACGATCGAATTTGAACGATAATCGTACGTGTAAATGCAGCGAACGATCGAACGACAAGCGAGAAATCGTTCATTTAGATCTTTTAACATGTTCTGAAATTGTCGTTCGTAGAAAATTTGCCGATCGTTCCGTGTAAACAGTTGTCGCGTGATAGTCCGGCCGCCCACCGCCTGCAGCCCCGTGCGCAGCCCCGCCCGCCGCCCGGCCCCCCTCATCCGCAGCCCCCTGCGCCGACTCGATCGCCACCCCCACCGCTGCCGTGCATTGATTGGCTGAAGAGATGAGCCGGGAATTTCAAACGGCTCCTCTTCAGCCAATCAGAGCCGTGGATTGCAAAGACCTGCTACACAGAGCAGGTAACGTATGCTCGTGGCCGGGGCGGCATGGGGCGATCGGATCGGCGGCGGGGGGCCATTGGAGCGGGGGGGGCGATCGGAGCGGCAGCGGGGGTGATTGGAGCGGGGGTGGCGATCGGAGCGGTGGGGGTGGCGATCGGAGCGGCGGGGGGTGGCGATCAGAGCGGCGGGGGTGGCGATCGGAGCAGCAGGGGTGGCGATCGGGGCTGCGCAGAAGGCTGCGGTTGAGCGGAGGGCCGGGCTGCGGGCACGTCATCGCAAAACGATTGCAAAACGATTTTTCCATACGATAAATCGTACCGTCTAAACGCTGATCGTTATAAAAAAAAATTGTTACTTCTAAATCGTTAATCGTACGATCGGGCCAATAATCGCCTTGTGTAAACTTAGCATTACTCTATGAGGCGAGATCTTGCATGGGGATGCAGACCTAGGAAGACTATCAGTCATCTTGTGTTTCTTCTACATTATAATAATTGCGCCAACAGCTGTTGCTTTCTCATGAAGCTGCTTGCCTATTATCCTGTGGCCTCTCCCAGCCTTGTCCAGGTCTATAATTTAGTCCCAGGTGTCCTTAGTCAGCTCTTTGGTCTTTGCCATGGTGGAGAGGTTGCAGTGTGATTGATTGAGTGTGTGGACAGGTGTTTTCTTTATACAGGTAATGAGTTAAAACAAGTGCAATTAATACAGGTGCAGAGTAGGAGGAGCTTCTTAAAGAAAAACTAACAGGTCTGTCAGAATCAGAATTCTTGCTGGTTGAAAGGTGTTCAAATACTTATTTAATGCAAAGTAAATGCAAATTAATTGTTTAAAAATTATGCAATGTGATATTTTGGAATTTTTGTTATACATTCTGTCTCTCCCAGTTGAAGGGAACCTACGATAAAATTCAGGACCTCTCCATTCTTTTGTAGGTGAGAAATCTTGCAAAATTGGCAGTGTATAAAATACTTATTCTGCCCACTGTATATATCCTGCATACAACCATTATCTGAGATTCAAAACAGATTCAAAGCTGCACCATTACCAATGCCAATCATTTGTGCCCAGGTCACAGGGTCATGAAGAACTGTATGAACTATTCACTCACATAGTAATTTTATATTCCCTAAGCTATTTCATAGATAATTCATAAACCTTCACTGTTTTTCTTTGGTGATATATTTCCGTAATGGATGTCACCACTTAAGTCTCAGCTCATGTACCTTGCACGCTTGACGTGGGGTTTCATTGGGTGGATCCCTAGTATTTATTGACATGTCCTCACTTCTTTCGATGAGCACACTCTTTTCCATAAGTAAAAGCACACACCACACCCAGTTTTTGGTAGTTTATCCAGGTTTCCCAAGTAAACAGAGATCTGGGTCTGTAGGAGTCAGGAAGAAGTCACCAGAAAAAATACATATAGTATATTGGAACTGCTACTTATGAGTTAGCTGATCCCAATAAATCAGCATCACAGGATACACCTGATGAATATAACAGCTAAAAAATCAGGATTACAGTCTATGATTTGACAAAATAGTTTACGTTGATGCTTGATTCCTGACTCTCCTCTTACAAGAAAAAGTCAGGGGAACAATGGATTGGATTTCAACATGCCTGATTCTTTGTTCTTGCTTGAACCAAGCAACTGTCACAGTCAATGGCTTAATCCCCTCTTAAGAATGTTTGCATGCTGAGTATGGGGGGCTTCGGAGGAATAGCTGTTGATTTAAAGTCCATCAGATAGCAGTGCTGCACTCTAAAACCTGTTGATGGCTCTATATAGAGAACTGGAAGAGGAGTGTAATGATAGGAAAATGTGTTGCAATGTTAAATTATGAGACCGTTAGAGGTATCAATTGCTCAAAGCCGAAAGTTCTGGTCACAATGGGAGAACCCAACTCTTTGCCAGTACAAAATTAACAAAGAGAAAAATCCCTAACACAATAAAAATCCCAAAGCACGATTCAATATATACAAACAAAAGGGGAAGCGTTTATTGGGAAAATATGAATGTTCTTTATTTATTGTTTAAAAAGATATAAAAAAAAACACACACTCACACAGGTACCAACACTAGGGTCTGTATGATGTCACATAAAAAGAATTCATTACAAAACGGACACTTAAGTCCACACAAATGCAAACAAATGGGATACCGAGACACCCCCAAATGAGGGAATGCCGGTCAGAGTGTTTACACATAGTTTACACTCCGGCCGGGATGCCTAGCAGCGCAGTAGAAGACTAACATGTCAGTTTTCTGCGGTTGCTATTCACTGAAAACCCTGTCAGTTCACACTATGGAGCGAGCGGCTCCAGCCGCACGCTCCCTAGTGTGCAGTGGGGAGTTCTGAACTCAGCGGCGCAAAAGATCATCTTTTCTGAGACCGGCCGTTCCGTGACCCAGCCGAGTCAAGGAACGTCCCATACTAAGTCTCATACTAAGTGTGCAACGTCTCATACTAAGTGTGCACTTAGCCTTAAAGTGCAAGTGCATGTAACAGGGCTCACATCCCCTGCCACAAACCTGTGAACCAGCAATGAATGGTCTCGGGTCCACAACCCGACACACGTTTCGCTACAATAGCTTCTTCTTTCTTCTTTGCCGGTAGAAGAAAAACTGCTTTTCATGGACATGCAGGCTTTATACAAAAACAGAAATAATGCTGCAGCAACCTGCAAGTGTCGGGACTAATCGCATATACTCCTTCCATTGTATACTCGATAAAAACCTGTTCTGAAGATTTTCTTTTTTTTCTCAAAAAAATTAAGTTCCTAGCAAACCATTTGCTGAAAAAGAATGTACAAGAATGTGCAAGCTAAAAAGAGGTAGCCACAACCCCCTACATGTAACAGAAAAAGGAAAGAGATAGACAGTATTCCACCCTCTACTAACACTTGTTCACACTGTGCAGTTTGAAAACTGCCTGGGCTAACGCACAGACAGAAACAGAAAAAATGCTGCAGCAACCTGCAACATTTCTAGGTTGGCCATCCTTGACAAGCACAAAAAATCTTAAAAAATCATATATACAAGGTGAGTCAAAAGCCTCAAGACACCCTTTTATTTCAGAAGCAAAAGGGAAAATTACATCTGAATACCCCATCAAATAATAGGTGAGGAGGCTATATTTTAGGCTATAAACATGGATGCCGTGTTGTAAGCCACCATACTGCCATCCCATGTATCCTTACCTATTCCTGTTTTTCGGATTATGCTTAACTACCTGCACCTTTCTGTACTGTTGGCCTCTCCTGTTGCCAACTCGGACATCTCAACGGCATCTGAGGTTACCTGCCCTGATCCTGTGCCTAATTGACTATGCTGCTGCCTCATCCCTGACCAGTGCTACCCAAAATGGGACCTTGTGGAGCAATCTGGGTCCCCTAGCTATAGAAGTCCAGCTACCATATCCTGGAATAAAAGTGAAGACCTAAAGGGCACTTAGACTCTGTCTCTTGGTGCGTCCAAAGCCCAACTGGTTCGTTAGCACAGCAGGACACAACCCTTTAGAGTACTTTTCTGATATCCACATATGCAAAAAAAAAAAAAAAAAAAAACATGTAAAAATATTTTTTTTCTTTTTAGTCCTGTATGGCTCTTGGACAAACCTAAAACCCTTCGTATATAAATATAATGAACAGATATTTAACTGTAGGTCATTTATGCTCTCCCAGTTGCCTTGTCTGACCTAATAAAGGCCAGTAACCACAATGTACTATTTGACCGTCTTCTAGACAGTGAAATAAATGGGTGTAGTCACATAATGTGTCATTGCCATGGATAATGGGTAATATATACATTTATACCAGCTTGACGTATCCAGGTTTGTTTGTTTGATCACCGCTTCTGGTGTTTGTGGAATGTCTGGCTGTGCTGCCTCAATTTTCCATTCTTGAATAGATATAAATGTGAATGTTACCTTGACTGAGGAAGTCTGCAAGAAACTCAGACCAAGGATGTTATTTTGGGTGTCTGAAGTGTTCGAGTTTCATTGAAAGGAAATATAATAAAATAACATGCACAACCGCTTTACATTCTAGTTATTGTATTGATTTAAAATGTCAAATGTCATCAGGTTTTTGGTATGTCATCGTAGACTACAATGAGGCTAAACTGTAGGAATTAGGGAGCGGGTGTGGAGTGGATCACACAGCTGATGCACTTTCTCCCCAGCTGTATCTCCTGATGACAGTGGGTCTCAACAACAAGACCCTGTTAGGAATCAGGGACAGGGTAACGCAAGGACAGGTATGCCCTAAAGCTGGCACCCACCCCACTGTCCCTACTTACTTGCCTCAGGAGCTCTAAGTGGCAACGGACAACTGGACGGCATACCCTGATCTTAGCTAAGTGTAACACAGAACAAAACAAGACAAACACACACAATAAGGCAGAGTCAGAGGTCTGGGTCAATAACAAACGAGCAGCGCAGTACAAAACAGAATCCAAGGGAGTAGTCAAATAGTCAAGAGCCAGAAGTCAGATAGCCAGAAATGCAATGCAGGAAATAACGCTAGGTCAAGATACACTAGTAAACTAGGCACTATCGCAGGCAAGCCATGAACAGTCCCAGCCCAGGCCATGTCAGACAGCTGACTAGAGGTACCAGCTGTCAGTCAGCTGATTGCAAACCAAAAATACCTAATGCCGATCTGTTATGGACGTAGTTGGCGCACCCCTAGCAACCCCTGCCAGACCTGCTCCTGCCAGACCTGCTGCGATCAATAACTTTTGACTGATGACATGTTAAAACTTAGTTTTAATGACAGGTACTCTTTAAATTATTTCTTGAGTCCACCCCTGGTGGTGGCAGGTCTTTCCACCTTTCATAAACTGTGTTTGGGTACCTTAAAGGAGAAGTCTGGCAAAAATTTTTATTAAAGTATTGTATTGCCCCCAAAAAGTTATACAAATCACCAATCAACACTTATTATGGGAAATGCTTATAAAGTGCTTTTTTCCGTGCACTTACTACTGCATCAAGGCTTCACTTCCTGGATAACATGGTGATGTCACGACCCGACTCCCAGAGCTGTGTGGGCTGTAGCTGCTGGAGAGGATGATGGCAGAGGGATACTGAGGGACACAGGGCACTGGAGGGACACTAAGCATCCCTCTGCCATCATCCTCTCCAGCAGCCACAGCCCGCACAGCTCTGGGAGTCAGGTCGTGACATCATCATTTTATCCAGGAAGTGAAGCCTTGATGCAGTAGTAAGTGCAGGGAAAAAAACACTTTATGTGCATTTCCCCTAAGAAGTGTATATTGGTGATTTGTATAACTTTTGGGGGACAATACAATACTTTAATAAAAATTTTCACCGGACTTCTCCTTTAATAGGTAAGTCAAATATCTATTGATGATGATACCTTTTATCGATAGATGACTCGGTAAGACAACATGTATGACAAAATGCAATTTCTGCAGTTATATCCATGATTACTTATCTATCTCTGCCTGAATCTTCACAAGAAGTTTATTGATGAGACCAAAGGCATAATAGTACTGCCAAAGCAAACAGAATTTAGAGAACATTTAAGAGATGAGTCAAGGGACATAGGGGAGGGATAAGAGATATAAAAGCCCATGATTTATCATGTTTCGTCTTGTACTTTCCTTTTCTTTTCTATGGTGCTGAAATCTAATAATTTGTTAGCCAATCCCTGAAAGTGATTTAACAGCAGGACTCTTTCCCTACCACTCAAATATATTTTTTTCAACATGTGCCATAGTCTTTATTTGTTGTTAAATCCTATCTGAAAAATAAGATTTAGGACCTTCATGGATGAGTGTAAAACCTTACTACTGCTAACACTACTCAAATAGATACTGGCTGCATACCAAAAAAAAAATCGATTGGAGTCAGCGATTTACATGCACTAACCTGAATAATAAGGTAAGAGCTATGTGCTCCCATCAGATTTAGTGTATTTGGAGGACATATACTTACATTTCACTATGGCCCTGTTGTGTTTGTGTTGCAAACATAGAAAGAACACGTGTTCATTGTACTTCAGTTATATTAGATATTTTCATGAGATAATTTGGCAGGCACAAATGGGAAGACCTTGGAGTGAGGCTTTTTAAGGATAAGGACCTGAAGCTCTGTAATAGTAAATGTGGTCTCAATACATCTGCTTGTATAATTGCTGTGAAAAACAACACAACAACATTCCTCATAGTAATTGAGAAGAGAGAAATCCCAATACAGCATAACATACAGGTCATTGTTCTGTATATACTATGCTCTATGGCATGGAATAATAGATTTAGTTTGCCTTTTATAGAAAATAATCTTTTATATATATATATATATATATATATATATATATATATATACATATATATATTATCAGAGCAAAACCTTCAGGATCAGACCTTAAAAATTCCATTAATGGTAACCTGTCACCTAGGGCAGCCCCCCCCCCCAAACCCACCCCACCCATGGACAGGGCCCCAGTTACATACCGGCTCCTGTGTGTCCCGCTCCCGGTGCTGGTCCTGCCGCGGAGATCTCGCGCTTGTCCATCTGTGTGCTCAATATGCAAATGAGCAGAGATGAGTCCAATGGCCATAGGAAATAACTGCTGCAGATGGGCCAACAGCGAGATCTCCGTGGCAGGACCGGCTACGGGACACTCAGGAGCCGGTATGTATGCCGGGCCCTGTCCAGGGATGGATTCGGGGGAGCTGCCTGGGGGGACAGGTTTCCTTTAAGGCATGCCTGTTGTTTCAGGTGACTTTTTAGGATAAGCAGCCATGTATGTATATGAGGAGTAGCACTATATCTGGTCATTACACATCTAATATTTCTGCTAATTTCTGCTTTTAAAGCTAAGTCTGTTATTTTCAGTTTTCCCAGAACTGGTGGACAGAGCCCAACATCTTTGGTGCCTGCACACAAAGAGGAGGAGATCCTGTACTGTCGTTGTGCACAGACCAAAAAGCTATTTTTTTTTTTAAAGAATGAAAGACGGTGTAGCAGTAAGGGGGTGGGGGAAATCTTGATAACAGAAGGCATCATATATTACTAGGTTTCTTATATTCATTTGTACTATAGATCTGACAAAAGTGTGTTGAGACAAAAGCTTATCTTAGCCTAAAATGAAGCTGTGGATCTGCATGTTGCAACCAACATTTGGATTCAGGGTAGTACAGCTATGTTGGCTTCTAAGCAGGCCATAGATGTATGAACCTACTAATTTTAACCAGACCAAATGTCCATCTAATATGTATGGGGGCTACCTTACTCTGGGGCCCCAAAGACACATGTCCAGGCCCTGATGGCAGATATTGAGGGAGAGAAGGATGTGGGTATGTGGGATTCTCTGGGGAAATAATCTAACAACAGAGGAGTCTTAGGCTGCATTCACACGTTCCGGGAAGTTGTCCGTGCTCACGGATCCGTGCGCACTGACAATTTTACAGTCCATTGCTTTCTATTGGGCTATTCAGATGTTCCGTGATTTCACGGATACGTGATCCGTTCCGTTAAAAAATAGGACATGTCATTATTTGGAACGGATGCACGGAAAGGATTCCCCATAGAAATCAATGAAATCCGTGTTTTTCACGGATGTACACGGATGTAACATCCGTGTTCATCCGTGAAAAACACGGATGTGATGTAATCAATGTAATTTAAAATGCTTTAACACAGATCCGTGAAAAAAACGGACACGGATGCAAAACGGATGAAAAACTGACTGTTTTGCACGGATCACGGAGGTAGCTGCCGGACCACAATCACGGACCGGGAAAAACACTGAACGTATGAATGCAGCCTTAATCAACAGGTATCTTTGGTGTATGTCCAGCTTTATTTTCATATGGAAAAAAAAACAGAACAGGCTGCATGTGCAGAATGAATAAAACCAATATAGCAGATGTGGGAAACACAAATGCACACTCACCCTGTTGGGTCGTACATGCTCGGGTATGACTCTCATATGCACTCTATGTGTAAATTGAGGGTCTACTGCTGTCCAACTTCCGATGTTACCTTCCAGGTACTCCATGCGTACATTATCTGGTAATGGTGCCTGTTTAAAAGTCCGACTTCAAACCTCCTGTGGAAAAGAAGATGCTGCCAGGCTTCTTTCAGCTTAAAGGAGTACTCTGGTGGGGGTACTCCGGCACTTTTTTGATGGGACCGGGGAGGGGATGGCTGAGGAAAAAGACGTCCACTTACCTCCCCGGTCCCAGCGGCGGGTTCCGCATCGCGGCGCTCTGGTCCCCGGTTCCTGGCCGCTTCCTGGTGTCTGACGCCGCCCGAGACGCTACATCTCAAGTCCGCTCAGCTATTCAGTGAAGGAGGCGGGATCTGAGCGGACTTGACACAGATCCCGCCTCCTTCACTGAGTGGCTGAGCAGACCTGAGACGTAGCGTCTCGGGCGGCCTCAGACACCAGGAAGCGGCCGGGAACTGGGGACCGGAGCGCCGCAATGCGGGACCCGCCGCTGGAACCGGGAAGGGGGTGGCTGAGGAAAAATAGACATCAAAAAAGTGCCCCCCCCGCCGGAGTACCCCTTTAATCTCTGTCTTTATTGCAATGATATGACGCATTAGTCCAGGCCGGGATATTTTTTACTGACACTGACCATTCTGTGACACGGCCGGGTGGCTGGTGTCATATGATTTGTGAACCCGGCCTTATTGGGTTCTGCCATCTAGCCTGAGCTATTTCTAGCAACATTTACAGATATGCTTTACAGCAAGTCCCAACAATAGAAACAAAAACCTATTAATGTGAATGGGAAAGGATACTTTCTGACATTTTTAAAGGCCAATCCACAGGGCAAAAGAGGCTGAATTGTAAGGTATCTATCTTATCAATCTATGTATTTCACTGTAAGGCTATGTTCACTCAACGTTTTTTAAGCTCAATTTAAAATGATGTCCGTTATTTTGAGTCTAAAATACCGGATGTTATTTAGCAGCCTGGCCTCCCCTTGCAATGACTGGTGTTAGTACATTATTCTAGTTTGGGGTTACTAAGTGCTCTTTAGGTGTGTCTTAATTGAAAAGTCCATTGAATTTAATAGTAAAGACAGAGAAAGAACGGTGGAAAAAGGAAAACTGTGTGTGAACTACCAATGAAAAACGTTTTCTACTGTGTGTGAACATAGCCTAACAGTTTCATTAGTAACCATAACAGGATAGTCATCCCCTGGCAAAGCATCTTTAGCTTTAAAAACAACATTCACTATTGCCCATTTTACTCTACTGTATCAGAAAAAGCCACATTTATGCCAACTCCCAGTGGACCAAGGTCAATGTAAATAAAGAATGACCACAAATGACTTCAATTCAATTAACCTGTAAAGCTGTTTTCTTTAGAAGATTGCACAGTGATGGGAAACGTCCTCTTAGTAAGCTGGAAATGCTCAGTCATAACACATATTGCTCCATAGTAAAACAAATTTTTATTTTGTTGACAGGATGGAGACTATACATTCAGAAAGTTTGAATGCGCCATCAGACAGTCCCTACAAGATATTCCATGAGTCGTAAAGTCTGGGTAAGGGGTTATTCAAACAATAATATGGAGCATTAATTGGTATTTATTTACTTTTTCACATTCTGTTTAGATCCATGTTAGTCCGAGAGGAATTTTCCTTCAGATGTTTTCTCCAAGGATACAGTCAGTTTGTGTTTTGTAGGATGGTTTCTTATTCTAGTTACATTGCTTGATCTGAAACGAAGAACATAAAATCTCAATTAGGTCCTATGAATAAAGAAAAATCTCATAGCTTCACCAAGAATTAAAATCTCTGCATTTGCCAGAAACATGGGTGTTTAGGTTTGTTCCACCCATACCTCCCCTCCCGTAGAAGAAAAATTAGCTATGTTTTTTTTTTTTTTTTTGTGCAAAGAATCAGTTTACAAGACAAACTTTTGACTCCACTCCACTTTTGGTTAATCTGGATTGTTTAACAAAGGTTAAAAAGTTAAAACCACCGCAGGAAAGCAAAAGTGCAACTTAAGATAGCAATCCACATAGCTTAAGTGAAATCAAGCAGAAGCCATAAAACACTGATTAGGGCATAGAAAGATGATAGAGCTTGAGGGAGATTGACTGCTATGGCAGGAGAAGGGCTCAAACACTGTTAATAAATCAATGTCAGTATGTAGTCTTTTTTTGTGCAAATAGACTTCACAGGTTTAATTTACTGTGTTATCCCAAAGGTTAACCTTAAAAGCTTGAGAATTCAGAAATGATGGAAACATGCAATAATGGGATATTCAGGTGGATTTTTTTTATAAAGTTATGTAACTTTGTAATATTACTTTGCTGTCACAATTGTTTTCTATTGAGAATAGCAGGGCTGCTCAAGCCATGGTCACAGCACAGTTACTTTTTTCGTGCAGCAGAGCTAGCAATACTAACTGATGTCTATTCTAATACAAGACCAGGCAGTGATTGACAGCTCTCCCTGCTAACTTTGCTACACTGTGCTGCAGTGCTCCTATAATACCCTACCCTAAAGGCCCTATTACACAAAGCGATTATTGGCCGTATTTAACTGATTACCAGCCATACCGGCCAATAACCGCTTGGTCTAATAGGGCTTGTCGAAAGGTCACGATCAGCCAACATCTGCCCAATGTCGGCTGATCGTGATCTTTTAACATGCTGAAACAAAACAATCAGCACAGTGGTGGTCTGCTTCACATTGCTTAGAACAACAGGAGGGGCGGCAGCAGATAAACATTGGCCCGTACATAATCCATATTTGAAGTAAATATTAGTATTTTTTATTGCTAACATTTTTTAGTTTTTTAGTGCCGTCTCCCGGGTTTAATTTTAAAAAATTATGACTAATAACCATAGCCATGAACTTAGATGTCAAACTGGTAAATTAGAATTTGCTATGGTAAGAACAATTACACAAGTTATACTTATAATACATGTGTTTATTATTACATGTAAGGGCAGATTAATGAAAATCATGTAAAAGAAAAGAACCTTTGTTGCTCAGTTCTGCAGAACTGGCCGGATGATCTTCATTTGTGCGCCCGCATCCAAATTCACCATTGAACACAATGGAGAGTGCGGCCGGAGCCACACTCTCCATTGTGTGAGCTGTCAGCGTTCTGTGGCCGCTATTCAATGAATAGCGGCTGCACAAAACTGACATGTCAGTTTTTTTGAGCGCCCACTAGCGATTCCGGCCGGAGTATATATATTATACATTCTATAATGCCTCCGGATTTTGCTTTAGATGATGAGATAGTTTGAATACGAGAAAAAGAACAGAGTTAAACCACTGAATGCTGTTTCTTCGATTAGTGTTAGCAGCAGCTTCTAAAAACATGATAATGGAAAAACTGAGGAAAAGTCAAAATGAGGTGACAACATGCAGTAGCACGTGTGGAGCTGGACTATGCAGACAAGACAGGAGTCCAAAACTTTATGTAGCATGGCTTCACAAAGTTTTGAACATAAGGCTGTAACATGTACATCGGGGCTTAAAAGTTTGTAAACCCTTTAACATCTTCTATATTTCTGTATAGAGTTCATCTAAAACTATATCAGGTTTTCACCAAGAGCCAAATCAAACAGTAAAAAAATATTTGACTTTACCATTAGAGACAAGTGTAAAACAAGCATCCTTGATTCTAATTGTTCGGCATTTGAATATGGGTGGCTGAGGAAGTTGGTACAAAAACATGGCCACTTTTCCCCCTACTCCTGTCTCCAGTTCAGGTGCGGTTTGCAATTAAGCTCCTTTTACTTCAATGGAACTGAGTTTCAAAACCCCACCCAAACTGGAGACAACAGTAGGGGGAAAGTGGCCATGTTTTTGTAGCGCTGGATAACCCCTTTAATACATCCAAACTCCGCTGGTAAGCAAATGCCGAACAATCAAATTTGAGCACACTAATGCTGCGTTTAAACGAAACGATAATTGGCCCGATCGTACGATTACCGATGTCGGAGTAATGATTTTTTTCATAACGATCAGCGTTTAGACGGTACGATATATCGTACGGAAAATTCGTTTTGCGATCACTGAAGCCTATCTTAAATCTTATAATTGGGTAATAATGAACTTTATTTAAAAAAAAAAAAAAAAAAGCGGGTGCCTTTTTCTCTCTCCTTTTTTTTTTTTTTTTTTTAACACAGTATGAACATTGCCTTTAGCATTTATTAATGGAGGAAAGTTATACTCAATTTCCTAAAGGGCAACATAGACTATGCCTTCCCTGGTAAATCCACCGTAATAATCATGCTCAAAATGCATCTGATCTTTTAAGTGTTTGCCTAAAAGGCCCACAAACTTTTCTCTCATAACTGTGCGTTTACATAAAGTATAAGTGTCCCTCTTTATAAATGTGAAAATATGTGTATTGTGCGGTAGTGGAAAGTTGATAAAGACATCAAGACATCCCGTTCCCTCTTTGTTACTGTTATAGTTTGTTAGTGTGCCACTTGTACCTCTATTTAGTGCTTCTTAAAAACACACAGAGGTCCTCACATCATTACTCATAGGTCAGTGCTGGAGCGTTTCACTAATCATTTCTTTTAATGCCATTCTAAATGTATTTACTAAAAGGGAAACATGCAAAAGCTTTTGTTCAATGATCAGTTTCGATTTTATTTTTATTTCATTTATCAAAAGCAAATATATCATTGCAGAAAAGAAAGTTATATGAAAAATATTGTGGAGACACATCAAAAGTGTTCAGACCCCCGTGATCTCTACTTATGACTGTTTTTTTTTTCGGTATTTGGTAAATGTTCGCCTATTGTACTTTTTTTTTTTTTTTTTAGCATGCCTATTACCTATGTTATTATACCTTTGTACAACATGTTGTATTATTATTGTTAACTGCAGCCATAGGCTATATTCATGTCTTCCAGGCAGTCCTTTTATACCTTATACCTTGTATGCCAATAAGGATCTCAGTTATAGTGCGTTTACACAAAGAGATTTATCTGACAGATTTGTGAAGCCAAAGCCAGGAGCCGACTATAAACAAGGAACAGGTCATAAAGGAAAGACTAAGATTTCTTCTCTGTTCAAATCGATTCCTGGCTTCGGCTTCCAAAATCTGTCAGGTAAATCTCTCTGTGTAAACGCACCATTAGAGATGAATGAACTTACTATAGGTCCGGCCACATCTGAACCTGATCACTCGGCCGTTGAATCCCACTACCTTTAAAAGATGGACGCAACCATAGGCCTGCCTGGAAAAGGTCTCCTAGGGGTGTATCCATGTTTCTTAGGTGGCAGGATTCAATGGCCAAGTGCTTTGTTTCCCATGTGCTTTGTTTTGACAGGATGCCACAAAGCAGAGATGAGCGGACCGTCGGACTTTTGGTCCAACGACATCGGTGCTCTCTCATCATGCCTGTGATCCCAGCCGCATACTTGCGCTCCCGCAAATATGTGGCCAGGATATTCCAGGGAATTCAACAGGGATTCCCTGGAATATCCTGGCCTCATATTCCCGTGAGCGCAACTATGCGGCTGGGATCAAAGACATGATCAGAGAGCAAACTGCTTTCGGACCAAAAGTCCGAGCAGTTCGCTCATCTCTACCAATAAGTTCCTTAAATGTAAAGGGAAAACATGATGTGAACGTCCCCCTGTACATCATACTTACAGGGTGTTTTAGGACTTATGTAAAGGGGGCAGTCTGCCTATAAATTTTCTGCTATTGTAGTAACGCGAAATCTTGTGCATAAGATAGAAAAATCATAGACTAAAAATATTTGGCGTGTATTTCATTGTTATACGGAGCAAACAGCTACATATTAAAACTTGTCCAGAGAGCGATAGTCCTGCCAAGGAATAATTAAAGAATTTCCCAATTAATATTTCATCCTAAAAAGAATGTTAAATAACAGGGAACGACCAAGAATTAGAAATGTGCTTTATTGGAATGATGAACAATCCATTTTTTCCTCTTATTAGCCACACAAAAATACTAAAGCCATGTTAAAATGCACTTTGTGCCCAGGACTGCAAATGGCCATTCATTGGCTAAATATGTCTTTTTCTGTATTTGTATGTGTAACGGGCAGTGCTTGAGGCTGTAGATTAAAAATACACTCCAGCAAAGCAGCTACTGTAAATGTAACAGAGCCAGGGCCAATAACAAGGATGCCCAAACTTTTTATATAGAAACTAGTTATCTAAAAAACAACGCTGGGTAAATGATGGCTTAGATGTCTAGAGACTTCAAAGACATATCCGAGAGATAAAAGGGATAAAAAAGGGATAAAAACCATATTGGGTACAGGCAAATGTAATGGTTCTTGGGGTCTCCCGACTGTCTGGGTGGAGCATGCATATTCAAGAGGAGGTTAAAGGATATAGACTTCTTCTCCCTCAAGTGCTCACCTTATGGCTATGTTGTTTTTTGTTTTTTAAATTTCCTTTGTAGTTTTGTAGTAATTAGAGTTGAGTGAGCATGCTCGGATGCTTGGGTAATGTTCAATAACGGATGATCCAACAATTGTTTTTTTATTCTAACGTTTGTATATTTCCTCCCTTCAAGGGATGTTTAAATGGAATATAGACAAATTAAAACGAAAAAATTAAATGGATTTGTGCAAGACACATTAAGGCTATGTTCACACAGCATATGAGACTGGCCGTTCCTTGAACCTGGCCGGATCACGGAACGGCCAGTCTCTGGCCGGATCATGCCGGCCGGTACTTAAGTGATGACCTTTCCGGCCGCAGAGCTCTGAAGCGGGCGCATTAGCGCACGCCCGCATCAGAGCTTCCCCCTGTACACTATGGAGCGAGTGGCCGGAGCCGCTTGCTTCATAGTGTGAAATGACAGGGTTTCCTACGACTGCAATTCATTGAATTGCGGCCGTAGAAAACTGACATGTCAGTTTGCGGGGCTGCACGGGATCCCGGCCGGAGCGTATACGATGTGTATACGCTCTGGCCGGATCCCATTGAAACTAAGGCATTCCACGCCGCAAAAACTACGGCCGTTGTTGCCATCAGCAAAACAGATGTAGTTTTACGTAGTGAGAACATAGCCTAAGACAAAAAAATAAAATAGGTTTGTTTGTGCGAGAGATCAAAATAATAGTTGAACCAGGTACTCTGCTGAGTAGGGGGCACCTGATAAAATGCTAGAGTCTCCTATTGATTTCAATGGAGCTTATTACTCAAGTTGAGCACTCAAATATTGAAAAATACTGAGCTCGACTAACAAGCATTTGAGCATTTTACTCCTTGCCCAACATTAATTTAAGGACATTGTATTCTTTAGCTAGTTGCCTTTGCAGTTCATGTATATGGCATAATTACTATCCATTTTGAGCTTGTAGAAGCAACCAATGTGTAGAACTAATGTTTGAGAAGCTAAAGCCAACATAAAAAGACAATTCAGACCCTCAGGTTCACCTCTACACGATTAAGGCATTATATACACTGCAATTCTGCATAGACCCTTTCCCTTGATTATCTTCTTCTGATAGGTTTGTAAGAGTATTTGTATTATTACTGAGTGCTCTCAGTATTATCTCAGTGGTTTATTATCTAGGAATTCTCTATTGGAGAATGTGTTTGATGTTAGCCATGTACATCATATAGGTATGCCTTTACCTTGATTAATTCTGAATATTTCGATGTAATTCTCAAGCGCCTGGTCTATCTTACTATGTGTTAGCTATTTTTTTTCTCAGGAAACACACAGGTAGGCTACAGTATGTTCACACAAGGTATATTTTCGTAAAAGTATGCAATTGTTGCCGATTACAACAACGGCCGTGATTAATATGAAAATATGCGTTACCTTGCCGTCTATGGAATCCCGGCCAGAGTGTATACACATAGTATATGCGGCCGCAGACAACCTGTCAGTGCACACAATGAAGCACGCGGCTCCAGCTGCTCGCTCTATAGTGTGCTGTGGGGAGTTCTGATGCGGGAGCACACTGATGCGCCTGCATCAGAACTCAGCGGCGCTAAAGATCATCTGGCCACTACTGCAGTAGCGGCCAGGATGATCTTATTTGACACCGACCATTTTATGACCCAGCCGGGTCACGGAACGGTCGGTGTCATATAATGTGTGAACATAGCCGTACTGATCAAAGTAAATGTTTTACCAAAATCTATGCAATAAATAAACTTACTGGCTGTTCTTTCTTTGTTCACACATTCAGTTGGATGAAGAGATGGTACCACGTGGGTTCTTAAAAACCTTGAATAGGGGCAACTGTTTGCTTTATTAGGCTATGTTCACACTACGTATCTTTCCGGCCGTAGTGCGAACTGCGAATATACGCACGTAGTTTTGAGGTTGATGCGTTTGCTTGAAAGTATACGATATACGCCCGCACAATGCACACTACGTATGAGCTTATGGCCGGATCGTATGTGGCGCCTTGAAAAATAAACAAGACCATTGTTTGAGGACGGAAATGTTGAAACTCACGGCCGTGAATTTCCATGCGGTCCCGTACGAAGTACTTATTTCAGCCAAATTAAACTTGATTTTTCGATCCAAAAGGTTCTGTGAGTTTTATTGGGCTGGGCGAAGATTTCCAAGTAAATGACCTGTTTCAGATCGCTTTGAAACAAGCTAGGGAAGCATAACTCTACTACGGGCGTATGTTCGCGGTTCGCCCGCATGTTCGCAATCCGGCCGCATGTCTATTTTTCCCACGGCCGTACTTTCAGCCACACATGTACGGCTGCGTACGAACTATGGCCGGACTCATACGTAGTGTGAACATAGCCATAGTAAGTATATTTAAATAACTTGAACTTTTTACTTTTACAGCAAAATGAAAAACAACTAGATAGATGTTTTTTCTACCCGTGCATATTTGTCCAATTTATCAAAAATTAATGTGTGGTTAGAAAAGTTTCTACAAGCACAGGGTAATGGGAGAAAGCCAGAAATGGCAGATGCATATTCTCCTCAGCAATGGTGCAGCTCCACACACATGTGCTGTTGTAAACTCTCCATAATGATCCCATTATGCTAGACTTCTGTACTGTCTACTTGTGTATCTAAAGGATACACAAGGAAAATGCTTTGGAGGACAGAAGTCCATGGTGGAGTCAATGTAGTATCCTGCAGTAGAAAACATCTGAAAACATCTGAATGTTCAAATATAATATTAGACACAGGATATATATATATATATATATATATATATATATATATATATATATATATACGCACACAGTACCATTCCCCTTAAACTAAAGGTCCTATTAAATAAAGCAATTTTTTGTTTTCTCCGATTAATGATAAATGATCACAAATGATCGCTTTTACGAATGATCTGAAATTGTTTACCATAAGACAGAGAACAATAGTCTTCGGTTATTATGATCATTACAATTGTCCGTATACTCTATAATTTAGATCCCAGCGAATGAATGAAGATGTGAACATACACCAAAAGATCTGAGAATGATTAACAAACAAATAATGACAATTCTATGGTCAGATTAAAAGATGCAATCTATGACACATGAATAAATTTTTATTAGCTCTTTGACCATTGCCTGTATACATATGAAAAGATTATCTTTAAAATTCAATATGACAATTTTGCAAAGAATAATCTTTCTGTGTAGTAGGACCCGAAGTAACTCAACAAGCTAACCAAATAGAGTTTATTATTTCATTTGGTCAAGTGAAATAAAAATATCAGATGTTTTGCTATTCAATAAACCACAACGACAACCTGCGGTAAATCTTCTCAGAAGAGATTGCCAAAATTATGCCAAGAGTGGAGCAACAATTCTTGCAGGATGTCACATCCCATAGGACATCCAAAGCTAAGGCCAGTGTTTATAACAATAGAAAAGACACTGGGTAAAATTGGATCAAACAAAAAACAAACAAACTAAATTTTTTTACATTAGTGGTGATATGACACTTGCAAATTCTGTAAACCTTTATAGATAGATGAGCCAAATGTAAAACTGATTAATAGTCATAATGTTACAATGGAGAATGGGCATTAAGGTTGGTAAATTCATTAATTTTTCTCCAAAGCTCACTCACTGATATGCTTATTATAGAGGCAGAGCACTTGGTTTCTATGTGGTCCATGCTGAGAGGGGCCCGACACTGAGCTGCTTCCTATCACACAGTAATAGCCCAACATTTACCATGCCTGGTGTGCCAGAATTATTGCACACATTTATTATACAGCTCTGATCTCTAAAGATATATTTTGGAATTCTAATGGACATTATCATAACTGGATCATTATACATAAATATAATGTGTATATGTATGCCAAAAAGTGAGATAAGCGAGATTCTTTTATTAAAATATTAGCCTGGGGATCCATGTACTGTATATGAGGTCAGTAGTGTAACAGATGGACATACTGTATGTTATTCAGCAGTGTATAGTGGCGGTATAGCAATGTAAATAAATACAATAGGGCAATAAAACTCAGATCCTTGCTCCATAATCTATCTAGGAAGAGATAGGAGGCCGCCATACACTTTAGATAGTGGCCTGAACCTCGAATTTAGCTGCTTCAGCTGATCCTAGCCCAAGGTGAATGGGTACCTTTAGACAGAAAGCCACTGAACACATTTGGGGATGGTTAATGTATTTTGTCTTGGGCACCAGAAAACTTCATACCCTCCCCCGACAAGCCTATATCAAAACCGTATGTTAAGTTATTTTGTGTACTTTTGTTTACATAGCCAATTTAGCTTGTTTTCTGTTCTAGAAGTTTGTGTTTTTACTTCACTGCAACATAACATAAACAGGTTCCAGGCTCAGATCCGCTTCCAATGCTAATCACTGTTTATTAACATATAGCGTTAACTAAATTTTACGCATTACTCTATTTTTACTTATTATTCCTGTCTAGGGCTATAAGTCAACATTTATATCATTTTAGCACTTTAGTCCAATACTGTATAAGGCTATGTTCAGACTGCGTAAAAGACTGCAGCCACAGAGTACTGATGCGGGTGCATCCGTGTGCACCCGCATCAGAACCCCCCACTGCACACTATGGAGCGAGTGGCCGGAGCCGCTTGCTCCATTGTGTGCACTGACAGGGTTTTCTGCGGCCGCTATTCACTGAATAGCGGCCGCAGAAAACTGACATGTCAGTTTTCTACGGCATCGCAAGAGATCTGGGCCAGAGCGTATGCTATGTGTATAAACTCCGGCCGGGATTCCATAGAAGACGAGGTAACATATATTTTTGTAAAAAGTTTGCAACAACGGCCGTCCTTTTACGAAAAGATGAGTTGTGTGAACATAGCCTAAGCATATGAGAATATGCTATGACCCCGAGTGACTTGTGGCAGAAGAGTCATTATCACATAGCAAGTATCCAAAGCAAAATGAAATGCTTATTAATATTGAGATATCCACTCTGTTCCATATGTCTTTACCTAATGTACAGGGATATTTCACAGGAGAACAGTATTTTAGTTTTCTTCTACAGTTCTGTTCCACAGAACAGTAAACTCTGCAACGGAGAAACAAAGCTGAAAGATGTTATGACCAGAAAGAGTAGAAAAAGAACAATTATTACAGATGAGATGTCACTGGGGAGTCACTAAAAGTCATCATGCTTTCTGCCTATGAAAGCAGCCAATCTGTACTCCTGGTTCCATTCATATCTATTATGAAATGTCTGGACTGTATCTCTGTGGAGTTTGATGCGTACCGCGGCTTGTGCTGTTCGGCCGAGAAGGCGCTGATTTTCTTGTATTTGTTCTGTTTCTCTGTTTTGTTTTGCATTAGTCTGAACACTGGTTTATTTTGTCTTCTCACTCGATTTCATAGACACACCCAACTTCACCTGCTTAGTTCTGTCTGGCCATGTCATGGTTAATCTTTGTTTTGGTTCTTTCTGTGACTGGCAGGTCTTCCTGCCAGTGGATGTGTTTTGTTGTCAGGTGTCTGTGCTTGGAGATCAGGGGAATGGTCCAATTGTGTTCTGGACCAGACACCCTCAGGCTATGTTCACACTACGTATATTTTCGTATAACTACGGCCGTTGTTGCCGATTGCAACAATGGCCGTGATTTATACGAAAATATACGTGCCGTTGCCGTCTATGTAATCCAGGCCGGAGCGTATACACATAAGTACATACTCTGGCCAGGATCCCTAGCAAGGGCGCAAACAACTGACATGTCAGTTTTCTGCGGCCACTATTTATTGAATAGCAGCCGCAGAAAACCCTGTCAGTGCACACTATGGAGCGAGTGGCTTCGGCTGTACGCTCCATAATGTGCTGTGGGGAGTTCTGATGCGACCACATCAGAACTCTGCGGCGGTACAGATCATACGGCCGGTACCCGCCGTTCTCTTATGTAATGTGAACATAGCCTTAGTCTGTGTACTCCTTGCTGGTTATTGAGCTTGTCTCTGCCTGCTTCTGTATCTGCTATTCTGTGTTTGTTCTCACCCTTCTGCTTTGTATATCTGACCATCCCTGTTTGCAGCCTTCCCCATGACCTTATTGCCTGTTTTTTGACTACGTCTATTGGATCCAGATTTTGTACTTTTGCTGCCCGACCGTTGTGACCTGGATTGCTGATTATTCTTATTGTCTTTGTTTATCTTGTCCTTTTGTTTCACATATTCAGGCCAGGGACTGCCGCCCAGTTGCTGCCCAGTTGCCTGCTGCCAATGTAGGGCAGTTAGCGGCAAGTAGGTAGGGACAGTTGGCGGGGCTGAGCTTAGGGTACACTGTCTGTGTCTCCCCTGCACCTCTCTGTGACCTGAGTCGTAACTTCAATCAATCATTTAATTCCTTGAAATAATGAGTAAAGTTTCACTTTAAATAGAACACATCTGTGAAATGCAGCAAACTGGAAAAACCTAACTATAAATTTATCTATATTTCAAAGACTAAAAAAATTGTTCTGTAACCTATGAACAGCTAGTTTTGCTAATCTACACCCTAACATTCCTGTATCTGTTAATGTATTCTTATAATAAAGTTAGCCAGTCTTATGTAAGGTACCTTTCCACTTTCTCATTACAACCACGACCCAATTTGTACCTTTATTCCTTGATATTTGATTTCTCTTGTTGCTGTTCTTGTATATTACAACTGCTGTTTCTCATTCGATGTGTATATACATGATTCTTCTGTACCATTGGCTTCATACTGTGTGATATATCTCTCTGATTCCACATTGATTAAGGTTGTAAGCACCACTAGTCAATAAAACCAGTTGAACAAGAAGTTTGTCTGTTGATAAAATTTTGCTTGGATATGTGATCAGTAATAGATGGGATCAGAGGCCAAAGCAATCTAAAGACTGGTTACTGATCTACTGATCTAAATTGAAGCATTGCCCAATCAATTTAAATATATGACTTTGCTGCCATAGTAAAATCAAGGCCTGGTTGGTCTTTATACTGTGCCAGACAAAAATTGGACAGACCACGATCCATTCTTTCCCATTGATGACATGTCCTAGCAATGGAGCAATATCTTATTATGCTTACTTTTGTTAGTCATGAACCAAAATGCTTGTACAGTAGTTATCCCCAAGAAAAGGGAACCTTATATGATTCATTTCCATTGACATTTAGTATTTATGGAACTAGGCATGGTAAACGAAACCAGTCTTTGACCAATATCTGACCTTTGTGTATTGCTGTGTAGGCATATCTGGTAAGAGAAAGTGTTAATGGCAATTTTACTTTTTCTGCTTTATTAAACAGTGTCAATGGGTTCATTTACATTGACTTCTGTAACTGCTGTAAAAGCTTAAAGGGATACTCCTGTTCAAGCATACTTTATATTTTCAAATCAATAAGTGTTAAAAAAAAGTTTATAGATTACTTCCATTTAAAAATCTCAAGTCCTCTAGGACTTATCAGGTGCTGTATGTCCAGCAGAAAGAGGTGTAAAAGCTAAAAACAAAAACAGAATGCCAAGTGCAGAGACCACAACACTATGCAAATGCCACTAATCGTGAAAGAATCACACAACACTATGTAAATCTCACTATGCCTAGGAGAATTACCTGTATGGAGTCTGTAGCAGATGTGATTCAAGTCTTCCTATTTACTGTGTAGTGCGGTAATGTCGATCCTTGGACTGTACCCTTGTGTTTTTAATCTTTGATGTAGTGTCCTAAATGAGGTAAGTATGAAGTCCTTTTCAGGGAGTAAAGTATTTCCAAACTGCTGTGATAGGTATGCCCCGGCCGGTAGCTATCCCTAAAAACACCGAAAGTGCCGATACACGTATGTTGGGTTTGTGGGACCGAGTGACATCACTTTCTCCTTCTACAGATTACACCATTTGCCCTCATCAGGTTTGGGCTTCGTCATTCTCTCCTTCTACAGATTCCCGTAGAGGCTTAAAAACCAACGTGTTTCAGCAAATTGCTTTCATCAGTTCTTTATAACATTCTGACGTCAACTGATCTGAAAACATTTTTTTCCCCTCTGAAGTACCCTTTTAATGAAGTGATAGAAATGGCCTATGTGACAGATATACAACCTAATGTCCATTCTGGGACTTGAGCTAAAAGGGTATTACAGTATATTGTAAAAAAAAAAAAGATGCTGCTGGGATGAGAAAAAAATTGAGTAAAACCAATACTTACCTAGCTGCTTCCCTCACAGCTCCCATTCTTCTCCATATAAAGAAACAGCATTTTATTTACTTATTTTTACCATATGCTAGAATGCCTCTTTAATTTTATATGGCTACTGGCAATGAGGCCCAATATTCCAAGCATGGTTAATAATTATAATTATTATTGCATCTTACAATATTTCTCTGTTTACTGTTCCAAAATAGTTTGCAGAAGGACAGTAGTTCGAATTCAGACAGGCTGCAGTGTTGCTGTGTCCAGGGCCAGGTTAAGAAATTTGTCTACACAATATTACATTTTAACCTGGACAGTCAAACTAAGCTTTTATGCTGTCCATTATCCACACCCAGACCCTTTCTATCATATTTAGGTGATTATGTAACTCGAGTGGGGTGAAAAATATGTAATTGTTAAAGGAAACCTGTCACCTCTTGATGTCCCCCTAAACCCACCCTACCCCTGCAGGATTGGCATTGGAAGGAGGAATGGCAGGATGGGGTAAGTATGGGGGGGCCACCCCTCAGGTTCCCTTTAAAGTCAGAAGGACTCCCAATGTGTAATTCTGTCAGAACGCTGCAGAGTATACAGTACCTCTGTATAGACATTCAGTGTGATATATAGGACTATTGTAAGCTTATACTACGCTGTATGTGTTGTGAATGGAGGTCTATGGAGCCATCAGATGTATAAGTCACGGAATATCACGGAATACTCATGATGTATCTATGTAGTATGTAGCTAAGATAGTAATCTTTTAGAAACAAACAGTCCTGTTATCTGCCTGTGCCTTTTATGAAGGCGTGCAATGTACGATTCAGAGGGGCTTTGCTGTAAAGTTGCCATGTGTCATCAGTGGATTTCTCAAGGATGTCCTTATATTTTACCCACCACAGTAGCTATTAGCTCCGACTGTAAATCAATGGTGATGAATGTAAATACTGATGGGCAATTTCTATTGACCGAGTATGCCCGAGTCCTGTAGTTGTATAGAATTTTGGATTTTTTTTATTACTGACATATGAAAATTAATATTTTTTCAAATATCAATCCACTGTTGATTCTGTACTAAGTCTTACAACTATATGATTTATAGACTGGAAAAAGCAGCATGAAAGAGCTTTTGAGCTTCACAGGAATGAGGCCCACTATAGCAATCCAAATATATGTTGCAACTTGCATGTTTTTTATTTAATTATGGAACAATGTGTTCAGTGTAAGTTGCTGTTTGCCTGTGATACCTATCCAAGTCTTCTCCTAGGACAAAGGCTGCAGTTATCAGCTGAATCTGTTTGCTCACACTGGATAAAGTTCTGATCTAACATTGGCACTGCTCCAAGTGTACCCACTCTTCACTGACCCTTTCGCCCTAGCTCAGGCTCCATAGCCAAGTCATGTTTTACAAGACCATGCTGCTCCAGGCAACAATTTATCCCAACTTCCAGAAACCTTTTTTTTTACTTTTAGGGCCCTATTACACAGAGTGATTATCTGCAAAATCAGGCCAATTCCAGCAGATATCGCTCTGTGTAATAAAGTCAATGATCAGCTGAAGAGCCAATCATCAGCTGATCGCTGTCTTTCGACATTTTACCAGGATATAAAGCTACCAAGGAAGGAACCTCAGATATAGTAGGAGACCATATTAATCCAGAGACACCATCAAGTGCTTCTCAACATCAATGAATCTAGGAACATTGGGCCCCGGGAAGACAAATATGCAAAAATACTGCACAGACACCACATGTGATGGTTTTTCAGCTGAGTTTTGGTCATCTTCCAGAGGTCAACCATCATTCTTTTAAATGCACTTACTAGGCTTTGCTCCCACTAGCCAGAATCCTACTCCACACTGATGAGGGGCAAATACCCCGAAACAGCTGTCTGTGGATGGATACCTTGCTTGAGTATTTCCAAAGTCAAGTAATTGTTGACTGTGGCTTGTTGGAAGGTGGTTTTCTTGAGTGGAAACCCCCTTGGCTTGGTTGTTCCTTCTCGGTAGAAGGTCTTGCTAGTTCACTGACACAAGAAACACTTAATGGTGTCTCTGCAGTATTTTTGCATATTTGTCTTCCCAGGGGGCAATGTTACTAGATTCACTGACGTTGAGAGGTCAACCATTATTTTTTTGAATTATCCCTGCAGAACGCACCGACAGGCAAAGAGCCATGACTAGTCATGTCTTGAACTCCACCCAGATGACTAGTTACATCTGTCCCCCTGCACCACATGCTGGATTAAACAATGTTTTACCTGGACATAAAGGAATGAACACCAGATATGGTAGAAGACCTGCTTACAGCTTATATGCAGCATTGCTGGGAGCTTACCTAGCACAATTGTGCCAATTGGTACCCTTTAAAGCATCTCTTAAATGAGCTTTAGAATCATAAAGCCATGAAGAATGAGCAATTCATGAGGCCATTCTTTTTTCTGCATTTAAAGGGGTTATCCAGCTCTTCAAAAACATTGCCACTTTCTTCCAGAGACAGCCCTACTCTTGTCTCTAGCTTGGGCGGGGTTTTGGTGCTCAGTTCCATTGAAGTGAAAGGAGCTTAATTGCAAACCACACCTGAACTGGAGACAAAAGACGTGTTGTCCCAGAAAGAAAGCAGCCATGTTTTTGTAGCACTGGATAACCCCTTTAATCGAGGCAGATACTAGCAGATGGATCTTTTGGATCGTTTTGTCCTAAAACATTATCTGTGCATTACTTTGTCAAGAAGTCAAACTCCCAATTCATCATCATAAATGGGAACAACATAGAAAGCAGATCTTTATTAGATCTTCATTTAAAAAAATGTACTTAGTTTTTTTTCTACAGCCTCTACAGTGTGCCATGTGAGCTCAATGCTTTCCATATACTTTTACACAGCTTATATAACTCTTTCTTATATGATCCTCTCTTTCTCTTACCCGTGTGAGCTGTCCTCAAAGGATTCTCTCTCTTTGAGCTGGTTGCACTTTTTAACAACAGAAAGTCCATTTGATTGATTTATCTTTCTCAGAGTAGAAGTCAAATGATAGGAAATTGTCAATCTAGAAAGTTGCTTCATTTGGCATTCAGAGACCAAATTAAAAAAAAATATATTCGAAAGGAAAAAAAAAAAATCAAACGTTAGGTACATTTTCATAATCTCAAAGGAGAGATATCAGGACATGTTCTGTAATATCTAAGATATCTGCGCTGTAGATGCTTCCACTGCCATAGATGATCAAATTGTCATTGATAGAAATAGTTTGGGTGATCCTGGCAATTAGAGTCTTGTTCTGGTGGGCCATACAGTTATGAAAACATTGTGTTTAAGTGGTATGTAATTGTAGAATTGATGTTCTATTTTTGCAATATTAGCATATAATTTATGCCAAAACTAATTCATAACATAAGAATATGTCTAGGTCTGAAATATTAACTTACAGCTACATCTTTCTAGTCAGGTTCAACTAGGTCATTGTTATTACGTCCAAACTATCTGCCAGTAACTACTGACTAAAGGTCACTAAACAACAATTCATAGGCACAAAGGTCAGAATGATGACTTGACTATTCAACAGAACTCTTTTTTCTTCCTGTGACATTGTGTTGTATCACACTATGGCTAGTTTCATAGGTGGTCACACTAATGCTAGTTTCATAGGAGGTCACTTGAGCAAGTTAAGATGTTATCAGCATGCCACTCTCCTACAGTAGAGTCCAAAAGTCTTAAAGTGATACTGTCACCCCCTTACTCTATGTGCGGCTCAGTGTGGTAGACAGTGTCACGTAGCTGGTGCTACGCGGCAGTTGGGCCCTCTCTTCCTAGGGGAGAGGGGATCCGGCTGCCTTGAAGCCCCATCTAGATGACACTGTTTACTGATGATATGAAGCAATTTTAAAGCAAATAGAAGTTTTATACAAGTATATATTGAATGTGTAGCATCTAAACTTGTGGATGGTGCGGAGAACCACACATAGAGTAAAGGGGTGACAGAATCACTTGAAGCTGGCCATGCATCTCCAAACAATTGTGAAAAAAACCCATGAAAAACTGCCATTTCTATAGCTTTCTGGCTTTTTCCTCCAATTTTTCTGTAGAAAACCTGACATCACATGAAGAAAGAATCCCATGACCTTTAATGAAAAAATGCATAGGATAAAACACCAAAAAATGCCTATGCTTATACACACTTAACAAAAAAAAACAAAAAAAAACCCAACTCTATAAAAACTGCCAAAAAGAAGTAAACACTGGGAATGTTCATTACCAAACCGACCTGTGTAGAAGGGCACTATGTGTACCCAGAAGAAATGATACTGTTTGAAGGTAGAGGGTGGTCACACCAAATATTGATGTGATTTAGATTTCTCTTCTATTCATACACAGTGCATCTTGTTAATTGATAAATATTAACTATTAGGCTATGTTCACACAAGGTTTTTATTTTTATACGTATTTTTGGACGCCTTTAATTTTGAGGCTAAAATGCAACTATATTTTCACAATTGCAGCTGTAAAAAATGCCCATGCTCTTTATTTACAGCTGTAATTATTAAAATATGGCTGTTTTTGCCTTTAACCGCTTAACAACACAGGGCGTTAATGTACGCCCTGGCGTCGCTAGGGGCATTTAGAGGGGGGCCATGCTGCCATCCACAGCCCAGTACCGTGGCAATTAGCGGGCACGGTACAATCGACGTGCCTGCTTATTAGCCATTCAAATGCATCTGTCAAAGTTGACAGCTGCATTTAAAAGGCTATTTTCCCCATGCCTGGTGTCTAGTGGGGGGGGATCGCCCCCCCTATGACGCAATCACAGAGGAGCGGTCCCCGCATCCAAGCCGTCCAGGGGTCTGCACTGTAATGACGCTGATCCCGGCTTGGCGATCGATTGTTCCTGGCTGCAGCAAGCCAGAGCAATAGATCGCCCATCTCATTGAGCTATGCAGTATATCTATACTACATAGATCTCAATGAAAGATCAGAGTAGTGATACTAGAAGTCCCCCAGGGTAAGTGTGTAAAAATAAAAAAAGGTTTTTTATTAATAAAAAAAGCCCCTCCCCTAATAAAAGTTTGAATCACCCCCCTTTCCATATTTTATAAATAAAAATAAATAAATATATTTGGTATCGCTGTGTGCGTAATCACCCAAACTATTAAAATATCACATTCCTGATCTCGCACCGTAATGGCGTAAGCGCAAAAAAACCCCACTAAAGTGTGAAATTGCTCATTTTTTTGTCACATCAAATCCAGAAAAATTGTAATAAAAAGTGATCAAAAAGTTGCATGTATGCAAACAAGGTACTGATAGAAGTACAGATCATGGCACAAAAAAATGACACCATGCACAGCTCCATAGACCAAATTATAAAAGCGTTATAAGGATGGTAAAAGACCAATTTTAAGAAACATTTATTTAAAAAAAAAAGGTTTTAATTTTTTAAAAGCCATCAAATAAAATAAGTTACACAAGTTACATATTATTGTAATCGCACTAACTTGAGGAACATATATAACAAGTCAGTTTTATCCTAGGACCAGCGTAAACACAATCACCCCCCCCCCCCAAATAAAAAAAAAAAGGGGGTTTATTTTCTATTTCACCACACATATATTTTTTTTCTGGTTTTGAAGCATATTTTATGCAAAAATACAGCCTGTCATTGCAAAGTACAATTAGTGGCGCAAAAAATAAGGGCTCATGTGTGTCTGTAGGTGAAAAAATGAGCTATGGCCTTTTAAGCGCAAGGAGGAAAAAAAGAAAGCGCAAAAATTTAAATTGGCTCTGTCCTAAAGGGGTTAAAATGATGAGCTTCTAATACAGCAGAACAACAACAACAACATGTGAATATAGCTTTAAAGGGAAAACTTTTATTGTTGAAAGCATTCTTACTTTGCAGCATTTTTTTACACACCCGCCTAAAACTTTTGCACAGGACTGTGCATTATTTATATTATCTGTAAATCAATATATGCTTGGTATCTCCTTAGCTTGTTTCCAATATTTATACACGGCATTGTTGCATCACATACTATAACAGTCTACCATAGTGACCAGAATTTGCATCACTACATGGGAGTTTCCGGTTCACAAGGTCATCCTTTCATCCCAGGATGGACACACGAGTCACATGACATTCACAGATGATAAGATGACTTCATGGCCAAGGCATGACCCTATAGTGTGAAGTCCCCTGGCCATCCTCATTAAACATTCCATCACTGCCAGAAGGTTTTATGTGCAGTATGTGGCAAAAACACGTGCTAAAACCTAAACTAGCCCAACAATGTATTATCCAGAGGAATGGGAAAGTCTTCTAAGGGCAGATTATGTATGTGCTGGGAAATAAAGATGTTAGCTAAACACGTGATATTCTTACAAGTGTTTTGATATCTTAGAGCTATTTGCTCAGTATATGAACCCTGTGGGACGAGTTCAGCGCCAGTTATGTTCTAGTCTAATTCTCCACTATTAATCTCTGGGTGTGTCACACACCTCCCTGATTCCGTTCTTCCTTTTCCTAAAATATTAGCACAAAATAAGTGTTCAAATACTAAAGGTGGTATCTTACGTCCTGAGCTATACAAATTATATGTCTTATTTATTTTACTATAATAATATGTAAATAATTTTATTGTGACATTCCAAATGAATACATATTTGTTATGGTTTGTTTACGCGGGACGATGAATCGTTCAATCGATCGTTAAATGTTTTTGAATGGCCGATTTTTTTCAAGAAACTATTTGCGTTTAACAGAACGATAGATCGTTTGGAAGATACGTCTTTGCGATCGCTTTTAAATCATTCATCAGATCGAACACTCCTCCTGAAGCCACCTCACACAACAGGTAAAATTGTTGAAAATCCATTTACAGATCTAGGAACGATCCAGACATGATCAATGATGATTTAAGAACATGCTAAAAGACCACTACCACCCATTTATTGCTCGTCATTTGATCGTGAAGAGCGTTTACATAGGCAGATTATCGATAGTATTCGGTCGTTGTAGCAAATCTAATAACGATAATCGTCCTGTGTAAACAGACCATTAGAATCAAACAGCAGTTTTCCCAATAAAACATAGGTTTTGGTCCTGTTGCTCCAGAATGTAAAGCCAATTCACACAGTCTAGAGTAGAAGTCACCTTCTCTATGTAACGTTGAGACCTTCAATGTAAGGCTGCATTCACACGTTCCATGACATTGTCCGTGATCATGGACAATTTTAAAGCCCATTGCTTTCTATTGGGCTATTCATACGCCCTGTTTTTTTCACAGATCCGCAATCCGTTCCATGAAAAAATAGGACATGTCATGACATCACATCACAAGTTTCCCCATAGAAGTCTACTACACGGATCTGACATCTGTGCAGTCCTTGAAAAACAAAGATGTGTAATTAGTTTAACTGAAAAAGCTTTAAACATATCCTTGAAAAACACGGACACGGATGCAATCACAGAGGCAATCACGGATGGTTTTTCACAGATCACGGAGGTAGATAGCAGACTTCATTCACGGACCTTGAAAATCACTGAACGTATGAATGCGGCCTAAGGCTATGTTCACACAATGTAAGTTTTGTATTAATCACAGCCGCACCCTCCATTGTTGGCTATGGTGAATTGGAATACGGGTGCACAGGGACGCGTCCTAATCCCAATTCAGCACAAATAAAGATCATCCGGCTGTATTGCAGTACCCGCCGGGATGATCTTCACTGACACCGGCCATTCTGTGACCTGAGCGGGTCAAAGATTGCCCGGTGTTTCACATAGTGTGAACCCAGCCAAAGGCTAATAAAGTTAATAACAAATAATAAAGTTACAAGAAAAAGTGACTTTTGCTCCACATAGCAACTGTTTTCTGCATCGGCTGATCACTCTGATAGCAGTGGAATTGGAACTAAAGTATTATCAAGAAAAGACATGTACTGTAATATTTTTGCACTATATATATTTGGAATCATACAGCACAGTATGGACACACAGAGGTAGGCCTTAATGCCCTTTTCACATGAAGGTCCTTACTAGACACTGATACCTGGTTAGATAGTGGCACTTTACATTGATTATGCCCCCACCATAGGCCTTTGGTGCTGATGACTCTTTCTTTGTTCCACCAAACTACAGAGGACATGGACCTAGTTAAAAAGAGCACATGAGGCAGTTCTCATAATGTAACAATGCCCTCCTCGGCCACCCCTAGAGAAACTACTTTTTTTATTGTTTGGTTTTACTTTAAATCATCACTTCAAATTTAATTTTTCATACAAATATCAAAACATATTATTTATGTGTTTAATACTGTTTTGAGGACAATACCGTTGTCCTTGCGCCAATGCTCTGCAGCTATAACGGCCAATAATTATATAACTTCCAAATGTGCAAAATATTTTAGTGGATATTTAATTCTTGAAGGAATAAAAAAAATTGAAAAAAACAATACAATAAATCAGTAAGTGCTGTTAGGATCTGGTCACATTGACATTTTTGTGGCATTATATTTTTTAAAATAAAGACGTACTCTTTGAAGACCTTACTTGAAGAAATATGACTTTAATTGTATAAATATGCCCTTCATATAGCTTCAATTCCTGCAGATTTTAATCAAATATTTGTCTTAGTGTTTAAAAGAAAAAAAAAATCA
This sequence comes from Dendropsophus ebraccatus, assembly GCF_027789765.1. Classification (NCBI taxonomy): domain Eukaryota; kingdom Metazoa; phylum Chordata; class Amphibia; order Anura; family Hylidae; genus Dendropsophus; species Dendropsophus ebraccatus. The sequence continues at coordinate 45,617,125 of NC_091462.1, read as the reverse complement.
CATAAGCAGCTATGTCTGTGGCCATGACTCCAGTCGCTCTGCTATTGTGTCCTCTATTGTTTTCTATTCACATAACTGGGAACTAGGGGTCTTTTTACAAGGCCTGATATGCGGGAGTGCAGAGTGATTTGCGGTAAAAATCTATTTCTTTCAAGTCAACTGGTTTCAGAAAGTTATATAGATTTGTAATTTACTTCTATTTAAAAATCTCATGTCTTCAAGTACTTATCAGTTGCTGTATGTCCTGCAGGAAGTGGTGTATCTTAGGCTGCAGGCTGAGTGAATCCCAGCTGGAGTGTATACACATAGGGGGACATTTATCAAGCAAAAAGGCGTATTTTTGTGCGGAAAATGGCCAGATGCGTATAAATTTAGGCTGGGAGAGGGTGTGGAGGGGGCGGAACGGAGGGGGGGGGGGGGGGGCGTGGATTCTGGGTCCACTTAATTCATAATTTTTCTCCCAGCTCTGAACTGACATAGGTTTCCTCGGCGCCTCTACATAAATCTCCCTAGTGCCAGCACTATGGGGACATTTTTAAGCCCGGCGCAGAAAACGCCGGACTTAATAAATGTCCCCCGTAGTATACACTCTGGCCAGGATCCCATGCCACGCCATAGAAAACTGACATGTCAGTTTTTTGTGGCCGCTATTCTGTAAATAGCGGCTGCAGAAAACCCTGTCAGTGCACACAGTGGAGCAAACGGAGCTCAGCGGCGCTAAAGATCATCTGGCCGGTACTGCAGTACCGGTCGGGATGTTCTTTTCTAAAACCGGCCTTTCTGTGATGGAACGGCTGGTCTCTTACCGTGTATGAACATGGCCTTACACTGTGCTCTCTGCTGCCACCTCTTTCCATGACAGGAGCTGTCCAGAGCAGTAGCAAATCCCCATAGAAAACCCCTGCTCTGGGTAGTTCCTGTTTCGGACAGAGGTGGAAGCAGAGAGCGCGGAGTCAGACGGAAAAGAAAACACCATTTCCTGCAGGACATACAGCAGCTGATACGTATGGGAAGACTTAAGATTTTTAAATAGAAGTGAATTACAACTCTATAAAACTTTCTGACAACAGCTGATTTGAAAGCAAAAGAGTTTCACCAGATAACCCGTTTACTCTCCCGAGCTGCATGAATGATCGCTGTATCAATCATGTCATTTAAATGTATTGCTATTGGTCACACATCCCCTTTTTACAAAGGTACAATAATGATCAGCCGATGAGCAGGCATTTCCCCACACCTCGGGTGATTGCCGACACTTTTACATTGGTTGATTATCGGCCAAAGGCGTGTTGGTAGCAAAGTTTCTTGCCAATTATTGGCCTGTGTAAAAGGGTCTTAACAAACTTTCTTTGCACATGTTACCTACTCTATTAATTATAGCAGGGCACTGACCCTAAAAAGCAGCCAAACTTATTTAACCCCATGGCAACATATTCCATAGGATTGAATAGTGATCATCAACATGTCAACATTCACATCAATCCTTGTCCTCAACAAAGCTTACGATCTGGGATCCCTGTGTCACACATACACACTGGGGCAATTTCTTAGGAATCCTGTTAACCTATTAGTACAGTCTGTAAAAGTGTGTGATAAAACTAAACTACTCAAAAGACAGCCCATACAAGCACAGGAAGAACATACACAATCCATAAAATCCACAAACGTGTTGGATTTGAATCAAGGACCCAATCACTAGGTATAAGTGCTGACTAGTAATCCCCCATGATGATCCATGCTTATGTATAATGGAAAACCTAGTTATAAACATACCACTTTAGATGAGCCAAGGGTGCATGATCATGGGTGCGTCATTTGATTACTGGTGGCTGCAGATTGATGTAGCCCTAGGGTGTCCTGGAAAACATATTCTATAGCAACTGATAATGAAATGCCGATTGCTCGAGTTCGGATGAGGTCCCTTACCTATATTTATTGTTAACTTGAAGAGAAACTGACAGCAGGTTAGAAGACTTTAACCTGGTGCTATGTTCCCATAGAACACTGAGAGGAAGGTAATTTTCTCCTATTCTTGTCTATATCCTTTCGGTGTATAGACGAAAAAAAAGCTGCAGCAGACATGGGCTATTACTGTTGTGAATAAGGTCTGTTGTAACCACGAAGAGTGCAGTCAAAATATGTTTTTAGGATGTTCCATCAGATCAGGATGTAACAGAGGTCACACATCTCGCTGCCAATAATGAGGTTGCAAGGCTCCCTCATTTGGTAAACTTTACTTTTTTTTTGTTTAGTTTTTTCCACAGATAAAACATTCCATGTTCCTGGATGCAAGAGTAGTATAAGTCAGACACTGGCAGCTATTCAGGCACTGGGGTGGGTGTATCCCAGCTCTGGAAAGTGAATTACAAGCTCCTTCATTATGACTAGATTAGTTTGAATATTTCTTATATTAACACAATTGCACATTTTTGGCTTATTAGATTTAATCTAGGCTTGAACATTTCTGATTTTCTCTAACATACATGACCCAGCAGGCCTGTAACAGTACTATATATATACTACTACTACTACTAGCCTACATACATGACCCAGCAGGCCTGTAACAGTACTATATATATACTACTACTACTAGCCTACATACATGACCCAGCAGGCCTGTAACAGTACTATATATATACTACTACTACTACTAGCCTACATACATGACCCAGCAGGCCTGTAATAGTACTATATATACTACTACTACTACTATCCTACATACATGACCCAGCAGGCCTGTAATAGTACTATATATACTACTACTACTAGCCTACATACATGACCCAGCAGGCCTGTAATAGTACTATATATACTACTACTACTAGCCTACATACATGACCCAGCAGGCCTGTAATAGTACTATATATACTACTACTACTAGCCTACATACATGACCCAGCAGGCCTGTAATAGTACTATATATACTACTACTACTAGCCTACATACATGACCCAGCAGGCCTGTAATAGTACTATATATACTACTACTACTACTATCCTACATACATGACCCAGCAGGCCTGTAATAGTACTATATATACTACTACTACTAGCCTACATACATGACCCAGCAGGCCTGTAATAGTACTATATATACTACTACTACTAGCCTACATACATGACCCAGCAGGCCTGTAATAGTACTATATATACTACTACTACTAGCCTACATACATGACCCAGCAGGCCTGTAATAGTACTATATATACTACTACTACTAGCCTACATACATGACCCAGCAGGCCTGCAATAGTACTATATATACTACTACTACTAGCCTACACACATGACCCAGCAGGCCTGTAATAGTACTATATATACTACTACTACTAGCCTACATACATGACCCAGCAGGCCTGTAATAGTACTATATATACTACTACTACTAGCCTACATACATGACCCAGCAGGCCTGTAATAGTACTATATATACTACTACTACTAGCCTACATACATGACCCAGCAGGCCTGTAATAGTACTATATATACTACTACTACTAGCCTACATACATGACCCAGCAGGCCTGTAATAGTACTATATATACTACTACTACTAGCCTACATACATGACCCAGCAGGCCTGTAATAGTACTATATATACTACTACTACTACTATCCTACATACATGACCCAGCAGGCCTGTAATAGTACTATATATACTACTACTACTAGCCTACATACATGACCCAGCAGGCCTGTAATAGTACTATATATACTACTACTACTAGCCTACATACATGACCCAGCAGGCCTGTAATAGTACTATATATACTACTACTACTAGCCTACATACATGACCCAGCAGGCCTGTAATAGTACTATATATACTACTACTACTAGCCTACATACATGACCCAGCAGGCCTGTAATAGTACTATATATACTACTACTACTAGCCTACATACATGACCCAGCAGGCCTGTAATAGTACTATATATACTACTACTACTACTAGCCTACATACATGACCCAGCAGGCCTGTAATAGTACTATATATACTACTACTACTACTAGCCTACATACATGACCCAGCAGGCCTGTAATAGTACTATATATACTACTACTACTAGCCTACACACATGAACCAGCAGGCCTGTAATAGTACTATATATACACTACTACTACTAGCCTTCAAACATGACCCAGTAGTCCTGTTATAGTACTATATACTACTAATAATAATAATTGATTCACCAGCTAAGTTTGGCACAGCAGCACCCTGGTTCTCTGGATGGTCCAAATGTATATTGGTTATGCCAGCCTAAAATATAGCATAACTGCTGAGTGTTTTCTTATCACTTTTATTTGGTTCTTCCTTAGATCATGTGTTCATGTCAAGCTAATTTACATTGCAAAACAATCAATTTGTAACTCAACTCTATCTAAAACACTTTCCTATTGTTACAATGCTGGCTAATTCCTAGACTGCCAAATCGTACTCCGATACTCCCAGGAGTTAAAGTAGGGCAAATTAGGGTGACAAGTCAGCAGTGGGCAAAGGAAACAAGTATAAATATACCAGAAGTACCAAGAACAAAATGGAAAATCACCATTAAATGGTTGGAACCTGAGATAACAGTATTAAATTCTTTAAATTGATTCAATTAAATTAATAGACAGAAATGGAAAGACAGCACTGGAAGGAGCTAACAAATTTTTCCATATTTTCCCTTTACCTTCTCCTAACTTAAACTGACAAAAAAACTAAGCTGCCCCTGTTATATCCCTGTACTAGACCTAGACTAAATCAGGCATAATAAATAAACAGAAGGCAGAATACTCAGAAAAACAGAACTAAGGAAAAACCCCTCAAAACCGCCAGAGAAAAATACTAAGAAAGTCAGGAAACCAGGATAACATTAACATTTAGCAGCAAATAGACAAGGAACTCAAGATACTAACACTGAACAAATAGAAGACAATGCAGAGGGCATTGTATTCTTTGAAAAGCTGACAAATGGAACTTCACCAAACATTTGGGTCTGATGTTCAGCACTTATTACACATCTCGATGACTGTGTGGCCAGAGCTGCCCTTTCCTTTATTCAGCCATTGGAGGCTCATCTCCTATTACACAGAGAGACGTGTGACCAACAGTGGATTATTTTTTGACAGGCCTAAAGTGGTCAGTTGGCTCTATTACATGCGGTGCTATCTACACTTCTCACTTAGAAGTAGCAGGTAATCACATTGTGTAATATGGCCTTTGGTGATCAAGATATCAGATACATTATTCTGGAATCAGATCCAGGCCTTAAGCTTAGAAAGCAAGAGAAGAAAAACTAGCAGGAGGATTACTGCTACACGAAACACCTTTAGGTTTTTGTGGTTACTTTTAAATAGGCACTTCCTCTTAACACCTATGGGTTGGAAAAAGTAACAATGTACATGACTAGGATGCCTAAAAGGAGGGGGGTGAGCCAATGTGTCACTTGTACAAGGGGTTAAAGGATGAGAAGAAGAAGGGTAGCTTTAGTAAATGGGATAGTGTGAGATAGTATAGGGATGGAAGAGGTTTGTAAAGAGGTGTGGTAGACTGAGGAGATGGTGTTTGTGGTCTGGTGAAGGTGTTCATCAGGTTTTATGGATATATTTGCCCTGGGAAGTTATGCAAGCCATTCAGAAGAGCAGGAGCTGTCTGTGGGTGGGTCTGTCGGGACAGACATGCACAGTTGGCCTGTTGAAGCTGGTCGTGTATTTAACATGTTTACAAAGTAAACCGAGTAAATACAGATGCAAAACCACATGACTCATAATATTTAACCCATTAAGTGCATGTGCATGTCTGAGGGGGCCAACCTGATAATAGCAATGTTGGAATGGGGCCAAGGCTCTAAAGCAATTTTCCCACATACTGTTGGCAAGTGCCACATTGTAATCACCAGAAACAAGCAATACACCAAAAGTGTCTTCTGATAATATTACTGTCTATGTGTAGTCATGTGATCAATCCTTGCTTTTTTAACAATACTCTCAGTAAACCTAATACCAACAGGCCTTGGAGATGATGGAAATCATTGAGTTAGCTTTCAGTCAGTGTCATAAATAAAGACTGCACCAAACCACAAGTAATGGACTGTCAGTGATTTTGTGGAATAGATATGTTGTTTCCAGTTTTTATATTCCAAGTAATTTTAGTGAGTGACCCAATAAGCATTATACCTTATGACTAAATATGTGTTTAAAATTAAAGAAACAATTTCACAGCACATTTTAGGTCTCTGCTGCTAATATACATCCGGATTATATCAAAAAGTATGCAGTGTGCCTGCAGTTGTAACGCCTGGAGTAGTGGATCCACTGGACCGTCACTAGCGATGGCACTAACCTCACCAGGGAGTCTAAGGGGCCGCTGGTTTTCACCAGAGCCCGCCGCTACCCCTGGCTTGGCCGGCACAGACGGAGATAGGAGCGGGGCGAGGTAAGGTGCCCCCCCGGAGCCGAACAGGTAGCAGCGCCAAGTCCCTGCACAAGGACCCCGGCGGCTGCATGGGGCAGAGGGAGGTCGAGGCGGCGGCCCGGAGCACGGGACGCCGCCGCGGCCGTGACAGCAGTATACTTATTCCCATCTTAACTAATATATTTTTGAAAATACATTCATTTAGCAAACTTGCCTCCTTCTCCTCGACACTATAAACACTTTGGGGGAAGTGGTGTAAAGTGAAGCTGGCTCAGTTGCCCCTAGCAAACAATCAGATTCAACTTTTTATTCCTCACAGACCCTTTGAAAAATGAAAGGTGGAATCTGATTGGTTTCTAGGGGCAACTGAGCCAGTTTCACTTTTCACCATGATTGATAACTTTCTGGGGGGCCATTTATCAACCCCTATGTCCAGCATGCCTCTGCAAAAATCTGCAACCTAATGGGCTGCCAGGTGGGGGCAGCAAAGCAGGATGGGGGGCTCCAGAGCTGGTGTAGATTTCCTAGACTGTTGTTTTTGTTTTTGCCTCTCAATAAATCTACTGTGCTGAATGGGGGTGGAGATTTAGTTAAAGGGAACCTGTCACCCTCCATGCTGGGTCAGAGCCCGGCCGACCCCCGCTAGAGCCCCTTATACTCACCTCGTTCCTGAAGTCCCGCTTCTTCAGCCGTTCTGGGGACGGAGATATCACCATCGGATGCTCGGCGCGCGTGCTGCTGAGATGAGTCCGTCGCTCATGAATGGAGCCGTCATTCTCTATGGGCGTTGGACTCATCTCAGCAGCGCACACGCCGGGCTTCCAACGGTGATATCTCCGTTCCCAGAACGGCTGAAGAAGCAGGACTTCGGGAACGAGGTGAGTATAAGGGGCTCTAGCGGGGGGTCGGCCAGGCTCTGACACGGCACGGGGGGGTGACAGGTCCTCTTTAAGACCGTCATACAGATACAGCAGTCCTGATAACCTCCTCCATATCTATCTATCTATCTATCTCCTATCTATCTATCTATCTATCTATCTATCTATCTATCTATCTATCTATCTCCTATCTATTTATCTTTCTATCTATCTGTCCGTCTATCTATCGATCTATCTATCTATCTATCTATCTATCTATCTATCTATCTATCTATCTCTTTAAGGGTAGCTTAACACATACAGCAAATTTTACTAACTAACTGAACACAGCATCAAATCTGCTGCAAATTCTGTACGTGTGAACGCACCCTAAAGCCTTTTCGACAGTATCCAAGCTAATACTGACTGTGGACACCTAAAATGTCATGTGAATGGGATCTAAGGCATCCTTCTTACTTTTTTTTTTGTCATTTGAATTTTATCACTGTTTTGTTTGTTAAATAATGTGACCACATAGGCTATATACATTATCGGCAGCTGTGTTGTACAAATGTATGAAAAGTTAAAATAAGTTACATACATGCATAGAATAGTTTCTAATATATTTTTCAAGCTCTAACTACATGAATGAGCTGTCTTAGAAATTTCTTCATTGTACAAATATACTCTTAAAAGCCACGGTAAAGAGCCAAAGTATTACACAGTATTACAGCTTGGAAGCACAAGGAATTGTATACAGCGAATATCTGCAAGATGTCAAAATAACCCTATCACACAAGACTCTTGGAGAGGAGCAATGCTTTCTCTAGGACTAAGATGATTAGGTTTCCTTAAGATGCCAATAAGCTCTATCAAGATGCCCCCTAGTGGTAGAGTGTGTGATAGAAACCTATTCTAGATACAGTAGTAGGTTATGAAAATACAATGTCAGGAAGGGTTTTAGACACTAGATACATTTTGTAAAGTTATATAACATAGGGATAAACCTAAAGCATAGAGAAACAGATAAAACTCCAGCTGTGACCAGCCATAGATGAGTGTCAGATGATAGCGTCAGTGAATGTTTGGATGTATAAGTACAGACCACCAACAAATTTCCAGAACAAAGGAGTATTGGCTCTCCATACATCTCTGGAGCCTTGTCAGCACACTCACAGCTTTAAGTTACTGGAAATCTCTGAAACAACATTGTAAGTGCCAGTTTAACTAAAAGCTGTGCTTACAGAATCCATGATGTTATCTGCTCATGAGTCTCTATGGCGTGTCAAAACAGAGATATTGGGTGAAATTCTCTGTAAAATGGTACATTATCTAAACTGTCTGTACAAATAATGTGACTGGCTGAAACAAGTCAAGCTGGTAACTGTTCTTGGTTTCTTCTGTACTGTCTGCAAACTGTAAATGAACTGATGAACTGTGAATATTTCATATTAGAAGTTTTAATGCTGGTGAAGGAATAGCTGAGCAGTTAATGTAAATGTAAAGCTATTAAATTGCTTCTACTGGTAATGTGATTTTCAGCAAATCCTTATGGAAAACACACAGTGGTATTGCCCCATATACAGTGGTACCTTGGTTTAAGAGTAACTTGGATTAAGAGTGTTTTGGTTTAAGAGCTCACAGTTTTTCAAAATTGTGACTTGGTTTAAGAGCATTGCTTTGGTTTAAGAGCAACCTGTACTGGGTGGGAGTGCGAGTGGAGGAGGGGCATGGTCTGCATAGCGGGGTCTACAGCATTGTACTATGACCCAGGAAGTCTCCCTCACCTTCCCAATCATAGCAGATCCACTTTAGGCTGGGGCTCACATCAGGGGACAGGACTGTGGGGGTAATCTCTTCATAGCTGTAACCCTTTCTCCCCATACAGAGAGTGCTGCATGTAAGTGCCCACATCTGTCCTGCTCATTCCTTCATGCCCCTACAGTCTCTGCCAGCCTTTGTGTTTCCCATCCTCTCCATTACTGTACAGTAACTTATAATATCACATATTCTGCTGTTTCTGAATGTTTGTTTCATCTGTTTTACATGTTATTCAGAATAATAAATCATTATTTTTTTGGGCGGTGGGGTGGTGGAACCAATTGTCGGCATTTCTATGATTTCTTATGGGAAAATTTGCTTTGGTTTAAGAGTGGGTTTGGATTACAAGCACAGTCCTGGAACGAATTATGCTCGTAATCCAAGGCACCACTGTATTTCTGTAGTTGCTGTGTGTGTGTGTGTGTGTGTATACAGTATATATATATCTGTGTAAGAAACTGCAGGACAGCTCAAGCATACCCCAGACATAGTTGATACTAGCCTCTGTGTTTAAATACATGTTAACATTAGAATAGATTTTACACTTAGGGGCGCTGTCTGTCAGTAGCACGGCAGGCGCAGCAGCCTGTAGCAGAACAAGCAGCAATATCACTTGTTTCGCTACAGGCTGCCATGGCAGCTCACATGGGCAGTTTCCCCAAGTGTAATGCGTTTTCTAATGCTAATATGCATGAGAATAGACATCAGGGGAGGCTCCATATAGCTAGCGCTGCATGCAACAGCACTAGCAATTTATGTATCTGTGCTGGGACAAGGGTTTGAACAACCCTGCAGTTTCCAATACTGGTGCTAGCAGTCTTCCAATAACTTGCTCTCTCTCACAGTCTTCATCAGGTTGTAAGCAGGTTCCTCTGGCAACTCTTTTAGTTACACAACACATACTCCCTGTCTGGTGCCCAAGTACTCCATTATAAGAACTCATATATCTCTCCTCCAAAAGTATGAGGGTCACAAGCCACAACTTTACACCAATTGCAACCTAGGCCCATGCTGGCACTTCATCCTACAAGCTGGCAGCTGAAAAAAAAAACATTTTCTTATACCCAACGGTCTGACAAAGTATGGTAGAACTGCCACCCCAGCACAGAAAGGCCAACAGGTAGTAATATATGATGGCCATAACAATGACAAGCTGTTCTTAAAGTGACACACATGCCCTTTTAAAGTAAATGGGGGTGGAGGGGTTTACCATTCTTATTTGCAGGATATTCTGTAGTATGTCTTTTAGACACCCTGTAGGGGTTTATTTGTCTTCTGATCTCATTTATTGTGGCTGCTTAATGGTGGATTTCGGGAGGAATCACTAGGATTGTATTATATTTCTGTGTAGCTCTTTGCTACTGCTGTCTCTTTAAGAGAATGTTTGTTAGAGAAGTGCTAATATATTTACAGTGCAAAAGGAGCTGCAAAGAGGTCATTTTATATTTAGAGATTATTATTATTATTATTATTATTATTATTATTATTATTATTATTATTATTATCTTTTTTAGTATTCAGCCTTGGTTTTTATAAAAACAATTTGCTGTATGACCATAGTCTGTTTGATCAGAACTTCCCCTTAAATAGACTGCTATAATGGTGCAGTGCAGGTCAGTGAGTCATGGCTGGGTAAAATCCTGTGCCAACACATTTAGTCAATCTGGTCTGATGATTATTTTAACAATTTTATTTTCACTTTCTCTGTGTCACAATATGATTTGTGTATTTAATTCTCTGTTATCTTATGCGTTCCTTGAATAACATATCCTATTAATAAGAACTGTGCGGCTTCCCCTAAATGGACAGTAAAATGGGCATAGTATGCTCTATGTCAGACACCTACAGTCTCAGCCAGCACATCCTCATAAATATTAGTAACTGGTACAATCTCTGCTGTTGAGGTCATTTTACCAAATGTGAAGTGAATGCTTCATCCTAAGGGTGCGTTCACACCTACCGCATCCGCAGCTTATTTTTCCGCGGAAATCCGCAGGTCTGGTAGCGCAGATTTCAACCTACGAGAAATCCGCGTATGTGTGCGTTTTGCGGTTTTTCTGCATCAAGTTTATCGCAACTGAAATGTCAGTTTAAAATGTCTCTCATTCTAAACGAACATTTCAGTTGCGATAAACTTGCTGCAGAAAAACTGCAAAACGCACACATACGTCCTAAAGGGGTTTCCTCACATTTTCTAAAAGAACATCTATTGACTGGAACCTGCAGGTTTTGCTGTGATGACATCATATGCATGGGTCTACTTTGATGACATCACTGCTTCATCAGTCTCTTTTTGCATGTACTACTAAGGCCATTGATATATATTTGTTGGACATTGTTTATTACACACATTACATATACAGTATATCACCATAAGATCCTTAAGCACTGTACAGAGCATGAAGTCATTACACTGTCTTAACTAGACACACATTCTAGGGCCAGTTTCATAGGGAGCCAAGTTTTCTTGTGTAGGATAGAAAGGGATTACCCAGCGGAAACCCAGATAACAAGAACATGCATACTCTGTGCAGATGTGATCCTTTTTAACTCATTGACCCACCAGAGTCATTATATATAGAGAGAAATAAAGTTAGATTAATCATATGCAGATAGTGTTCTTCTAAAGGATAGAACATTTCTATAATTCCCGGAAGGAGCCTTATAAAATGACTTGGATATTAGATAAACAGGAAAAGCAATCTATAGACTGATCTGTTCTTGGTTCCCATGAGTGCAGAGCAGGGGTCTGGTTTTCTACATGAGAAGCCCTGGATATTGCTTGTAGTGAGGAATGACGAACCATAGCCAAAAGCAGGACCTATGTAAAAGATAAAGAACTCACTCCACAATATGATATCATAAGTTATTTTTTTCTGTTCCCTAACACCAAAATCTTTCAGTCCATCTGCTAATAATGACATCATGTCATATGGTTGTGTTGTCCAATAATTTCCGCAGGACATTAGATTGTGTCTTTTTTCAAATTTATCAACCAAGTAACTATATATGTAACAAAAAAGCAGTAATGTAGTTGAGAGCCATTTGTTATTACATACAAATTACATTACATCACTATGAATCAGATACTACAGCAATGGTCCTTACACGAGATTTAGGGGCGGTCACAGACTGCATAGGGCCCCTGTGTAAAAAAGGTGCCTAAATGTGCACAAAGTGGGCACGTTCTGTGACAATAAATAGAACAGTAGGACACTGACAGGTCCTGCTGCTCTATCCTGTCCCTTATATTCAGCTCGCTCACTCTCACAGAGAGCAGGATAAACATTACAGTGAAGGGGCATCCCTGGAAGCTGCACGGCCGCAGCTTCTAGGGATACCGAAATGGGACATTCCCAATGGAATGCTGTGGCACTAAGTGGGCGGCGGGTCCCTCTCCCTCTCTGGGCCCCTGTGCAGCTGAACTGGCTGCACATGCAGTATGTCCACCACTATCTAGACCAGTCATGTCAAACTCTGGCCCGCGGGCCAAATCTGGCCCGTGGTGCCATTATTTATGGCCGGCCAAGCTTTTCCGTTGCTCTGTTAAATCTGGCCTCCCTGATGTCCCAGCAGATTATAATATAGGTGGTCCTGATGGCCACTCACACCGCCCATATTATAATCTCGTAGGCCACTGGCTACTATATAAGAGACTATTTTAGGGACTGGCTTCTACATAAGAAACTTTTGGGGAGGGTTGGCTACTATATAAGAGACTATTTTAGGGACTGACTTCTACATAAGAGACTATTGGGAGGGCTGGCTACTATATAAGACACTATTGGGGAGGACTGGCTCCTACATAAGAGACTATTGGGAGGGCTGGCTACTATATAAGACACTATTGGGGAGGACTGGCTCCTACATAAGAGACTATTGGGAGTGCTAGCTACTATATAAGAGACTATGGGATAGGGCTGGCTACAATATAAGACACTATTTGGAGGGCTGGCTATTATATAAGACACTATTGGGAGGGGGACTACTATATAAGACACTATTGGGGGCTGTCTTCTATTTTGGACACTATCGGGAGGGCTGGCTACTATGTGGGGCTCTAATAGTAGGCCTGGCTAGTATGTGGTGCACTATTGGGAGGGGGGGGCTACTACATAGGGCACAATTATGGCATTACCTACTGCTTGAGGGATATAATGGGTAACTACCATGTGAGGACAACTACTTTAGGATAGGCAGTGCCAGAAATGCCACATGCAATTTTCATTAAATATCAAGGTTGGCCCGTGTATTTGAGTTTGACACCCCTGACCTAGACTATCTAGAGAGGTATACTGGGTTAGAGAAGATTTCCAATGAAAATCTATTGGATTTTTTTTACTTCAATTTTCTATATCTTCTTGCTTAAACACAATATGAACATAGAAACCCACTTTAAACCTGTAATTATTTTCATGCTGCCTAAATCAGGAGTCTACCGGTAGGCCCAAGTTGTTACACAGTAACACCTTACATAGGGCCCAAAGGTCTAGCAGAGAACAACTCAATTTGGAGCTGACTTTTATCAGATATCCTATTAAACCCTAGCTGTGCTATGAAAGCAGCTGCCTGGACAGAGATCACTACAAGCTGGGGTGTGAAATGCACTGGCATGCGCTTCTCCTGGCTCTTTCTTCTGATCGGGGGGACCTCATCGAATCAAAACTTTTTGTCATGTTCCTGCAACATTTAAAACCTTTTTTCTTTCTCTATGACAGTGCCCATTTAAAGCCCTCCAAAGCAATTCATAGGATAAGCCATCAACGTGCAGTATAATGCCTGGGAAACCCAGTGTAAAAAAAAAATAAGCTGAGCCCTCAGGATAGTTTCCCCTAGTGAGCCTCACAAACTATTTGCATACAGGGAGAGATCTATCAGTCATGGCTGGTGGAGCAGGCAAAAGTCTCCAGAGACCATCCTAATGACTTGTGGTTCAAACAACATTTAAAATTATTACAGATCTCAGTGGTACCTTGGTTTAAGAGTAACTTGGTTTAAGAGCTTTTGGATTAAGAGCTCACAGTTTTTCAAAATTGTGACTTGTTTTAAGAGCATGGCTTTGGTTTAAGAGCTCCCTGTACTGGGTGGGAGGGGGAGTGGAGGAGGGGCATGGCCTGCATAGCGGGATCTTCAGCACTGTACTCTGACCCAGGAAGTCTCCCTCGCCTTCCAAATCATAGCAGACCCACTTCAGGCTGGGGCTTACATCAGGGGACAGGACTGTGGAGGTAATCTCATAGCTGTAACCCCTCTCTCCCCTAGCTGCATTATGTGCCCACATATTCCCCGCTTATCCTTCATACTCCCTGCAGTCTCTGTCAGCCCTTGTGTTCCCCATCCTCTCCATTACTGTACAGTAACTTATAATATCACATATTCTGCTGTTTCTGAATGTTTGTTTAATTTGTTTTATTATTGTTTCATTTGGTTGTTATTCAGAATAAAAATCATTATTTTTGGGGTGTGGAACCAATTGTCTGCATTTCTATGATTTCTTATGGGAAAATTTGCTTTGGTTTAAGAGTGGATTTGGATTACAAGCGCGGTCCCGGAAGAGAACTATGCTCATAATCCAAGGCACCAGTTGTATAAATAAATATATATATATATATATATATATATATATATATATATATATATATATGTGTGTGTGTGTGTTTTTACGTGCTGGAACAAGGTGACACAAGCTCGCGTCACGCCAGGTCATCCCAATGCGTGCAGTTTTTTTTGTTCGTATCATGTCATGATTTCACTAAGGACTGTTTTTGTTCTTAAAAGGGTCTGTCTGCATGTGTGAGTCAGGGGTGAACTGGGGCTATATAAATACATACGTACATATATATACATACATACTGTATACAGACGAAAAACATATTGTTTTAAGATAAAATGACAAGCCAGAAATCTGTTCAGCTCTTTTTAAACCCTAACACCAGCCATTTCATCTGACAGGAGTTAGTAAATAGGATAAAGCTGTGGGTTAAATATATGTTGCTTCTCCATCCTTCAGTGTTTGTTTTACTTGATAACATCATAAAGAAATGCAAAGTAATGTAGTTGTCAGGACAGACCAGAGTTGGCAAAATCTCAACACGTCTGAGCCAAGACGTGAAGTCTAGAGGCTCTCATAGAAGACTTTTCCTGAAATCACCTTATTTGAACATGTCCTGCACTGAAATCTGATACCTAGGACTTAGGAAATGCATGAGTTCAGTTCAAAACAGCCATATAGATGTATGCACATTACAGATAGATTCTCAGTAAACCACCAGAAGGAGACGTCTAATTAGAGAGAGCGATCTGTTGAAGCCCTGCCGCAAATACTCCAGGGGGGGATTTATTATTGCTGGCAGGCTATGAATGCTCTGATCCGGCTCTTCCGCAGCCAGAGTTAATTTAAGACTCATCCATTATATCACATATATACGCATGTTATGCAGGGGAAATTGTGGTTCCTTTCATATGAAGGAACCTATAATGTAACTGTCATTTTTATTTCAGTTTTATAATATTTTACTAAACAGAGAAAAGGTATTTTACTGCCCACTCCATGGTTAAAGGGCAACTATCAGCAGCTTAGATGACTCTAACCTGCTTATAGTTACCTATTGCGCACGGGGTGCTGAGAATGAAGTTATGTCTCCTTGTAGTGCTCTGTCCGCTAATGTCGTTTGGAGCACTGCCCCACCCCAGAGCGCTGACCGGACTGTTCCACAGACATACCTTCATGCTTAGCATCTAATGTGCTGATATTTCCCCTTTAAGAGTTTTTTAGGGGTATTTTGTAGAGATGAGCGAACCTCGAGCATGCTCGAGTCCATCCGAACCCGATCGTTCGGCATTTGATAAGCGGTGGCTGCTGAAGTTGGATAAAGCCCTAAGGTTGTCTGGAAAACATGGATACAGCCAATGACTATGTCCATGATTTCCACATAGCCTTAGGGCTTTATCCAAGTTCAGCAGCCACCGCTAATCAAATGCCGAACGATCAGGTTCGGATGGACTCGAGCATGCTCGAGTTTCACTCATCTGTAGTATTTTAGCCTAAAACATTTGTGAATTTATATGACTGCTAAGACCCCTACAACCACCAAAATGTGGGACCCTGTATCTCCAGGCTTAAGGATTGCAGCTAGAGGATTTTGAATGCACTGATTTACAATAGTGCTCTGTTTAAAGTTTATGGGACTGATGGAGGTCAGACTCCTGATGATCTCTTACTTGTCCCCTATTCTGTGGACAAGTTTGTATATGAATATTAAAACCAACAATGCTAACTATTCATTTAAGGCTAATTCTCACCCTTGACATTTCACAAAGAAGATGTTATTTTTATGTCCGCAGCATCGCATACCCACATCCACCTGTCCACTACTTCTTGTTACCTACCTTGTATTTTAGTGTGGTGTAAGCATATTTATCAACTAAACTGATTTGGGAAGCTATACAAAAACTGATTTATGTAGGTGGACTTTATAAAGAGTACTTTCTAGACAACAAATTTTTTTTAACTTTTTAAAGGGAAGTGTTTTGATATTCTTTAAGGAAGTTGAACCTCGGACCTTACATGTGATGCAATTGCTATAGGTTTTCAATAAAGATAATTTTTTCCATATGACTCAGATACTACACTTGTAATTTGAGGAACCAATATAGCAGTCCTCAGCACATTTACAGCAAGTTACACTCATTAACCTCACTGACATTGAGGTCACTACATGTCTGTTACTGTGTAAGTCAGCATAACTTCAGGGCCCATGCACTATGATGGACCAGGTGTACTCTACTAGTGACTACATTTGGTCCATTTTTCTATGTATACTTTTAGTTTGTGGCAAAAACTTAAAATTCAAAGTCTTCAAAGTTTCACTGACCTAAATGGTGCCATTCCAGTGATCAATGCAAGTTAAAAGTTATGGGCACTAGTTTTTATGTGATAGGACGCTGAACCAGGCAAATGTGCTGTTTGCCATTGGAGTTGAGAGGGAATTTTTCTCCCTGTGATGGGGCACTTGGCATCTACCTCATAAGGGTTTTTGCCTTCAGCTCAGTAGGGTTTTTGTAGGTTGAGCTACTATGCCACTATTTCTAGTGCTAATATTATTTTTTCGCATCATTGATACTTAAATGGGTTGTATGAGGTTAGAAAAACATGACTGGTTTCTTCTAGAAACTTACATCTCAACTAGAGATGAGCGAACCGGCTTCGGGTTCGAGTCGATCCGAACCCGAACGTTCGGTATTTGATTAGCGGTGGCTGCTGAACTTGGATAAAGCTCTAAGGTTGTCTGGAAAACATGGATACAGCCAATGACTATATCCATGATTTTCACATAGCCTTAGGGCTTTATCCAACTTCAGCAGCCACAGCTAATCAAATGCCGAAAGTTTGGGTTCGGATCGACTCGAGCATGCTCGAGCTTCGCTCATCTCTAATCTCAACTTATCTATGGGCTTCATCTGGTATTACAGCATATCCCATTGAAGTAAATAGGCCTGAGATGCAACAATAGATGCAGCCCTTGGACAAGAGTGGTGCTGTTGGTGTCAGTAAGAAAGCAGTCAAGTTTATCTAATTGTATAAACCCCTTGGTTTTTAATCAAGGTGCTGAGAATAATACTTGTGTTGAATACTTGACAAATACATTTCCTAGGGCTGCTACATTAAATAAATGCAGCCAAAATAAATTCAGATTCCTGAGGTTTCTCAGAGACCCTTTGAGAAAGTTTTAGACTTTAGTGAACAGAAATCTTTAGTCTGAGGGTTGGACACAGACTGTAGACTGTTGTCAACAGCTTGTAGACTTGTAGTGGACTAGGTACTGGAAAAATACCTTCAACTTTGCTTTGCATGTTCTGAACTCAGTTTCCGAACCCCAGACATCTATCTCATCTTTTCCTCTCATTAGAACTATTACATTTTAACGTCCTCAGGGATTAATATCTACAATATACTCGCAAATTATCCACACCAGGACATCAAGATCTCCTACCCTTGCTCTGGAAAATTGTAAATTATTAATACTCCCTTTAACCACTGATGCTAATGATGACCTTCCGGAACTACTTTTATATGTCTCGCCAGCTACAAATAACAAATTGATTCAGCTCTACACCATCCAGCAGTGTTATCTAACCTGTATGCCACTTTACCAAATAGGCAGGAAAGATTTTTTTAGATGCTGTTCCTACAATTAGGTGGACTTTTGGCATATTATTTGTAATTGTTCTGTTCTACAATAATTTTGGAGGGAAGTGGTCAAACTGCAGTCAGAAAGGTTATCAGTACCCTTTCCTTGACTCAAAATATGCCTGTTTAGAATCTCAGATAAAAAGCAATGGTTTTAGGGTCTTCAACTGTTGATGGTGACAAACCATTGCATTGTTTGTGCCGTGCAGAAAAACCTGGACAATTCTTTCATACTGCAGTTAACACATCCAAGAACTGATCTAAAGGTTATGTTAAAATTTCCTGAATTATCTAAAAAAGCAGAAATGCACTTTAAATTGTTTTACATACCCCTTTAACTAGTCTGAAAGTGTCTTGTAAAAGTGACAAAATTACTAATTTGCATATTCCTCCCTGTTAATATTATTATTATTATTATTATTATTATTATTATTATTATTATTATTATTATTATTTTAACTCTTCTGCTTGTCTGGTCTTCTGGTCCACCCTATGGTCCTGTTCCTCCTGCTTATATTAAAGTGCAATGCCTCCAGGAAATGGCCACCCAACTCAGTGATAAGCTGAGCAGGAAGAGAACATCACTGAATGGAGAAAGGACCACAGCAGGGACCAGAAGACAGGGATAACAGGAGCAATTAGGGAGTGGGGTAGGTGAGTATGTAGGCTTAAATTTTTTCATACACAGCGTATGCAAAACGAGTCTTTTTGCCCAAAAAAACTCTTTAGGGGTTTAATGAGATAAATAATAATAATTAAAAAAAAACAGAATACCTTCAGCTAGAAACGGTACCACTCTTGTTTGTTAGCCATGTGTGATATTGTATCTCTGCTTTTGGGATTGAATTACAATAACATATACAGCCTATGGCTGTATTCATATTCTGTATAAACAACCGCTGTTGTATGACGCGGGTGTTGTTTGCCATGTCAAACAACGGCCGCTGTTTGATATGTTCCTGCAGCTTATGCTACCATATCGGCCACAGGAACATCATTTTATTTTATTTGGATTGCAGGCACATTTGGGGGTGCCTGCAATTCAATTAACCATTAAACTCTATGCAATGTATGGCTGTCAGAACGGCCATACTGTCAGGATTGTATCTTTGCAGAGCGTGATGGGCCCCTTGGCTCGAGATGTGCGACCGAGAAGGTGCTGATTTTCTTGTATTCTGTTTCTGTGTTTTGTTTTGCAGTGTCTGAACATTGGTTTATCTGCTCACTTGATTTAATAGACACACACAACTTCACCTGCTGAGTTCTGTCTGGTCATGTCATGGTTAATCTTTGTTTTGGTTCCGCTGTGACTGACAGGCTTTCCTGCCAGTGGATTTGTTTTGTTGACAGGTGTCTGTGCTTGGAGATCAGGGGGATGGTCCAATTACGTTCTGGATCAGAGCCCTGGCCTCCTATATAACTAACCCCAGTCGGTGCACTCATTGCTGGTTATTGACTTTGTCTCTGCCTGCTTGTGTCTTCTGTTTCTTTGCTTCTCCTGATCTTTGCCTTGAATCTTTTGTCCTCCCTTGCTTGCCGCCTGCCCCTGACCATATTGCCTGTACTTTGACTACGCCTTTTGGATTCTGATTTTGTACTTTTGCTGCCCGATTGTTGTGTCCCGGACTGTTTACTATTCTTTATTGTGTTTGTTTGTCTTTCTTGTTCTGTGTGCACCTATACTAGTATAGGGAACATCTTCGTGGTTGTCCGCAGCTGCCTAGGGCCTTTTGAGGCAAGTAGGTAGGGACAGTTGGTGGGTTCAGCGTCAGGGCTCACTGTCTTGTCCCTGCCATCCGGTACCTGACACATACATTGTGTGAGTAGAACAACGTCCATTTTTCACACTCTAGTGGATGAAAATAATTGACATGTCAATAATTTTCGCAGCCATTCGTGTGTGAACAATGGCCGTTGTTTCTGTAGAGTTCAATGCAGTGCATTATTTTAAGGTAAGAACAGCCATTGTTTTTATTGCCAACAGTGGCCATTTTTTTCTTACGAAATACACTGTTTGAACATGGCCTATAGCTGTATCTGAGCATAGCATGTAGGATAGCAGCCATGTTTTTATAATCTCATACAACCCTTTAAAACTGCAGTTTGCCTTATCATCAGATAAAACTGTTGTTTTTTTGTCTATAGGCCAAGAATACTGAGGAATAAGGCAACTGAATCTGCATCTTATTATAGAATCATCATCACATTAGAAGCTCATCTTCCAATACTGGAGATCGCCTTCTTATTTTTCAACATGATGAATGATCCATCTTTTAGAGGGGCCTCAGGTTTCCCATGAGGCCTTGTGAGATGGTAGCCAAAGGTAGGCCTGGGTCTGATCCAAAGGCAGGTGATTTGTCTGGTCACCATGGTGAAAACAGACACTAGAAGAATGGAAAACAGATGTGAAAGTCAGAAATCACTTGCACAACTGAATCTATGAAAAGAAACATCTGAAAATTATTCTACAGTAAAAAACAATATATTAATCATTCAGTTTCATGGTATCGTCCATGCAAAGGAGCAGGTGGTAATTTACTAGCTGTGAGTACACAGTCTTTCTACATATGACATGCCCCAGAGTTGTGCACTTGCTGTGTCCAGATTCTCATTTCTGTTACTATTTTACATTGCTGCAATAAACTGCAGACGCAAAGGGAGTGAAACCGTGATATAGTGTATATTGTTGAACAAGTAAAGGTAAGATATCTATAAGATATAAGCGTATAAACGATTCTTAGAAATAAAGTTATGTAGTTGTCTCTTTTGGAAAGTAAGCATTTTTTTAAAAAAGAAACCTTCAATAGGTGTCAAAAAAGATTTGTAATTTACTTCTATTAAAATTTTTCAAGCCTTCCCATACTTATTAGCTCCTAAATTTCATTCAGGAAATGTTGTTTTATTTTC
The DNA here is from genome assembly GCF_027789765.1 of Dendropsophus ebraccatus. NCBI lineage: Eukaryota > Metazoa > Chordata > Amphibia > Anura > Hylidae > Dendropsophus > Dendropsophus ebraccatus. The sequence goes on along the minus strand of NC_091462.1, from coordinate 45,595,951 downwards.
AGTCTAACACAGTGCTCTCTGCTGACTAGAGATGAATGAACCGGCTGAGGTTCAGGTTCGTGTGAACTTGAACTATCGGCTTCTGATTTCCGCTATCTGCCCGCTCCGTGGAGAGGGTGGATTTGGCCTGAGGACCGCCTAGATACTGGGATACAGCCTATGGCTATGGCTGTATCCCAGTTTTCCAGGCGGTCCTCAAGGTTGTATCCACCCCCTCCACGGAGCAGGCAGACAGCGGGAATCAGAAGCAGAAAGTTCAGGTACATACGAACCTGAACCTCGGCCTGTTCGCTCATCTCTACTGCTGACATCTCTTAAATTACAAATCAATATAACTTTCTGATATCAGTTGATTTGAAAGAAAAAGATTTTAGCTGGACAACCCCTTTAACACATGATCGTTGAGCCATCTAATAGGTTAATTGATTCTCTTGCTCATCATTGGACTTCATAGATTAAACCTTTATGTCTTATTCTAAGGATGTAAAATGACTAGGCTGGTGCTAAACTAATAATTTATCCTCATAATTATGTATTTTGAATGGATTTTTTTTACTTCCGTTGAGTTATCCTTGGTAAATCAGATTGCTGATTGCATAATGCACTGTACATGGATTTGTTTGTTTGCTGTTAAGAGCTACAAAACAGTTAACTGAGAGCTCTGGACATTTTTGCTGAATCCTGCCCTGTGGGGGAGTGATGTAAGGAACAGATGTGTCAGTCTCTGTCAGTTCTTGTAATGTGTTCCATGTACCTGACAGTAAACAAATATGTAATCTGCTTATAAACCTTTAACACGCGTATTTAAAGCCATACACAAATATGTAGCTCTACTCTATGTTAGCATGTCATTGTTAGTACAGTATGTGACATATAATATGTAACATCACAATATGACATCATCCAGTCCTGCCAAGTTTTCTAGCCATGAAAAAAAGGTTTATCACTTAAATGGTCACAAATTTTTCAACAATCTACAAAGAAGCGACTATAAAAATTGCAACATGTCTGTCAAAGACAGGGGTTAAGGAGTAAGTCATGACCTCTTTCCCTGCCTACTTGCAGAACTTGCGCAAGGCTGCAAGCGACAACTAGGCAATAAATTCTACACTAAGTGCATAGCAAAAGGTGGAGGACAAGCAACACTAAAGACTAACAGGACAAAAGCAGATAGAACTAGCCAGGTCAAAACCAGAGAGCTGTGGTCGTAGAAAGAAAAAAAAAACACCCAAAGAACTCGAAGTTTAATATCTAAGGTGTTCTAATACTGCTCAGTACTGCTCTTTAATGCCCTCTATGCTGCAGCTCCTTCTGAGAGTGTGCTAAAGATAGGGGAGCAGGGTAATTTCTTTTCTGTGTTTGCTGTATATTGAAGATGTCATAGCAATTAACTAAATACTAGCCAGTAATAATCCTACACTTCAGTACACACACGAGTGGCAACCTATTTTAAAGTGACTCTGTACCCACAATCTGCACCCCTCCAAACCGCTTGTACCTTCAGATAGCTGCTTTTCCAAGATCGGTCCTGGGGTCCGTTCGGCAGGTGATGCAGTTATTGTCCTAAAAAACAACTGTTAAACTTGCAGCCCTGTGCCAAACTGGCGTGGCCTAGAGTATCTGTGCCCTAACTTTGCACCACCCCTCCATCCCTTCTCCCCACCCTCTTCATCATTAGGAATGCCACTGGCAGGATTTTTCCTATTCCTCTGCAGTGAACACTGCACAGGTGCCTTAATGATTCAGCCCATGTGCCGCGTTCTCACAGCTGATGAATAGTAGAAAATCTGCCTGGGGCATTCCTAATGATGAAGAGGGTGGGGAGGAGGGACAAAGAGGTTGTGCCAGCCTAATGCACAAACACGCCCGTTTGGCACAGGGCTGCAAGTTTAAAATATGTTTTTAGGACAATAACTGCATCACCTGCTGAACGACCCCCAGGGCAGATCTTGGATTAAAAGCAGCTATCCGAAAGTACAAATGGTTTAGGGGCTGAAAGATTGTGGGTACAAAGTCACTTTAAAAATATAAAAACTTTCAACAACTGTATCATGGGGGTGCAGATCAGACCCTTAAAAAGTGTGGCACCTGCCAGATCCCCATCTACACTGCTTTTGATTGGTGCATCTATAGAGTAAAACTACCAGGTGTCTAATAACCGTCTGCAATAAGTGAGGTAATATGATGTTCATTGTTAAATTTCACCCAACAATCAATCGAACTTATTGAACTCATCTATTTTCATTAACTTTAATGTGTATGGGTACCTTTAAATATAGTAGGGATACAGGGATAGGGAGCTCAGATTGAGGACAGGGGGAAGAAACACTGTATGGCTGTAGAGAGTGAGGAAAGCAGATACAGGACAGTACAGTACAAGGCAGTCTGGAGGGGAGAATCACTTTTTTTTGCCTAAAATAAGTAAAGAGCAAAAATAAAAAAAACTTTCCAAAAAGTGTTACTATAACGTGTTTCTTTCTTTATGATCTATATGCATAGCTAGCCAAGTGTACACATTTTTTTTTCTCATAAAGCATTTGCACACAATACAGAAATGTTGCCTCTCTCATTTTATTTTATTGTTTATTTGTTTTGATTATTTACCATTTTACACATGCGTTCTCTCCTCAATTGTAAAGAACAGCCGAATATGTCGGTGCTATAGTAAAAAAACAAAAAAACATTGTTATTGTTATCAAGCTGAACTTATTTTTTCAGGGCACTCCTGGTTAATAAATCTTAACATTTTATGTTTTCTTTTTTCTCTAGCCAATTCCCATGATAGTCCCAATCATTTTCATGTTTTATAAGACTGCTCCCCCACTGTTCCCACTCCCACACACGTGACACTAGAGACTGTGAAGAGACCTCGAAGTTTTTTGGGCACACAATGTTTCAATTCACAAACTATTCTCCTGCCCAGTGTTTTTCTAACTCACCACTGATACCTCCTATATGAGACAGCAAACTTCCTAAAATAGCCATAAAGCTCCCGCTGGACATGTTAGTCAGTGCTGTGGTATCTTCTCTGTAGAAATCCTTCACTGCTTATTAACTACTTTCTTGCCTTATTCCTACGTGACATTCTGAGCATCTTCCATTACAAGTCACCAAATTTCTGGCAGCAATATACTGAACAGTCTATGAGAAGTATTGCATGCATGTATTATCAATCTTAGCACCAAAGTAGTATTAGATATGTTTATTTTAGTTCCACCATATGAAACTTATTATAAACCCTAACATATTGTGATTATCTTGTTGTCACTCATACATAATATACACCATATCCCATTAAAATAGAAGCCAAAACCAGTGTAGACATAATACTCCACTCCAAAATGCAGAGATTTATCAGGCGCAGGTCACAAACAGGAGCAAAGTGTAGCATCAAACTAATAAAATTTTATTGTAAAACATATAAAGCACTACGCGTTTCAAAGCCGGACCTCAGGTGCATAAGAAATGAACAGATCTAGTGACCTTATATACTCTCACTAATGACATAGGAGACCAGTGTAGATAAATCTTGATATATGCCTAAATTTAACATAGTAGACCATCCTAGTACCTGATCTTTAAAGCTTAGTTCCAGTTGAAGTCTAGGAATGTTAAGTGAGTGCTGTAGCTAGGATTCCCATGTCTTGCTATAAGATCTACTTTAGCTTTATCTTCTGTTTGCTCTGACAACAGAATTCTTAAAAGAACATACATTCTAGTAACCAGAATATTCATGCAAACTATCCATAGGTACCATTTCTCCATTAAATGCAGACCAGCTAGTGGTTAGCTATTATTACTGTACCTGGGGAATCTGAATGGCAGCAATTTTTTTTCTGCACTGGCCACTACAGGAGTAATGTGGTATTACATTGTAAATGTTTGACAAGCTTACAATGAGTCTTGGGTTGGGGGTCGCTCTTTGCTTTTGTTCTCTGCTCTGGATAATAAAAGGGAAATGTACTAAGGGAACTTGCCCCTTTATGGTGTTCATGACTAATGGGACAAACCCTGTAAGTAGTATATGTACACATACAAATATTACACAATCGTGAGTCACTTTCTAGAGATGAAGATTACAGAACTGAAAACATAGCTTTCCATCTAATAAGAAGGCATGAATGAATGATCTATATTAATGATATTTTGCGAGTGTAGAAAGAGGCAACTGAATCTAGTAACTTATCTGTCACAAGTTGCATATGGAGAAATGGTCCTTCTAAGTTACTGTACATAGTTAATAAAGTTGAAAAAAGACTAGAGTCCATGAAGTTTAACCTATAACCCTATTGTGTTGATTCAGAAGAAGGTTAAAATGCTCATGAGGCAGATGCCAATTGCCCCATTACAAGGAGAAAAACTCCTTACTGACTCCAAAATGGCAAGTAGAATAAATCCCTGGATCACTGTCCTACCACATGTAATCTCTTGTAAAATATGTCTTTGAAGAAAAGCATCCAGGCCTCCCTTGACAATGTTAAATGAATCATCCATGAGAACATCATGTTGCAGAGAGTTCCATAATCTCACTGCTGTTACAGTAAAGACTCCACGTCTGTGCCGATGATGAAACCCTCTTTTCTCTAGACGTACATTAGAGGATGTCCCCTTGTCATAGTTACAGACGTAGGTGTAAAAAGATCAGTAAGAAGATCTCTGTACATTGTGCTCAGATCACCCTTAAGACGTTTTTTTTTCTAAAACGAAATAGCCCCAAGCTTGATAATCTGTCTTGGTACAGTAGCCTGCCCATTCCCTTAATGACCTTTGCACCCGCTCCAATTCAGTCATGTCCTTCTTATATATTGGTGCTCAAAACTGTACACAGTATTCCATTTGAAATCTGACCAGTGATTTATTAAGAGGTAAAACTATGTTCTTATCTTTAGCATCTATGCCTCTTTTCATGCATCCCATTATTTTGTTGGCCTTGGCAGCTGCTGCCTGGCACTGATCACTAAGGTTGAGTTTACTGTCCACCAATACCGCCAGGTCCTTTTTAGAAGCAGTTTTACCCAGTGTTTTATTATTTAGCACATAAGTGTACTTATTATTTCTACACCCCAAGTGCATAACCTTATATTTATCCACATTGAACTTTATTTGCCATTCTCTGCCTAAGCCTCCAGCTTCTCTAAATCCCTATGTAATATTATATTATCCTCCTCTGTGGTGATTACTTTACCCAGTTTGTTTTTTTCATCTGCAAATATGGAGATTCTCCCCTGTAGCTCCTCTACAAAGTCATTAATAAACATATTAAAAAGAAGTGGTCCAAATACCACACTTGTGCAGTACCACATCTGTAACTGTGGCCCAATTTGAGTATGTTGCATACTCTGTTACCGGCCACTTACATATATGTCTCCTTCCATGTATTTGTAAACCCATTGCTGGTTGAATCTCAAATGTCACCCTGGATGCCCGAAAACAACAAACAAAACAAAACAAAAGTTTGGACAGAGTATACATAAACCATGCTTCTTTTGCAGTCGTTCACAGGATTGCTCTACCAAAATTATAAATCCTAACCTATCACAGCACAGTCTCCCAACACTTAAAAAAAAATTGATGATAATTAATATTATTAGAAAGCGGGTGGAGACTTTCTAGACAAAATATAAACATCAAAAAAAGGAGGAATGTACTGTAAATGTTGTATAAACTGGTGCAGACATCCAAACAAAGACAGCAAATGAGTAATGGTTGGGAGCTGGGCTAGACAGTAGATCTGATAAGGCTTACATGACCTGGAATAATCGCTGGTGAGTATTAGCATTCCTGGACATCAGACAGCGTCCCTCCTATTCACGTGGATGGCATATTCAGCACAGGGTGGTGTCCTGAATTCCAAGGACCAGCAAGACCTTGATCATGGATAATACTTTTCAAACTACTACTTAGATTGATAGGAACATGCCATCATCTGAAATTAAGTGAAGGTCCTTTTACAATCTTTGGCCATCCATGGCCTCTACAGGGCACAAGCAATTGTTTTCCTGCTCCCTGCTTGTTAGCAGTAATCGGTCGGTGTAAAAGGGCCCTTACACTTGGCTTTGGCATATGTCTAGATAGCTTATTTAAAAAACACAGGATACCAATTACTGTATGGTGACATGTACTTTCAGGTATTACATCTCCATTTCCTTTTTTTATGACATAGCTGAAGTATATGTGTGTGAATTTTCCAGGTGAAACAGATTAATGGGCTGTCCATTTTATAGGTCATCAATCATTTATTGGTGTGGTTACAGCAGCACTCATATTTAATATCTAATGTTAGTGTCACATGCAATACAAGGTCACCTTATCAATGGGGATCGGTAATATAATTTGATCACAATGTGTGCTAAGAGCTTGCAGGCAATAGTCGGCTTATGTAAAACGGCCTTTATGGTGCGTTTACACAGAGATTTATCTGACAGATTTTTAAGGCCAAAGCCAGGAACAGACTATAAACAGAGAACAGGTCATAAAGGAAAGACTGAGATTTCTCCTCTTTTAAATCCATTTCTGGTTTTGGTTTCCAAAATCTGTCAGATAAGTGTCTGTGTAAACGCAGCCTTGGTGCTTGCAGAGTGCTGCTATTAGGTTTTGTGTGTTTGGACTCGTGTTGCAGTCATGGCAGTGTGTACATGTGCCTTTGTTTTAATTTTGTTGGGGGTGCTGACAATTTTTACATTAAATCTAAATGCAGTTTGTATTTAGTCTTTGAAGGTTTAACTTTAATGTGAGTGTCCGTGTCCACCACAAACAAATGAATAGGTCCAAATTATTTGCTATATCTTTCATGTCATATAAAGATGAGGGGGCCTTTTTTCTAATATACCACTCCAAATCAAGTGCATGGACAGAAGAAAATAGAGTGAACTAATACAGTTCAGAATGCAAAAAGCTATCGCTACTTTGTATTCAAAAACAGAATAGTTTTCAGTAAGCTTAGCTCCCCCTAGTGGTGACTGTATGAAACCCAATTGTTATAATTTGTAATCATATTAATATGTTTTGCGATTGAAAAAGGGGAGCACATAATGATGGATCTAAAAACCAAATGGTTTGACAAACTGTTTTTTTTTTTTAAAAAAAGGTTCAAAGTGGATAATTTTTTTTTTTAAAGCAGAATCTATTGACTTAAATCTAAATGGCGAGTTTCTCCAACCTACAAGTACAGTAAAGCTGTAGGTAGATTCTAATAAATGCACCTGCATTTCCCTTACTGACATCAAACACGACCCGTCAACAACATGGAACAAAGAACCTCTTTATATTTGTGTGGTTGAGAGACGGGCAGCCTGGTACATTCTAATATAAAAGATAATTATTTGGTCGGTAAACTGTACCACCTGCCGGGAAGGGTCTGGGATGCACAGCTGGATGGAAAATCACAGCACAGATGGTAAGGACTGAGCGGACATTATCATTACTCTCTACAACATTTCTATCCGTGACTCATTATGGGAACTGCGTAAATTGCCATATATCTGACCACTAGTCAGTGTCCATCGCTCTCAAATACATCACTGAAACCACCATGAGTAGGTAATGTTCAGAAACCCCCAACCATTCTTATGAGAATGTATCACATGCAGCATTCTAACCCACAAAAGGACAAATGGTTCTTATCTGTCAGCATTTTCTTTGAATAATTCCTGAATCTTGGCGCGCTTTCTCAGAATCTGTATAATCACTTCAGCGCTGTTTTCTCAAAGAGCATCAGAATTTGCAACAAGAAACACATCCCACAAGACTGTACCGTCTGCATGTGGGCTGTCTCAGGATATTCTTATTTAAGGCCCTATTCCACGGAACGATTATTGTCCGTATTTGGCCGATATTGGCCGTTATGGACGATAATTGTCCTGTGGAATAGAAGGCAACGTTCAGCCGACATCGTTCAAACATGTTGAAAGACAAAGGACAGGGATAACCGCGATCTGCTGCCGTCGCACCATGGAATAGGAGCAGCGACAGCTGACTGCCGCTATCCTCTATGGGTTGCCCCGATGATCTAGCAATCACCCGGGCAGCCCCCCCCCCCCCCCGGACTCACCCACTCGCTGCTGCCACGCAGAATAGCAGTGGCAGTGAGCGGGGAATGAGGAGCAAACGAGTGCTGATAGTGCTGATTTGCTCCTCTCGTCGGCCCGTGGAATAGGGCCTTTAGGGAAGACCAGAGCCATATTTTGTAATTTTTTGTATCACAGAAGATGTTGGTTTCCTTTGTAAGAGGCTTAGCCCAAGATAAAAGCTGAAAGATAAGCGGTTACCAAGGTTCTCTACAGGAATAATAGCCGGTGATATGGAGCTTGGGAATCACTTCTAAGTGTCCATTGCAGAATCCAACTGTTCTCATGTACACAACCCGACTGTTCTCCAAAGGAAGACTAATATTTTAAGGTGTTCCATGCCACCAACCACTGTAGGGGCTTCACACATGCGGAACACAACTGTTCTCATGCTCACAACCTGAATGTTCTCATGTGCACAACCCAACCATTTGCATGAGCTAAACCAACCGCCAATATTGGAAATAAACAAAATGTCATATGTAAATGCTTACCCTTTAGAGGCATTCCATGCCAGCAGCAACCCTCAGCTTCAATTGACAGATTATGAATTTTTTGTGAGGAAAAAGTGTAAGTAGTAAAACCTTAGGACCTTCAAAAATCTCATTTAAACCTAGGAGCTAGAGTGTCTACATCAGCAGCCCATAGAGCCATGGACTTACAGTGAATTTCCACATTTATGTACCATTATTTTTCTTACTTTAAGTAAATATAAAATTTAGCTGTATCCCCAAAATATACAATTTTATTACTATTTTACTTATTTAAATGTTACAGTTAAAGGGGTATACCCATCAGAAACTTTTACAGTATATCCTCAGTGTAGTTTTCAAGCTACACTTTTTACATTACACCAGGAATTACACAAACAGTGTAGTTCACAGAGCTAGACTGTTTGCAGAAGTGCCATTACAGTCAATGGAAATTATGCCAATTGTGTAACTCCAGTTTCAGCTGTTTTTGACTTCTTAATCGCCATGTCCTGTAGATATGCCACAAGTGTCCCAGATGTCCCAGTATACCCCTTTAACAAGACTTACTCTATTCTTTGCAGGTTGAACCTAAAAGGAATCTGGGGAACAGACATAAAAAAACGTTTGCAGTTGGAGACTAAAAATAATATCAATTCCCAAGCTAAGAAAAGGGTAAAGCTCTATTACACAAAAGAGGCTGCATGCATGATGTTTCTGATCGTGGCCTTTTAACATGTTAAGGCTGGGTTCACACTATGTATATTTGAGGCTGTATTTGGTCCTCATGTCAGGTCCTCATAGCAACCAAAACCAGGAGTGGATTGAAAACACAGAAAGGATCTGTTCACACAATGTTGAAATTGAGTGGATGGCCGCCATATAACGGTAAATAACTTCCATTATTTCAATACAACAGCCGTTGTTTTAAAATAACAGCACATATTTGCCATTAAATGACGGCCATCCACTCAATTACAACATTATGTGAACAGATCCTTTCTGTGTTTTAAATCCACTCCTTGTTTTGGTTGCTATACAGCCTCAAACATACAGCCTCAAATATACGTAGTGTGAACATAGCCTCATGAAACAGCATGATCATGTCAGTGACTGTCTGCTCCACGTTTCTCTGTGTTATAGAAGCAGCGTCAGCAGACCACCGCTGACTACAATGGGCAGCCTAAATGATGTAAGGATCATCCGGGCCGTCCCTCCCAAACGTGGGGGAAACAAACGCTGACCTGACAGGTTGGCACTCACTTCCCCCTCATGCTGTGTAATATGGTCTTAAGTCTGATTGATCAAAATACTTTGGGGGCAATTATTTAAGGTATGGTATTTGACCATATAAGACTAGTAAACATTGTACTGTTTTTGTAGCAAGATTTGGTGTGTGGTGTGGTGGTTTCATTCTTTAAAGCTACATTTTATGACTTTCGCCATACCATTCCAATGGTGCACAAATCTTTCCCCCAATGCGGCACATCTTTTCTAATAAATCAAGTGTGACTTTGAAAGCCCGCCATTTCCTTCTTTATATTTGTATGCTGTAGAGGCATATATGTACTTGGAAAGAAAACTGGCACTAATACTGTGAGTAATCTGTATACTTTGTCGCTGTTAATGTTTAATACAAAAACAACCACAAAGTTATTGGATATTGTGTATGTCGTATACACTCACAGACTGCAAGGGTTACATTACTGTAGATGAAGCAATGGAACAAAAGACAGAACATCTGTTTGTTATTACTGGAAACGGTTAAAAAAAGGGGGGAAGAGTAGAGAAGTGGACGGGGTGAATGCCGAGCCAGAGGCTGATTAATTCATACCAGCTGTACCAAACCCCTCCTCAGTTCTTTCATTTTATTTCAATTTCAATGTGGATGGGGGTCAAACAAGGGGGACCCCACGTCACCCTCAGTGAAATAAATAAACATGGTTATACACTCCAGGGACAGACGAAACAGTTCCTGAAAAGCTTCACAAAGCCTCTAATTTTATGTGATAGATTTACCTCTCTGAGCAGCTATCACTGTCCCGTGACTATTGTTGGCTATTACGTGCTGTCACGCTTCATACTTGCTTACAGTCACCTTCTAAGTAATATAGTATAGTCATGCAGCACAGAGTGATGTCATAAGGGCACAGAATAGTTTCCACCATTGCCAGTAAATTCAAGTCCTCAAACAAAGAGAAAGAGAAACTCAGTCGGAATTTATGGCAATAACTCATAAATCTTTAGCTACTTCAGCCCCGGGCTCATAGATCACTGGTTTTCTAGAATCTATAGGGAAATATTTGAATTGCACATTCATGGAATGTGTGAAAAGCCTTAAAATTATTATACTTTAAAGGGGAACTAACAGCAGATTAGAAGACCCTAACCTGCTTATATGTTTCACTAAATCTTGACTTTAATCAATATGTAAATTTGTAATTTCGATAGACTAGGGACAGGACTACTGCCCTCAGTTCCCCGATCCACCCACAGGCCCATCCCCCTCCTCATGAATATTCATCCGACGCTCTGCAGAGAGTGACGTCACTAATATTCATGTGGGGAGGTCGGCTGTGGGGGCAGATTAGTGCACTGAGAGTGGTAGTCCTGCCCCTAGTCTATCGAAATTACAAATTTACATATTGATTAAAGTCAAGATTTAGCAAAAATGGCACTGAGGATGAATGTAAGAAAATTACTTTAATATTAAGCGTCTTGTGCGCAATAGAAACATAACAGCAAGATACAGTCCTCTAACCTGCCGATAGTTTCCCTTTAAGGTGACCAAACACCTTATACTAAGAAAGTACAGTAGCCGTCATCAATCCCACAGCCTCTCGATCCTGAGCTCATATGCCGAAGAGATCAATCCAATGTCTGTTGAAGCTAGTGGTGCACAAAAATCTGACCCCAGACAGATCCCCAATTTAATACAGACCCCAGCTAGAACACTAATGTAATGCAAGCCTACAATATATTATAGACCCCAGCAGACCCCCCAATGTAATTCAGGACCCAGGAAGACCACTGTTGTAATATATACCCTAGACAGACCCCTCCAATGTAGAATAAGCCAGAGAGAGATCTCCCATGTAAAAGGCAGACCCAGAATGCAATATAAACATCACACTCCCCATTTTATACAGACCCCAGAAAGATACTACATGCAATACATACCCCCAAACAGATTCCTGATGTAATAAAGGCAACAGACAGACCCCCAACATGCTCTTCTGCAGTCTCCTCTGTGGACCAGGAGGATGTGCCGGAAACAGATCTGCCCAGATTTCCATCAACAGTAGGTGAAGTCTTTAGACAGACTTTATCTTCCAGGCTGCCATCTCCATTTGGGTGGAATACTGGAAGCTACAACAGACTACAACAGCCCACATCATTAGACTGCTAAGATGTGATGTAGCTGCCTATGAACTTGCTTGCTGTCCATTTTCACGCTTGAACCCCTGAACCCCACATATGTCTGAGGATTTGTACTGGTTGCCCCCCCCCCCCAATCTTTACCTGACGAGGCTGTGAAAAGAAATAAAATCCTCTTATGGTGCTCCACCCCCTTGACACTGAACCACCAATACTTACTGGTAAATATGGCCCTGCCCTCTGCTTAAACAAATAACATCAAAGTAGCTCCAATGTAACTGGCATACACTGTGCTGCCTATTTAATGTACATTGTAAGCGCAGTGTCCGGGCTCCGTAGAGACATGCCATTTACCCCCAGGCATACATGTAGCAAAGGTTGACAGCCTAACCTCTAGGAGGCTCAGTGTGACATTTACTGTATGTTGTTTTTCATGGGGGATTCAACAAGTGGGACTATTCATAATTAACTTCATAAGAAAAGAAAAGAGAATATATCTCCATTGGGATGGATTTATTAAGTGAAGTCATATCACAGTTTTGTGATTGCAGCATTTTTCCATCCTCTGAGAATGGAAATTGAGCGAATTCCCATTGATACAGTTAATATTTACTGGTGTGGTTTCAGAGCATCCTGTGGGTAACTGATACTGTCTGTAGGTTTGGTATTTCCCCATGAATCAGGCAAACAAAGGCAATTTTTTTTCTTTTTCTTAACGTGTAATCTGCCTTGTTGACCCTTATGTAGCCGAACATTACACTCCCCCCCCCCCATTTTTTCAGTAAATATTTCACCACCAACATCTTACTAACTATCCTGTGATTTGAGAGCCCTTCCCACTTCCCTGGATGTTTGTTGGCTACGCACATGTCATGTCACGTGACATTTGGCAGGTACCACTATGTGGGATTATAATAGTAAAGTAAATTGTGAACTGTGCTTTAACTTTTATTCCGGCATCCTTTCATGGAGGAGAGGCCATTAGTATCATAGAATAGATGGCATTTTTATTGCAACCAATTGCTCCAGATATTGTGCTAAAAATAATATGCAAGCCCAAGTGCTGTTCCCCAGGGTGTGTCTACAAATGGCTGGGCCCCATAGAAAACTTTTGACTGCCCACCCCCCCAAAAAAATGTCCAACTCTTTGGGGGGACATTTTTTTTAAGTGCACCCCAGGCATATGCCATGGTAAAGGGCCAAATGTACCCCTCTTCATTCGCGTACGCCAGCTGTATCCCCCGCTTGCCTGAGGGGAAGATAAGAGGGGTGCGGTAAAGCGGGGATGAGGCTTAGCGTAAATCATGGCAGAAATCTACACCTGCTCCAAAGTGCCAAGCGCAGGGCCAGTTGCCTGCCTCCTAGTAAATGAGTCCGGGAAACTGAGGGTGGGGTTTTATATAAGACTGTGAGATGATCAGTGCAATCACCACACGCTCCTGCAGGTCTCTCACTTTCTCCCTCTTTGTATGCTACCCCAGCAGTGTTACAGGAACCAGGAGGAGGGCAGTCTGAGGTGCCCAGCCCCTAGTGTAGTGGGGGCCAGGCTGCAGTACACACTATCCCTGGGTAGCCAGTTTTAGGACAAAGGTCCTGAATGGTTAACCAGGGACATCTCAGGGCTAAGCAGGCCACCGGACCCCCTGATGTGGCAGATAATAAGTACTTGCCCCTAACATCCCATAAGTAGAGATGAGCGAACCTCGAGCATGCTTGAGTCCATCCGAACCCGATCGTTCTGCATTTGATTAGCGGTGGCTGCTGAAGTTGGATAAAGCTCTAAGGTTGTCTGGAAAACATGGATACAGCCAATGACTATATCCATGTTTTCCACATAGCCTTAGGGCTTTATCCAACTTCAGCAGCCACAGCTAATCAAATGCCGAACAATTGGGTTCGGATGGACTCGAGCATGCTCGAGGTTCGCTCATCTCTACTTATGGGATGTTAGGGGCAAGTACTTATTATCTGCCACATCAGGGGGCCTGGTGGCCTGCTTAGCCCTGAGATGTCGCTCATCTCTATCCTATTCTGCCCCTAACATGTGAAGAACTAATGGTACTTGGCAGCAGTAAGAACAGCAGAGCCTTATAAACCCCAGCCCTCACTCAGCCCACATGTGACAGCTATATACTGCTGAGCTGTGGGGAGGGCTGCTTTCATATATTGTGAGACTTACCCACAGGTGCAGAAGAGGGCGATCATGTAGACAGATGCTTTAGTGGTGCTGGAGCTGTAAGCTGTGCCAGGTTAAGGGGTTTGTGTTATGAAGGGTTGGTACAATATAGGCACTTTCTTCCAAAATCAGCATCACCCTGGTAGTGTGTTGTATTAAAACCTGGCTCAATTCACTTCAGTGGAAATGATCTTCAATACCACACACAGCCTGAGGGCAGAGGTTGTGCTGTTTTTTGGGGGCATTAAATCCTTCACATTCAGAGTAATGTAGTAGAATATACACTAATTGTAACATAATCGATTGGGGGCCCACTCAGAGTTGCTGGCCCCCCTTAGACTGAACCCCTAGCTACGCCCCTGAGATCAGAGCATGCGCCACCTGGTGAGATCACAAGCACTTGAAGTTGCTTAAAGGACAACTCCGGCGGGACCCCCCCCAAAAAAAAAAAACACAGACACACACAGACACCATACTCACCATCCCTCCGGTGACGATCGCCACTCCATTCGCCCGCCGTCCGCCTCACCGTCACCTGCCTCCGCCGTCCAGCGAGGTCTCTTGCTTCCGGGTCCATGAGAGAGAAAAGGCTGCCAGTGCGCTTGCGCACCGGCAGCCTTTTCATTGGCTGGAGCGCATCACATGGCTTCCAGCAAGCTCAGCCAATCAGGGCTGAGCAAGCTGGAAGCCATGTGATGCGCTCCAGCCAATGAAAAGGCTGCTGGTGCGCATGTGCACCAGCAGCCTTTTCTCTCCCATTCACTCTCAATGAAGACGCCGAGGAGGAAGAAGACCCGGACCGGGTATTTAACCACATTACAAAGTTATATAACTTTGTAATGTGTGTTAAATAAGCCAAAAAAATTTTTCGCCGGAGTTGTCCTTTAAGGCATGGTCTCTTCTTCCTGTATGTCATGGCTGTCTAGTGATGACAGGATAACCAACACCATTCACTAATTTGCATTAGCATTAATAAACCTTTTATGTAGCTGTAGAAAGTGTCTGGTTTCTTCTTGTATAATAGACTCAAACGTGTCACCTGTATGACAGGGGTCCCTGCAAATGCAGACAGTTACTGACACACAGTAATCCTGTCCGCAGTTGCAGATCCGTAATTACAGACAGGGTTACTAATGCGCCCTTGAATTAAAAAGCCTTTAAAATTTTCGAGAGTTAACCACGTGTCCCTCTTTGGCCGTCCAAAAAGTTGGGAGGTATGCCATTCATTGTATATTAGCGATGGTAAAACTGTACCAGGTAAAACTGTACCACCTCCTCATGCCAATTCGGCTTCGTAGAAAGTAAGCAGATACCAGATTTTTTTCTAAAAATTTTCACGTCACCTCCAATATAGTTTGAAATCATATAACCCATAATATACTACTTCAGGTGTTAACCTTTTTTTTTTTATTTACTATTACATACAGAATGGACAATGTTCTGCAACGAGGCTCTCCCAGTTTTACCATACCACACTGCCCTCTGCTGAACATTTAGATTTTATCAGGTTATGAACTGCCTTTCAGTCTATGGGATTTACGTTCCAAATGGGGATAAGTTATATTTCAGTATTATAGGCACTGTACAGAACAACCAGGATGAGTTACAGCTTGGTATGTACATACTATAATCCTCTACCATTCATTTGTTCTAGGAGAGCTTTGGCTGCGACTTTACCCTCCCCTTCCCATCGACCCTCAGTTATTAAGGTGTATGGTCACCTTTAAGAAACAGCAACAACATCACGCCCTTGTCTCCTGTAAACACAAGCTCTTTATTACAGATTTGGCACCTTTTCTTCCTGACATAAGGAAACAAAGTAACAGCATAGCAATAGTTACACTTCAGTCATCTGACGTTATCATTAATACACAATTGTATAAGAAGAAATATAAAATATTATTTGCAATGCACACTGAATACAACCTTTACAATATTGTGTAATAAATATACTTATTATAATCAGGCAATTTAGGGGAAATCCGTAAGAAGAATGAATAAAAGATTTCTCTCTCGGGCCTGGCTCAGCAGTTTACAGATAAAGCTTACAGAGGTTTGCAGCATATGACTACACATCAAGACTTTCCCGGGTCTGAAGTGTTGATGTGCACCTAAAGCGTAGTCATTGATCTCTGCAGCTTTACCATCAGAACAAAATTATTAAAAAAAAAATAGATTTTATTGGATTTCGGGTTTAAACAATAAATACAGCTAAAAATGGCGGACCCATTGTAAATCATTCCAAGCCTTGCGTTCTTTTATGGAATGATGGCAAAAACACGTTCTTGTTCATCAATCATGTACATCAGGTTTAATAGGGTTTATTGGAATCTTCTAAATCTGGAGTCTCCCAATAGAACAGGTGCCCTATAAGCAATCTGTACAAAATGATAAAAAATGGTCTAGAACAGAGTCCCTAAAATAATCTAGAGACAAGAAGAGGGGGAGACGGAAATAATTCTATTGTTTTGTAGTTGCAACTTGTACCCGTGTAATATTCTGCTGCCAGAACGTAGAACCAGAAGATCAAGTGTCACTTTTACATCTGATCAAGGTTTCCTGGCCTTGTAGATTCGATAGACACCTTTTCAGTGAATATACTTATTTTCAGAAAACAGCAAGTTCTTAGAAGTAACAAGCGTCAAGTCTATGGAAGCTTTATAGAGATTAGCGACAAGTCTGCCAATACTGCAGCAGTGGGGGCAACGAGAAGTTCCGGTTGGTAAATAGCTGGGATATCCCATCAGCTGAATATACATATAAGATTCAGGGTTGAGGATAAAGGAATATGCATCTTTAATACAGAGAGACCCATTTCTTTGCAAGATGCAGACTGAAAGTTTACTTGGGATTCAGATCAGCACTTGCATCTGAAAAGTAGTAAAGGAGGATCCCTCCGCCCTGGTGATAGATAGGTCCCTTTTGCTCTGAGCTCTGATAGAAGGCCATGCAAAAGGAGCATCACTTTATCAGCTTAGATCTGGTGTCCTCATGTACTTTGGGATATCTCTCATGAGCAATGTTAAAAAAATCCTCCACTGCATCAAGGCAGATCAGTCGGTCCTATAAGAGCAAACAGAGAGTTAGGATGTGTTGCTATTTCTAGCCTCATAGATCACTATTGGTAGAGTAATGGAATTGTACCATTATATAAAGGTATCTCTCTGGCAGATCCCATCCAGCAGGGAAGATTGTTGTATCATCTGCAAGTCGCAGAAGGAGCTCCATTGCCTTCTTCATGTTTTTAGGGCTACTGATGGTACTTTGCTTAGTAACAGACAACAGGGTTTCAGCTTCTTTTTGGAAACCTGGATGGGATAACAGGATGGTTGATGCAAATATCATGAAACGCACATTGAGGGTCAATACTTACAATACAGTTATGGAGCAATTTATTAGCATATTATAAAATATCTTATGCATGTTTATGTGGGAGTCGGACATCATGAAATGTGCGTGTATGATAGCAATTTTGTTCTATCATGCAAGAGGAAATTTCAGCTACGGGAAGCCTCATGCATGCTACGGAAAACATCTGTATACGTTTGCAGTAATGTCATTAATCTTCAAATACATAGCATGCCAACTGCCACTAATATTTCTGGATTTTCCATGTTAAAGGGATTTCCAGCGAAAATCTTTTTCTTTCAAATCAACCGGTGTCAGAAAGTTATATAGATTTGTAATTTACTTCTATTAAAAAATCTCAAGTCTTCCCATACGTATTAACTACTAAATGTGATGTAGGAAATGTTTTATTTTCAGTCTGGCACACTGCTCTCTGCTGACATCTCTGGCTGAGACAGGAACTGTCCAGAGCAGGAGAGGTTTTCAATGGGGATTCATATAAAACCAAGACAGAGTTCCTGTCTCGGCCAGAGATGTCAGCAGAGAGCACTGTGTCAGACTGAAAACAAAACTACTTTTCCTGCATGACATATAGGAGCTAATAAAAATAGGAAGACTTGAGAATTTTTAAAAGAAGTAAATTACAAATCTATATAACTTTCTTATACTAGTTGATTTGAAAGAAAAAGATTTTCCCTGGACAACCCCTTTAAAATAATAAAATCTGCATGATATGCTGGGTGAGAACACAGACTTCTAGTGTTTCACAAAATAGTTGTGTGCAGGGTAAATGAAGGTTGCAGGTTTGCCCTTTAGTGCAAGAGGGTGGAGAAAGGGCCATAAGAATTGTAGTCAGGTATTCCGGCTCATGTAATGTTGTTTTGGAGATATTTTGCAGAATGTCGGTGAGATTTGATGTTGGCTGGAGACAGAGCTTGGCATTTAGATGAGATGTTGTGTTGGCCTGGAGGTAACAGACAGCTGGATAGCGGGCTAATACATGCAGGCTAACATTGTGTAGGTAATTTAAGACAGTATCTGGCCAATATTATAAAACCATACTGACATCTAGTGGTCAACGTGAAAACTCCAATCATCATTTATTTAGGATTTTTGCAACAAATGTCACAGAGTGTAAATATTTATAGGTTGTTCAGTTTAAAACATTAATTTTAAAGGGAACCTTTCACATCAAACCTTGCAGTGCAATCTGCAGACATTATGTCATAGAGCGGGGGGAGCTGATTTATATACTGTATAGATTTGTGGGTAATGTTCCAGGCTATATTGTTGTTCATTGATGTAAAACTTTGAACATTTAAATGAATAAATTAGGGTATCCTGGAACTTTTTCTACAAAAATATAGATATCGATCTGGTCAGCTCCTCCTGCTCTGTAACATGATACCTGCAGATTACACTGCATTTTCAAGGTGACAGGCTCCCTTTAACCTTATTAAAGGGGTGCTCCAGCCTGGGGGCACTTTTTTGGGGGGACCGGGGAGGAGGTGGCTGAAATAAAAGACGTCCACTTACCTCCTCGGTTCCAGCGGCGGGTCCCACATCACGGCGCTCCGGTGCCCGGTTCCCGGCCGCTTCCTGGTGTCTGACGCCGCCCGAGACGCTACGTCTCAGGGCTGCTCAGCCACTCAGTGAAGGAGGCGGGATCCGTTTAAAGTCCGCTCGGATCCCGCCTACTTCACTGAGTGGCTGAGCGTCCCTGAGACGTAGCATCTCGGGCGGCGTCAGACACCAGGAAGCGGCCGGGAACCGGGCACCGGAGCGCCGTGATGCGGGACCCGCCGCTGGAACCAGGGAGGTAAGTGGATGTCTTTTATTGCAGCCACCTCCTCCCCGGTCCCCCCAAAAAAGTGCCCCCAGGCTGGATAACCCCTTTAAAAGAATCATCACAGGGGGTAATATCCAGTATTCAGAATTATCCAGCATGAATAAGTAACTACAAAGAGGGTCTTGCAAGGACATGGGATCTCCATGTACTACACGGACAGCATATTGATGTAATTTGGAAATGCATAATGGTGGCAACGCTGCAAAACCATCAGTCACTTGCTGCCAGATTGCAACTGGTCATCCAGTAGGACACACTGATCATCTTTTCACTAGAGGACCTTACTAGCAAAGAGATATCGTCCACAGTGGATAATTAATTTAAAGGGAATGTGTCACCTAGGTATCTTTTACTGATTAAACCCAGATAAAAAATATTCTGTTTTCATACCGGTTTTGATTTTATGATTGTAAATTATTTTTTATTTTATTTTGTGTATATGGCTATGGGGGCAGTAATCTTGCCTATGCTACCATGCAGTTCTGTTTACATTAGCCACAATGACCCAGGAAACTGGTATCTGGAGAGGGCTCATTGACAGGTGCAGAGATCCAAGGTCGTAGGTAAAGGATCTTGGGCCCCAGTGCAAAAGCTCTGCATGGGTACCCCATCTATTGTCTGTTCAACAGGAAATTGACTGCTGTCAGAAGTGCCTAGCAGCAGCTTTTCTCTCTTTTTTTCCCTCCCTAACACATGAATACTTACAGGCTCCTGCAGACCTATGTACTAGTGCAGATTTCAGCTACAGTCATAAATGTTTTCTATATTTAAAGGGAACCAATCATGGCTTTAAAATCAGCTATAAATACAATGCAATATAGCCTGTAGCAATGTTCCCAACCAAATGAGTAATAGCGTTACTCCAACCCCTAGAAAATGCACTTTGTTAATCTTGCACGTCATATGTAAATGATACCTATGTAGGCATCAGAGCAGTCCTTAGCGGGTAAGTAGTTATGGCTGGCAGGAAGCATCATATCTAATCTCTGGTAGCGCTGGCACTCAGGAAGGGCCCTCTGTGATACTGCCAGCTCATACACTAAGAACCACGCCCAGCACTTGCGCAGACCTGGAGAATGGCATGAGCGTGCAGGAGGCCGGGCATCACACAACATTTATAAAGAAGAAGGAGTGGTGAGGTGTGCCAGCGCGCGGCACAAGCGCTATACCATGACTCCTCTTTAACTCTTCTTACAGTAGGAGAATTGAAACCTCCACTGACAAAAAAGCCAAAAGGAACCTGCTCAATAGTGTACCACCACCTGCTGCACACTGTCAGCATCTTGGATTCCCTTTAACCTTAAAAGGCCTATTGGTTGAATGAATGTCTTGACTATGCACTCCCTCTAAGTCATGCAAATGACCTTGAAATTTTCTCTATTTTTTTTTTTAAATGGCTGCCAAGAATTTTTCTTTTCACATTTATCAAACTTACCCAAGTCTTCCAGAATCCGTCTCCATCTTGTTCTCACTTCTCTTCTTGCTTGCCTCAGGGTGTAAATTTCATAGTTGAGTTTTTGCCATTCCTAGGTAAAGATCAGAAGATAATTTTTATTCTTTTGTTGCAAGCTGTCAGTAGAGAAGTCACATTCATTATACACTCTTGGATTTCAGAATTTTTAAAATTTTTTGTTATATTTTCCTTCTGTATGAATTAAAACAACTAATCTTAACACTGTCATATTGGCAGCCATCAGGTTACAAACTGCTAAAGTTGTGTGTGGCTCTTACCACCACTTCCAGGGAAGAACACAAGCCCGATCCCACCGATCTACCTGCCCAGTCGGCGTTTGTCCTGGTGTTCAAATCTCCCGCACTTCCTGCCTCTCATCATGACACTCCTATGATGCAGCGCGCCACACTGTCCTCCTATCTACACGCCCACTACAGCTAATACCCGCCCC
Organism: Dendropsophus ebraccatus; assembly: GCF_027789765.1. Lineage (NCBI taxonomy): Eukaryota > Metazoa > Chordata > Amphibia > Anura > Hylidae > Dendropsophus > Dendropsophus ebraccatus. Next base: position 45,574,760 of record NC_091462.1, on the reverse strand, counting down.
TCCTTTCACTAGCCCTGCCCTTCTGTAGCAATCATTGGATGCAGGCTCAACTAGTGGATGGACACCCGGCCAGCCGTCAGCTATGATGCATTGACACAAAATGGCCACCAGACCGAGGGGTCAACACACCACCGAATGAACTATGAACTACCCTATTTCCCAGTGTCTCATATTTCGGGTGTTCAAGAAGAGCACTTTGGCTGCAGAGATAATCATTAACACATTATATCATGGATCTCCAAACTGCGTCCCTCCAGTTGTTGCAAAACTACAACTCCCATCATGCCTGGACAGCTAAAGCTTTGGATTTGGCTGTCCAGGCATGATGGGAAATGTAGTTTTGCAACAGCTGGAGGGCCGCAGTTTGGAGACCCGTGCATTATATGGACTGATCCCTAAACGAAGCAAGTCTCCTCCTCAGCTACATAATGGACATGGATGAATAGCTGCTACATGTAAATCAATGACTGGAAGAAGCTCCCTATTAGGGCCTTGTTAATGCAGAACTTAGAGGCCAGGATTCAATTACTTAAGACAATACATGTGGTAATGCCGCACTATGAAATAAACCTGGGGCAAGTGAATACAGACGTTGTGAGAGATTCCAAGATGCCAATAGACAAACCCTTAACTAGGCCTTATTTTCAGCGGATGTCTTATTTTCAGAAAAACACTGTATATTTTGTGACACTCTTTCTATTTTATCTTGGGATATTTAGAGAAGGAATTGTTAAAATGGGACGACCCCAAGTGTAATTTTTGCATCCTTATTATCACTAAAAAGTTCTGGCTATATCATGGGTTTAATAACATAGGCTGGAATCACATATACCTGTCAGTGTTCAATGAATCAACAATGAAAGCAGATCCATAGACAGGTAGAATTTACCGATACCCTCCACCCAACCCCCTCTGTAATATCCACTCCTGAAGAAATGGCACAAAGTTGTTCTATGTGATTCTAGATACAAGTATTTCTTCCACCGTCTTTCAAATGAATACAATAAGATCAGAACGGACGTTTCTGAAAAAAGGGGTCTGTGAGTGTGAACAATTACTTTTTGTTATTTCTTTATACTGTTAGTGGAGCAATATTTTACAGCTGGCTGGCCAATAATTTATTGTGATCCACACACAGGATGTCAGCTCTTTTACATCATTACAACGTCACGGTTTCCAAGGTAACCTATTGATGCGGCATTCTTACTGCTGCGTCAATGAACACTATTAAATTTGGAGCCAATTATTTAAATTCTCTCATTCTGATGCAGCCACAGCCTGACCTGGATTTCAGCAGAAAATAAAAAACTTCCTATTGCCTATATTTCTTCCATTTTAATATTAAAGACACATAGCATATATACACTTAAAGGGACACTATCAGCAGGTTAAACAATGAGTTATCGATAAATCTTAACTTTTATAACCTGTATATGGGGGTGTTTGGTGCACTGGGGAAGTCCATTAACCAGCAGTTGTCCTATCGGATGTTGTCCTATCAGGAAAATTATTGCAGATATGCATTGATATAACATATGGACATCATAGAGAAGGACCTCATCTGTGCCCCCACTCTTTGAGCGGCAGCATAGCGGACCTGATCTGTCCATGTCTTGGGCCAGGGTTACACTGGGTTTTTGTCCGTTTAACGTATTAACCTTTAAAAGAAGAAACTGGTGGTGGTATCCCATACAGCAGCAGCAGTTTTCCACTACATTATTAAAAAAAACACTGATAGAAACAGATCAATTTTTTTAAAATATTTTTAACGTACCCAAAGACATGGTTAATCACTTTTTTGTACGCTAAAATTAAACGTACTTAACGGATCCAAAAACAGTGTAAACCTAGCCTTTCTTAGATGCCCATTCCTTTGAATGTTTTCCATATAATATTACATTACCCCTTTCCTGCCTGGCTGCAACTTTTCTCAACAATAAATGCTCTTCACCGGGAAATTGTAAAGACAGACCTGCAGCGATCAGCTGACCACCACACATGTCAATTCTTTGGGCAAACGGCGATAATCATTAAATCTATGGGACGGGCAGAACTTCAAGCAGAGGCTGTGTGGCAGAATCTTGAAGTCTCTGTGGGTATTCCATAGTGTGCACATGCCCTTAGGGCCCCAGTGCAGCTTGCCACCAACCAAAAAATACAACACAACCAGTAATTGAGCATTGTCTTCTGTACAAGAGACCAATGTATTTTTTGATGTTGTCTACTGGAGGAAAATTTTGGAACAAATCAGGTCTCCCCCTCTCTTTTTGCACAACAGAAAACATTTCAACAGCTGTAAAAGAATCTGTTCTCCAGGTGATGTGGATGGTGCCAAAAGTATGGATAAAGACAAAATTCCACCAGCTCAGAAAGCCGGCTCATAGACTGAGAACAGTTCCCCCAAAGTATAAACCAGCAATGTGAAGGTGATTATTTTCTATGAGAATGACGGCAAAGCTTGGATTAGAATTTTAAATAGCCATTGTTAGAATATGCAATTTGGCAATACAAAGGAATCACAGAAACTGTACCCTATGTGAACTACTGGAATTACAGTATGAGGCTGGGTTCACACTACGTATATTTCAGTCAGTATTGTGGTCCTCAGATTGCAACCAAAACCAGGAGTGGATTAAAAACACAGAAAGAATCTGTTCACACAATGTTGAAATTGAGTGGATGGCCGCCATATAACGGTAAATAACTGCCATTATTTCAACATAACAGCCGTGGTTTTAAAATAACAGCAAATATTTGCCATTAAATGCCATCCACTCAATTTCAACATTGTGGGAACAGAGCCTGTGTTTTTAATCCACTCCTGGTTTTGGTTGCAATAGGAGGACCACAATACTGACTGAAATATACGTAGTGTGAACCCAGCCTAAGGCATCCTCACTCATTTCTTTCAGTTGAAGGAGAAATCCATTGCATCTTGACTCAATGTTTTTGTTTGGTAATTAAAAAACAAAGTAATCAAATAAATAATCAGAATGTATTGTATATATAATATATATTGTTTGAGGGCGCCTTCACACGTACCATATTGCAGCAGATTTCACCAACTTAACTCAGCATCTGCCACGTTAAAAAGCAAATACATTACTTGTCTGGGCTCCAGCTTGCTTCGCCGACTCCCGAGTCACTGTCGTCCTGCTTAGCCAATCAGTGGACAGCGTACTGATTGGCTAAGCTGTACTGTTCGGGCCCTATTCCACCGGACGATTATCGTTCAGATTATCGTTAAATCATTCGAATCTAAACGATAATCATTCGGTTGAAATGCAGTTAACGATTAACGACCGAACTAGAAATCGTTGATCGCTTTATAAGACCTGGACCTATTTTTATCGTTGCTCATTTGCAAAACGTTCGCAAATCGTTCGCATTGAATAAGACATTGTTCGGTCGTTCGCAATAGATACGAACGCAATAGCGAATAAATAGCGAAGAATAACTATCGCAATTACGATCATTATCACAGTTTGAGAAGCACTGCCTTAGACCATGGCTAACAGTACAGAGTATCTCAGCGGATTTCTCAGCATAAAATTTACTGTGAAACAGTACATGTGAAGGTACTCTAGATCAAGTTTTTATGTTAACCACTTTCTTAAAAGAATTAATGGTGATATTTTGTCTAAAATTTTCATTTAACTAATAATAAAATAATCCTATTATCTTGTAGTTTTCAGTCTGGCCACTAGGCCTAAAATTAAGCTAGGACTTCCTGTTCTGTCTGTGGTGATAAGGAGGTAGAAATGAAGAACACATCAATTTCCGGTCATGGACACAGCCACTTGTATGTCACAATGCAACCCCATTCACTTACATTACCAAGACTGTAGCACAATGAAGGGAGTGCAGCACAGCAATCTTTGCACACATGACCCAAGTCTTGGCTAAAGTTGCTGTGTGGCTCTAGCTTAATAATGTGCTATACAGTAACACTACATTACAGTGCTGTGAAACCTATTTCCCTTCTGGTGTTACAAAACTATTCTCATCATACTTATATAGGGTTATGAGGTATGTGGTTAAAAAAAATAAAAAAATAAAATAAAGTGTAAAACAAATACAATTTTCTAGTGTCAGCTAGTAAGGTGTGCCCAAGGCAAGCATGGTAAACAGCAAAGTCACTGTACCTTCAAGGAACATACATAATTATGCTTTTTGCAGCAGAAATGAAGGGAAAACAATGCCGTTTACCAGTGCTGAGTGTATCTATGTTTATATATAGCTGAAATTCCCATAAAGAGAGGTAATCATGGGTTGAGTTATATTGGACTGTGTGTGCTTTCTTGTCGACGGCTTCCCTGCTCAACACCGTCGCCTTCTTATAAGTTAATAATTTACTAAGCTTTGAAGAAAATCTTCGCACCTACTGTATCACAAAACTACATAAAGAGAAAAATATCCAAAGACTTATAATATTTACTTTTACAGTTTTTATCAGTATTTATACAAATGACATTATATGGAGTGCTCAAAGTGCAAATAGTTTAGTGGTTAGTGTTACTTTGATCCAAAGGATCTGTCTGCATTACAGAGTGGTTACAGGTGGCAGCAGAGAGCTTACTGGAAAGTATACACCACTTCCTGCAGGGCGTATAGCAGCTGATAAGTACTAGACCACTTTAATTTTGGAATAATAGGTTACTACCCAGGCACTACCACTACACCATCTTTTGTATTGAGAACCTTTGTCTGCTAACAAAGGCAAAGACTCATTTATTAAGAGCCCTATTACACCAAATGATTATCTGACAGATTTTTTGAGCCAAAGCCAGGAACAGACTATACAAAGGGAACTGGTTTTTTTTTTGTTTTTTTTTTTTTGTTTTTTAGCTGCCATTGCAGTTTTTATGCCAAAACTAGGGGAGGATCCAACAGAATAGAGATGTACAAGTCCGCTCTATATTTTCCATCCTATTCGAATCCACTTCTGGTTTTGGCCCAAAAACTGCCCTGGTAGTTCTCCACAAAAAAACTGCTGTGTGTTTCCAGCCTGACAGGGCCAAAGGCTCTATGTATACAACTATATCACAAATCAGCCACAGCTAGATATTAAAAAGAGGGCACTGACTCAAGAAAGCCTGTCCCAAAGTTTGTCTCATCTTACTGGCTCATCCACTTATTGGCTGCTGCATAAAACTACCCATGTATGTGAGCTCTTGCACCTCTCTCTCTACCCACCTCAGAGTCTTTTTCCAGTTGACGTCTGGTCTGAATCCAGGAATGCAGCATCCTATCATCAACGGCCTCTGTGTGAGACAAGTCATGAGGCGAGCTCCACAAGTTTCTCTCATCATCATTGCCGACAGAGTAATTCTGGATATGGTTGTTATTACTAATGAACCAAAGAGGAAAAACCATCAGCATTATAGATTTGGGGAACTAAACCATACAATCAAATGTTTTTGGATTTCATATTAGTGAACGTGACATTCTTTTCAACAGTAGCCTGCTTCTATACGAGCTCAGGTATTGGCACAATCACTAAAACAACCACGTACTTGAAACCATGGCTTGGCAAACACCCTAGTACACTATATACAAGATACAACACTCAATAAACTTAGTTATCAGACCTATGATTGCCTATAGGCTGATAGCAGGCGAGAATGACAGAAAAGATTCTGTTACCTTTTATTAGTGCGGCCGGCTAAACAACTGATTGTATCTTCAGAGGAATCAGTAAGATCTGTGATCTGTACTCATTTGCATGACAGGCTCACCTTATGCTTTAAATTATACTTCCTTTACGTCTGTAAAGGTCCTTTTAGACGGCTGGATTTGCGGCAGACTACGAAAGCAAACGAGCGCCGATCAGAGAGACAACTAATCAAGCGGCCAGGCCACACGACCAATGCCTGTATCGTTTGTGCAGTCATTTAAGTATATTGCTGTTGTGCAGTTGGTAAATAATTTGTCGGCCTGCTCAAAAGATGAGATCAACCAAAGAGTGGGTACTTTTTATAACACATTTTTAGCAACACTCATTGACAAAAACTGGCCTTTGTAAAAGGGCTGCACGGTTCTCATCATTTTATTTTACATTTTATTGCGGAGATTCTGTGCATGTTGTATCAACTGGAATCCTAAACAAAACGTTTAACAATAAACATCAAATGCTTGTAACTGAAAAAATTCCCACCAAAATACATGTATAAAACACATTAAATGCTCTTTTTCAATGTTCTACATAAAAACTGGCAGCAAAGTTGGCAAATGTATCAAAACTATGCAAAATATATGGCAACTGGGGCAACTTGCTAGACAGGATAGACACTTTTGTCTTTCATCAATCACTGATTCTGTCTATAGCACACCATCTGTACACACATTGCAAGGCCTAGACACAGTGTAAGCAGTTCACTCTGACCTCAGTTTGGGTTCACTTTTTGATCTCTTATTTATTTTTCCTTTGACTTTGCTGGTGTATGTTTTGTTTTTTGGCACTTTCTTTTTATCGATACCAAGCTTTGCTGGTTGAGCGGTTCTGCTGTATTATATCAATTCTATATATCGGTATTTGTGAGCTTACACGCTCACACTTTCCTTCTGAGCTTGCATTTTACAACTACAGGCGGGATAACCTTTTGTATGCAAAGTTGCAAGGTATTTTGAATATACTTAATATATGCACATTTACAGTACTTATCTTCAGTACCATTATGGCAGGCTTTTATATATCCATAGATTTTCTTGACAGGATCCTGTATTAGTATTGTTTGTAAAACTCTGCCTTTTATTCCTTTTTTTCTCTGCCGTGATTGAGGCTTTTTCTGTGAATTTTTTTCTTGACTTTTTTTTTAATGTTTTCCTGTTTACCCTGCAGGGTCTTTTTGTTGATTTGTGATTTTATTCCCTTTATGTTCCTGTTGTTTTTTTGGTTTTGCATTAAGTTTCAAACGTGGGATATTACTCCTTGGGCTTCAAAGGTATTAGGTATGTGCACACTACAGAATCCGCGAGGATAATTTCTAGCGTATTACAAGTGCTTGAAGTTACATCCGCCGCCTAGGCTCAGTTCTATGCTCAGATTCCGCCGTCTTCCCAAAGAATTGACATTGCAGATTCCATAGTGGGCACATACCTTTACAATGTGAGCAGTTCCAACAACTACTAGATTACTGGAAGCAGCCATTTGTGGGGGTTGTTTTTAAAGAGACTCTGTACCCACAATCTGACCCCCACAAACCACTTGTACCTTCGGATAGCTGCTTTTAATCCAAGATCTGTCCTGCGGTCCGTTTGGCAGGTGATGCAGTTATTGTCCTAAAAAATAACTTTTAAACTTTAAGTCCGTGCCAAACGGGAGTATCTGTGTCCTAACTTTGCACCACCCCTCCGTCCATCCTCCCCACCCTCTTCATCATTAGGAATGCCACTGAAACATTTTTCCATGCTGAACATTGCACAGGTCCTTACCAATCCAGCCCATGTGCCGGGCTGCCACAGGTGGGGAATAGGAGGCAATATGCCTGGAGCATTTCTAATTATGAAGAGGGTAGGGAGGAGGGACTGAGGGGGTTGTGCAAAGTTAGGGCACAGATACTCCCGTTTAGCACGGGCTTCAAGTTTAAAGGTATTTTTTAGGAAATAGCTGCATCACTTGCCGAACAGACCGCAGGACAGGTCTTGGATTAAAAGCAGCTATCCGAAGGTGGGTTTTTTTTTTTGGGGGGGGGGGGGCAGATTGTGGGTACAGGGTCACTTTAACTCAAACATTAGATTCATTTTTATTGAAACTAACTTCCATTGTAACAAGGCTTCCAGTTCTGATCCCGGCTCTGCATTCGATTGCTTTTGGCTGCAGCAGCCGAACGCAATCCAGTGCCTATCTCATTGATCTATGCTGTATATCTATACAGTATACATCTCAATGAGAGATCAGTGTACTTATACTAGAAGTCCCCCAGGGGAGCTTCTAGTATATGAGTAAAAAAAAAAAAAAAGTATTATTAATAAAAAAAAAAAAACCTCCCCTAATAAAAGTTTGAATCACCCCCCTTTCCCCATGTTATAAATAAAAAATAAAAAAATAAATAAACAAACAAACAAACAAACTAACTATTGTATCACTGCGTGCATAATCGCCCAAAATATTAAGTTATCACATTCCGGATCTCACACAAAAAAATTCCAAAGTGCAAAATTGCGCATTTTTTTAGTTGCATCAAATCCAAAAAAATTGTACTAAAAAGCCATCAAAAAGTCGCATATGCCCAATCAAGGAACATGTATAGCAAGTCAGTTTTAGCCCAGGGCGAACGGCGTAAAAACAAATACCCCTCAAATAAAAAAAAAGTTGTTTATTTTTATAATTTCACCACACTTTTAATTTATTTTTTGGGGGTTTTGCAGTATACTTTATGAAAAAATTTAGCCTGTCATTGCAAAGTACAATTAGTGGCTCAAAAAATAAGGACTCATGTGGGTCTGTAGGTGAAAAAATGCAAGTGCTATGGCCTTTTAAGCACAAGGAGGAAAAAACGGAAGTGCAAAAATGCAAATTGTCTCTGTCCTTAAGGGGGTTAAAAAGAACCTGTCACCAAGGCAATGCTATTTAATCTATCACTATCATGTTATAGAGCAGGAAGAACTGAGCGGATTGATATATATATCTTTGTGGGAAATTATTCAGTATAACTTGTAACATGTTGATTGAAATCCCTGATCCTTCTGTGTTAAGGAGTCCAGTGGGCGGTATCACTCAATGGACTGGACTCTTAGAAACATCAGAGATTTCTATCAATAAATTATGAATTACACTAAATCTTTTCCCATGAAGATATATATTGCTCAGCTCAGCTCCTTCTGCTCTATAACATGATTATGATATCATTCTAATGGTTACAAGTTCCCTTTAAGGGCTTGTTCACACAACAATCCTGCTGTTCCTGAGATATATACAGACATGGACCTCATTGACTTTAATAGACAAATGCCCATAGCAACAAATCACAGCTCAGCTTTCATGTCTCTTATTGGTCTGGTAAAACAAAAGCTAAGTTGTGATTGGTTGCTATAGGCAATAATGAGAATCTTACAATAATGGTGCGTTTACACAGACAGATTTATCTGACAGATCTTGGAAGCCAAAACCAGGAACAGACAATAAACAGAGAACAGGTTATAAAGGAAACACTGAGATTTCTCCTCTTTTCTAATCCATTCCCTGGTTTGGCTTAAAAAAATCTGTCAGATAAATCTGTCTGTGTAAACGCAGCATAAGACAGATTAATAAATCTCTATCTCAATCTATATGGTTAGAAAATGACCCAAATGTAGTCACTAGTTTTTGGGCCAATAAAGTCAATGGGTCAATATATATGCTAATATATACATGCCATGGACAGCACAATCCTGATGTGAATAAGCCTATGGCTGTTTCCATGTTTTCCATGACTCCCCATGGCTGTTGTCATCCACCGTTATTTTAATGCAGATCGCACTCGAGACCTTTGTCAAATGGAAGCCTATGGCTGACAAAACTGTGTGTGAGCATAGATTTAGTTGGCTGTGCAGCCATGTGATGAATGATCCAGCAATCAATTGTGTGACCCTGTCTGCATTGTAATGCTCCTAAAGGCTATGTTCACACATTGCAGTTTCATTACAGTAATGCATCATTTTATTATGGTACTGCATCATTTCTCTGAAGATACTGCAAGACAGCAATACAATACAATGGCTACTATAGAACCAAAGAAATATACAAGTACTTACTTTACTAGAGGCTGCTTCTCATTCTTAGGATAATCAATGCACCCGAGTTTAAGACAGCAAAAGGCACACAACCAATCCTTCATACCCATGGGCTCTGCTGTGAAATAAAAGGAAACATGCAGTCAGATATATGTGGCGCTTACATGTCTGCCTTCGCCTTGCACCGTCACAACATACTGACCCTATAGCTTTCTGTGCGGACACATAAATCACACACACAAGAGGCAAAGATACTCAGTGAAAATCCAGGGCTTCATTATCCTTTGCAGGGATTTAACATTCCCATGGAGGATCATGCAAAGCAGGAAGTAAGGACAGCCCAAGCCCTCAGTCATATGGTTTTGTAACACAAACTACTCTGAGACAAGCAATCAGACAGGTTAGTCAGATGATAATAGGGCATTAGCAATTGAGTGAGCGCTCCCATAAGAGCCCAGAGGTGAGCACTAGAGGCAATGTTACACTGGTATCACATAGCAAGCTCTGGGCGTGCTTACCTGAGCTGGATTTTTTAAGCAAAAAAAAAAGAATTTTTTTCAAAAGCACAGCATGCTGTAGGTGTTGCAGTTTTCTCCTATAGACCTCTCCTGTTTAAAAACTGCATGCAATGGGTTTTTGAGTTTTCAAATACTACATGAGAAATGCTCCAATCACATAATCATAGAAGCACAACATAGCTTAAAGTGACACTGTCACCCCCAATAATCATTTTTCAATCTTTACAGGTGTGTGTAACCCGCCTATATCTCTCTGCATACCTGTAATTATTTTTCTGTTTCATGAGGTGGCTTTGCCTGAAATTGTAATTTGGCCGAGTATCTTCTAGCGCCACTGGGCGGGGCTTGGTCCCTGAAGCGCCACATAGCCCCGCCCCCTTGGGCACGTCATATGTCCCGGCCGCCGCTCCGTTTTGAGGCCTCCTTGACGTGCGCGTCCACATCTCCCGCCGTCTTCCGCGTGCGGGAGCGTCATGCGCAGGCGCAGAAGGTGACCGCCGGGTCACCCACAGCCGGGCTGTGCGTGCGGTCGCACAGCCCGCAGATTACACCGGCCGCACCGTCCCTTGTTGTTTGGGACTCTCCGGAGGCCTCGCTGCGGCTGTGAAACCCTCCTCACAGCCAGCAGCGAGGCGCAGACATAGTGTGCAGGCGCACTGCGGCGTCTGCCACGCACTGAGCATGTGCCGAAAAGGACCACCGCAGTGCGCCTGCGCACTATGTCTGCGGCTCGCTGATGGCGGTGAGGAGGGTTTCACAGCAGCAGCGAGGCCTCCGGAGAGTCCCAAACAACAAGGGACGGTGCGGCCGGTGTAATCGGTGGGCTGTGCGACTGCACGCACAGCCCGGCTGTGGGTGACCCGGCGGTCACCTTCTGCGCCTGCGCGCCACATGACGCTCCCGCACGCGGAAGACGGCGGGAGATGTGGACGCGCACGTCAAGGAGGCCTCAAAACGGAGCGCCGGCCGGGACATATGACGTGCCCAAGGGGGCGGGGTCAACGCCGCTCTAATGGGCGGGGCTATGTGGCACTTCAGGGACCAAGCCCCGCCCAGTGGCGCTAGAAGATACTCGGTCAAATTACAATTTCAGGCAAAGCCACCTCATGAAACAGAAAAATAATTACAGGTATGCAGAGAGATATAGGCGGGTTACACACACCTGTAAAGATTGAAAAATGATTATTGGGGGTGACAGAATCACTTTAAAGGCTGGAAACACAGGTGGCAGTTTTTGTGCCAAAACCAGAAGTGGATCCGACAGAAAACAGAACCTTTTATACCTTTTTACCTTTATATTCTCCATCCCATTGAATCTCGTTTTTTTTTTTTTTTTAACTGCTGTGTGTTTCCAGCTGTAAAATGAAGTCGCTTAAAGTGCCATCTTATTTTCTGCTTATTTAGTGATTTGTGGACATTGGTTGTTTGGTTGCAGGATGCAAATAGCACACAACTTTGCAACATAGAGTGCCTTTACACAGAGAAATTTATCAGATTTTTGAAGCCAAAGCCAGAAATGGATTTGAAAAGAGGAGAAATCTCAGTCTTTCCTTTACGACCTGTTCTCTATTTATAGTCTGTTCCTGGTTTTGGTTTAAAAAAAATCTGTCAGATAAATCTCTCTGTGTAAAGGCACCCATAGCCAAAGATCTAGCCGTTTGTTTTGAAATAACAAATAAAGGCTGTTATTTGCCATTAAATGGCGGCCATCTGCTAAGTTTTAACAGTATGTGAACATAGCCTTTTTGTGTTTTTATTCCACTCCTGGTTTTGGTTGAAAACTAATGAGCAAAAATACTGTGTGTGAACATAGCCCTACAGAGTATCCGCAATGTGTGTTACAAGTCTTATGGTGCGTTTACACAGAGAGATTTATCTGACAGATTTGTGAAGCCAAAGCCAGGAACAGACTTTAAACAGGGAACAGGTCATAAAGGAAAGACTGAGATTTCTCCTCTTTTCAAATCCATTCCTGGGTTTGGCATCCAAAATCTGACAGACAAATCTGTCTGTGTAAACGCACCATTAGTTCAGTAGTTTTTCTGGACCGTATGTGATGGTTGCAATCGTCTGCAATCCACAAATAAATTTGTTCGTGATGCGTCCGTATTGCGTCCGTAATACATATTTTTTGTGAATTAGCAAATAGTATATAGTATGATAGTTAAATAGTTGGGAATGGTTTAAAATTTATTACAAATCCACCTTTTTATAGAGATTTGTGGTTGTTAAGGACGTTTCATCCGTACAAATTATGGATCCGCAAAAATTGCGGATGCTTCTATGAGGCAATCTATGCTGTAATTACGGTACATATTGGAGCTTGTCAGTAATTTATGTGGATTCAGTTTTTGCAGATTGCGGATCCATAAATATATGAACAATGTGAACAGCCCAGGTGAAACCAATGGGCCCTAATACTACAAAATGTGTGACTGTAGCATTAGGCTCCATTCACACGCCCCCAAATTTTGCGGACCTACGGACCGTGAATACCGTCTGTCCTGGATGGTTTCCCCACCCGCCATGTTGTATCAATATCATGCCAGCAGCAGGGAAACAGTTTGAATCTCTGCGGTACTGTAATGACAGAGCTGCACGGCTATGTTATTATAGTGCTGCAGAGATTCAAACTGTTTCCCTGCTGCTGGCATGATATTGATACATCATGGCGGGTGGGAAAACCATCCAGGACAGGTATTTACCGTCCGTAGGTCCTCGAAATTTGCGGAGGTATGAATGCAGCCCTAGGTCATGTTCACACAGTGTATTTGATTGTTAAACAATGGCCGTTGTTTAACAGCACTGCTTAATAGAATAGCAGTCTGTGGAAGCATGGCCATACTATATACACCCTATATAGACTTCAGCCGTTGTTCTCTGTGGCCACACAAAATAACTGACAATGTCTATTTTGTGCGGGCACTGTTTAGCGAACAGCGGCCGTATAAGATAGCCTGTGCTCACAGGTTAAATTACAGCTCCCGGCCGTGCTTTACATTGTGGGCTATGGAAAATTTTAGTGCGGGCACACCCGAATGTTCCCCTAATTCCAATTAAAATAGAGTGATGTTCATGTTCACTGCAGTATAAGCCGAGTGAACATCTCAGACATCGGCTGTTGTTTGACTCATCCGGTTCAAACAACGTCCTATGTTCATACATTGTGTGAACATGGTCTTAGAGTTCAAGTAACTAAACATGTAAAAAGCCCCTGTAAATGATTACAGGGAAGCTTTTCAGATTTTTCAACTTGGCATCTACATTCCAGCTCACATGAAGTAATTTTACATTATGAATGGGGGTATAGATAGCCCTGTATTTGTGTAATTCAATTCCATGTTGTCCTTCTTTTTAGTTTTCCTATAAAATGGCTATACCATTCCTGTTTGGTAACCGCTTCCTACACATCCATGTATAGACACTGTTCGTTTTTTGCTACGATTAGAGAGATATTCAAGGATTAAAAAACTATAGCTGCATTCTTCCACACACAGCACCACTCTTGTCCTCAGTTTGTATGTGGTATTGCGGCTAACTTCCATTGAAGGGAATACAGCTGAGCTGTAATGCTGCACACAGCCTGAGGACAGGATTCTTTTTGGAAGAAAGTAGCTATGTTTTTTGTTTTTTTTGCCTTTTGGTGACTCTCTCTGCAGGAGGTCTACTCTTCATTATGGGTAATACCTGACTTTATTACTTATTATTTAGTCCCAGTAGATTTTAATAGGTGCCATACTATTGCTCTTAACAATTAGGACCAGAAAATAATCAAATGTACGAGCCCTTACTTTGCAATCTTTCTCCGTTGACAATTGGCATGTAATCATTATCGTAACAAAGCCGCTTTATCCTGTTTGTTCAGTTTGGAGAGACCCAGGTTTATGTCATGACAATTCAATGCTAATGTAGAATTTCATTAGTGCATTTACGTTGGAAGAGCATTGGATTATAGGTGACATCTAATTACGCTAACTACATTAGACTGTAGGAAGATTGTCTCATTGAGCCACTTGACCTTCCTTGGTTCTTCCTTAGATTTACTAGAAGTATTTTAGGTAATAGAAAACTTATTTCTGTGTACTAAGGTGTGGGGGTTTATATTGTATTTATTCTAGGCTGTATATATTGTATGCTCAATGCTCACATTTACACTGTGGAGCTGGGTAGCCATAGTAATGGGGGTTCACAGACAGGTTTCTGTGGGGTGATCACATTCCTACAGGAGTGGCTGCTGGAAAGCGTATAATGAGTGATGCTGCAAATGTGTATCGGAACGCATTGAAGCCAATGCTGAGGGGAGAGAGACCAAAGAGTGAGGGGGGGCATTTGATATTGCTATATAGTGACTTCAAGTGCCACTGTCCACTGTGAGAAGGTGCCAGGTGATGCTTCTGTTGCCAAGAGGCTGGCATCAAGAGTGGGACAGATGAAGATAGAAACAGCCCGACGTACGTTTTGCTCACTTCATCATTAGCTCCTGATGAAGTGAACGAAACGTACATCGGGCTGTTTTTGCTGGAGAGGGGTAAGATGTCAAAATGGTAATTGGTGTTCACCCTAGGAGTCTGCTTTTGTGTTTGGCTGGTTTGTTCCTCCCTTTTATATTTCTTTGTCTATGGGTTTTATCTTTGCAGGGCATTGGAGTGGTAGTTCTTTAATTTTCTCCACCATATATTCTATTATAGTTGCCCTACTTGCTGGCCCAGCTCATACAGGAGGTTACTAATTACAAATTTTAGTCTTGTGCCATACACTGGGTGTCCACTAGGGGATGCTAGTACCATTAGCACTCTCTTTTATACTTTAATTTTGGATCTAATTGTTCAGTTATACTTTCCTATACATACATATATACCTCACTGACATTTGCCCCCCTCTCCATTTGTACATGACTGTGCATTTTTATCCCATGTTTGTACTATGTATTAAATTATTGCTTTAATAAAAAATTATATGTATCTTCTCTATACATTTGGTTTATGCATTTTTTTCTTTGGCTAATATCCACCTGTCCCATAGACTCCACTCTATGCTCGGGCGGATTTAACGGTCCGCCAAAAGAACTGACATGTCACTTCTTTGGGCGGATGATGGAATACGCCTATGGGACTGGCGGAGCATGAAGCAGGTGGGGGTGTTGGTGTGAGGAGGAATCCATGAGTAGATATGAGCGAACCTCGAGTATGCTCGAGTCGATCCGAACCCGAACTTTCGGCATTTGATTAGCGGTGGCTGCTGATCTTGGATAAAGCCCTAAGGCTATGTGGAAAACATGGATATAGTCATGTATCCATGTTTTCCAGACAACCTTTGAGCTTTATCCAAGGTCAGCAGCCACCGCTAATCAAATGCCGATCGTTCGGGTTCGGATCGACTCGAGAGTGTAATGGTGCGTTTACACAGAGAGAAATTTATCTGACAGATCTTTGAAGCCAAAGCCAGGAACAGACTATAAACAGGGAACAGGTCATAGAGGGAAAAATTGGAATCTATTCTCTTTCAAATCCATTCCTGGCTTTGGCTTAAAAAATCTGTCAGATAAATCTGTGTAAACGCACCATTACACAGCAGTTACTGTTTAACAACAGTCAAGTGTGTGGGTCTCCCTGCTTGGAAAGAGAGTTATCTTGCTCTTTTCCATGTGGCTGTTCAGTAAAGAGCGAGTTCTGCAGTATTGCAATGTCCTTTTTGGTTCCTCTTACTGCACTAACTAAAAATGATGAAAGGTTCATTAGTACAGAAGGATATACTGCCCTGCCTTAACCCTGTGCCTTTAGGCCCCCTACCCCAACCCTGTGCCTTTAGGCCCCCTACCCCATCCTACCTGCTATGCTTAATGGTTTTAGGTGATAGTTTCATAACCAAGAGGCACATTCTATACCTTTTGGAACAACAGATCATATTTCATATTGCAATGTTCTATTTTTTGTCTGCAGTAATGTGAGTACAATGTAGTTCCACCAGCCCATTAAATGTAATATTTCTTAAACCCAGCTGTTTTTACACAATTATGGTAAAGGTCTGGATGAAGGTAACTATATGTGAAGATTACATTCACTTACCATCAGGGACTACTAGTTATGAATGAATAAAAAATACCTTTACCTACCGAAAATGATCAGTGGATTTGTACTCTTGGATTTAAAGGTAGGCGCTAATAGATTTGCACTAATCAAATTGGATTATTTCCTCTGCTAGGTCCATGAAAGAAGCCTGTATATAAGAGCCCTATGATTCTGCAGTGTTTAATCCAGGTGGGTTTATGGGATTTATACACTCTTGGTAAATGTCTACCATTCCATGTTTTGAGTCTTAGAAGAAATCTCAATCATATACCATGAAATAAAATTGGCACAATTCATACATCAAAACCTTCACACCTACACTATTTGGTGTGGATTTGCAGTTCATGGTTATAGTGAAAAATACAGCAAATTTTTAGTTGTGGAGAAACTGAGCTGAACTCAGGGCTGTGGTGTCTTTTTATGTTCACACAACATGAGTTGGGTGTTGAACAATGACTGCCGTTTAACATTTTACTTCGGCCGATATTGCATAATTAATAGAGATGAGCGAACTTGGAGCATGCTCGAGTCCATCCGAACCCGATTGTTCGGCATTTGATTAGCGGTGGCTGCTGAAGTTGGATAAAGCACTAAGGCTATGTAGAAAACATGGATATAGTCATTGGCTGTATCCATGTTTTCCAGACAACCTTACAGCTTTATCCAAGTTCAGCAGCCCCAGCTAATCAAATGCCGAACGTTCCGGTTCAGATGGACTCGAGCATGCTCGAGGTTCGCTCATCTCTAATAACTAACCATTGATTTCCATTCCCACTACAGCCAGCAGAACGGCCACACAGTGTGTGAAGAGTCTATTTTCTACGGCCATGCTCAATATTTTGTACTGCTGCAGTAAACAACAGCTGTATCGATGCGCTTAGTGCACAACAACGCCCGTCTTTCTATTGAAATCAATAGAAGTTAATGCATTGGGAAACTTATGGCCGTTGTGTTTAATGACCATTACAGCCATAAGTTTCCGAATGTATTACAATGAGTGAACATGGCCATATACTGAACAGTCATATTTGCTTTTGCAGCTGCTACCTGACAAAGTATTAATTCTTAGCTTACTTATAGTCAGAGTACACAGTTCCTTCTTTTAAAGCGAATGTACCATCAGGTACAACGTGCTGCATGTGAATAGAACGGTGCTGGTGCGGGGAGTGTTATGGTAGAATGAAAGACGCCATTACAAAGTACAACTACTTCTGTAAAAAACAAGCCCTCACATGACCCTGTAGATAGAAAAATAAAAATGCAAGATCTCTTAGAAAGGGAGGAGGAAAAAATTTAAGCGCAAAAAGGAAAATTGGCCCTGTCCACTGGGTCTTTTTGGGCTTGGTCCTCAAAGGGTTAATCCGATCCAGAATATTGTTAATAAAAGAATAATAGACATGGGCAATATCTGCCACCTTAGCCAGGTCCAGTGGGGAAAAAGGAGCAGGTATCCAGACATCTGAAGAATATGCCCATGTCTTTTATAAGCTTCAGGTTCACAATAAGGCTACCTGTATTTGCCCACACCATTTTGGCACATTTTCTTAAAGTAAAAAAACAACAACCTGTAGTTATTACAGTATCTGTAGTATAAACATATTAGTAACATGATTAGCACATGTACTATACAATATTATTAGCTATAATGCATAGTATATAGTGACTAGCAGTAGATAAACATTTAACAGTACCATAGTTGTTAACAGCCCAGAATTTACCAGAATTGTCCCTTTAAGAGCAATCCCAACCAATATTTGCTATGATTACATTCTGCAAAAACATTGTCCAGATCTAAACCACATCAAACCCGGCATTAGATTGCTCAGAAATACACCAGCTCACCAGCTCCGTATTATTCCTTCCGGTCAGCTTGGACTTGTGTTTACAAAAACCTTGTAGTTGTAATAGATGCAAAATCCAGTGATTGGAATGGAGATAAAAAATATTATTTCTTTATTGATAAAAATGCATAAAAGGTCTACAATCCTCTTGTGTAAACCAATGCATTTCAAGCATATGGAATGCTCATACTCTTGGCAGAAGTGTTACACATGTTTAAAAACAAGACTTTATCCAATCACTGTGCTTCTCACTGACACCTGAGAATCACTGCAACATGAACTGCATGTGTAAGCCTTGATCTTAATATTAACCCTGTATATGTCAGAAATCCTTATGCAGGCTGAAAAACAGCATCATAAATCCTCCGGTGGGCCTCCAGCTTTAGAACCTGGGCCAACATTGACTGACATGTTGTTTCTCACTGGTTCTTCATTGGTGGGCCCAGAGGATCATTTCCTCTGGTGGGCCCCAGATAACCCAGTCCGACACTAATGGCCATAGTGTATAAAGCATAAGAAAATGGTTAAATTAAGAAGAAATAAAAATGTATATAAGTGTTAAAAAAGGTATATTATTTGTGTTTATCTGCATATGATAAACATATTATTACAGAAAGACCAGAGTGGTTCAAACTAAATATTGTCGATACCGCTTATTATGCAGGAAGCTAATAATACATAAACTCCAATTTGTAAAAAAAAATTCCTTTGGATACCTGGTATCTAAATTAATGATCCAAAGGCTTTTTAATAATGTAATATTTTACTGCAATCATCCTTTTAGGTAGGGTGTCTTACTCCGGCAATAGAGATGATCAAACAGCGGGAATTTTCAGGTTTGTTCGAACTCGAACCATCAGGTTTTGATTCCAGCTGCCTTCCTGTTCCTAGGTAATAGGCTGTATCCCTGTTTTCCAGGCGGTACTCGGGCTGTCTCCACCTTCCCCACGGAACGGGAAGGCAGCAGGAATCAAAACCCGATGGTTTGAGTTTGAAAGAACCAGAAAATTCCCACTGTTCGATCATCTTTCTCTGGCAATTCCAAAAAGCTTGAAAGTTATTCATTTTGCAATCATGAATATCCCGAAAATGCTTTATATTTCCGGAAATGTTTCGGTCCTGGGTGTGCAAGATATCATCAACCCCTTTTAGCCTCTGAAGTTCATGTATATCCTAAGTTAGGTGGGGAAGTATGGAGTGGGCTCAGGAACTGAGCCTACTCCATACAGGCAGCTGCCAGCTGCTATCAGTAACCACATTCTCCATCATTGACCAGCAGCTGAAATGACTCTAATACTGGTAGATGACCCAATCAATAGTGATAATGATGCAGTTGCAGTGGCTGCCATTTCAGCTCAGATATGACAAGCTGCCAAAGTGGGCTGTGCTAGTAGCATGTCAAACAAGCATCATAATGCTATAGAGTGGAACTGTATAGGCAATGAAATAATTGCTTGTACAAGGCCCCACGGGGACAAATTAATTAATTAAAAAGTAAAAGCTTTCAAAAACATAGGTGATAAAAAAGACCTATATATATATTCCAAAATTGATTATTGAAAATTGATCATTAAATCATTAAAAACCACAAATGACCGTTTGCATTGTAAATGTAGTGAGCCATAAAACAGTTTTTTACTATACAGTGAACTCAAATAAAATTATTTCCCATTGTTCATTTCTTTCTTCCAATTTTGACCCAGAAGCAATTTATTCAGAGTACTTTAAATGGCAAAATGAATCACGCCGATAAAAAGTAGAACTTGTCCTGTAAATACCACACTTTCATAGAAAGTAGTCTGTAGTCGTAGTCTGTGAAGGGAACAATAGATATTGGGTCTTAAAATGTGAATAGAAAAATGTCAATGGAAAATTAAAAATTGCTGGGTTGGGAAGAGGTTAAACAATGAGACATTTAGCTTCCTGAGGTGGGGTTGACAAACTGTTTCTTACACAAAAAAAAAGAAAATGATATAAACCATATGATCAGTGTGACCACACAATGCATTCCTTGATAATAACATTTTCTATACTAACATGTCCCTGAATTTTCTTGTGAGATTCTCATACAGTTAGAAGGGGCCTTACAACATTGCTCACAAATAGACAAACAAAAATCACATAAAAACTAGTAGCCTGAAGACAACAGAATAAGGAAAAAAATATAGGGGGTCAGGAGCAGAAAAGTATGTGGCACATTATGTCAAGGCATATTTCAAAGGGGAAGCAAAGTTGTGAGGCCAAATATCTGTCTTGGTAAAATTATATAATGTTTTCTAGTCACAAATGACCAACATTTAAATGTGTCTATGGATTCTGCCCTGGACTATGGATTCTGCCCTGGACTTGAGGGCATAGAAATCAACATTTGGTGTTTTGAACACTTTATTATCATTAATACAGTTGAATGCTTCTTCAGTTACATCTTGGTGTAAATCAATAGGACATACAAGGGATGAAAGCACTGAAAAATTCAAGCCATTAAAGCATTTATGAAGCTACATATCATCCTGTACTTTTATTTAAAAATCAAATAGAAAATGACATTTAACAGTTAATATGTGGACTAAAGTCATTTGTTGGCATAAAATGTTATTAGGCATTCTCATTTATAAAGAATAATTTAGTATTTTCATTAAAAGGGCTGAACTTTGCTTTTGTTACCTATTAGACTACTAAGAAGATACTATTAGCACTGTAAGTGTATGTTCACACTGAGGAATCCGCACAAAGAAGTTCCCGCGGATTCAACCGCTCATCTCCGCTCACGGCCGCACGCATCTCAGCCTGTGCCACAGACTCCATTCTATGGTCAGACGGATTCCTTTGTCCGCCGAAAGAATGAACCATTAAAGTTAGGTATAGGACAGACAAGCATTGTTTACTTTGTTTTTTGTTATAGTTACTGTACTGTTTCCCATGTAGTGAAGTACACATCTAGCTGCGACCAGTTTCAAACAGATTCTGTTGTGTTGAAGTAGTTTTTGATGTACCTATAATCTCAGTCAAAGAAAATGAGCTACTGAGCCTTAATATTTTCACAATCTGTTTACTGCTCCATAGTTCTCTTTACACGTTACCTTATAACATTACTAGATGAGCTAGAGCAGAATTTAGTCGTTTTTTCTTACTGCTGCACCCGGCCACTGGAGAAGGTTTAGGACAAGATAGGAGCATTCCATGCTGGAAAACAGGCTTATGACTTAAGAAAACATAATCATTGCAAAGCTAATTATATGTTACTATAAATTTACTAATGTTGGTAAGGAGACTCTCCCCAACAGCAGACAGACAGAAATTGCTCTAAAGCGCAACCCGCCAAGTCACTAAACCTGCGCTAACCCTCCTCTGTATCATATGCCACTGTGTTTGAACACTGCCTAATAATCTGCTGATCTGCTGTGGGGTGACATTTTAAAAATAACAAACTTTACTCCCTACTTCCTGTGCCTGGTGAATAGCCATGGGGCGGAGCTTCAGCGGTATGCCACCCACCTACCAGCTTCACTCCTAGTTGGCACCCTGAGTGCTGGAAACTTTATGCAGGACGTTATGCCTGGCAGCTATGAGGTACTGATGACGGATGTGACCGGTTCCCTTTAAAAGGTCTATGCATTGGTTTTCTCTCTGTTTCCTGAGAGGAAAGCCTCTTTGTGCACATTTTTAATAAAAAAAATTTCCCTATTTCTTTCCAAAACTAGTTTCCTTCTCTATATGAAATGGAGAGGATGGAAGATTGAAGGAAAATCTGGAAATCAATAACAGCTACGAAGCAGTAGGAGCAGTAAATCTCCTTGAAGGGTAATATAACATAACTCTGCAGGTTTTAAAAATTCCTTTGAAAGTACAGGTTCACTTTAAACTCACAGAACTGTATTGCGTGCAACTATGTGTCAACCACTGCTACTGTGGGGCTCCTCTAATAGAAGTTCCTCTGAGCTATGATGTTTATTTTCTGTCTAGTGAAACACGGTACAGCAGGAATGTTACTTCTTCCTGAAAGTGCAAAGTTAGAAGTACAAAGTTAGCATGCAGATGATTTTGCTTTTGAGTTATGTTATAGCGTCAAATTCCAATTGTAGAGCTATAGATGAGTCCAAGTACTGTATGTGCTTAAGTGTAGCTGCATAGCTATCAGAGGACTTTATCTTGATTGCTTAGGTAAGACTATTACAGATGTTGTTTTGTTTTTCCAAAATTTCCATTCTTTCCCAGTCAAATATACATTCCATTCTAGATCATCAAGCAAGGTTATGTGAAACATGTGCAAAGAGAACTATGAAGCAGTATTCATATTGTATATATATGAAATATATATAATTTTTCTTGATGCAATAACTATTTTTACCTCCTTAAGGACACTGTGGATTTTGCCTTAGGCTGGGTTCACACACTGTATACTTCAGGCAGTATTTGGTCCTCAAGTCAGGTCCTCATAGCAACCAAAACCAGGAGTGGATTGAAAACACAGAAAGGCTCTGTTCACACAATGTTGAAATTGAGTGGATGGCCGTCATATAACGGTAAATAACTGCCATTATTTCAATATAACAGCCGTTGTTTTAAAATAACAGCAAAAATTTGCCATTAAATGACGGCCATCCACTCAATTACAACATTATGTGAACATAGCCTTTCTGTGTTTTCAATCCACTCCTGGTTTTGGTTGCTATACAGCCTCACAAATACAGCCTCAAATATACATAGTGTGAACCCAGCCTTAAAATGTACCTGTCCTTTCAAAAAACTTTAGACACATTATAGAGACATTTCAAAAATTTCGATCTTTCCAGGTCTGAGTGTTGTGATCTGTACCAATCAGGAGAACAAGTGGGGAGAAGACTGTGCTGCAGCACGTCCGCTCCCCACTCTGTGTAAGAAAGGAAGAAACAGGTTCCATAGAGCTCCATTATAAGCCAGACTTTTATCTAACACAGAGTGGTGAGAGAATGCGCTGCAGAGTGTCTTCTTCCAGCTCGTTCTCCCAATCGGTATGGGTCTGAACACTGAGATCTTGATGGATCAAAATTTTTGGCATGTCTCTATGACATACAAAAAACATAAAGTGCAACCGCACTTTTGGCATGCCAAAAGTTTTTTGAAACTACAAGTACACTTTAAGGGTATAATTACATGGGCCCGATTGGGGCCACATCATTACTGTAAATGAGCGCCGATCTGCTAGATCGGTGCTCGTTTACTGGGCCTATTACACGACCCAATAATTGTTTTACAAGGGCTGCATGGACATCGTTACCGATGTCCTTGCAGCCCTGGCTTAAACTATACACATTACCTGTCCATGCTCCAGGGCTGCTCTTGCGGTCTGCTTCTTCCTGGGTCCTGCAGCTTCAGAGCGGCCTGTCTAAGCTGACAGGCCACTCAGCCAATCACTGGCCCGATTACATAAAGCGATGCGCAGTTGGTTCCCGATAATTATAGGTCCAACCTAAATCAACGATTAGCCGATGATCGTTGTCATCAGCTGATGGTTGGGTCTATTACACTGAGCGATAATCGTTGCGTTTAATAAGGCCCTAAGATCTTTTCTAATTAAAATTTTTTAATTTTCTTTTTTTTCCTAGCACTTTTATTTTTTAACCTACAGGGCTGATTGGAGTCTTATTTTTTGTGCCACAATCTCTAGTTTATATTGATAGCTTATTTGTGTACATGGGACAATTGGATCGACAATTTGCGCTCCCTGCCACTCCTCCCTGGGTGCTGGGAAAAGCTGGATCAAATCCTGGGAAACTTCTCCCAGTTTCCCAGGATTGGATTCAGCTTTTTTCCGGACAGGAGTGGAGCAGCGCAGCGCAGAAAGCCTTGATGAGGCTTGATGAGCGGAGAAGAGCTTCTCTAACCAGTATGTCATTGGTCCTTAACCCCTTAAGAACCCATGATGTACTGGTATGTCATGGGAGCCTGTCACTTAAGGACCCATGACATACTGATATGCCAGTGGGTCCAGTGGCGCTATAAAGTGAGCTCAGGAGCTGATCTCACTTTATAGCACGTGGGGACCGGCTGCTAGCAGCAGCCAGGTCCTCACTGTTAATGACGGGCTGCCACAATCGCTCAGCAGCCCGCCAGTAACCCCTGCAGTGCCGCAACATTTAACTGTGCAATTGAGACCCCTGCAGTGTAATGAGGGGGTTCAGATCATACTAACTGACTGCCGGAGGTTCCGTACCTTCCCGGCAGTCAGATGTGCGATCAATGCATGGAGTCTGCCACAGGCAGGCTCTATGCATTGATCAAAGATAACAATGATCAATGCTTTGCTATGACATAGTAATGATCAGTGTTACTGAACCAATGTAAAAATGTAAAGGTCCCCTAGGGGGACTTAAAAAGTGTAAAATTAAAAATTAAAAGATTTAAAAAAAAACATGCCATAGCCCCTCCCCCAATAAAAATTTAAAGGGGTTATCCAGCAAAAATCTTTTTCTTTTAAATCAACTGGTTTCAGAAAATTATATAGATTTGTAATTTATTTTTATTTAAAAATCTCAAGACTTCTCATATTTATTAGCTACTGTATGTCATGCAGGAAATGTTTTCTTTTCAGTCTGACACAGTGCTCTCTGCTGACATCTCTGTCTGAGACAGGAACTGTCCAGAGCAACAGCGATTTCCCATAGAAAACCTGTACTGCTCTGGACAGTTACTGACATGGACAGAGGTGGCAGCAGAGAGCACTGTGTCAGACTAAAAAGAATACGCCACTTCCTGCAGGAAATACAGCAGCTGATAAGTACTGGAAGACTTGAGATTTTTAAATAGAACTAAATTACAAAACTATATAACATTCTAAAATCAGATTTTCGCTGGATAACCCCTTTAACCCCTAAACGACCCACGACATATCTCATACATCATGGCGCCGTTAGGGAGGTATAAAAAATGGGGCTGGGCCGTGACCCCGCTCTGAACTGCCGCGATTCTGGGGGCTACGTATAGCCCAGGACTGCGGCTACTAGCGGGCACAGCCAATCGCTGCACCCGCTAATAATGACATTTAAATGCAGCTGTCAGACATGACAGCTGCATTTAAAAGCCATGCAGAGCGCCATCCCTGGTGTCTAGTGGCGGGATCTTCCCTCCGTGATGTGATCACGGGGAGGAGATCCCTTTTGAGTCGGCTGGGGCTGATCCGGCCTCAGCAATCCATGCATCTGGTCTGCTGCAGAACAGAGCAATACAGCACTGATCTGATGGATCGGTGCTGTATAATCTATGGGAGATCAGTGTAGTTGTATTAGAAGTCTCCCAGAAGTCTCAATGTGTATGTTAAAAAAAATAGTTTTTTTTTTTATTAATAAAAAATCCCCTCCCCTAATAAAGTAAAAATAAATACATAAATAAAAAAATAAACATATTTGGTATCGCCGCGTACGTAATCGCCTGAACCTTTAAATTATACCATTCATTATCATGTGCGGTAAATGGCGTAAGCGCCCAAAAATTCCAAAGTGCCAAATTGCGCATTTCTGGTCGCATCAAATCCAGAAAAATTGTAAAAGAAGTGATCAAAAAGTCGCATGTAAGCAATCAAGGCACCGATAGAAAGAACACATCATGGCGCAAAAACTGAAACCTCACAGAGTCCCATAGACGAAAGGATAAAAGAGTTATAACGATGGTAATAGAGCAATTTTAAGGAACATTTAGTTTTTTTTTTTAAGATTAAAATTTTTTTAAAACAGTCAAATAAAATAAAAGTTATGCAAGTTGCATAACATTGTTATCGTAACATCTTGAGGAACATGTGTAACATGTCAATTTTACCATAGGGGGAACGGCGTAAACGCAAACCTCCCCCAAATAAAAAAAAAATTGCGTTTTATTTTCAATTGCACATATAATTTTTTTCTGGTTTTGCAGCATATTTTATGGATAAATTAAGTCTTCTGTTGCAAAGTACAATTAGTGGCACAAAAAATAAGGGCTCATATGGGTCTCTAGGTGAAAAAATACAAGTGCTATGGCCTTTTAAACACAAGGAGGAAAAAACGAAAGCGCAAAAATGAAAGTGAAAATTGGCTCAGACCTTAAGGCCGGGTTCACACTACGTAAAAAACATGTCCGTATTTCATAAAACCAGCCGTAATTGCGCAAACAACGGCCGTTATTTCACAAATGTGTTTTTTACGAAGAGTGAACCCAGCCTAAGGGTACTATTACACGGAATGATAATCGGCCGAATCGATTATCGCTCCATGTAATAAATACAACGATCAGCTGATGACAACAATCATCGGCTGATCGTTGATATAGGTTCTGACCTATTTTCGTTGGGTGCCGACTGCGCGTGGTGCGCGGCTGGCGACTAACGATATACATTACCTATCCACGTTCCAGGGCTGCTGCTACCATCTTCTTCTACCCGGGTCCTGCGCGCTCTAGCTTCAGAGTGGCCTGTCAGCTGACAGGCCGCCCGGCCAATCACAGGCCGCAGCGGTCCCGGCCTGTGATTGGCTGAGCGGCCTGTTAGCTAACAGGCTACACTGAAGTTAGAGCGCGCGGGAACCTGTGGAGAAGAAGACCGCAGCAGCAGCCCTGGAGCGTGGATAGGTAAAGTTTATAGTTAAGCAAGGGCTGCAAGGACATCGGTAACGATGTCCCTGCAGCCCTTGTTTAACGATTATCGGGCCGTGTAATAGGTCCAGTAAACAAGCGACGATCCAGCAGATCGCTGCTCGTTTACATGTATTATCGGGCCGTGTAATACCACCCTAAGGGGTTAAATTACCCCCCTTTTCCATTTCTGTTTCAATATGTTTATTGAGATTTTTCACACAAAATTTTCACATAACATCAGTTGCCAAAAGCATGGTCGCAGAAAAACGCAATAATCAAAAGGGACGGGGAAGGGGATGAGGGGGGAAAGGGGGGAGTGGGTGTAAGGAAAGCAGGAGGCTAAAGGTAAGGGGGGGGGGAGGAAAGGGAAATAAAGCAACAAAATGAAAATGCCGTAGGTAACGTTGCTTAAGGGGGGAGGAATGCGGAAACCCACATGCTAATAATATAACAAAAGGAACAATGTTGAACAGTAATAATGTTGAACAATAATGTGTAGAACAGCCACAAACAAGAGCATTTAAGTCACGTTTGTTACTACGCGTGTTCAAGGAAGGTATAATCACTTTAAGTCGTCTGTAAAAAAAAAAGTTATAAAGGGCATAAAAGCATAAATGTATAGCAAATGCGGCACAGGACACTGATAAAAGCACATACAAAGGAGGTAACGCAAACCAAAGGCAAAAGAAGGGGGGGGGGAAGGAAACATCAAGTAGGACATACAGGACAAACAGACAAGTGTACAACAGTAACAAATTGTAGATATTAAAGAGAGAGCAGACAAATGCGTATAAAAGAGTCAAAACATCTACAAATAACAAACAGGAAACATCTACAACTAACAGACAGACACACAATCGCCTAGAGTGGTACTAGGCAATGTGAGATAGCTCAAGATGGAAAGAGCTAATAGGACGTGGGGGGCACAGAGTCCAGCGAAAGCCAAGGAGAGGAAGGACATGTAGGTTAACAAAAGTCTCTAAGACCACATCTGCTGGGCCTAACGGTTAACCGCCAGGGAAATATATCGTAGCCAAATGTAACAGGGGGGTGCTGAGAACATAGGCTTATGAGGCCAAGACACTAGAGAAGCGAAATGTAGAGTTCTCAGGTAGCAGGCTCATCCCCTCCAGGATCTGAAGGAAAAGTAGCTCCACAAGTGTCCGGTACTACATTCCAATCTCTCAGAAGATGTAGCCCTTCATCCAAGTCTTGAACTGCGAAAATCTCAGCTCCCTTAAACACGGTCAGAATCGACGGGGAGCTCCACTTATAAGGAATGGCATGTTTCCTCAGCTCAGAAGTAAATGGGGTCATGGATCTGCGAAAGTTCAAGGTAGTGGACGAGAGGTCCGAGTATACAGAGATCGCTACATTTCTATGTACAAGTCTCTTGCTCTTCTTAGTTGCGGCAAGAAAGGCGGATTTTGTGCGGAGATGTTGAATGCGGACAATGGTATCGCGGGGGACCTCAGTGGGCAGGTTTTTGGGCCTAGGTACCCGTCGCACCCAATCAATACTAGGATCCTTGGAGGCGTATTGAGGAGTATGTTCATCAACGAGGCTTTGGACAAATTGCGAGAGGTCCGGGGCCAAAATAGCTTCGGGGATGCCCCTTATTTTCACGTTATTTGCTCGAGAACGGTCGTCAACAGTTGCTAATACATTGTGTAGATGATCCACTTCCTCATGCAGAGCCCAATGCGACTCAATCAAAGTGTTATAATTAGAGACAAACTCAGCCATTGCCCCTTCTAGCCTTTGCACTCTCTTTTCCATAACATGAACAGAGTCTTTGATGGCTGCAATAGTGTGTTTAAAGCCATCCTGCATGAAACGCTGCATTTTCAGCAAAATGGATTTTAGAGAATGGATGGTCAATGGCGTTGAAGAGTCCAGCAAATCATCCAGGCCGTTCATGCCAACAAAATCAGGGGCATCGGCACCACATAGCATATCAGTATGCAGAGCTTGTTGATTACCTCCAAGGTTAACAGCTTCAATCATGGTGAGATGCGGTGGAGAAGAAGCCGCAGGGATTCGGGTTACAGCTGTCACAGGAGAACGTGGAGTCTGCAGCTGCTGTCCCTGTCGCTGAACAAAATCCGGAGCCGTGGGGGATAATCTAGTGTCTTGCCGACTAGAAGTGGAGCCGTCCCCTCTAGAGCCTCTTTCACCGGAATGCTGAGATGTCGGACCCCGGGAGGGAACCTCCAGGGTCCCTCCCCGACGCCCCTCTGTTGAAACATTGCGTACCGGAGGAGTCTGCCACCCTTCTCCGGCAGCTGCTAGCAAACAGTCCAGGATAGGGTCCGTGCGGGAGCCGGCGCCATGTTGTGGAGGTGGCGCAGTCTGTCGGGAGGCTTGTTGTCGCCTCCGGGCGGCCGCTGTCGCTTTCCGTGATGTCTGTCTTGACATCAGGGATGATACCGGGAGTCAGGCTTACCCGGGCAGTAATCAAAGTTGACCAAATAGCAGAATAACCGTCGCTTGGAGGCCAGCAGGAGCTCAGAGCAAACACGTCTTCTCTCCTCAGCGGCTAGCCACGCCCCTCCCCCCTTTTCCATTTCATAAACATATAAAAATAAATAAATGTATTATATACCGTAGCATGCATATTTGTCAGATCTATTAGAAAAAACTATATTATTCCCGCACGGCAAACGATGTAAATAAAAAGCAGCAAAAACCGCCAGGATTGGTGATTTTTTATTATATTTTATATTTTAACAACAAAAAATCCAGGACAGTCAGAGATAAATATTATTGTAATCTTTTTTCACGTAATTCATGTTCAATAAAATTCATTGAAAAGAGAAATGAAACAGAACCATACAGTAAAGAAATCAGTGAGGGGACATACATATATACTTCATAAGATCATATATTGCACATGCATGGAAATGCTAATAGGAAAAATGTGTGGGTATTGCAATACAGGCAACCTCCACTAGATGGCAAATAAATTACAGGTAATGAGATTGAATGGCAAAGAAAAGATATATTACAAACAGGCAAAGCCCTATGAAATGCCGACGGTACTAAGTAGGTACCGCACAAAAGGTGAAATCACCAAGATATATTTTATATGAAATTACCAAGGAGGATGCATGTATTCAACCAAATCCCACTCACCTACTCACCCTACGCGCATTTCGCATGGCTTTGATCAATATGTCTGATCTACACAAATACAGTACTAATAAAAACTAGAGCTCATGATGCAACAAAATGATGTGGAACCCCCCCAAATGAACACAGAACCCCCCCAAAATTAGCTGAAATGTATTTCCCCCCCACCCCATAAATGATATTTGGGGGCTTCAACTTTAATTTAATGGTAGATTGGAAGGCACCATTACAAAGTAGACCTGTTCTTAAAGAACAAACCCTCACATGGCCCTCTAGATGGGATAAAAAAAAGAGTTATAGCTTTAAGAAGGGGAGGAGGATAACGCAAAACTGAAAATTAGCCCGGTCCTTTAGGTTATTTTGGGCTCTGTCCTTAAGGGGTTAAAGGACAGGCTCTCATGACGTACCGGTACAGCATGCATCCTTAGGCTATGTTCACACTACGTATATGTACGTATGTACATATGTACACGTATGTACATATACGTGTAAAACTCCGGCCGGGATTTACGCTATGTCCGCTATGTCCGACTATGTACGGTCCGCGAACTTAGGCCCGTAAGCTACGTACGCTTCCCGAGCGGCGTACGTAGCGATCTGACAAAGGTATTTTACTGGTATATCTTCGGCTAGCCCCGGAAACCCCACAGAACCTTTTGGATCGGCAAATCAAAGTGAAAAAAAGAAGAAATCACCACTCCGTACAGGACCGCATGTTACGCCTCGGGCGTAAGTTACAGCATTTCCGTCCCGAAACAATGGTCTGGTTCATTTTTTACGGCGCCGCATACGATCCGGGCGCAAGTTCGTACGTAGTGTGAACTGTGCAGCCGTAGATTGTATACTTTCCATTGTATACGCAAACTAGGTAAATCTCCGGCCACTTATTCACGGAGCGTGCTACGGCCAGAAACTTACGTAGTGTGAACCTAGGCTAAAGGGGTTAATATCTATACTTTTAATTTACATACATATAGTTACATAGTAGTAAGACACTTACTCAACCAAGTATGGGAAGAAGATGTGTATCAAGGGTAATGGTATTGGTGACCTTAGACATGAATTCTGTACTTTTAAATAAGCATTCATATAATCTTTTTCTAGGAATTTGTCAAGTTTGTTTTGAAGCCATCAACTTTATTTTTTGCCGTGACCAGCCCCGAGGTATTATCCTACAGATTCATAGTTCAGGCTTGTCCCCTCTGGAGATTTAACCTATTGTTATGATCTTGAAGTACATTGCTTACATATTTACATGACAATGAGGAATGCAATATACGGGATCAAAACAAAAAAGGACACTAGAACAAATGCCTTTCGAAATGAACGCACTCAACCAAACTTCTATAGAACTCATCCCAAAGAAATCCCCATCCAAAAGAAACACAGTTTGGCTGTTGACTTTACACTTTATAAATTTTTGAGATGGCCTCCTATGATGTCAGAGCTATCAGAGATGGAAGTACTACCTTCTCCCCTTCCCCACCAACTCATACATCTCAACTTGGACAGCCAATAAATATTCATCTGTGAACCTATTCTACAGTCATGGCCAAAAGTTTGGAGAATGATACAAATATTAATTCTTACAAAGTCTACTGCTTCAGTCTTTAAAATGGCAATTTGCATATACTCCAGAATGTTATAAAGAGTGATCAGCTTAACAGCAATTACTTGCAAAGTCAATAGTTGCCTAGAAAATGAACTTTATCCCCCAAAACACATTTCAACATCATTGCAGCCCTGCCTTGAAAGGACCAGCTAACATCATTTCAGTGATTGCTCCATTAACACAGGTGGGGGTGTTGATGAGGACAGGGCTGGAGATCA
The DNA here is from genome assembly GCF_027789765.1 of Dendropsophus ebraccatus. Classification (NCBI taxonomy): domain Eukaryota; kingdom Metazoa; phylum Chordata; class Amphibia; order Anura; family Hylidae; genus Dendropsophus; species Dendropsophus ebraccatus. Next base: position 45,543,074 of record NC_091462.1, on the reverse strand, counting down.
ATCTGTCATGATTAAGTAAGAATGACACCACTGGACACTTTAAAAGGAGGCTGGTGCTTGACATCATTGTTTCTCTTCTGTTAACCATGGTTATCTCTAAAGAAACACGTGCAGTCATCATTGCACTGCACAAAAATGGCCTAACAGGGAAGAGTATCGCAGCTAGAAAGATTGCACCTCAGTCAACAATCTATTGCATCATCAAGAACTTCAAGGAGAGAGGTTCCATTGTTGCCAAAAAGGCTCCAGGGTGCCCAAGAAAGACCAGCAAGCACCAGGACGTCTCTTAAGGCTGGGTTCACACTACGTCTATTTCAGTCAGTATTGTGGTCCTCATATTGCAACCAAAACCAGGATCTGTTCACACAATGTTGAAATTGAGTGGATGGCCGCCATATAACAGTAAATAACTGCCATTATTTCAATACAACAGCCATTGTTTTAAAATAACAGCAAATATTTGCCATTAAATGGCGGCCATCCACTCAATTTCAACATTGTGTGAACAGATCCTTTCTGTGTTTTTAATCCACTCCTGGTTTTGGTTGCAATATGATGACCACAATACTGACTGAAATATAAGTAGTGTGAACCCAGCCTAAAAGTGTTTCAGCTGCAGGCCTGGGCTACCAGCAGTGCAGAGCTTGCTCAGGAATGGCAGCAGGCAGGTGTGAGTGCATCTGCATGCACTGTTAGGCGGAGACTATTGGAGCAAGGCCTTGTCTCAAGGAGGGCAGCAAAGAAACCACTTCTCTCCAGAAAAATCATCAGGGACAGACTGATATTCTGCAAAAGGTACAGGGAGTGGACTGCTGAGGACTGGGGTAAAGTCATTTTCTCTGATGAATCCCCTTTCTGATTGTTTGGGACATCTGGAAAACAGCTTATTCGGAGAAGTGAGCGCTACCACCAGTCTTGTCTTATGCCAACTGTAAAGCATTCTGAAACCATTCATGTGTGGGAATGCTTCTCAGCCAAGGTAATCGGCTCTATCACAGTCTTGCCTAAAAACACAGCCATGAATAAAGAATGGTACCAGAATGTCCTCCAAGAGCAACTTCTCCCAACCGTCCAAGAGCAGTTTGGCGATCAACAATGCCTTTTCCAGCATGATGGAGCACCTTGCCATAAAGCCATTTTGGGTCCATGGCCTGGAAACTCCCCAGATCTTAATCCCATTGAGAACTTGTGGTCAATCATCAAGAGACGGGTGGACAAACAAAAACAAACAAATTTTGAGAAAATGCAAGCATTGACTGTGTAAGAATGGACTGCTATCTGTCAGGATTTGGTCCAGAAGTTGATTGAGAGCATGCCAGGGAGAATTGCAGAGGTCCTGAAGAAGAAGGGTCAACACTGCAAATATTGACTTGCTGCATTAATTGTACGCTCTCCTAAAATATAACATTATTGTTCCTGCGCGGTTAACAGCGTAAACATAATTAGAACAGCAAGAAAAGTGCCCAAATAAATATGTGTCCAAACGCACGGTTCTGTTTCACGTCCCTCCTTGTTTTAATGAACTTTTATTGAATTAAAGTACTTGAATAAAGAATATAATAATATTTATCCTGGATTGTCCTGCATCTTTTGTGATTCCTTTGGGGATCAGCGTAAACATAAAAAAAACACACACCAGGATTGCTGATTTTTTTAAATTGTATATCAGAATTTTTTTTATAAAAAGCGATCAAAATTTTTGTTACACCAATATGATATCAATAAAAACTAGAGATGATGGTGCCAAAAAAATTACACCCCAACCAGCCCTGTAGGTGGAAAAATAAAAGCTATATGGCTTTTAGAAGGCGGGAAGGAACATTGCATTAATTTGACCCGGACATCTGTGCATCAATGGGCTTGGTCTTGAAGGGGTTAATGTAGTAATGTAGAAAGGTCTTAACTAGAGCTGAGCAAGTACTGCTCGATCGAGAAGGTATTCGATCAAGTAGTACACCATTCGAAATACTCATTTTCGATCAAGTATTCGACCAAAAACACAGTCAAAATTGGATTCCCCTCCCACCGTCCCTGGTGTTTTTTTTTATAACTATGCAGGGGCGGGAGGTGGTGGGATAGGCACTAGGAGCACAGAGGAAGTGAAAATAAGCATCTACATTCATTAGCTTGCTAAACCATATGACATAGTGGTTTTCAGATTCGTTATCAGGTTCTACTTGGAGCTAGACTGGGAGACAGTGTGTAGTAGAGACAGTTAGGTGTTAGGTGATTTTAGGCAGGAGGGACCCCCAAAAGACCTTGTTAGGGCTAAAAGTATAGATAGCAGAGATTGATCACACATATACAGCTATTAAACTGGCTAGCAGCACATCAGTGTGTTCAGATAGGCAGGCAGCTGGAGGAATAGGCTGCAGTGTATCTACTTGGTGAAAACCTCAGATATAGGGTATACGGCTGTATACTGAGAGTGTGCCAAAAAAATAATAATAATAATAATAATTTGGTAGTACTGTTTGATGTTCTAAGCATAACATTAACCATTGGAACGCGTGTTGCCTGAAGGCATTTCTAAAAAATCATATATAGGGTATATGGCTGTATACTGACAGTGTGACAAAAAAATATAATAATTTGGAACTACTGTTTAATGTTCAGTACGTAACATTAACCATTGGAAAACCTGTTGCTTGAAGGAATTTCTAAAAAATCACATACAGTGGTGCCTTGGTTTACGAGCATAATTCGTTCCTGGACCGCGCTTGTAATCCAAATCCACTCTTAAACCAAAGCAAATTTTCCCCTAAGAAATCACTGATATGCAGACAATTGGTTTCACACCCCAAAAATAATGATTTATTATTCCGAATAACATGTAAAACAAATGAAACGAATATTCAGAAACAGCTGAATTTGTGATATTATGAGTTACTGTACAGTACTGGAGAGGATGGGAAACACAAGGGCTGACAGAGACTGCAGGGAGCAGGAAGGAATGAGCAGGGCAGATGTGGGCACATATATGCAACACTCTCTGTCCGGGGAAAAGAGGGGTTACAGCTATGGAGAGATTACCTCCACAGTCCTGTCCCCTGATGTAAGCCCCAGCCTGAAGTGGAGCTGCTATTATTTGGAAGGTGATGGAGACTTCCTGGGTCAGAGTACAGTGCTGTAGACCCCGCTATGCAGACCATGTCCCTCCTCCAATCGCGCTCCCACCCAATACAGGGAGCTCTTAAACCTAAGCAACTGTGAGCTCTTAACCCTTTGAGGACCAGGCCCAAAATGACCCAGTGGACCGCGCAAATTTTGATCTTAGTGTTTTTGTTTTTCCCTCCTCCCCTTCTAAGAGCTCTAGCACTCTCAGTTTTCTATCTACAGGCCATGTAAGTGCTTGTTTTTTACAGGAATAGTTGTACTGTGTAATGGTGTCTTTCATTTTACCATACCATGTATGACGGAATTCCAAATATATTATTTATGAAGATATAAATAGGTGAAATCATAAAAAAGAATGCAATACGGTAACGTTTGGGGGGTTCCTGTGTCTACGTAATACACTATATGGTAAAAGCGCCATGATACAATTATTCTATAGGTCAGCCCGAACACAACCATATGCAGGTTTACACAGATTCTCTAATGTTATATATATTTTTTTTTATGAAATCCTTTTTTTTGGCAATTAAATATTAATAAAATGGGCCTATTGTGACACTTATAACAGTTTTATTTTTTCACCTACGGGGCTGTATGGGGTGTCAATGATCTCTAGTTTTTATTAATACCATATTTGTGAAGATCGGACGTTTTGATCCCTTTTTATTGATTTTTTTAAATATATAATGTAACATAAAATCGGTAATCCGCGCACTTTTTTCCCTCTTTTCGTCTACGCCGTTCACCGATCACAATGACGCTTGTTATATTTTAATAGATCGGACAATTACGCACTCTACGGTATATTATATGTTTATCTATTTATTTATTTTTATATGTTTTTTTAATATAATGGAATAGGGGGGGTTATTTCAACTTTTATTGGGGGAGGGGTTTTGGGGTAGTGTAATAGTGTTTTGAACTTTTTTTTTTTTTACACATATTTGAAGTCCCTTTGGGGGACTTTTACATACACTAGTTTGATTTCTACACTGATGATTGCTATGCCATAGGCATAGCATTAATCAGTGTTATCGGCGATCTGCTCATTGAGCCTGACTGTGCAGACTTAGTGTAGCAGATCACCGATCGGACCACATGGAGGCAGGTGAGAGACATCCGGCGGTTCGTTTCAACGATCGGGACCCCCGCAGTCACACTGCGGGGGTCCCGATCGGTATGTGACAGGGGACTCCCCCTGTCACTTACACTTAAACGGCGTTTAAGGGGTTAATGACACGCGGCAGCGCGATCGCTGCAGCGTGTCATTACCGGTGAGGTCCCTGCTGCTGATTGCAGCCGGCCCCCACCTGCTGTGAAACTTCATAGCGGGAGAAACACCCAGGACGTACAGTTACGACAGGACACTTCCTGGTGGGGGGTGGAGGGGGGAAAAGACAGGGAAGGGAGGCAGATAGGTGATTGAAGCACATTACAGAGTTATATAACTTTGTAATGTGCTTCAATTACTGGGAAAAAGTTTTTCATGGCACTTGTTTTTTAAAGTAAGGCATCCTTCCGAAAATAAGGCACACCCTACTTTAAACTAGGGCACCCCTCGAAAGTAAGGCGCCCCTCAAAAGTAAGGCCAAAGTTGCCACCCGCCACCATTCAGGACTCACAAAATCCCCTAGTGGATCTCCGAAGCCAGCACTGAAGGCAGCCTGGTCCTTGACCCTCACGTCCCGACACATGCCTCTGCGCGTCACATGCATGTTTTGCAGCATGCCTGACCTGCTGCTGATGGGCTCTTAGTCCCAGGGTGAGTATTATGGGGAGGTCTAGGGAGTATGCCTTATTTCTCTCCGCCTGGGACATCCCCCGAAAATAAGACATAGTGCCTGTTTTTTTGGGGAAAAATAAAAGGCACTGTCTTATTTAGAAACACGGTGGGGAGATTTATCAAAGGGTGTAAAATTTAGACTGGTGCAAACTGCCCACAGCAACCAATCACAGCTCAGCTTCCAGCTTTGGTGAAAGGAAAGAGGAGCTGTGATTGGTTGCTGTGGCAAGTTTGCACCAGTCTAAATTTTACACCCTTTGATAAATCTCCCCTGGTATGTTGTCCTGTTTCTATGTTTAATATACTTATTTGTATATATTTGAATAAATTGTTTAGTCTGTGAGGGTCATATTCGGTTGGTTTAGGGTCCGTTTACACACACAGATTATCCGACAGATATCTGATAGATTTTTGCAGCCAAACCAGGAATGGACTATAAACAGGGAACAGGTCATGAAGGAAAGACTGAGATTTCTCTTTTTTTCAAATCCATTCCTGGTTTTGGCTGCAAAAATCTGTCAGATATCTGTCAGATAATCTGTGTGTGTAAACGGAACCTTAAAGAGGATGTACCACCAGGTACATCCTCTTTAATCTGAACAGACGGATCGAACAGCGCCGTCACAAGGAAGCCAGTGCGACGGTCCGTTTTTCATTCCCGTGGTCCGAGCGGTCCGCCCCCAGTGGGAGGGAATTCCCTCCCCTCTATGACACGGCTCCATTCATTCTAATGGAGCCGCGATATACAGAGGAGGGAATTCCCTCCCACTGGAGGTGGGCCGGCCTACCTCCAGTGCTTAAGCACCGTCCGGTTCCGGTGCATAGATCGGCGCCCTGCACGGGAGCCAAAAAACGGACCACGGCACCGGCTTCCCTGTGTCGGCGCCGTTTTACCTGGTGGTACATCCTCTTTAATCTTCCTTGTTTCTTAACTTTTCAGGAAATCTGATTGGGTAAGCGGTGTCCAATGACATGCACAGGTCATCACCCTTGGTATCTGTGCCATCACTATGGAGCAGTCTTCCTTCCTTGGCTGAAGCTATCCTGCTCTAGCCTAGCAACAAGATCTGATTGGTCAACTGTTGTGTGGTGAAGGAATTTGATTATAGAAAGGGGCTTATTTGCTAATTCTCTCCCTGCTACCCGCCCTCCCTCCTTTTCTCTTGTCTGTTCTGTATGTAGTGACTTTTTGGTAGTGGGGGTAATCACCAGAAAATGCAGGGCAATGATTAATACGGTGATTTTATTTAAAACAAATTTGAGTGATAACATTTTAGTATTTTGGTTAACTTGTGTAACCCCATAATAAATAATTTCATGGCAATTTTATCTCCAAAATAAGTATCTGTGTTTCGCATTTATTTCAAGGTTATTTACGTGGTTGTGGTTGGGTCGGGGTGATGGGTACGTTACCATGTTAAAACACCAGGTAACAATACACTATGGTACTGCCAAGGTGTGCTGCTGGGGGAATTAGGTACATATGTAAGAGTATCCCCAAGAGAAATATTTTGGCAATATGCTTCTTTTGTGGCACCAATGTGTTGTACCACCATGCTGTGAAAAGTAGCAGGGAGGAGTCAAAAGGAAGGAAGTGGAGATTGTCCATATGCTTTATCTACTGGAACTGCCATTAGCCTGTGAAGTGGTGAGGGCCAGGTCTGTTCCACTTGGAAAATTGTACTGTTTATTTTGAGAGTGAACAGTGGGATATCTAGTGACTACCTTTAGATAGGGTTAAAGGGTAGTACATGCTTGGAGCAATATGGTAGGCTAAGATAATAAGAAAGAAAATACTAATAGGGCAGACTAGATGGACCAAGTGCTTGTTTTCTGCCAAGAATCTTTTATTTTTCTGTGTTTCTAGGTCTTGATAAACAGCCCGGGGCCTATGATACACTTAATCGGACATTATAAAGGGGTTATCCAGTGCAACAAAAACATGAACACTTTTGCACCACTCTTGTCTCCAGATTGGGTGGAGTTTGATGGATGAAACATCTTACAGCTCTTATAGATGATGAGCTGGACCAATATATAGCTACCCGGGGCCCCATAAAAAAAAACTGTACGGGGCCCCAATGCTCACCTGGCATGGCATAGTCCTTTGGTCTTCCTTCATTCTCTCAGCTCCCTGGTGCATAAATTACGTCACTTGTGTGCTGGGGAACTGAAAGAACAAACCCGGGGGGCTGCGCTGAGCCAGGTGAGTATGCTGTTAGTGGTGTACCATGAAGGCACGCCATGGTAGCTAGGCCACTGTACCTGGCCATTAAAAATACTAACTAGATGCCTGTTGTTGCATTTCAGCTCATAAAACTTCTAAATTGTAATATTTATTTGCATCTTTAGGTTTAATGCTGAAAATGGTATAGCTTATTACCACCTGTAAGTAATTTGAAAGGAAAACCTCTGCAATCTCTTATGGCTGAATGTGTAGTAATAACAGGAGCTCAAAATCAGTGAACAAACCAGAAATAATTGATTTGCTGCTCATTTTGGTGGACTCCATTACTATAAACTTTTCAGGAAATTTACACAGGCTAAGTGCACTCACCATTTGGGGCATTGACACACAAAGTTTTATTGATGATTTTCTTAGGGACCAGCAGTGCTTCATTTATACTGAAACCTAGAGAAAAAAAAAACAAGGCAAAAATAAGAGACAATTCATAAATGATGAATTATACCTTCATATAAAACATAATGCTGCTTCGGCTAAAATTATACTTTTGCATCAACTGTTCTGCTTCAGCTAAAATAAAGCAACAAACAGAGCTTGTTAGTAATTGTGTTTAGTTACTTTATATAGGGAAAAAGACGTAATCAGGACAAACGTAACCCACTGAATATAAAAAAAAGGGGGGGGTTAGCACTCAGTTCGGGCAAGGTGCCATGGCTCGGGGCGCTGGATACTGGTGTTGAGCCAGCCGGTGGGCTTTGGTGTTTTGGGGCGGCTCTCTCACAGTGGCCAGGAGTGGTAATACACACCCTGGGACACACGGGTACTGGACCTTTGGTAGAATTAGTGTGATGTGCTGCATGCAGCGTGCGGGCACAAAGTTAAGCCCCACTTAAGCAAAGCTTAAGCTTTACTTGAAAAATATAACAGTGCTTTGGTACAATAAACAGTAGATATCTCAGTAGGTAACTTGAGGTGACGGTAAAGTAGTGTGAAACACCGATTTCACAGATTCTCCATTGCTAGACCCCAGTGCTTCAGCATTCCCCGGCATACTGAAGGGGACTGATGTGGGTATACTGGTGTCGAAATAAAAATGAACTTGATAAGTAGATGTGACAAAAGATCTTCTGCCACTTTGCCACTTTGGGAGCGGAGGGGTTGCTGTGCCGAAATGGCTAGAGGGGGTGGTGGAGAGAATGAGTCAGAGCTTTCTGCAGTACAGAACTTCCTGCTGACAACAAAATTATTTAAAAATACAAGAAATCAGAAAATAATAATAAAGTAAATAACCAAGGTTGTTTTTTTTTATGTATTTTTACAGTTATTTTCTCTGCACGATCCCTATAAGAAGAGAAAGTCTTCTGTTTGCCCAGTACAGTCTGGAACTAAGATGGGGAACCCTTTCAAACTAGTCCACAGTGACAAAGAAATAAACTGGTAGGAATACATTTATATGACTCACTGCCCCCAGTACCTAGAAAGTTGGGTCACAAAGTGTTCTATCCATAGAAAGATATAGGTCAACCACAATAAGAACATACACAATCAGACATACGACTTCTATTGCAAATTGTCTTTAAGAATCCACCACTGATTTGCCTACAGAAATCTATGCAATGTGAACATGGCCTTAATACATGGCCTCTGGAAATAGCTACATCATGTACAGATGAGGGTTTATTCATGTAAGCTTTAGCATGGACAAGCCTAATTTATTATTCTGGAAGCCAACTCTTCTGTGTAGAAGCAGGCAAGGACAAACCAACAGCTAATCTCCCAGTTTTAAGTCGTCTCTATACTTTGGCATGGATATTGTCTTTGAGTTCCAGTCTCACCACACAGGCATGTGAACGAGCATGTCCTCATTATCCTAATAAACTTCAAATTAAATTGCAATGTCAAGTTTAAATTACATTTTTAATTCTATTTTAATTTTAGCATGGAATTCTCACAGAAAGTGCTGTCCAGTCCACCTGCAAAGACACAGGCAGGTGCACCTCTTGCCTTCACCTGCCCCTGACGCAGCCATATTTGCTTTAAACCTAAGTTTTTAACCTTGTGGTTCAACAACTTCTGAAAGATACCCTGGTTTGCCAGAGCTGGCCAGACTTGCCCTCTAATAGATAGTCATTAAAAGATTTAAAAGTGTCCTTATTTTAATTACAGGGCCTTTTAAGACTACTATATTGTTATTTATCGCCACATCCTTGCATCACAATCCTGTAACAGTTTTACAAGAGTCACAATATTTAAATTTGAATAAAATTTTTTTTCTAATTCCATTTTAAATAAAACATTTATTATAAGGGTCAAAACCAGGCTCTCTCCCCCAATTATAAGAAGGGTCACCACCAGACGCTTGCACAAAAATTTTACAGCATGTGCACGAGGCCCTCCTTTATATGATATGAAGAGTCTATGGGAATGCGTATTTCCTTTAGATTTTCTCAGCCCTTGCATAAGCTTGATGAGTCTACGAGTTCATCCGTCAAAATTTAAACAGGATAGGTCACACACACGGACAGTACCAGTTACTTTGATTTCCCCCTCACCTACGGCATCTATGCTTGTCACAGATAATGGGAAAGATTAGAGATGGGCCATCTTTTAAGGGGTTTAGGAGCAGTTTTTCTACAAGTAAATATACAGGAAAGAGTGTTTCCTAACCTTAAATTGGATTTTCTCTTGGGTTGCGTTTGCATTATTGTCAGTCTGTAAAAGTGACATAATACAGTAACCTGGGAGTTTTTAATGCATGGATGCAGTAATGCAAGCCTCCCATTGACTTTAATAGGGTTTGTTACTCGAGTCGTGCACCTGAGTATTAGAAAATACTCAACCCAAGTGACAAGCATTCATGCATTTTAGTACTCGCTTAACTCTAATGTTAAAGGGGTGCTCCAGTGTGGGGGCACTTTTTTGGGGGACCGGGGAGGAGGTGGCTGAAATAAAAGACGTCCACTTACCTCCCCGGTTCCAGTGGCAGGTCCCGCATCACCGCTACGTCTCAGGGCCGCTCAGCCACTCAGTGAAGGAGGCGGGATCCGAGCGGACTTAAAATGGATCCCGCCTCCTTCACTGAGTGGCTGAGCGGACCTGAGACGTCACGTCTCGGGCCCGCGTCAGACACCCGGAAGCGGCCGGGAACCAGGCACCGGAGCGCCGTGATGCGGGACCCGCCGCTGGAACCGGGGAGGTAAGTGGACGTCTTTTGTTTAAGCCACCTCCTCCCCGGTCCCCCAAAAAAGTGCCCCCCCCCGCCGGAGCACCCCTTTAACCATTCAGCTTATGGGCAGATCTACTTTCTCAGTCATATTTATGATATGTGTCTTTGTAAAAAGTCTTTAAAGAAAATTTGTGGAGTAAAATGTAAGCCACAAAACTGAACCAGAAAGCCCCAAACTAGCAAATTTAACAAATGATCTGCGTCATTACAGTTTGTAAGATGGAAGTACATCTGAGATTTTACAATGATGTTTTGTCATTGGACTTGTATGGGTCTAGGTATAGTGAACTAGTGCTACCTTCCTCCTACATAAAGATTAGTACTATATGTCCTTATGCTTGCTTTTACTGCTGGGTCATAGTGGAAGGGCTCATGGGTTAATTGACGCACACCAATGCTGGACGATCTTTGTGGACCCAATTAATCCCATGGATTGACATCCTGGGTAAGGTGGAGGTAAGGTTATGTGTTTGGTGCTTTCTGTGCCCTGTGTTGTACAGTGCCAAGGTTTGGCACGAGTCCCCTTCTGGCAGAAGAAGATTCTTGTATGGAGGAAAGACCTGAGCTAGCTATGCCTTTTTCTAGTTCTGGCTCCTATCTGCACAGCACTATCTTTTATACAGTTCCAAGCTGACATGAAACCTTCTAAGTACAGTCTTCACAGAAATATTGCCACAATTTCAGACCACCATAGACTTGTATAGTGTTTCAATTCAAGTCTATGGGGATGACTAAGCAGTTTTTTCAGATAAAGAGGATGTTCCAGACAGCCACTAGGTTTTATAATTCTGCATATTCTCTCAAAGCAATTTTGGAAAATAATTAGCTTTACAGTTCTCAGTATTAGCTGGCTATCTATTAAACTTTTTTTTTTTTACAGAGCAGCACAGATATAGCGCAAATAAACAGAATATATTATAAAACAAAACATATAAAATGCAGTTCAACAATATTAGGCTATGTTCACACTACGTATATGTCCGTCCATAGTTCGTACGCAGCCGGACATGTGCGGCTGAAACTACGGCCGTGTGAAAAATAGACATGCGGGCAAATTGCGAACATACGGGCGAACCGCGAACATACGCCCGTAGTATAGTTATGCTTACTAGCTTGTTTCGAAGCGGTTTACTTGGAAATCTTCGCGCAGCCCCGTAAACCACATAGAACCTTTTTAATATAAAAATCTATATTTGGCTGAAAAAAGTATTCCGTACGGGGCAGCATTGAAATCCACGGCCATGAGTTGGAACAGTTCCGGGCGCAAACAATGGTCTTGTTAATTTTTCACGGCGCCGTATACGATCCGGCCGTAGGCTCATACTTAGTGTGCATTGTGCGGCCGGATATCGTATACTTTCAAGCGTACGCATCAACCTCAAAACTACGGGCGTATATTCGCGGTTCGCACTACGGCCGGAAATATACATAGTGTGAACATAGCCTAAAATAGCATAAATGTACAAAACTGCAGAAAAATCACAGTGCGTGTTAACATTTCAAATTGCAAGTAGGGGGTTAATGTCTTTGTCTGATAGGGGCAAATGTCCATAGGGGCAAATGTCCATAGGGGCAAATGTCCACAGATGTCTATGGTCCATAGTACCCTTGTTCCTGGGAACTACAGTTGTTATGCCGTTCTTGCCAGTCTGAGGAGGTGTGGGCCAGACACAGTGAGTTGAGAGCTAGCCTATGTGAGATATGGACAGCTGCATATACTTGAGCAGTAGTACCTGGCACTTGTAAGGAACTTGTGCTAGTGACTGAGGGCAGCTCTGGGGATGGCTGTCGCAGGACAACAGGCTTGGTAACCAGAGATACAGTAGTAAGTGCCTAGCTCCATTAGCACACCTTTTGGAGATCTTTGGGAAGATCCCTTTAGTGTGAGAGCATCCTCCTGTCAGAGTGAGAGCTGCAGGCTCCAACGATGTGTTATACTGCTAATGATCAACAGGTGTCAGAGGTGGTCTATAGCCTTTCCTTATGCTGCGTTTACACGGAACGATTATCGTTCGAATTTTCGCATAAACGATCGCATTTATTTTCATCTTTTACCATGTTCTTAAATCGTCGTTCGTCGTTCGCTGAAAATTCGCAGATCGCTTCGTGTAAACAGTCTTTCACCGATTTACCCTATGTAAAAGATAGGAGATCCTAAAAATGATCGCAATAACGATTTTTTTGTACGAATTTTCAAACAATTTTTCTAACAATTCATTCGTCTAAACGCTGATCGTTATAAAAAACAAATTGTTGCTTCAAAATCGTTAAACGATCGATTGGGCGAATTATCGCTCCGTGTAAACGTAGCATTACCAAACCTTATAACCTTATAGCCTTAACAAGGTTCATGTTTGGGACTGTTTATGCATGTGCCTCTCCCATGTAGAAAAAGAAGTAAAGCCACAACATATACCCTAATGCATAGGCAAGCTTTTACTAAATCCGTTCCGCTTTATTGTATAAATGGTAAAAACATAATCCGACAAGAAACATAACATCTAATGTCAGACATGCCTCTGTTACTCAATCCATGTGAACTTAGAACATTAACACCCCCTTAAGGTATAAATCTAATAAAACGCACCAGCTCATGTACTGGGCTCTGGTTACCCTACACATGTGTTATGTTCTTAGTTGGCATTATGTTTTCAACATCTGCACAATAAAGAGAAAGAAGTTCACACTGCGTTTTTGCATTGTAAAAAAAACGGATCAAAACGAATCCGTTTTTTTTTTTGACGGACACAAAAACGTAGCTGACAGTACTTTTGTGTCCGTTAAAAAAAATGGATCCGTTTTGATCCATTTTTTTTACAATGGAAGTCAATGGAAAAACGGAACAAAACGGATGCACACAAATGCATCCGTTTTTTTAATCCGTTTTTTTTTTTTTTTGCAAAAAACTGATTGCAAAAACGCAGTGTGAACCTAGCCTTAGTCTCATATATTTATATTAGTATAGAACCCCTTTAAGTTTGACACCTGAGCAGAATGAGCAAGGGATTTGGATTACCCAACTGTATATTATAGTGTATTAGTCATAGTATCAAACTCTTTTATCTGCGTCAACCAATGATTCACTTTTCACCAATGATTCAACTATTGCTATAAAATATATTAATTGCAAAGATATATCCACCTTAAAGTTAAATGTGATGCGTGAAAACCTAACCATATTTATTTATTTATCTGTTTATACAGCATTTTATTGTCGATAATTCTATGTATAGGACAAATGCTGTTACCATGGGGATGGCAGAGATACATCTATCATGCTGGGGGTTCCAGCATCGCAGGACCATGTGATCTCAGCAGTGCTCTGTCTAATTGGAGTGCAGCATGCTTGGCACAGCCATACACTGCAGAATCCTTACATCTGGCACATTTTACAGTAGCCCAGACATTGTTTTTGTTGTCTGGTCCATTAAGTAAATTGTAAATGACTGTATTTGTATAAGCATACCTTAATTTCATTGACCCTCGTGTACACATGAAGTAATTACCAAGTCCTTGCGTCATCCACTTATTATATTGCTGCCTCCTCTGCCATCACGTTTTGCCTGATCCCGGCAGCTTCACACCTTCCCTCTACAGTCTCACCTCTCAGTAGAGTAACATCTGCTAACACAGCTGTGTGTCTAGTGTTATCAGCTATCACACTCATACAGTGCTTAATAATTTATTCATTTTACTATCCAGTCATTGCTACACGCCGTTCTTGCCGCTTTTTTCCCCCCTCTTCTCCCCCTAGACATCAGGTCTATATTTACCACCTACGTCATTACATACGTCTATATTCACCCTATCAATAATACACGTCTGCAGTCACCCACATGACACACAAACACTTGCCCTATATGTCTTTTAAATATTCATGTGTTATTCTTTACAGTTCTGCAGTATATGGTATATACCCACAGTAACCTTATACCGCGCACACGTAGAAAACAAGTCTATTGATATAACAATCATAGAGTGCTTTCACCTTGTTCTCACATTAGCTGCTTTTCATTCACTCACTTAGTAAAAGATAAAACTCTTTGGACGGGTATACATTTTGGATGCAGGCGTTATTGCGTTATTATATAAATCACTGCAGTGATATCAGCAGCCAGGGATATTCCCCTATGTATACAGTATAATACAGAATGAAAATGAGTCACTTCATTGTCTGCTGAATGCTACAACCATCCTAATTATAAGAGAGCACAACTACTGTGATACAGTGACATTGATAAAAATCCATTGTCAAGTGACATTCATCACCAAGGAAATCATGGGAAATTTTCTACCGCGGCCTCTATTAGAATAGCACAAAGACATAACAAAATAATATTCTGCTCTTTTAACCTTATAAAGTAATATTCCTATTACTTTATAGTTTTTAAATAATAGACACAATTCTAGAGTCTATGATATAATGAAAATAACATAGGATGTATGTACTGTATATATGGTTGCATAGACAGCAGGCCGGCAGAAGCAATGGATTATATGCCGTATATGCATAAAAGATATATTCATATAAAGACAGATGATGATTGATAGACAGACAGACATTGACATGCACATGCCCTGCACAGTCTCTCCCATACCTTTTGTCTTCAGATTCGATCCTTGCTTCTGCAAAGCAGTATTTTCCACGTTTTCCTTCATTTTCTCAGAAGGTTGTGCTGAAATCACTTGATGCTCAATGCTTGTCTGCAAAAATGCACAGGCAGCAGCTGAACCAACACAGGTGGGGAGAGGGAGAGAGTGGGGGGAGACATGTGGTGGTACAACCACTCCTTACTAGTGTAATGCAGCTTGTACCTCCTGACTGCCAACCTTTCACTATAAATACTGTAAACCTTTCAATCTGAGCTGCTGTTTATTCCAAGTCATATTATAATCTAATTCTTTTAACCTAAAAGTACCTTTTTCTTTAAGGCTAGGGTCTTTTCATAGCAATACTCATTATCACTGCAGTCAGCAAGATTGCATACATTTCAATATATGTTTGGACCATAGTAGTAACTCTATAGTTAAAATCAGTCTGAGGCTCTACAAAAAGTATTGGAGTAGCTCAAGCCCAAAGGGCATCTGCAATGACCTATTGGGACCAACACAATGGTTTGGCATGTAGTTCTACACAGCAGCAATTCAAAATGTCACAGTGGCTGGAGTAGGCTTTCTGGCCCTCAATACCCCCCCCCCCCTTTGTCTCCTGGGGCATACATTTGCTAACAATGTTGGCAGATGGGGTGCTCTTGATAGTAGATGTACGGTACAGTAAAGAGTTAACCTGTTGAGTGTTAACAAAGGGCTGCAGTTGGTTCTTGTAATGGTTGTGTCCCTGAGGTGAAAGAGAAATCACAGTGGTTGGACTGTGAATTTGGACTGTGCTAGAGTAGATGCCTTCAAAGTCAATTGATAACTTAGGTGAACTTAGGTGAATTTGTTATTCCTGTGGGGTGGTACAGTATGACATGTACTGGTCACAATAAAGGGATGTCCCTCAAGCCAGGGCACAGCTGTGCACAGGGTATTTGTATTTGCCATACGTATTGACTAAAGATGAGCGAACCTGCCGAGGTTCAGGTTCGTATGAACCTGAACTCTCGGCTTCTGACTGCCGCTGTCTGCCCGCTCTGTGGAGAGGGTGGATACAGCCAGAGGAGCACCTGGAAAATTGGGATACAGCCTATGGCTATGGCTGTATCCCAGTTTTCCAGGAGGTCCTCCGGCTGTATCCACCCTCTGCACGGAGAGGGCAGACAGCGGCAGTCAGAAGCCGAGAGTTCAGGTTCATACGAACCCGAACCTCGGCAGGTTCGCTCATCTCTAGTATTGACCAGGCTTGATCCCACATGGCTCTGGTAGGCCTTGACAGCTAAATTGATTTTTTTTCGAAGGCCTATGCAAAACTCATCAGATGTCAGAACATAACTGAGGAATTGAATTTCTTGGACCCCAAACACACATTTCACCAGTTTAGAATACAAATGGTTTTCTCTAAGAACGTGTCTGAAAAAGTCAGTCAACCAAGTAGACAAATACAAAATTTTGGAAGACAGCGGGAGAAATACTAAGACCAAACGGCATAATAAAATACTCCATGTCATTCTGGGGTATTTATTAAAGGCTATTTTCCAATCATCCCCAATCATTATTCAAATGATTTTGTAGGCTCCCTTTTCAATACTTTCAGAAATATAATGTTTTAGGAATCGCCTCTCTGGCCCAGAGGGTTTATATATTTTTCCCTTGAGATATTGTAACATACTGAACATTTTTTACATCTCTTTATTCAAAATATTTTTTTCACAATTACATATCACCCATATTTGAGCTACAATAAACAAAGATAGGAAGGGACTGTGGTGTCCCAGCACAGGGTACTGTTCTAGTGCACCTTAGTGAGTAACTCCCTCAGGTTCACACAAGTGGGAGATGGTGTACGATTGAGTTTTTCCCACTAGGTGTCACCACTGTCTGCATCTAACCTTATGCACAGCTGAGGGAACTTCAGGGTTAACTAGATTGTATGTCACGTGTTATGTATTGTCCAGTCACAGGAGCGGGTGCTTTCTCTCTTGTGCTGTCCTATCCTCTCTCTTTCTTTACACACTCACAGCTCCCACCAATCACATGAGGATTTAGTTAGCTCTTGTAGGAGGAGTTAGTTCTTGGCGGGAGGAAGTGAGAAATTCTGGTCTAGTTCCTGGTGTCAGAGGAAGCAAACAAACTAGTCTCTGCAGAAGTTAAGCCAAGGCCTGGCTTCGGACAGGTTCCCTGACAGGGACACAAGACAACAACTAAAGACTTCTTTATGCAAGTGCTATGCAGTGCCAAGCATCCTAGAGGTACCTGTGCATCATGGGAATACTGGTAGGAAACTAAAACACCAGGTCAGTCTGGTCAGCAGCTCAGCTGCTGATAGGAGACGCCTATGATTTGGTCTGTTTAGCCATAAAAGCATTTATCTGCCTGCTGAAACCTGTATTCTGTTGACCTCTGTCTGTACCTTGGATTTCCCTTTGTCTTTGTAATTTTGTGCTATTATTGGAATTTCTGACTTGGTATTGACTTTGTTTTTGTTTTGCAATTGTGTTTCTGACGTATTCTCCTGGATTGATCCGACTAGTCTGACTTTGTTATTCTTTTCCCCATCCCTCACATTATCATAAGAACGGACCTTTGCCCAGCTGAGGGTCACTGTTTAGAGTCATTTTCAAATAGGGATGGACAGCGGGAGAGTTTAGTTGCAGGACTGCACTCACCTTACCACTCCGGACTAGAGATGAGCAAATTTACAGTATTACCAAATCAAAGTGCTTATCGGCCGTCTGTCTTTGAACTTCGTGCTGCGTTGCTCTGGGTGCGTGGAAAAGGTGGATACAGGCCTGGGAAACTGGGAGAATTTTCCCAGGATTGGGAAAGAGTTCAAAGGCAGCTGGCTTATAAACTAGCTGCGGAGCTAACAGAACTGGCAACAGAATTTTTTTTAGACACAGTGGGAAATGGCCTTCAGAATCTACGTGTTGAAGCTCCTCAGCCAGCTAACGTTTGGGGCATTTCTGTATGTGGTGGTTAGTAGAGATGAGCGAGTATTACTCGATCGAGTAGACATCAGATCGAGTAGTACACTATTCAAAATACTCGATTTCGATCGAGTATTTAATCAAAACCCAGGTACAAATTTGATTCCCCTTCCCTGGCGTTTTTTTTTTATTAACCAATAACTATGCAGGGCAGGGTGACAGGTACTAGGAGCACACAGGCAGTGAAAAAAAGCATCTGCTTTCATTGGCTGGCTAAACCATGTGACCTTTACAGTTATAGAATAGTGTATTTGAGATTCGTTTTTAAATGCTACTTGGAGCGAGACAGTGTGTAGCAGAGTGAGTTAGGTATTAGGAGAGACCCCCAAAAGCATTTTTAGGGCTAAAACTATAGAAAGAACACATTTATCTAAAGATATACTGCTATTAAAGTGGCTAGCAGCACATAGGTCACATAGGCGTGTTCAGACAGGCAGCTGGAGTGTATTCACTGTGAGGAATAGGCTGCAGTGTATCTGTCTGTATAAGGTATACAGCTGTATACTCCTTGTGTGTCAAGGCCAAAAATAAAAGCTTGGTACTACTCTTTTTGTTGCTGTGTGCAAAATTAAAAAGTTGAATGCCTGTTGTCTGCTGTAAGGCATTCAGCTATGTCATAGAGAGAGTATACGGCTGTATACTCCTTGTGTGCCAAATGACCCACACTCCCTTTTGTGTAATTAAAGACATATGGAAGTGGCAGATGACTTTGAAAATTTAAAGGGAATGTACCACCAGGCCAGGGCTCAAGCACTAAAGGCAGGCCGACCCACCCCTAGTGGGTGAAAACCCTTGCCCCTCTATGACACTACTCCTTAAGAATCAATGGAGCCGAATCATAGAGGGACGGGGGTTTCCTCCCACTGGTGGTGTGTCGGCCGCCTCCAGTGCTTCAGCCCAGGACTGATGGTACATTCACTTTAAAGAGGATTTGTCTGACCGCATATCACACACACACACACACACTAACAGTTAGCAGTGGGTGCTGTTTTATTTCCCCCTTGCCTATGCCATCTTTGGTTGTCATAAACAACTTGATTTAAAGGGGTGCATGAACATTTTTCTTTGACTTACAATGAGGCTTTCTGTCCACATTACTGTAAAGGAAAGAGGGATTCCATGTGTTTTTTCCATTTTACGTAGAATTATATTGTGTTTTTGTGTGGAGTGTATAGCTAAGAAGCTGTGATAGTGGCGTAATCATGCACCAAGGCATGCTTCTCCTGCTGTCCCAATTGCATTTCAGAGGTGTTTGCATTATTTCCACAGGTGTTATTGTGGACTTGGTAACCTCACAGTGGTCAAATTTAGATTTTCAAGATTCAAGCATTTTTCTCCCATAAACTTTTGATCGAATATTTGATCGAATAGTCAAGTATCAGGGTCTACTCGACTCGATATTCGACTCGCATTACCAGACCTGACACTCAGTGAGCTCTTTTGGCAGGAAATGGGATTAGTTAAAGCGTAACTGTCATTTCAGGGTCATTTTTCTGAAAACAATAAATATCAATAGTACAAGAAATTTTAAGAAACTCTGCAATAGGTTTTATTTACCAAAAGAGTTTCCTTCTGTACTCAAAAAGCAGTTTTCCTAGGTCCCCCCTGACTTCAGATGAAGCAGGATTTCTTTGTCCATTATGTGGCTATGGAGAGGGGAGGGGCTGAGAGGAGTGAGAGAGCACGGAGCAGTCCTGCACAGCACAACACCCTGCAATCTTCTCTCAGAAGGTTCCTAGATAACCACTGACCTTTCTGACAACTGAATCAGGCATTTTAGGTGCCCAGACAGTGTACAAACAGCTGACCTTCATGTCTCCTCTTGCTGCACAGAAAGTACAGAAAAAGGCTTTTTTGCCTAATAAAACCTATTATAGAGTTTCTTAAATCGCCTATACTACTGTTTTCAGCAATAAAAAAAATATGACAGTTATGCTTTAATCCGTAAGTAGGAGCTTCTTCTATCAAGCTACACTTATCAAGTCAAATTGCCCTGTCAGAGTACTCCACTATATAGACAAGGTCCCTTGGTAGACCCCTAGCCTTCCTTTACAAGTCAAGCCTAACTTCACCTACCAGTCACAGTACAAAGACCTGCCTTACACCTACAAAGATACCTCAAGTACCCAGTCTAATCACTCTATGTTGTCCATCAGGTGAAAGGACTATCATCAACTGCCAACCACTGTAATGTGTATTTGCACTGAAGAGTCTATCAGTAAACTGTTCCTAAGACTGGGCTCTGTCTTTACTCCGCACCTGCAACTACACTTGTCCTAACCTTTTAGTAGTATACCCGGGGGTGGGCATACCACTCCTGGCCATCATGACAAGTGCCTGGTCAGTAGCCCAACAACTAACCCACTGCTAACAACACCTAGCAGGTTACTGCAGAGGGAGTGCAGCACTGGAACTAAACCCTCCCTACTTGATGATCCCCCTAAACATTGGCTTCCAGCTGGGCGATGGTCCATAATGCGATGGATAATGAAAAGGATAGAAAACAGTTGGACTAGCCAGATCAAACAAGGAAAAAGTCAACACCAAGCTGAGGTCAGAAAGTCCAGGTGCAGCACTTCAAATCCAAATCACAAAGGCAAAGAGAATTCCCCGTCAACCATGTGATGTCAGGGCAGGTGTATTGGAGATGATCAAAGGTCCAGTCCAATCATCCTTAAGACTGGATCTCTGGTCTCCTTTATAGTGTGTGCCTGACCAGTCTCCCTTTACCGGTTATTGAGCTTGTCTCTGCCTGCTACTGTGTCTTGATATTGCTTATTACTTTGATCTTACTATTCTCTGACTATCTTTGATTGCTGCCAGCCCTGACCTTTCGCCTCACCTGTGAGTTTAGTTTTTGGATTCTGATTTGGATCTTTGCTGCCTGTCATCGTGGTCTCAAACCGTTTACAATTCTTTGTTACGTTTGTTTGTGTTGTCCGTGTTCTGTTTGCCACCTACTTAAGATAGGGACTGTCTTCATGGTTGTCCGTAGCTGTTTATAGCTGTTTGAGGCAAGTAGGCATGGACAGTCGGTGAGGACAAGCTTCACTGTCCGTGCCTTTACTGTGACTTCCCTGACCGTACATCTCCACAGTCCCTTTCAGACACTCTCTCCTAGGACAGAAGTGAATGTTGGAGGATCAGAGGTGTATACTTACGTTTTTTCCCTGTAAAGCAGTGAATGTTGGTTGATCAGCGGTGTAAAATGAAGTTTTCATTTTAGTGTCTTTCCTGTCACTTCCCTGACTGTACATCTCCACAGTCCCTTACAGACATTTCTCCCAGGACAGAAGTGGATGTTGGTGGATCAGTGGCATAAAATGATGCAGTGGGCACTTCAAGGGCAATTTTTTTTACCCCAAAATGCCTAGAACAGACATCTATAAGTGGTAGCAATAGCTGTAGCAGTCTTCTTGATCCTGAGGCTCCTGGCACACAGATCTTGAGGTGGCAGCGACAGCAGTAGCACTCTCTTTGACCCATATGGGCCAAGGACATACAGTTGAAGGTGGCGGCAGCAGCAGCAGCAATAGCACTCTCTTCGACCCAAAAGGAAACAAACAGGTTCCCGTTCTCAAATAAAGTGCACTTTATTTGAGAAAGGGAACCGGTTTGATTCCTAAACGTGTCATATCAGTGTTTTCTATGTATAAACCCTACCTTTTATTCAAGTTGGCACTTGTGAATGTTCTTTTGATTACGAGTACCTTTGTTTTTATTTTTTTATTTTCTTTTTATCACTTATGGGCCCCTAGTTGGGAGTATCCCGGTTCGGTATTACCAGCCTTTAGCAACCCTCAGACATCCCAGCCTTACCTCCTGCAGACATCCTGTCAGGGCCGGACAGAGGGTTAAAAGCAGCCCTAGCATACAAACCCTACCAGCCCACATACAATAACCACCTCTGAATGTATCCCAAAGGGATTAACCAGTGCTACAAAAGCATGGCCACTTTCTTCCAGAGACAGCTCCACATATGTCTCCAGTTTGGGTGCAGGTTTTGTAACTCAGTTCCATTGAAGTGAATGGAGCTTAATTGCAAACCACACCTGAACTGGAGACAAGAGTGGTGTTGTCTCTGGAAGAAAGTGGCCATGTTTTTGAAGCGCTGGATAACTCCTTTAAAGGGGAACTCCAGGTAGAGGTTAAAAAAATTTAACTTCTGCAAAAGCATAAAGCATTACCTACCTATCTATTCCATTTTTGAAACTACCAAAAATCCATTTGTTTTGCGGGGTTTTGTTCTGTTTTGTGTTTCTGCACTTTCTGGTTTATCAGTTGTACACAGTACTACAGGTTCCAGAATGCAATGCTTTCCCTCAGCTGTTTATCACAGTCCTCCATCCTGCTTATTCCCCGCCCAAAGCTGTTGCAGAACATCTAGGCTGTGTTCACATATTGCAGTTTCATTGTGTTACTGAATTATTTGCATTAATTTATGATCTCATTGTTGTCCCACCCACACAGCACCCTGTATTCTCTACCTGTAACACCACACAGCACGCTGTATTCTCTAACTGTAACATCACACAGCACACTGTATTCTCTACCTGTAACATCACACAGCACACTGTATTCTCTACCTGTAACACCACACAGCACGCTGTATTCTCTACCTGTAACACCACACAACACGCTGTATTCTGTACCTGTAACACCAAACAGCACGCTATATTCTCTACCGGTAACACCACACAGCACACTGTATTCTTTACCTGTAACACCACACAGCACACTGTATTCTCTACCTGTAACACCACACAGCACACTGTATTCTCTCCCTGTAACACCACACAGCACACTGTATTCTCTACCTGTAACACCACACAGCATACTGTATTCTCTACCTGTAACACCACACAGCACGCTGTATTCTCTACCTGTAACACTGCATAGCACGCTGTATTCTCTACCTGTAACACCACACAGCACGCTATATTCTCTACCGGTAACACCACACAGCACACTGTATTCTTTACCTGTAACACCACACAGCACACTGTATTCTCTCCCTGTAACACCACACAGCACACTGTATTCTCTACCTGTAACACCACACAGCACGCTGTATTCTCTACCTGTAACACCACACAGCACGCTGTATTCTCTACCTGTAACACCACACAGCACGCTGTATTCTCTACCTGTAACACCACACAGCACACTGTATTCTCTACCTGTAACACCACACAGCACTCTGTATTCTCTACCTGTAACACCACACAGCACACTGTATTCTCTCCCTGTAACACCACACATTCTCTACCTGTAACACCACACAGCACGCTGTATTCTCTACCTGTAACACCACACAGCACCCTGTATTCTCTACCTGTAACACCAAACAGCACACTGTATTCTCTACCTGTAACATCACACAGCACGCTGTATTCTCTACCTGTAACACCACACAGCATGGTGTATTCTCTACTTGTAACACCACACAGCACGCTGTATTCCCTACCTGTAACACCACACAGCACCCTGTATTCTCTACCTGTAACACCACACAGCACACTGTATTCTCTACCTGTAACACCACACAGCGCTGTATTCTCTACCTGTAACACCACACAGTGCTGTATTCTCTACCTGTACCACCACACAGCACATTGTATTCTCTACCTGTAACACCACACAGCACGCTGTATTCTCTACCTGTAACATCACACAGCACACTGTATTCTCTACCTGTAACACCACACATTCTCTACCTGTAACACCAAACAGCACGCTGTATTCTCTACCTGTACCTGTATAGACACATATTTATCTTTTAATGTACTTTTAATAAAAAACATGTTTTTCTTATCCGGAGTTACCTCATGTGTAATACACAGGTGCACCATAACAGACAAGGTCAGTATAGGTGACACATTCCACTTTAAATTTAAATCACATGTTCAAGGTGGACCAAGCTCCCCTAGGCGATTGCACCAGATACCCCATCAGGAGGTGCTGTCATTACTTCTTTTTACTCGAAAAACTTAGTGAAAGGTGACATCTTGGACTCTTTCCTTTTCCACAGTGGAAGTGTAAACCCAGCCTAACTTTGTTTACACAATAATGTGACATGTCCCCCACATCCAACATGGGCCAAGTCAAAATACCCCCACAAATAACCCAAAAAGCCCCCACCAAATTAACCCTTTCAGTTTGTCACTAAACTACTAGTAAAAATAAATGGATTCATCTGCACTATTGCATGCTAATGGCACATAAGCAAACACAGACAAGCATTTACACATCACCCATAATCATTCACATCCATTACACTGCAGCCATCCTCCTCCTCCTTCTCCTCACACATTGTCTGCTCTTCTGTAGAAACTTCTATCACAGAGTGGGCCGGGAGCTGCTGCAGGACAGACACTGGAAAGAGCATGTCATGTGTTCCAGGGGTCATAACCCCTTGGGCAGCAGAAAACGGAAATTACTTACGGTAATGATGTTTCCCGGAGTACATGACAGCACCAACCAGAGAGAGGGACCCCGCCTCCCCAGGGACAGGAACCTGAAGAGATAAAAGAGCAGGCCCTCCTCTTCCTCCTCAGTGAATTTCCGAGACCAAAGAGAGCCTGAATTATTAGTTACAACAAACTCTTATAACCCTACACCTATCACCAACTCCGACATTAACACCCTGTGAACACCCTAGTGCCAACAGAAGCAGAAAAGAAAAGGGTGGGTTATACCATGGTGCTGTCATGTACTCCGGGAAACATCTTTACCGTAAGTAATTTCCGTTTTCCCCCTCGACATGACAGCACCAACCAGAGAGAATACCAGAGATGGAATTTAGGGAGGGACCACCGCTTGTAACACCTTTCTCCCAAAAGCAAGCTCAGAGGCAGAAGAAAGATCTAACCGATAGTGACGAAAAAAAGTGTGCGGTGACGACCATACTGCAGCCTTGCAGATCTGATCTAGCGAGGCGTCTCCCCTTTCGGCCCAGGAGGTGGCCACTGCCCGAGTAGAGTGGGCCTTTACAGAGAGAGGAGGAGACAGACCAGAAGACGAGTAACACATACATATAGCTTGCCTAATCCACCTAGCTAGGGTTCCCCTAGACACCTTATCACCTCTATTAGGACCCGCAAACTGTATAAACAGGGAATTTGTCTTTCTAAACTGTTTTGTTATTTCTAAGTACTTAATCACTGTCCTCCTTACATCCAGCAAGTGAAATTCTCTTTCCCTATCATTCCTGGGATTATCACAGAAGGATGGGAGGACTATTTCTTGTGTTTGGTGGAAATTAGAGACTACCTTCGGTAAAAAAGAGGGGTCTGGTTTAAAGATAATTCTATCTGAAAGTATTCTTGTGTAAGGTTCTGAACTAGACAAGTGGACTATCTCACAAACCCTTCTGGCTGAAGTAATTGCCACAAGCAAGGCTGTCTTCCACGTTAAAATTTTAAGGGAAGCTTCCGTCAATGGCTCAAAGGGCCCTTTAATTAAAGCATTTAGGACCACATTTAGGTCCCATGGAGGAGTTTTATTCACTACCCTGGGACATATTTTTACTAAAGCTCTAAAGAAACGCATAATCCAAGGATGTCTGGCTAGCTGTTGATCATACAATGCCCCTAGCGCAGACACCTGTACCTTTAGGGTTGCTGGTTTTAACCCTTTCTCCAAACCTTTCTGTAAGAAATTAAGAATCTTTGCCATATTTGGACTACTAAAATCTAACTGTCTTGTTCCCACAAAATTAAAGAAAGTTTTCCAGATTCTGAAATAAATTTTGCAGGTAATCGGCTTTCTGCTCAGCTGCAAGGTAGAAATTACTGAATCTGATAACCCCTTGCTCTTAAGAATCATCCTCTCAAGAGCCAAGCCGTCAAGTGTAGATGTTGTGCTTGTGGATGCAGAATCGGGCCCTGAGATAGTAGGTCTGGTAGTTCTGGCAGCACCCACGGATCCGCGATTGACAAATCTCTGAGGGCTGAGAACCAGGCCCTGCGAGGCCAAAACGGGGCAATCAGAATGACTCTCGCTTGATCCTGCCTGATTTTCCTTAACACCCTTGGGAGAATGGCTATTGGCGGGAAGGCATACGCTAGATCCCACCCCCACGTCTGTGACAGGGCGTCCACCGCCATCGGCTTGTCCATGGGGGACAGTGAGTAGAACCGATCTGTCGATTCTCCCTGGTTGCAAATAAATCCACCTCCGGACTTCCCCACAGACGCACAATCTTTTGGAAGATTTCTCGGCTCAACTTCCATTCTCCCTGTTTTAATCGATTTCTGCTTAAGTAGTCCGCCCTTATGTTTTGCGATCCCTTTAGATGGACAGCCGAGAGGCTTAGGAGATTTATTTCTGCAAAGGCAAAAATTTCATAAGACAGATTCAATAAACTCTTACTTCTTGTGGTACCCTGCCTGTTTATTATGGCAACCGCTGTGGAGTTGTCTGTAAGCACATTAATATTTGAGTTCCTAATATATCCCTCTGACATCTTAAGAGCCTCACTGATTGCTGCCAACTCCCTAAAATTAGATGATCTTTCCTCAAAGGAACTATCCCATGATCCCTGAAAATCCAAACTACCTAAGTGGGCTCCCCAACCTGAGGGGCTGGCATCTGTAGTGATGACCAAAGGACATTTCCTGACCCAGGATAATCCCACCGAAAGATGATCTGTCTTCAACCACCAGGATAAACTTTTCACAACCTCCTTTGTCAACACTATGGATCTGTCTAGCCCTCCAGGGGATCCGTCCCAAAGATCTAGGAGATATGTCTGAAGGGGCCTGGAGTGTGTCTGCGCCCATGGGACTGCTGGAATAGCTGCCGTAAATAACTCCAACAAGGACATACCCCTTCTGATTGTGAGCCTGGGATTTCTTACTGCCAGCGACACTGCGGATTGTATTTTCTGGATCTTTTCTTCTGGCAGAAAAGACTTTTGAACAGAAGAATCTAAAACGATCCCCAGAAACTTTTTCCTTTGCGCTGGAGACAAAAAAGATTTTTCATAATTTACAATCCAGCCCAGCTTACCTAGGATGGCTAAAGTTCTATCCACTAGTGACTGTAATAACTCTGCTGATTCAGCCACTAACAAAAAATCGTCTAAATAGGGGATGAACAGACCTGGCCCTTCCCTGACATGCGCTGCCATCTCTGCCACGATTTTGGTGAATACTCTGGGCGCTATTGCTATGCCGAAGGGAAGAGCCTGGAACTGGAGGTGAAACAAAGAACCATTTATACATATAGCAATACGTAGGTACTTCTGAAATTGTGAGTGTATAGGGACATGTAAGTAGGCATCCTTTAAGTCAATAGATGCCATAAAACAATTTTTGCTAAGTAAATTAACCGTAGACTTGATCGTCTCCATCTTAAATTTTTGGTATCTTAGATACTTATTTAATGGTTTTAAATTAATGATAACTCTATAGGAGCGATCCGGTTTCTGGATCAAAAAAGGTTAGAGTAGAAGCCATGACACCTTTCAGCCTCTGGCACTGGTACCAGGACATTTTTATTTATCAAAGAAATAACTTCCCCCTCTAAGGTCTTCTGACCTATTTCTCCCATGTGACTTCTTGTCACCAAAAACCGGGTAGAGGGTAATGACACAAAATCAAAAGTAACTCCTTCTCTAATATAACTGAGAACCCAACTGCTACCGCAGATCTTTTCCCATTCACTAAAAAAAAACTTCAATCTGCCTCCTACTTGTTTTAAATTATTGGCCGGCTGGCTTCTTCCCAATGTCAGATTTCTGGTTGAAGAGGTATCCCCTAGCTCTGAATGCCCCTCTTCCTCTTGATCTATCTGCACCTCGACCCCGGAAGTTTCCCCTTCCTTGTACCCGAAAGGACTGGAACCTTCCTGGTTGATAAGTAGAGGGAAAACCTTTCTTCTTGTCCCCTGCTTTTTCTAATAAATCTTCTAACACCGAACCAAATAATATATTTCCCACACAGGGAATGTTACACAATTTTGTTTTGGCCACTGCATCTCCTGATCAATTCTTTAACCATATGGCCCTCCTGGCTGAATTGGACAGGGCTGCGGATCTTGCGGAAAACCGCAAGGCATCCGCAGACGCATCCGCTAAAAAGGATGCTGATTTTTTTAGCCTGGGCAAGGATGCTAACAGATTTTCTCTAGACTCTCCAGACTGCAGCCCTTCCTCCATCTGTGCCAACCATAATAACATAGCCCTAGCTACACAAGTGCTTGCTACACTCGGCTTAAAAGACTCTGTTGTGGCTTCCCAAGCTCTCTTTAAGAACCCCTCCGCTTTTTTATCCATTGGGTCCTTTAAGGTGCCCAGATCCTCAAACGGGAGAGTTCCCTTCTTTGAGACTTTGGCAATGGCCACGATGGACCCACCCTGGATTTTCTGAGTCGTTGAAAGGGTATTTCCTTTTTACCGCTCTGGGCACAAACCCCTTTCTATCAGGCTTGGACCATTCCCTC
Organism: Dendropsophus ebraccatus; assembly: GCF_027789765.1. Taxonomy (NCBI): domain Eukaryota; kingdom Metazoa; phylum Chordata; class Amphibia; order Anura; family Hylidae; genus Dendropsophus; species Dendropsophus ebraccatus. The sequence goes on along the minus strand of NC_091462.1, from coordinate 45,514,731 downwards.
TTAATAAGGGCTGAGATGCTTCTGTGGACTGGAAAGACTATTTTCTTTTTCTCCTCCAGCCCCCCAAACATGATATCTTGGATTGACTTAGGCGCTACTTGTTCCTCCAGCTGCATAGTAGCCCGGACCTCTTTAACTAAAAAGTCCACATCCTCTAAGGGGCACAACGGCTTCCCTCCAGCATCTTCCTCTGGTACATTAGCTTCCTCTATTTCAGAGGTATTATTTTCTGCCCCATCCGTCTCCTGATCAGAATAACCCGCACCTGCATGCGAGGGGCCCGCAGCCTCCACAACCAGAGGGGCTGCCACAGGTGGGACTACTTTTAGAGAGTTCTGGATTTCCGTTTTAATCAACTCCCTAAAAATAGGAAAAAACAAAAAACGCCTTAGCTATGTGCTGACCTTTAACCAGCAATATACTGGGCAAAAACAGAGGAATCACTCACTTCATGGATGCTAGCAAGGTAGACATATTAGGGACTTCTGCTGACACCATCTTGCTCACACAGGAGTCACATGTAGGACGATCCAAATCAGCCGGCAACCTGACTTTACAGATCCTACATTCTTTCTTAGTAGATTTTGAGGACCTCTTAACCTCCTCCTCCTAAGAAAACATCACATTGTCAGCTCCCTGAGTGATTTTTTGTCTTACCTCCGAGTGACCCTCAGCACTCTGGTACCCTGGGTTTTTCTGCCGTCCGTTCCGATTCCTTTCTTTCACTCATCGATGCGTCCAGTGACCGGCCTTCTCACCCCCAACTGCCTGCGCCACACTCTCGCCTCTCTGACACCACGAGCGCTCCTCACTGAAGAGCCTCCGGCATCCGGCGCTCTTCCGGCGTGCGACGCGGCTTCCGGAACTTCCAGACGCGTCACCGCGAGTCACTTCCGGAAGTTCCGATACTAGGCCCCAATCCTCCGGACCCTCCGGCGCGCCACAGCGCTTCCTCGGAGCTCCGATACCGTCCGGCCTGACTGGGAACCGATCCCGATGTCTCCTCAGTCTCCGGGGTGAGTAGGACTTAGGCCGAACTACGGCCTCTAGAGCATCCCCCTCAGCATACAGCCCCAGGGAATAGAGGGAGCTCCGGTCTCCTACTTTTCTTCAGGCTTCCCGCAGGGACAGGAAACCACTGAGGAGGAAGAGGAGGGCCTGCTCTTTTATCTCTTCAGGTTCCTGTCCCTGGGGAGGCGGGGTCCCTCTCTCTGGTTGGTGCTGTCATGTCGAGGGGGAAACACATGTAATTTGTTATCAGTATACAGATAAAGCACTGTATGCTGAGGAATCGTGCTGCTGCCTGAGCACTAATCTATGCAGAATAGATGGTGACTAGTGATGAGCGAATAGTGAAATATTCGAATATTCGATATTCGTACGAATATCTCCCTAATATTTGATCCCATTAAAGTCAATGGGAACAAATATTCGATTATTTAAAAACATCTATTCGACCACTTGGAGGTAAAAAACGGAAGCTGGGGGATTTGAACGCTTATCAAATATTTATCGAATATTCGATAATATTCGATAGATCGAATACCTTACTATTCGATCGAATATCTATTTGATCGAACAGTATTCGCTCATCACTAATGGTGACTGGTCAGAGAGCCACTAAGTGTAATTTCTAATTGCCAAGTTTTCTGTTTCCCTCTCCATCCTGCAGCCTAGACACCTGCTCTGGGGGCAGCTCCTCTCCGGACCAAAGCACTGATAAGCTGGAGGAGCCTTCAGAGAATAAGACTAGCACTATATGGCCCATTCTTAGGCAACCAGCATCAGCTTGTCTTGTGCATTGCTTCCCCAGCTCATCAGTGCAGTAATATGCAGGCCCAGCCTTTGCTCACTTTGGACTGTGCCCATATTATGATTCACTACAAGACAAGCCCCTGTTTAGCTCAGACCCATGACAGCAGTACAGGGGTTAATAGCTCACCCACCCTGAGGCAGCCAATGAGGGCCCTGTTCTGCTGAAGACCCTCTTTTTTCTGCTCCAAACACGCCTTCACCTCTACTGACTGACCTGAAGGTCAGTGGAGTCATGGGGCGGAGCCAGCCCGGCCACTGTCCATAGGAGGACCCCCAGGGGCAGGCCAGGCGGATGGGGCTACAGCAGCTACAGAGGAAAGTCGTGAAGGATCCAACTGGATTATTTATCATCAGGTAACAGCCCTCAACATCACACACAGACAAAGCAGCAAGCACCACTTATACACAGTGCCCAGAGCAGCACACACAGCCACTGCCGCCACCACATGTAGACACAGCAGACAGACAGTCCAGCACCCCTGCACCATCACAGATGACAGCTTATCCTCCTCCTGGCCTTCAGTGACAGGCAGCGACCCTCAGTGTCTAGCACCGCTATTCAACACAGCAGCTGAATAAGCAGTACAGTGGCAAGCGGCATTTGTTTATAATGATGCAAAATTTAAATATGCAGACCGGGCGGCCCATGAACCGTCAATCTAAGCAGCCCACCGGCATTTGCCCTATCTACTAGATTGTCAATCTGGGCATGCATCCTGTGGGCAACAGCAACACTGGTACCCCTACGGACTGTGAGAGATGATATGCACAAAGCCCAAGGGGCAACAAGGTGAGCAGCCGGTATCATTTTACTACTAGTCTTTTCTCTGAAGACACCGGGCCTTTTTTCTTTCTCTTCTACTTGCTGCCTTAAACTGGGAAGGTGGAAACCCCTGATGGGGTATCGTGGGTAACCATACCACCTTCGCTTTGTCACTCCTACAAACCCTTCACCCTGATGGGGCATTCACATGTTGCTGTGGGGCTGCTGTGTAAAACTTACAGTGGATCTTTTTGCAGTTCAGTACTATGTAGACCTTTGAATTTTGTATTTCTGCTGTCCCCTAGTATTGATGGTGGCAGAAAACCTGCTGTGGATCAGTTTTAGGCAGCAGGATTGTACAGGAAGTTGCACCCTGTTGTTATACCTGTTGGTATTAGCATTACCACAATCCCTTGTTCTGCCACTACTCCCTCCTTTACTGCTACTTCAGCTGCTGCCACTGGCCATACTATGGAAAGGGCCTTGAAATGTTGTTATTATGTGTTCTATCCAATACCGAAAACCGATGTAACCTGCAAGATGCTTCACTGGGTTAACTTCACCCAGGAGTTAGCCACTAGTGGACAGAGTCCACTGACACACTGGCCCTATCAACAGTGCACAGTACCCCTCTGACTTAGGGGTGTAACTAGGATTCATGGGGCCCCATAGCAAAAAACTGTATGGGGCCCCCTCCCATATATACACATATATATTCGGTGATGTGGCAAAAAAAAAAAAAATCTCTTGTGGCCAGAGGCAGAATCCTGCGTGGAGAGGGGAAAGCCAATGTCTGCTTGTTCTGTCCATCCACTGTATTTAACAGCTGTATTAGGAGCCTCGTGGTTATATACATAGGTGCAGGAGCAGACTACCTTTTGCTTAACCCTTTATTTACTGCAGTGTGTAAGTGACCCAGTGTTCTCTTACATGCTGCAACACAAAGGGTTAATGCAGAAGACAATTAGCTCTCTCCTTGCTACTCCTGCACTGATAACCCCTGACCTCTGCAGGAGCTCAGAGAACAGAGGTTATCACAGAGCTAATTGTCTTGAGCTTATATTAACCCTTTTTTGTGTTACAGCATGTAAGAGAACACTGGGTCACTTACACACTGCAGTACATAAGGGGTTAAGCAAAATGACACAGGAGGCTCTTATCTTCCCTGGGCCCCCTCCCTCCACGGCCCCATAGCAACCGCCTTCCCTGCCTCTATGGTAGCTACGCCACTGCTCTGACTGGCTCTATGATTGGCTCTATGACCAGCACACAGAACTCCTCTGCCTGTCTATCATCAGCGCACAGTATTCCACTGCCTATGACTAGTGCACAGTACTCTTCTGCCTGGCTCTATGACCAGCAAATAGTACACTTCTGCCTGTCTATGACCAGTGCACAGTCCTCCTCTGCCTGTCTATGAGACAGCCCCTACACCTAAATCACTCCTACCTCAGTACACCACACTAACCTCTAACTCTATCTTTCCATGCCTCTAACTTTTATCTATTTCTCCCTCTCATGTATAGATGCTTCTCTATCCAGCAGCTGAATGCTGACTTCAGGTTCACTGATACACTATATAGTGAGAAGGAGAGTGTGGCTTCAAACAGTGGAGGCTTGGAGCCGATTGTAAAACTGCAAGTGATTAGAAATAATTCCTTGCACCCGCCATCTCTGATTACCCCGCCAGATTCACTATGTGGTGCACGCGTCTTAGTGAATCTGGCCTGTACCTCCTGGGCAGGGGTAGATTTCAGCCATGACATACACCTGTGAGCAGGCAGAAATTCTGGTAAATGAGGTGCGGGAGGAGGCCCATCGGGCAAGCGTGGATACGGCTGGTGTACACCAGGGAGCAGGGACAAATTTATGCCTTCTCCATGACATACACCACAGGCGCAGCCTTCATAAATGTCCCCCGATAAGTGCAGATGGCTGGATAGTCCTAGAGTGGTGAGAAAGGGGCATAAGGTAAGACACTATGGGGGAGATTTATGACGGGGGCGGGGGGTATATACACCTGGTGTAAACTGCCCACAGCAACCAATCACAGCTCATCTTTCAGCTCTGGTAAAATATAAAAGGAGCTTTGATTGGTTGGTTTAAACCAGGTGTATATTTACACCCTTTCATAAATCTCCCCCTGAGTTGTGTCTATGTAAGCCTGATATTTGTGACTTTGTGGGCTGGCAATATTCTTGATAACATTGCAATATTCGTGGACATTGTGCAATAAGAATAAAGGATATTGTGCAATATACCGAGCAATAGTTTGGATATCGCTGCTAAATTGTTTGACTGTGTGCAATAAGATCAAAGGACATAGTTCAATACAGAGGAAAGGGTATTTTGCAATATGGAGAAAGAAACTGTGTGCAATAAAATAACAAATTGGATATTAGCACAAATGGTGAAGGTTCATTTTTGGGAGGTGTAATTAAAAAGGTATCCATTGGAAATTAATGGGGTAGTTCACTAAAAATAATTCTTTCAAATCAACTGATTTGATTTTTTTTATAGGAGTAAATTACAAGTATTTCAGTACTTATCAGCTGCTGTATGTCCTGCAGGGAGTTTTGTATTCTTTCCCGTCTGACACAGTGCTCACATGTGTCCCCATAAAAATCCCCATAGAAACCCTCTTCTGCTCTATGGACTAGAAGAAACAATAATGCTTCCTGCAGGACATACAGCAGCTGATAATTACTGTAAGACTTAAGATTTTTTTTTAATAGAGGTACATTACAAATCTCTGGCACTTTCTGGCATCATCTGATTTGACAAAAAAAAAAAAAGCGGAGCAGACTTTTCTGCCACCTCTTCTGTTTTTGCCCAGGAAACCCTGTGGCTAGAGGTAAGCGAATCACTTGGAATTTTGTTTTGCGAAGTTCCCAAATATTTGCAAATCGCATACAAACTAATTTTTATTAAAACAGGCAAACTATACTAGCTACAATAGTGGGACTATTACAGAGTATCACTTTTTTTTCAACAGTTGTTGCTGTGACAGTGTCTAAATTGGAAAATGGCAATTTTAAAAAAATGTCAATCAGTATGGACAGTAATAGACGTTGGTGGATCAGCGGTGTAATATCAATTTTCTCCCAGGACAGCAGTGGACATTGGTAAATGAGCACCCAGTGAGTTATTAAGATGGACACTGTGCTCACGGTGACTTTCTATAATACACACCCAGCACCCAGTGACTTCCTATAATGCACACCCAGCACCCAGTGACTTGGATTAATGAACAACTGTCACCCAGTTACTTGGTATACTTGATAATGGCTTCACTGCTCCCACAGAAAACCTCCCACAATCCACCCTCCTCTCCTGTCTGTCCCTATCTCTCTGTATTTCTCTCCCTCTACTTACTGCCTGCTGTAACGTACTCTCCACTATACACAGCCGACTGGCCGCCTCCAGGAAGCCAATCACCTTATATAGAGGGTGAGGGGGGGGGGGGGGGGGTTTGCTAACATCACAGTAGGGTTTGCAGGTGATTGGATGGGTGCAAGGAATTATGGATAATCCCTTGCTCCCGCCAAAAGACACTTCTCTGAGCTAACATGTCAGGCCACTATGTTTTGCGAATTTTGAAGCAAATCTGGTGAATTATCCAACTCACTACGAAGCAAATTTAATGCCCGATTCACTGCAAATCAGAACTCATCAAATTTGCTTTGCTCATCTCTACCTGGGGCATTAGGCAGAAGCAGCAACCACCACTGTTTTACTGTTTCTGGGTCAGTGATCCCCCTGGTTAGACACTGTGCATTCAGCCCTAGAAACCTTAAGTATGCAAAGCTATGCAAACTACTTAGCAGTTTACAGTTCTGTGCTATGTGGCTAGTGTTAACATGCCAAGCTGGCACTCTGCAACACTCGATATTGTGCAATTGGGATCATGTTGGCACTTGCTACATCTGTAGTTTGAAAGCAGACAATAGCAGGAATAGATGCAGATAGCCTCTCTTATACACTTTGCTGTGTCTGCTTCACTCTCTGCTGTTGTCTGCTCACAAGTTGTATAGTAAAGGACATTAAACGATTACACTAAACAATTTCGGCCTTACTTGGTCGATTGTCAATCATTCAGGCCCATAAAAGTTTAGTGTAACACGACATGTTGAAAGGCCAAGATCAGCGGACATGCACAATGATGATTTTGCACATGATTTTTGCAGCGATTGTGCAGCCCCTCCCGTCCTCCCGCTTGCTTTCTGTGCATGTAATAGCGCAGGGAGTGAGCAGGAAATGAGACGGAAGGGAGCACTAAACTGACAAGTCAGCGCTTGCTTCCCCTGGAATATAGTGCCGTGTAATATGGCCTTAATACGGGCACTGCTGTCCTAATTTGTCTCAGCACATGGCTCTGTGACCCATCTGGAGGGGCTGTAAATCAATCACAGAGAGGTCAAAACAGTTCTTCTGCATTCTTTTTCTGAGGACAGTTACCAACACAGACATAGGATGGGTTCACACTACGGAATCCGCGTGGATAAGTTCTGGTGTATTCCGCCGCTCGTACCCGCACACGGCTGTGCGCATATCAGCCCGTGCCATAGACACCATTGTATGGCCGGGCAGATTCTGACTTCCGCAGAAAGAACTGACATGTCAATTCTTTCAGCAGACTGCAAAATCGGCCCAGCCATAGAATGGTGTCTATGGAGTCGGTGGATATGCGCGCCGCCTTGAACGGGTACGAGAGACAGAATTTATCTGTGCGTATTCCATAGAGTGAACCCACCTATAAGTGGCAGCAAAGAGCACAGTGTGGCACTGAATAGAACCACAGAGACATACAGCTGTTGCCTCTAGAATTCTTGGATTTTTATTTTTTTTAAATTAAGGAAACTTACAAATCTTTATTAAAGCGACTCCGTACCCACAATCTGACCCCCCCCCAAACCACTTGTACCTTCAGATAGCTGCTTTTAATCCAAGAAATGTCCTGGGGTCCGTTCGGCAGGGGATGCAGTTATTGTCATAAAAACAACTTTGAATCCGGCAGCGCTGTGTCTAACGGCCGGGGCTTACATTTGTATATGCATTAGGCTGGTACAACCTCTCTGTCCTTCCTCCCCACCCTCCTCAGCATTAGGAATACTCCGGGCAGATTGCTTCCTATTCCCCACCTGTGGCAGCCCGGCACATGGGCTGGACCGTTAATATACCTGTGCAAAGCTCAAACAGCAGTAAATGTTCCTGGATCATTCCTAATGATGAGGAGGGTGGGGAGGAAGGACAGAGAGGGTGTGCCAGCCTAATGCACATACAAATGTAAGCCCCGGCCGTTAGACACAGCGCTGCTGGATTAAAAGTTGTTTTTATGACAATAACTGCATCCCCTGCCGAACGGACCCCAGGACAGATCTTGGATTAAAAGCAGCAACCTGAAGGTACAAGTGGTTTGGGGGGGGGGGGGTCAGATTGTGGGTACAGAGTTGCTTTAATTTCTTGAACCTTCTGATTTAAAATCATTTTTTCCCAAATAACACATATTTTATTAAACTCGCCAAAAAACGCATCATTGTCTCCGTACTATCTAGTAGAACATCTTTATTAGGTAATCATTAATGTATGTTTAAATTTGCTTATTAGTGTTAATATTAGTGTACAAAGTCTATGTGGCAAAGCTTGTATACAAACATTCTTCAGGATTGGTTCCCTCAATTTTGAACTTTATGTGTGAAAGCGTATTTATGTAACAGATGCAGAAGGATGCTAATAGCTTTCACAGAATCCTTGACACCTTTCAAGGTAAGAGATACTTTAATCTGGTAATTTGTAGCATAAGAGGATGACCCTCTTAATTTATATTTCAATGCAGTAAGGGTCCATTTACACAGAAAGATTATCTGACAGATTATCTGCCAAAGATTTGAAGCCAAAGCCAGGAATGGATTTGAAAAGGGCAGAAATTGCAGGTTTTCCTTTATGACCTGATCTCTGTTTATAGTCTGTTTCCGGCTTTGGCTTCAAATCTTTGGCAGATAATCTGTCAGATAATCTTTCTGTGTAAATGGACCCTTAGGGTGGTATTACACGGGCCGAACAGGGCCCAATAAAACCTGTAAATGAGCAGCGATCTGCTAGATTACTGCTCATTTACTGGGCCTGTTACACGGCCCCGATTATCGTTAAACAAGGGCTGCAAGGACATCGTTACCAATGTCCTTGCAGCTCTTGCTTAACTAGTATACATTACCTATTCATGGTGCAGGGCTCCTCTTCTCCTGCTTCTCCCGGGTCCCGCGCGCTCCTCCAGCTTCAGGGCGGCCTCTGTCAGCTGACAAGCCGCTAAGCCGATCACTGGCCGGGACCACGATCATCGGCTGATCATTGACTCTAGTCTACGGAGCAATAATCGGCCGAATCGGGCCGATTTGGCCGATTATCGCTCCGTGGAATAGGGCCCTTAGACTAGTACTAGTAGAAACTAGTAAGACTGTTTCTAAAGCATACCTCGGACATTTACAGCACTAATGTTTTGTGATGAGCGAATACTGTTTGTAATAGTAAGGTATTCAATCTATAAGGTATTCAATATGTCCCTTTAAGAGCAAAATGGGTCCCTTTAAGAGCGACCTGGGCCCCTTAAAGAGCGAAATCGGTCCATTTAGGGGCGACCTGGGCCCCTATAAGAGTTACCTGGGCCCCTTTAAGAGCAAAATGGATCCCTTTAAGAGCGAAATATGTCCCTTTTAGAGCGAAATATGTCCCTTTAAGAGCAAAATCGGTCCCTTTAAGAGCGACCTTGGTCCCTTTAAGAGCGAAATATGTCCCTTTAAGGGCAAAATCGGTCCCTTTAAGAGCGACCTTGGTCCCTTTAAGAGCGAAATATGTCCCTTTAAGGGCAAAATGGGTCCCTTTAAGAGCGACCTGGGTCCCTTTAAGAGCGAAATATGTCCCTTTAAGAGCAAAATGGGTCCCTTTAAGAGAAACCTGGGTCCCTTTAAGAGCAAAATATGTCCCTTTAAGAGCAAAATGGGTCCCTTTAAGAGAAACCTGGGTCCCTTTAAGAGCAAAATATGTCCCTTTAAGAGCGACCTGGGTCCCTTTAAGAGCGAAATATGTCCCTTTAAGCGCAAAATCGGTCCCTTTAACCCTTTAAGGACATGGCCCATTTTCGTTTTTACGTTTTCGGTTTTTCCTCCTTGTGTTTAAAAGGTCATAGCACTTGAATTTTTCCACCTAGAAACCCACATGACCCCTTATTTTTTGCGTCACTAATTGTACTTTGCAATTACAGGCTGAATTTTTGCATAAAGTACACTGCGAAACCAGAAAAAAATTCAAAGTGTGGTGAAATTGAAAAAAAAAACGCATTTCTTTTATTTGGGGGAAATGTGTTTTTACGCCATTCACCCTGGGGTAAAACTGACTTGTTATGCATGTTCCTCAAGTCGTTACGATTAAAACGATATATAACATGTATAACTTATATTGTATCGGATGGCCTGTAAAAAATTCAAACCGTTGTTAACCAATATACGTTCCTTAAAATCGCTCCATTCCCAGGCTTATAGCACTTTTATCCTTTGGTCTATGGGGCTGTGTGAGGTGTCATTTTTTGCACCATGATGTGATCTTTCTATCGGTACCTTGATTGCCCATATACGTCTTTTTGATCGCTTTTTATAAAATTTTTTCTGGATTTGATGTGACCAAAAATGCGCAATTTTGCACTTTGGGATTTTTTTGCGCTGACGCCGTTTACCGTACGAGATCAGGAATGTGATTAATTAATAGTTCTGGCGATTACGCACGCGGCGATAGCAAACATGTTTATTTATTTATTTATTTGTTTACTTTTATTTAAAACCTGGGAAAAGGGGGGTGATTCAGACTTTTATTAGGGGAGGGGGCTTTTTACTATTTAGGCTAGGTTCACACTGCGTTTTCAGCATCCGTTTAACGGATCCGGTTTTTTTAACGTCCAGAAAAATAGGGTCAGCAACGTTTTTTTGTCCGTTTTGGTCCGTCAAAAAAAACGGATCCGTTTTTTTTTATAATGGAAGTCAATGGAAAAACGGATGCACACAAATGAATCCGTTTTTTGCAATCCGTTTTTCATGCGTTTTTTGCAAAAAACGGATGCGTTAAACGGATGCTGAAAACGCAGTGTGAACCTAGCCTAACAACACTTTTTTTTTTTTTTTTACACATATACTAGAAGCCCCCCTGGGGGACTTCTAGTATATACACTGTGATCTCTCATTGAGATCTCTGCAGCATAGATATGCTGCAGAGATCCATGAGATCGGCACTCGTTTGCTTTCGGCTGCTGCAGCCGAAAACGAACGAGTGCCGAGCCGAGGACGGCGCCATCTTGGACGCGTCCCCGGCCGGCATCAGTAACGGAGATCGCTCCTCCGGGACAAGGTCCCGGAGGAGCGATCTCCCCCACTAGACACCAGGGAAACGTTGCCTCCGGTAATCGGAGGCAGCTGTCAAGTTTGACAGCTGCCTCCGATTAGCTAATTAGCGGGCACGGCGATCAGACCGTGCCCGCTAATAGCAGCGGTCCCGGGCTACTCGCGGCACCCGGGATCGCGGCACTTCAAAGCGGGGCCGCCGCGCGGCCCCGCTTTGAAGTGCAAGTGAGGACATAGGACGTACCGGTACGTCCTATGTCCTTAAGAGGTTAAGAGCGACCTTAGTCCGTTTAAGAGCGAAATATGTCTCTTTAAGAGCGAAATGTGTCCCTTTAAGAGCAAAATGGGTCCCTTTAAGAGCGAAATATGTCCCTTTAAGAGATAAATCTGTCCCTTTAAGAGCGACCTTGGTCCCTTTAAGAGCAAAATATGTCCCTTTAAGAGCGAAATATGTCCCTTTAAGAGCAGAATCGGTCCCTTTAAGAGCGACCTTGGTCCCTTTAAGAGCAAAATATGTCCCTTTAAGAGCGACCTGGGTCCCTTTAAGAGCGAAATATGTCCCTTTAAGCGCAAAATCGGTCCCTTTAAGAGCGACCTTAGTCCATTTAAGAGCGAAATATGTCCCTTTAAGAGCGAAATGTGTCCCTTTAAGAGCAAAATGGGTCCCTTTAAGAGCGAAATATGTCCCTTTAAGAGATAAATCTGTCCCTTTAAGAGCGACCTTGGTCCCTTTAAGAGCGAAATATGTCCCTTTAAGAGCGAAATATGTCCCTTTAAGAGCAGAATCGGTCCCTTTAAGAGCGACCTTGGTCCCTTTAAGAGCGAAATATGTCCCTTTAAGAGCGACCTGGGTCCCTTTAAGAGCGAAATATGTCCCTTTAAGCGCAAAATCGGTCCCTTTAAGAGCGACCTTAGTCCGTTTAAGAGCGAAATATGTCCCTTTAAGAGCAAAATGGGTCCCTTTAAGAGCAAAATGGGTCCCTTTAAGAGCGTAATATGTCCCTTTAAGAGATAAATCGGTCCCTTTAAGAGCGACCTTGGTCCCTTTAAGAGCGAAATATGTCCCTTTAAGAGCAAAATGGGTCCCTTTAAGAGCGAAATATGTCCCTTTAAGAGATAAATCGGTCCCTTTAAGAGCGACCTTGGCCCCTTTAAGAGCGAAATGGGTCCCTTTAAGAGCGACCTGGGTCCCTTTAAGAGCGGAATATGTCCCTTTAAGAGCAAAATGGGACCCAGGTCGCTCTTAAAGGGATCCAAGTCCCTCTTAAAGGGATCCATGTATCTCTTAAAGGGATCCATGTAGCTCTTAAAGGGACGGGACCCAAGTCACTCTTAAAGGGACCCAAGTCGCTCTTAAAGGTATGGGACCCAAGTCACTCTTATAGGGACGGGAGCCATGTCGCTCTTAAAGGAATGGGATCCAAGTTTCTCTTAAAGGGAAGTCACTGGTAAAGGGGCGCTCTTTTCAAGCACTATGTATTTTCCTGGAAATGCAAATCTAGTTATCATTTAAAATGTGAAAGAAAAAGTGAACTTGAAAAAGAGGTGCTTAATATCTACTTTAAAAAAGGAGACCATTGCAAATAATGTTTCTATTTACTTAACAGATTTCTACATTAGAACTACCAAAGCCAAAGTACATATCATCATGGCAGTCCATCTGTTCAAAAAGAGGACATATTCTTCGGTATATCAAAAGTATATGGTACCAGTTTCCAGTGAAATTCTCAATATCATTGTATCCTTCGTTAAAGAAAAAGTAAGTATAAATGGAAGGTAAGGTACTAAATATTTGACTATTAATTTGAATAGAAAAATATCTGTTTGATGACAGGCACATTACTTTGATAGCTGTAATTGTTACAACTGTATATGGCTGAAAATATAACTGCCTTTTTTTCGTTTACATTTATTAAGAAATATTTTTACTATAACAAAAAAAAGTCCTAATAATTTTTAGAGGCTTAAACTTCAGATGCTTTTTTAGATATTTTTATTGAAAATGGCTTTTTTGAACTGTTTATGGACAGCTATTTTTCTCAATCCATCTTAAAGGGAACCAATCACTTAAAAAACGCATGTAAAGCTATGGGAATGTGCTGTAGCAGCACCCAGCACACTTCCCAAACATGCTTTTAAACCCCCGTCCCTGCAATGTACAAGCCAAAAATGTACTTTATAAACTCGGCGCCCTGTATGTAAATTACCCCCAAGTAGTCCTCTGGGCGGGGAACTGCGGGCAAGTAGTCATGGTCCCGGTCTGCGCCGTACTGCGCACGTGCAGAAAGCCTCAAACTCATTGCTGGAGATCCGGCAATGAGTTCGAGGCTATTTTGCACCTGCGCAGTACGGCGCAGACCGGACCCGCTGTACTGCGCATGAGCGGCACAGCAAGAACGTAGGCGTGCTGACATTAGAGACAGCGCGCCTCCGATGACGTCGCCACAATTATGCAGGCTAATCACGCCCAGAGGGGCGTGATTAGCACTGCAGAACGCCCAGGGACCATGACTACTTGCCCGCAGCTCCCCGCCCAGAGGACTACTTGGGGGTAATTTACATACAGAGCGCCGAGTTTATAAAGTACGTTTTTGGCTTGTACATTGCAGGGACGGGGGGTATAAAAGCATGTTTGGGAAGTGTGCTGGGTGCTGCTACAGCACATTCCCATAGCTTTACATGCGTTTTTTAAGTGATTGGTTCCCTTTAATTTTCCATACAAACTCCCACCATGACAGCAACTGTCCAGAGCAGGAGAGGTTTTCTATGAGGATTTGCTACTACTTCGGACAGTTCCTTTTGGACTGGAAAGAATACACCACTTCCTGCCTGGGGTAGCTGACACCAGGGCCGCTTTAACCAGAGGGCACATGGTGCACGTGCACCGGGCCCACTGGTTAAAGGGGCCCCCCCCCCGAGCAGGCCGGCCGTTGCTATGTGCGACCAATGCGGTCGCACAGGGCTCCGGCCACCAGCCTGTCAGGGGGGAGCGCCATGGATGGGTAATCTACTTACCCCTCCATGGCGCCCCCTGCAGGGCCTCCCCGGCGATCACCGCTGCCCCCGCCCGCTGCTGCTGCGGCTCTTCAGCGCTGCAGCAGCAGCGACACTGACAGAGAGAGAGCCATTGGCTCCCTCCCTGTCAGTCACTCACTCTTGTGGCCGCACTTCCTGCAGTCACAAGAGGCCGCACTCTCCCTCTAGCGCCCGACGTCACTGGAGCGTCGGGGCGAGGGTAAGGGGTGTGCAGCCTCTTGTGACCGCAGGAAGTGCGGCTACAGGAGGGAAGAGAAGAGGAACGCGTGGACCCAGGTGAGTAACAGTGTTTGTTTTTTTCAATGTTATATGGGAGGGGGAGCTATATACTACGGGGGGGGGGGGGGGGGGGGGGGGGGCACAGGGGGCTATATACTATGGGGGGGCACAGGGGGCTATATACTATGGGGGAGGACGGGGCTATATACTATAGGGGAGGACAGGGGGCTATATACTATGGGGGAGCACAGGGGGCTATATACTATGGGGGAGCACAGGGGGCTATATACTATAGGGGAGCACAGGGGAGCTATATACTATGGGGGAGCACAGGGGGCTATATACTATGGGGGAGCACAGGGGAGCTATATACTATGGGGGAGCACAGGGGACCTATATACTATGGGAGAGCACAGGGGACTATATACTACTGGGGAGCACAGGGGTCTATATACTATGGGGAGCACAGGGAATCTATATACTATGGGGGAGCACAGGGGGCTATATACTATGGGGGAGCACAGGGGGGCTATATACTATGGGGGAGCACAGGGGGCTATATACTATGGGGGAGCACAGGGGAGCTATATACTATGGGGGAGCACAGGGGAGCTATATACTACTGGGGAGCACAGGGGAGCTATATACTACTGGGGAGCACAGGGGAGCTATATACTACTGGGGAGCACAGGGGGCTATATACTACTGGGGAGCACAGGGGGCTATATACTACTGGGGAGCACAGAGGGGCTATATACTATGGGGAAGCACAGGGGAATATATATTATGGGGGAGCACTGGGGAGCTATATACTATTGGGGAGCACAGGGGACTATATACTATTGGGGAGCACAGGGGAGGTATATACTATTGGTGAGCACAGGGAGCTATATCATATTGAGGAGCACAGGGGTCTATATACTATGGGGGAGAGCACAGGGGGGCTATATATTATGGAGAGCACAGGGGGGCTATATACTATTGGGGAGAGCACAGGGGGCTATATACTATTGGGGGGAGCACAGGGGGGCTATATACTATTGGGGGAGAGCACAGGGGGGCTATATACTATTGTGGGAGAGCATAGGGGTCTATATACTATTGGAGAGCACAGGGGGACTATATACTATTGGGGGAGAGCACAGGGGGACTATATACTATTGGGGGAGAGCACAGGGGGGCTATATACTATTGTGGGAGAGCACAGGGGGGCTATATACTATTGTGGGAGAGCACAGGGGGGCTATATACTACTGGGGAGAGTGCACAGGGGGGCTATATACTAATGGGGGAGCGCACAGGAGGGCTGTATATAACTGGAGGAGCACATGAGGGTCTATATACTACAGGGACACCTTAAAACTATGGAGGCACAGAGGGGTGTAACTATGTAGGAGTACAGAGGGGTGTAACTACTGTATAGGGGTACAAGGGACCTAACTACTGTATGTGTTGGAGCCTAAAATATTTGTCTGGCAGATTCTGGAGAGAAGATTCACAGCCAGGAGAAGACTTCAAGGTGGCCCAGGCTGGATGGAGAGAAAAAGAAAAGGTGACAGACTCTGATTGGAGAAAACGCCCCCGGTGAGTCACTGGATGTAACTGCACTCTGTTATAGGATTGTAGTGTTAGGGGTCATGATGTGGCGGTATTATGTAATGGTATCATTGGTGATATCTTTCTGTTTTGTTTAGTGCAGTTTTTATGTAATATGTAATCACTGTATTGTGGAAATAGTGTTATAAGGTAACTACTGTTTGTATTGGGGCTCTTGATACAGTGTGGGGGCAAATTCAGTACATTATACAATGTGCGAAAGGGAAGGGGGGGCCCACTCTTGAGGGCTGTGCACTGGGCCCACCAATGTATTAAAACGGCTCTGGCTGACACCCACCCCCTTCCTTGCTACATCCTTGCACATAGTAATGATAATTGTACGTGCCTACCCTTTTAAGCTGTCAGTATAATAAGCATATTGTTTAGCTGTACTGATGAACCGAGCCCTTCTCTATAGACAGATGGGAGACCTCTTAAAATGGGATTAGATGTTGGCTGTGGGACTGGACGTTACACTTTGCCTCTAGCTCCTCACTTCGAGAAGGTCCTGGGAGTAGATATCAGTGAGTCCCAAATAAATGTGGCTAAACAACATACTACCGCAAACAATGTGTCGTACATGTAAGTTGTACACTGGAATTACCAATTTTATTAATATAATGAGATTAGATTGTATTCATCACAGCACCAATCATTTCCCTCCTGTCTATAGGGTGGCACCAGCTGAGAAGTTACCCATGAAAGATACTTCTGTGGACCTTGTAAATGCTGCTCTTGCTGCTCATTGGTTCACAACAGATGAATTTTTTGATGAAACAATTCGAGTATTGAAAACAAGAGGATGCCTGGCTGTACATGGATTTTCTCCAAATTTTGACATTGAATACAAGGATTTATCACATGACCTAAATGTAGTATTATCAGAGGTAACTAATTGATGAAGATTAGTTATAATGCAGATAGAAGTTATACGCTTATCATATTATATACTAGTAATCTGCTGTTATATTTCACTTATTTTATATCTTGTTAGTGTCCAAAATAGTTTATAATATTTTCTTTCTCTAAACTACTGTCGAACAATTTTAGAACTTTAGCTTGATGCAGGGTCGGGACAAAGGGTAGGCCAGGGTAGGCGATGGCCTAGGGTGCCATCTAGTGGTGAGTTACAGGGGGCGCAATTTAAAAAAAAAAAAAAAATTACTACAGGCTCCTGTACTCCTGGTGGCCTCAGAGTGCTGTCCCTCCCTGCTCACCTTCAGCATCCTCATGTCCTCCCACTCTCTCCCCTCCTAGGCAGGCAGTGTGAATATCGCCTCATCCTGAGCAGGATCATTGCTCTGCCCTGAAGATGGCCTGCTAGGACCTGCTAAAATGACCTACTAGGACCTTTCACTCGGACTACAGAGGCTCCGCCCCCCTCCTCACCATGTGACCTCCTCACTATCTGATTGCTGGAGGCCATGCCGTCTTCTGGGCTGCTGTCTGGTGAGTTCACTGACTGACTCTCATCATCCTGTAGGTGTAGGGAGGCTGGGAGTGCTGGGAGAGGGAGGTCACCTAGGTCACAGGGCTGCCCCATATAACACTGCCCCATATCCCTGCACTGCTCCTCTATACACAGCACTTCCCATATTGTTCCCCAACCTGTGGGTCACCAGCTGCTCCAAAACTACAACAGTCAGGGCATGATGGGAGTTGTAGTCCTGCCACAGCCCGGGAGCCACAGGTTGGTGAACACATATTCTGTTTATTATGTACAGGCTAATTTTCCTGACACTGGTGCTTTCTTTCCTTATTGTATTGGGTCCTTGTACTGGGTCAGGCAGGATCAGTATATGATGTGTATATGGCGCTGTGCTGTCATGGTATAGGGGAGGTGTATGTGGCAGGATCAGTATATGATGTGTATATGGGCTGTGCGGTCATGGTATAGGGGAGGTGTATGTGGCAGGATCAGTATATGATGTGTATATGGCGCTGTGACTGTGCTGTCATGGTATAGGGGAGGTGTATGTGGTAGGATCAGTATATGATGTGTATATGGCGCTGTGACTGTGCTGTCATGGTATAGGGGAGGTGTATGTGGCAGGATCAGTATATGATGTGTATATGGCGCTGTGACTGTGCTGTCATGGTATAGGAGAGGTGTATGTGGCAGGATCAGTATATGATGTGTATATGGGCTGTGCTGTCATGGTATAGGGGAGGTGTATGTGGCAGGATCAGTATATGATGTGTATATGGAGCTGTGACTGTGCTGTCATGGTATAGGGGAGGTGTATGTGGTAGGATCAGTATATGATGTGTATATGTGACTGTGCTGTCATGGTATAGGGGAGGTGTATGTGGCAGGATCAGTATATGATGTGTATATGTGACTGTGCTGTCATGGTATAGGGGAGGTGTATATGGCAGGATCAGTATATGATGTGTATATGGCGCTGTGACTGTGCGGTCATGGTATAGGGGAGGTGTATGTGGCAGGATCAGTATTTGATGTGTATATGGCGCTGTGACTGTGCTGTCATGGTATAGGGGAGGTGTATGTGGCAGGATCAGTATATGATGTGTATATGGGCTGTGCGGTCATGGTATAGGGGAGGTGTATGTGGCAGGATCAGTATATGATGTGTATATGGCGCTGTGACTGTGCTGTCATGGTATAGGGGAGGTGTATGTGGCAGGATCAGTATATGATGTGTATATGGCGCTGTGACTGTGCTGTCATGGTATAGGGGAGGTGTATGTGGCAGGATCAGTATATGATGTGTATATGGTGCTGTGACTGTGCTGTCATGGTATAGGGGAGGTGTATGTGGCAGGATCAGTATATGATGTGTATATGGCGCTTTGACTGTGCTGTCATGGTATAGGGGAGGTGTATGTGGCAGGATCAGTATATGATGTGTATATGGCGCTGTGACTGTGCTGTCATGGTATAGGGGAGGTGTATGTGGCAGGATCAGTATATGATGTGTATATGGCGCTGTGACTGTGCTGTCATGGTATAGGGGAGGTGTATGTGGCAGGATCAGTATATGATGTGTATATGGCGCTGTGACTGTGCTGTCATGGTATAGGGGAGGCTCCTGTGCTGCATCATTTTCTCTGTTCCTGAAGTCTGTAGCGCTGTATATTCCTGTTATACCTACAGCACAATGTGTACCATCATTAAACCCGAGGGGCCCGGTGTGTGACACCTATATTCTCAGGATGCCATATGTGACACTACTACATTCAGGTGGCACGGTGTGTTACAGTCAGGGGGTACAGTATACATGTCCTGTTACAGTCAGGGGGTACAGTATACATGTCCTGTTACAGTCAGGGGTACAGTATACATGGTCCTGTTACATTCAGGGGGTACAGTATACATGTCCTGTTATAGTCAGGGGGTACAGTATACACGGTCCTGTTACAGTCAGGGGGTACAGTCTACATGTCCTGTTACAGTCAGGGGGTACAGTATACATGTCCTGTTACAGTCAGGGGTACAGTATACATGTCCTGTTACAGTCAGGGGTACAGTATACATGGTCCTGTTACATTCAGGGGGTACAGTATACATGGTCCTGTTACATTCAGGGGGTACAGTATACATGGTCCTGTTACATTCAGGGGGTACAGTATGCATGGTCCTGTTACAGTCAGGGGGTACAGTATACATGGTCCTGTTACAGTCAGGGGGTACAGTATACATGTCCTGTTACATTCAGGGGGTACAGTATACATGGTCCTGTTACAGTCAGGGGGTACAGTATACATGGTCCTGTTACAGTCAGGGGGTACAGTATACATGGTCCTATTACAGTCAGGGGGTACAGTATACATGGTCCTGTTACATTCAGGGGGGTACAGTATACATGTCCTGTTACATTCAGGGGGGTACAGTATACATGGTCCTGTTACAGTCAGGGGGTACAGTATACATGGTCCTGTTACAGTCAGGGGGTACAGTATACATGGTCCTGTTACAGTCAGGGGGTACAGTATACATGGTTCTGTTACAGTCAGGGGGTACAGTATACATGGCCCTGTTACAGTCAGGGGGTACAGTATACATGGCCCTGTTACAGTCAGGGGGTACAGTATACATGGCCCTGTTACAGTCAGGGGGTACAGTATACATGGTCCTGTTACAGTCAGGGGGTACAGTATACACGGTCCTGTTACAGTCAGGGGGTACAGTATACATGGTCCTGTTACAGTCAGGGGGTACAGTATACATGGTCCTGTTACAGTCAGCGGGTACAGTATACATGACCCCCACATACAGTATAGCCTCCTGGCTGTTCCCGCATAGTGTACAGTCTATACTGAGGGGTGGGGGGGGGGGCGCCATTTGTCTTCTCTGCCTAGGGCACCAAAACTCCTTGTCCCGGCCCTGGCCTGATGTTATGATGGGTCTTCATTCTAATAGGGTTAACCAGTGTCAGTGTCAGAGCAAATGGTTTTATAAATCTGCCCCCTATCTATAAAGAACATGTGCAGCCATGGGTGGATTAACTTTACTATAGGCCCCAGACTGTTCACCAAGCTTGGGCCCCTACCCCACTGTAACTATGGCAGCACTGAAAGTATAAGTCTGTTTAGGTGGCCATGAGCCCCCCAGGACCTCAGGGCTTTGGGGTACTGCCCAAAATGGACCTTTTATAACCCACTACTGTGTGCAACGTCCTTTTTCAATTGCAATCGGTGTTATCATAGCACAGGCAAGACATTTCATAAGTAGATTCTAAAAAGTCATTTATAAATAAGATATAGTCGTCTAGTGTCATGTGAACCAGAGCAGTCTTGTTCTGTAGTTTTGGGGACCTGTTATATTCAAAGTTCATAACTGTGTTAGAGCCTTTACCCATTATAGAAATGTAGGTCAGTCTCGCACTAATAAAAACATCATAAATAATTTACTTTTTCTTATTAATCATTTTTGCAGGCATTGGATACTTTGTCCCAGTATTATGATTCCATTGTAGAGCACATGCTTTGTCAGTACCGTAGTATATATGAAGCTATTCCACTAAAAGACAAGGAATGGTAAGTTTTTATTGTCTGCGTTTCCAGTTATTTGTCATTTTTGTCATATTTCTCATTTTTTTTCAGTCACGGCAGCGGCATGTACCTCTGCCTGCTCCCATGCTCATGGCTAAAGTGCTTAATTTCTACAATGGCCCAGCCATCTTTTCTAAATGGCTTAATACAAATGAAGATGGGTGAACCAGTCACTCAACAATCTCTTTATGTCTAAGGGCCTGTTCACACTACAGATTCGGCGCAGAGATTTCACGGGGAACCTCCGCCTGCGGTCTCCGTGCCGAATCCCTCCTGCTATGTCTGTGAATAGGAGGCGCGCAAGCCATCCCATTAAAAGACATAGCAGGAGGGATTCAGGGAAATTCATCACACATGGTGTAAAGTGAAACTGGCTCAGTTGCCCCTAGCAACCAATCAGATTCCACCTTTTATTTTCCAACGAGGAATGAAAAGTGGAATCTGGTTGGTTGCTAGGGGCAACTAAGCCAGTTTCACTTTACACCATGTTTTAATAAATCTCCCCCTAAGTGCTTGGAGTGTAGGACTCGTAGGAGAATGGTAAGAGTGGAGGTGACCAGTTTGGGGAACCTGATGAGCCTGATTGAAATGATGTGTGTCTGAGGGCACGTGAAAAGCTTTGTGAATTAGGAAATGCATTTCAGAGAACTGGAGCAGCTCAGGTAAAATTCTGGAGATGGCAGTGAAAGGTGTGGATTATGGAAGATGTAAGTTGTGAGTCATTAGCAGAGTATAAGACACAGGTAGGGTGTTAGACAGTGATGAGGAAGGAGACATAGGAAGGTGGAGCACTATGGAGAGCTTTGTGGGTGAGTACTCATATATTTAATTGTGAGTACACTTTGACTGAAGTATCTAATTTTGGCACTTTGCCAGATAAACTGCAAGCGCATATACTTTTCTTTCAGGATCACAGATATACCAGTGAGAATTCAAATGTCTGTTCCTGAAATTGTTGGATTATTCCAGTCATTTTACATGTATCAGACATTTATGGAAAAAGATGTGAAAGGTGCAGAAGAATTTCTTATACAGACTAAAGAAAGGTACAGTATAAATACAGGTTACTTGTTTGTGTGGTTTCCTCTGAGGAGACTGACATAGGGAAATTACATTGCAAATGTGTGTAAATTGTGTCAAAGTACGTTGCTACAACTTAAAGGAAATCGATCACTCCAAAAATCATCACCTCCATAGGCCATTACATAACTATATTAAATATGGCAGATACACGTGTAGCCAGGTCATGTTGTATGCCTCTTTCTGGAATACCATTTAAGCATTTATTGTTTCTTCTCCTGCATTTCTCTTGGTCATCAATGAGGACAGTCCTGACCTGTAGGTGGGTTCTAGTATGAGAGAACTGAGCCGTTGTTACCCTGTTGGTTAGGGCAATAATGGCGGTTGTTCTTGGAAAAATTCTAAGGCGTCTTCTCTTACCGCCTCCTTGCATGACTGTGTCCATTTCCTGTTTGGACGGAAATGGCTGGATCAAGCTGTGGAGTAACTGCAGTTCACTCTATACTACAGCGTTGGCCGAGTTATGCTGGGACACACCTTATGCAGAGAGGCCATACGAATCCAGTACCGGAGACACAATACGATTAGCGCTCTAAGAGACCAGGCAATCATCTTAGGACAGGTAGGTAAGTTGCAGGTCTCCCCAATCAAGCCGGGTGGAATGTTGTGCTTTCCAGATTACCTGGTCTGTGTGGAGGCATGTCCTCACAGTTAGCTACGCTACACCCCCAAGCTTTTATTTTTGATTGAAGTACCTTATCAACCGAGGATGCTTGGGAAACCATACATACTCCAAGAAAATCTCTAGGCGATAGACACTGTTGCACGTGGGTTGTGCGGAACGAATGTTGACACTAACCAATGCAGTCTGCCTTTACAAACATTTGTGAAAAAATGGGTCATTCTAAAGAGCTCACTGGATAATGGAGCCTGATAATGGATGCCACTGTTAAAAGTTGTTTTATGATAGCCCCCCCCCCCATCCCAGATCTTCAATGATCAACTCTAAGTCTTATTATTAAAAAGGAAAATTACTTAGGGATAGCAGTAACTCAGCCCTGAGTTACACATATGAGACATGTGAGATCACATAAAGTTACAGAGTTGGACAGCCAAGTGCTGCTACAGTATTTAGCTGCCGTTCCATGTCTGGAGCCAAGCAGCAAAGAACGGGAGTGCAGGGCTGTGGCAGTGTGTATCAGGCTGCCTGAACAGGGAGTTCTCTGTACTTGGCAATAGCCAGTACTGGGACCGGAGGTCCAGGAGGAGAGAGAGATGCTGCTAGGGAGTGATGTGAGAGGCAAGTGTCCTTTTTTGTTTTTTGTTTTTCATGTAGACGCTGCTATACAATGGCCTATACTATGTTGGGGTTGCACAGTGTGCCTTTTTTTGGGGGGGGGGGGGGGCTGCTCTTGGGGCCTAAATTATGTGTGGCTGCACAGTGGGCCCTATATTAGGTGGGACTACACAGAGGAGCCTATACTATGTGGAAGCTACAAGGGGGTGTGCAATATTATGTGAGGCTGCACAGGGGGGCCTGGCTATATTATATGGGGCTGCACAGGGTAGCTTATACTATGTGGGGGCTGCGGCAAAGGGGGTCCTGTACTATTTGGGGATTGATGTATGGGGGTCTATACTATATGTGGTCTGCTACACAGGGGGGCTATATTACATGGGGACTGCTGCACAGAGGGCCTTTACTACGTGGAGGCTGCTATACAAGGACAGAGACTACTTATATTATACTATACTAGAGGGCTTATATGGAGACAAGGAGCAGCACTAATACTATGTGGGGGTAGAGAGAAGGCCTATACTATATGTTAGCACAAAGAGGGCAGTGGCCAGAGATAGACGGAAGCCTATATAATAATAGTAAATTTAAAGTTATTTAAATACACTGATTTATCACAATGTTTTCACATGATGGAAATGGGTTAAACTATTTATATGTATTTATTGAAATGTTTTATATTCTTTACAACACTGCTTTGAGAAATGGATGTTTTCTTTGGGCTCTTTGGCACTATATTGATATGCAGGTGTATATGATATGCTAATGTATGCTGATGTCACATCCTTTATAAGGCACCTGTTTGCTTACTTTAGGTTATGTTTGATAAAAGGCTTCATGTAGGTTTTTTTTTTTTTTTTTTTGCTTGTATATGGAATAGACACAGTTTGAAGTGAAATTAGCATTTGGAGTGCTGCGGTATTTTCATTATTGTGATAGATAGATAGATAGGTCTATAATAAAACTGATATCTACCAGCTCATTGTGTATCTTGGATTGCACACATATGCATACAATTCCAACATTGATGACACTTATCAGAGATTGTCAGGTTATAGGGGTTCTCCAGGATTTAAAAACATGGGTAATTTCTTCCAAAAAAAGTGCCACCCATTAGGTTGTGTGTAGTATATCAACTAGCCTCCTGGCACTGAGCTGCAATACCACATACAAACTGAGGAGAAGAGTGGACCTGTTTTGAAAAAAAGCAGCCTTATTTTTTAATCTTATTTTTCACGCTGCCGATTCACAGCGAAATCCGCTGCGGATCCAGTGGCATTCATCCTGGCTGTGAGTATGTGAGTTAACCCCCCTCCGCTCGCCGCTGAGAGCGACGCGGCTGCATGTGAGGCTCCCAGCTCCGGTCCCACTCAGCCAATCAATGGGAGTCGGGAGCCTGTGGCGCCGAGCAGGTAATGTATGCTCTCGGTGGCGGGCTGCAGGGCTGCGGGTGGCAGGGGGTTAACTCACATACAGCGGGATGTCAATCCCGCTGCGAGTATGTGCTCCCATAGGGATAAATGGCACCAAATCCGCTTCGGATCTGGTACGTGTGAAGGCACCCTTGAAGGGAATCTGTAAGGTCCATACCAGGTCTGGAGCTGCAGATCCCATCAGACAGGTGCTGGGGAAATATACGTGACAGAACCTTTAGTTCAGCTGATCACCATTTGTAAACTTTTTAAATTGTTCTATTGACAACCAGCTGAAGTGTCGGAGTGACAGCAGGAGCACTGCCTTGTATGTCAGTCAGAGCAGGAAGGGGCAGAGGCAGGAGAGGTGTGCTGCTATGGCTTAGCCACTTCTCTGTAAATAAGATAAATAAGTTAAATAAGAAGACCCGCCAGAATTGGCAGCTCTGCTGTTATTTTATCAAAATAAATACATAAAATCCGACAGATCAAATCCAGAGAAGATTAGGTAAATGTGAACATACCTTAATGATTGGCTGCTTATCGTGGGCCAGTGCTGTGTGCTTGCCCCCCAGACTAAAATTTGCCAGTTAGCCCCTGCCAATAGCTGACTGAGATGGGATGGCGCTGTGACCAATGACTTGCTAAGTGGCCAAGAGACAAGTTTGTTGTGTACTGGGGGGCCTGCCTTCAGTGCATACAGCAGCCCGATTTCCATATGAAGAAACCGGAGTCAATAATGGGAAACAGGCAACGAGTAGAAAAACAGACTACCAAAGTATTACATTCACTTGAAGTATCATAGCAGAGAGTCTCAATACGTATAAATGTGGGAAATTTTTGTCTTTAACAAATTTGCAAAAAATTCTAAAATTCTGCTTTCATGTTCTCATTATGGGATATGAAGTGCAAATTGATTGGGAAAAGCGGATTATTTATTTACTTTAACGCAAAGCCTCAACAAACTGTGAGATGGTCTGAAAGCATTGTATGTCCAAACAAAATTGCTGGAGTGCTTCTTTGAAAAAAAATACAGAAGTAAAGAATTATGATAATAATAATAATAATATTATTATTACTGTTAACCAATAAACCACCCTAGACCACCAAGAATACTAGATATTAAACCCCTTTGTTACCCTAAAACTCCAGAGATAGTAAATTAACTGCTAAGCCACTCTGAACTACCAGGGATGTTAGAAAATATGGAATAAGTGCCCACTGGCTCTTAAACTACCACATGTATATGTAGATGTTAGAGTATAATAAGAGGCATAACGGGTAGGGTGTTGTTTTTTATGATTTTGATAAAATAGCTTTATCATCACAGATTTCAAGATATCCTTGGAGAAGAGGCTGATTCTGTCCAGCTGAACATAAATATGAAATACTACTGTGTCCTTGCTTGCAAACATTAACATGGAGACCTGCCGAATCCATCTATATGAAGTCTTCCTTTTTCTTATTAGAGGGTTGGATCATTCCTCTTATTTTTTAAGATGGACACCTCTCCCCATTTTATAGAATAAAGTTGTGAGAATTGAAACATTTAAGATACATCTATGTTCTTTCTCCCTTGTTACCTTTGGGTGATACCAAGAATGTCTGAATGGTTTTGGTGCCAAAGCACCTCTTACCTTTCTGGTGTCTTCTGCAGTATGCGAGCGATACTGAGTGAGAGCTGGAAAGAGGCTGGGAGAGCAGCATTCGGGAGACTGACACAGGTGAAGACCGGCATATTGCAGAAGATGCCAGATGGGTGCTTTGAGGGGCTTTGGCACCAAAACAGTTCATACATTCTTTGTATTCTAGTTGAAGGCAACAAGCATCATTACACTTGAAACTCTGCATAGACCTACTCTCAATTCTGCATTATTGTTAGTTTGAATACTGCTCTGATACAATCTGCTGCTATATCGATGCTTTGAAATCTGTTACAACTGTAATACATTATGTAACAACTCTGCTACATTGTGTATAACTCAGGTCAGAGGGTGAGTTGGCACTATCGTGCCTTGCATATGTCAACACAGCATGCTATGCAGTTGAAGTCCATTCAAGGATTCTTACTTTCAATATAAGTAGTGGTGCTCAGTTTTAGCAATAGACACCATCCATTTCATGTATCATCCCTAAGAACGAAAAAAAAAAAAAAAAAAGCACCACTCGTCATCAATAGTTCTTTAATTCACAAAAACTGCATATACAGGCCCCCTTGTAAGGTAGACAGCATTGCTGTGTCAGCGGCTACAGCTGTTTCACTGGAGTCTCCTGCTTCCTCTGGCCTTCTTTACTTCCTACATTGTATGATATCTTTTCACATTGTGTACCAATAAATAACTACAAGAAGGATAAGCTTAAAACATTAGATACTTTATTTCTATTCGTTTAAAATATATCAAAGCTAACAATATACAAATGTACAAGGGTCTCCAAGAGCAAGGTCCGTAGTCAGTAGGAAGGGGGTATAGCTTTCCTGTTCTCACTGGTATGCGGGGGAGGCTCTGTTCGTGTCCACAGTTAACTGTCCCACATCCAGTTACAATTGTAAACAGTACCAACAGTACCTACCGACTAAAGAATAGGACCAATTGTGAAACAATTAAGCTGTCTCCTGATAGACAGTAAACCATAATCATCTGGTTTATACTTATCCAAGGAGAACAGACCAACCAACATGCCCACATTGTGTACCAACTCTGCTACTCCATACAATGTTGTTTGTGCAGTATACTGATCATATCCATTTGAAATTGGGTCAAACCTTTTTATTAAGTGCACATCCAGAATCTGCCCATTTCTCACCACTGACACCGCTCAGACTCTGACTGTCGCCCTGATCCACTCCCGTCTTGACTACTGTTTTCCCCTCTCCAGTCTATCCTGAACGCAGCAGCCAGACTCCTCTTCCTCTCCAGCCGTTATACTGATGTCTCCCCCCTGTGCCAGTCTCTGCACTGGTTACCGATTAAATACAGAATACAGTTCAAACTCCTCACCCTCACCCATAAAGCTCTCCACAACTCTGCCCCTCCATACATCTCCTCCCTCATCTCCACCTACCATCCTTCCCATGCTCTGCGTTCTGCTAATGACCTTACACTAACCTCTTCCATAATCAGAACCTCTCACTCCCACCTCCAAGACTTCTCTTGTGCTGCACCAGTTCCCTGGAACTCCCTACCCAAAGACCTCAGACTTATTCCCAACACCCCCAGTTTCAAGCGTGCCCTGAAGACTCATCTCTTCAGGTGCGCTTATAACATTTCCTAATCTCGTCTCCCTCTCTGCTATCCCTTCTGCATCCTCTCTATAACCTCTTTGTGCCATCTACTTTGTACTTGCTACCTGAACTCAGAAAATGACGTGTGACTCGCTCGCCCAATCACCTATAGGCACTTTGATATTCTATGTACAATGACTAGAACATCGACAAATAAAGCCCTTGTTGCCTCTCGTGTCACTGCCAGTCATCATAGTCTGTAAGCTCTCGAGAGTGGGTCTCTAATTCTGTATTTTTAATTTAATTTTAATTTATTCATTGTATAATTTAATATAAATATAACCTGTACACAAATAAATATTATTATTATTATTATTAGTAGTAGTAATTAAATAAGGTATAGAAGTAGAGCTGACACTCTATATGACAGTAGTCTCTGCAGCACACCTACTGGAGGCTGACATGCAATTGGATACTGCAAGAAACATAATTTCACTGCATACCGCCTGACTTATGATGTGTCTTGTAGTAACCTACTGCAATTTTTTTGTATATTTCGTCCCTTGAAGGGATGCTTATATGAGATATACAAAAATTAAAAGGGAAAATTCTAAGTCATTACAAATCAGGCGGGATGCCGTGGCAGCGATAGTACAGCAGGGAGATGGATTAAATCCTACTGAAATTCATTTTATTTTATTTCATTTCATTATTTCATTTTGAAATTCATACTGTTATACTGTCACCTACTGGCCAAATCTTTAATTACAGTTAGCTACCATTAACAAGTTTCCTTAGCTACACCCTGTCGCATTTAAGCATAACAATGATGTGTCAGGGATCATGTTGAAAGTGGTTACATCTGTATATATTCACATAGAAGTAAGAACAGCGGTAAAAACTCAGCGAAATGCACAGTCCTTTACCAGGTCGGCTGTTGAACCAGGCAAAATTTCAAAATATATAACAGAGGACAGCATCTTCTCATATAATGTAATTTATTTTGCCATTTGTATAAAAAAATGCAATGTTTCGCCACTAACATTCTGAGGAGTCTATTTCAAGCTTCTTTTTTTTTTTTTTTAATGTTTGTGTGTGTGTGTTTGTTTGTGTGTGCATACACTGATGTTCATATTGGCTAGTATTTGAAACCTGTATAAAGTCTTATTCTATACACAGACAAAATCCCCCTATACATTTGTGGTGTCCTACCACGGGTGTTGCTATTGGTTACACCCCTCGTAAAAGCCTGTACTTATTGTGAGCAAGTGGTGATGAAGTAGTGATACAGTTTCACCACTAGATGTCGCTATTACAGATGTATGGAAAGGGTTATTGTTTATTTGTATGTCACATGGTTCTGTGAACCTATAGGAGTCTTTTCTTCTTCTGTCCTATCATCTCTCACTTTACTTCTTCTTACGCACTCATCACCCACTCAAAGCACCCCTTATATACGCTGGAGATAGGAAGTCCCATGGGTGACAGGAAGGGTAGTTCAGTCTTAGTCAAGTCCCCATATGGGTAGGAAGACAGACAAGACACAGCTAACAGTTTCTCCTCAGTTTACTTCACACAACACTATGCAGTCTTATTCTCCTACAGGAGAGGACAAGTCAGAGATAACCTCAATCCACGCCATGGACTAGGAGAGTCACAGTGCAGGACAGTATCCACAGACAGCAATAAGCTAGGAACTGAGCAAAGTTGCTAAGAACCTAGGAACTCTATTTCACAGCGTGGTTGTCAGCTGGGAAACCTCAGCATTCCTCTCATCCCAGGTAACAGGGTCTGGGGCTTGTTTCACCCTCATAGAATGGGTCACCCGACACTGGTGGGCATAAGGTGGTGCGAAGACCCCAAGGTCAAAACACAGGCACAAGTATTCTCTTCTTCTTCTACCTCATCCTCCAACATCGCGGCAGAGCACACTACTACTTGGGTTGGGACTCTAACGACATCCTCCTCTCTGCTCCTCTGATCCTTTGTATCTCTTAACATGAAACTTACTCTCCACTATACTCATATCGCAGAACTGGATCCTGTATTATCAAGTGTGCTACCAAATGTATTATCAAGTGTATTATCAAGTGCTTTATCAAGAGAAACGTACCCTGTCAAGGAAAAGTTGCATTTTCTGCTGTACCCAAGTACTTTCCAAGTAAGCAAGAGATTATTTATGATCAAGAGACTCTGCGATTCTTCGCCCCACACCGACAGAGTGTACACTACAATCTTGGGACAATTCCTCCTTCTGTGGGTGGCGGTACCGATAGTCCGGGAGGGTCACTACACCACTCCAGCCCACCGTGATAAAAACGGACCCTGTAGCAACCCGGCAGGTCACTGACCACAGGGGAACAAGGTGTAACTGGCCCTTTAAAATAAAAGCAGGTGTGCCACCATACCTGTGTGCCCAACCAGCACTGGTGTCACGACACAACATCTCCACTGCACTGCCGCTCTGTGCTCCCAGTGTGAGATAGAGGTACCATGATAGGCAATCAGTTTGCCTCCATCTCACACCATCAGACCTTATCTGCAAATGCCTGAGATGCATCTGTTGAGGAATGAGACAGGCGTGCATGAGACAATGTTCAGGGTGGCACAGTACATTATACCACATGGAGGGCATAGTGTATTATAATTCACTCTGCCCCATACATAATAAAATATAGCAAACTATGCCACCAACCTTAAAGAGGTACTCTGGTTGGAACCCCTTTTTTCCCAATCTCCAGGTAGGGGGTGGGTAAAAACAATTACACTTACTTCCCCGGCTCTGGACCTCAGTCTCCGTCCACTTCCTAGTCTGAGAGGTGACGTGGGGAGGCCTTCTTATCAATTCAATAGCAGAGGCAGTACACTACTACAGCCGCTCAATGGCTGAAAGGGCCTGCCCATGTTTCAGACCAGGAATCGTCCAAGGACCGAAGCAGCTGGATGTGGGTGGCAATGCTAAAGCTGGGGAGGTAAGTGTATGCAATTGTTTTCTCCCACCCCCACCCCGTAGATTGTAAAAAATGGGGAGTCAGCTGGAGTTCCCCTTTAATGAGATATAATACACTATGCCCCCCTCCCCAATTAGATATATCACACTATGCCCCTCCAATGAGATATATCTCATAAATAGGGGAGGGCATAATCTATTATAATTCATTAAGGGGGGCATAGTGTATTATATCTCTTTACATCAAAAATATGGATCCTTACCAATACTGAGATTGAAAACACAATCGCTACTTATTCGCTACGAATGGAGCATTCAGCACATCTGAGAGGCTACCTCTTTATTCATTCTCTGTGAAGCCATTAAATAATTCCAAGTTCAGCCATGAGCTTGTTATCCCCTATCCTGATGAGAATATCCTTTAATAAAATAACATATAAGAGGCCTTGATATAACTGCTCAGCAGACAGTATCACACATGACATGCTTAGAAGCAAAATCCAGAGTTTTACTGACTTAGATACACTGTAAATGTATCTAAGTCAGTAAAATGTGATAAACTTTGACATAATGTATATGAAGCAGTATGTGAATTACCATACGATTAGATACCTAAGCTCAGTAGCAGAGTACCAGTTAACACAAAGGCACAAAGGAATTCTATCAAACATTATTTGGGGATATTTATCAATGGTTTATGAGTAAGTTTTGGTAAAAAATCATCGCAATTTTTTTGAGCAAGTGGTTGACTACGTTTTTGTGTATGTTAATATTAAATGTAGATGGAAACAGTCAGACAGATGGAAAAACGCATTGTGAATCTAGCCTTAGACACACCAGTGAAACTTTAGATGTTCGGAATCAGGGGGCATGTCCTATGTGAGCGGTTCCTGGTCCAAGTTTAAAAAATGATGAGTAGTCTTGAGCGGACCTGTCAAACTGTTTGGGTTTAGCAACATTCTCCGAACCCAAATGCTTGTTTTTCAATTCCTCATGGCTGTAGAAGTTGGATGCAGACCTAGGGCTGGCAGGAAAATGTGGATACAGTCTATGGCTATGTTCACACAACATAATACAATTACTGTTGTTTGACACAGCCATTGGTCTCAGTGTCAAACAACAGCCGCTCTATTAAGTGTTCCTCCAGCTGGAATTGCATTCTTTTTTACCCATAGAAGTCTGCTGACCGTATGGGTGTGTGACCACACAGTGTGTGAACTGTATATTTCCTGTGGCCATTGTTCGCAAACTGCAGCCGTAGAAAATAGACATTATCATTGTTTTGTACGGCCACAGTAAACAACGGCCGTAGTTAATGCACTATGCGCACAACAATGGACGTTATTCTATTGAAATCAATAGAACTAAATGAATTCAGAAACCTATGGCCTTTGTTTTCAATGACCACTACAGCCATAGTTTCCCAAATTCATTACAGTGTGTGAACAAAGCCTATGGCTGAACAGTTTGACAGGTATGCTCTATATTAGTGATGAGCCTCAGGGTCCACCTAGTGGAGCTCTACTAAAGAGGTAGTGTGGTGTTTAACTTTTATTCACTAAATAACACACATTACAAAGTTATACAACTTTGTAATGTTTGTTATTTAAGTGAATGGCCCCCTTTCCCGTCCCCCCCCCCCACCTTGGAAGTTTGGTGCATTATACGTATTACGTATTCGCTGTCAACGCGGCAGAGGGGGGGCGTCATGAGGGACAGCTGGAGCGATCCGGCCGGCCTCCCTAAGGTGACGTCATCGACCAAAGATGTCGGCCGGGGTCGACAGCGAAAACGTAAGTATAATGCACCACACTTCCGGGGTGGGGGGAACACGGGAAAGAGGGCCATTCACTTAAATAACACACATTACAAAGTTGTATAACTTTGTAATGTGTGTTATTTTATGAATAAAAGTTAAATGCTGCACTACCCATTTAAAGACTTCAGAGCTTCCCAGTGTGAGAGGACACAGAACTATCAAGTTGGGGTTGAGGCTGGTAATGAAATTGGTGATATTGTCCAAGTGGAGCAGCTTTTTTTTGTATACTGTGCACAGTGTTGCCTTTGTTTGTTTTTGGGCATGACAAATCGTGATCCCTGAGAGGTTGTCACATATGGTGGAGGAATAATTTAAAGGGGTTATCCAGCGCTACAAAAACATGGTCACTTTTCCCCCTCTCTTGTCTCTAGATTGGATGGGGTTTGGGACTCCATTGGGTGGGGTTTGGTTCCATTGAAGTAAATGGAGCTCAATTGCAAACCACACCTGAACTGGAGACAAGAGAGGGGGGAAAGTGGCCATGTTTTCTGTGGGTCTGTATGGGACTTTGTCAGATGCATACAAGACCTGCAGCATTGTGAAGATATAGCCAAACAGAAAAGTCATGTCCAAAGTGACTTACGATATGGATAATTGCTTATTTCTTTCCTCTTTGGATAAACACATTTTTTCCGGGTCAATAAAATTTGTATATATACCTTTATCGCAAGGTGCAGAAATAAATAGTCATCTATTCACCCTAAGGCTGGGTTCACACTATGTTTTTGTGCTCCGTTTTTTGCAAAAAAATAATGAAAAGACAGATGCATTTGTGTGCATCCGTTTTGATCAGTTTTTCCATTGACTTTGATTATAAAAACGTAGTCAATCTCATTTTTGTGTCTGTTTTAAAAAAAAAAAAAAAAAAAAATCCGTTTTGATCTGTTTTTTTTTTTTTCTTTAAATAATGGAAGTCAATGGAAAAATGGATCCAAACGTATGCACACAAATGCATCAGTTTTTTTCATCAGTTTTTCGCAAAAAAACGGATTGCAATGTGAACCCAGTCTAACCTGGAAAGTACTGGTTTGGCTCTTGCGTGTCCACCTCACCTCAGTAAATTCCTGCAACATTCCTGTGTATGGCCCAGGAGGAATAGTGCAGGAAATACTGGTATGGGGTGTTGATATGAAAGAGTTGTATAAATTATTGGGGATACTAAACATTGTGCATCAGAATCCGGCTTACCAGGGCAGGTGCCAGGGCCCAGTCCCGCCAGGTCCGTTTTTATTACTCACTCAGCACCAGGAGAAATCCTGGTGTCTGACGTGGGCTTGAGACGTGACGTCAGTGACAGAGGCGGGATCCGTTTCAAGTCCGCTCAGATCCCACCGCTGCCATATTGGAGAACTGTCTGGAGTTGTGAAAATCCAGCCTCTTGACCGGCCAGCCTGCTGTCTCCTCCGGTGCAGACAGCGTGATCTGCACTCCCTGCATCCTGCTGCTCTGGCCCAGACCTGACTAAACGAGTCCAGAGCAGCAGCTAAGCTCCCGGGCCAGAAGATTGGTGAGTGTAGAAAGATGAAGGGGGGCAGTGTTTTGTGAAGTGTTTATAGAACATGTGAAACTTCAATTGCTGCAAAACTACAACCTCATAATGTCCTGTTAGCAAAACATGATGGGAGTTGTATTTTGGCAATAGCCTAAGAGTCACTTCCTAGGAAACAGTGACTTGTGGGACAATATATTTAGTGTGGTGTTCTCTAACAAGTGACTTTCCAATTGCTGCAAAACTACAACTTCAATCATGCACTGCCAGCAGGACATGATGGGAGTTGTAATTTAATAACAGCTGAAGAGTCACTTGGGAAACAGAGAACACTGCACTAAATATACTGTCCCCCAAATCAGTGTTTCCCAACAAGTGTCTCTTCAGCTGTTATTAATCTAGAACTCCCATCATGTCCTGTCACTAGTGCATGATTGGAGTTGTAGTTTTGCAGCAATTGGAAAGTCACTTGTTAGAGAACATTTCACTAAATAAACTGTCCCCTAAATCACTAACATGTGACTTTCCAATTGCTGCAAAACTACCACTCCCACAATGCACCAGTGACAGGACATGATGGGCGTTTTATTTTGGAAACACCTGAAAAGCCATGGGTTGAGAAACAAAGATTTAGATGGACAATGGCAAAATTTATCTGGGGGGGGGGGGGGGGGGGCAATGACACAGCAGTTTATTCGGGGACAGTGGCACACTTTATTAGGGGGGCATTGTTATAGTTCAAAAGGGCTAAGTGATTTGGTCCACAAAGGGGCCTGCTGAGGCTTTGTTGCCCAACAGCCCACAAAGACCTAGAGACAGCCCTGATTGTGCATATTATGTATATAGATATATGGTATAAGGATACAGAAACAGTAACTAATAATAAGGGAAATATGGGATTATATGGTAATTATAGTGCTCTTCTTCTTCTGCTTCCGCTTCTTCCAGTCATTCTTCTGCGATTAATACAGCCCGAACTGCTTTGCACACAGACCCCATTCAAACTGCGTTTCGAAGTTCTCCGCGGTGACAGGTGTGCTATCTATTTTTTGTTTTGATCGGATTTGTCGTTTTTAAGAAATCTACGTTTCAAGACCCCTAATTTCCCATAGGAAATAATGGCCCATTAAAAATAATGGCCACACTGTAAATGCTAACAGCCAATAACAGCACATATGCAAATAGCTAAAATATAGCAGCCAATAGAAATTCTAAGGTCCTGTCAGTTAATGCCTCACAACATCCACACAGTCACATGTCCACTATTGGCCAATAGAAGATGTAGAAAATGAAAGGTCTTTAACGATTTTGTCTCACTGACATGAGTAAGATTGTCATGGTAACCAAGCAATGATCTTTACTATTATAAGTAGTAGAGTTCAGTCAGTAAAGTAGCAGAGCTGAGCCAGCCATGTAGCAGAACCTATACCCACACTACGTAGCAGAGCTGAGCCAGCCGTGTAGCAGAGCCGACACCCGCACTACGTAGCAGAGCTAAAGCTGTGTAGCAAATCTCTCTTAAAGGGACAGTAACCAAGTCGCTCTTAAAGGGGCAGTACTCAACCTGCTCTTAAAGGGACGGTACCCAAGTCGCTCTCAAAGGGACGGTACCCAAGTCGCTCTTAAAGGGACAGTACCCAAGTAGGGATGGTATCAAGGGTTAAAGTTTCTCTTAAAGGAAAGTCACTGTAAAAGGGGTGCTCTTTTCAAGCACTATGTATTTCCCTGGAAATGCAAATCTAGTATGTATATGTGATTTTTTTTCATAGTGGGTAGTTAATATGTAGTATACCAGAGCGCAATCTATGCGGCTGGGTTTAGGATGGCAAATGTGGTATTTTATATGTTTTATGAGGTATTTTGTTCTTATGTAAACTGTTATATGTATTTCTCTGTACCAGTGTACCTGGCAGGCAGAGAATGGGTTACATGCATTACACAGCACACCACACAAAATAGTGAGACCTACTGTCCCTATTGGGAACTGTACTGTAGCTAGTTTAAGAAGCCTCTAGAACTTGCAAGAAAGTGGGAGGAGCCGTGATAGGTTAGAAGAAGAAAGAACTCTCATTGGTGTACAGATCCTTGTGGTATATAAGAAAACAATAACCCTTTAGTTTCTACAGGTGTGCAATATTTGGACACAAATACTTGTAACAATGACCTCAAGTGGTAAAACTTTGGTACTGCTACATTACTACTTTAAATTTTAAGTACAGACTTTTGTGAAGTCTGTAACCAATAGCAACACCGTGGTGGGACACCACACACAGGTAACGCTGTGCTGAGAGTGCTGACGGACCAACCCCAGGAGGAGGAGGAGGAGGAGATCGGCTGCACAAAGTCTTTTTGCCGAGGCTTCCGGTCCTAGGATGCTGATCAGCCAAGAGAGGATGAGAAAACAGTATACAGAGGGTTCCTGGGCAGTCCCCCTGGAGGAGCAAGCTCCACCTACAGACTGCCTGCAAAAGAAGGTAAAGGAGAACTTTGTAATTTCCTCTATGTGTGTGTCTCTTCCTGTATTAGTATATATGTGCCTGACTGTATTTGTATATGTGCACAGCATTGGTTTGTATGTGTATATGAGACTACATGCATGTGCCTGTGTGTACAGCATTTGTGTGTATGTCTCTGTATGGTTATATATGTGACTGACAGTATGCGTATATGAAACAGTTTGCATGTGCCTGTGTGTAAAGCATGTGTGTGTACAATATATCTCTGATTTTATATGTGGCTGACTGTGTGTGATATGTGACTGTGTGTATCTCTATGTATGTATGTGCCTGACTGTGTATATGTGACCGTATGTATGTGCTATTGTGTACAGCATGTGTGTATGTCTCTGAATGGCTATATATGTTCCTGACCGTATGTAACTGTATGTGTCTCTATGTATGTATGTATGTATGTATGTGCCTGGGTGTATATACAGCATGTGTATATATATGCCTGAATTTATACTTGTGTCTCTATGTGAATGTGACTGCATATATGAGACTGTGTATGGTCGGCATGTCATACGTTTAGAGAAAACTTGTCCATGCAGTGCACATTGCACCACAATTTTTCTTTTTTTTTTTATTTACTGGAGTGGGTGGGGGATTTGGTATTTTAGAAGGGTGCTTTGTATGTCAGGGCTGCTTTTTAGTCCCAGTCCGGCCCTGGGGCTGATCACTATCACCCACCAGACCAGCTCCACATGCCCAAGAACCCATATCATGATTGTTGGTAATAGCTTGGGGACAACCATAAATACCAGAATGGTGGATGTCCTGTGCAAATTTCCTCATTTGGACATGCACAAACACATTCCCAAGGAAACACAATCATTATAGGATATGACCAATCAGGACCTGCCACAATGTAGTAAATGGCTGTAAGGTGTATAAAAAGAGGGTCCAGAGAGATGATGTTATGCACCAGGGAACCATTAAGAAGAGGAACCACACAGCTGTTTAGACTGACAGACCGCTAGCTGGTAGATCATATCCTTATTATTATTATTATTATTATTATTATTATTATTATTATTGTGCAATTATTGTGCACATGTTTGTGCACATGTTGTGCACATGTTTATATATGTGTATTGTTGTCAGTTTAGTCTATTGTATGTTGGTGGATTATTGTATGTTACTTTCAAAGGGGTTGTCCAGCGAAAAAATTTCTTTCAAATCAACTGGTATCAGAAAGTTATACAGTATAGATTTGTAATTTACTTCAATTAAAAAATCTCAAGTCTTCCTATACTTATTAGCTACTAAATGCTACAACATTTCCTGCATCACATTTAGTAGCTAATAAGTATGGGAAGACTTGAGTTTTTTTTTTTATAAAAGTAAATTACAAATTCTATATAACTTTCTGACACCAGTTAATTTGAAAGAAAAAGATTTTCGCTGGACGACCCCTTTAAATGCATGCTGAAGAGTAGGAACCTTATAAGGAGGCATAGACTTATGTACTGTGTGATGTAAAGCTTTTGGGCGACATGATTATTAAAGATGTTAATTGAAGCTAATTTTTGCGATATAGGGTCCATTTACATAGAAACATTATCAGACAAAGATTTTAAGCCAAAACCAGAAACAGACTATAAAAAAAGAACAGGTCATAAAGGAAAGACTGAGATTGCTCCTCTTTTCAAATCCATTCCATGCTTTGGCTTCAAATTGTTGGCAGATAATCTTTCTGTGTAAATGGACCCATAGTTGTGGGTATCCATGTGCATCAGCATATGAATACAAACATCTATAAACTGAGGTACCAGTGACTATGGACCGGTGACCAGGAGTGGGTCAAAAACACAGAAATTGCGCAAATCTTTCCATTATAAGTTTTCTCTGTTGGTTCCACTATTGGCTTTGGCTAAAGATATTGACCAAAACACTGTAGGGGAGATTTATCAAACATGGTGTAAAGTGAAACTGGCTCAGTTTCCCCTAGCAACCAATCAGATTCCACCTTTCATTTTCCAAAGAGTCAGTGAAAAATGTAGAGTGCAATCTGATTGGTTTCTAGGGGCACCTGAGCCACTTTCACTTTACACCATGTTTGATAAATCTCCCCCTGTGTGTGAAAATGGCCTTAAACTCGCTTTGGGACTGTAGAACATGTGCTGGATTTGAGGTAGTTTATAATTGGCAGAGACTTCCTGTATTTTTGAAGAATTCCCTTCAATGTGTGCTGTACAGCGTCCTAAAGGGGAGAAGCTTGGCCATTCACATTCAAAAGTCCCTGGGTTGATGATGGGCAGAGTCTTAGGGGCCTATTCCACGGAGCGATAATTGGCCGAATCGGCCAAATTCGGCTGATTACCGCTCCGTGGAATAGAGAGAACGATCAGCCGATGATCGTGTCATTGGCTGATCATTCATTTAGGTTCAAACCTAAAATCATCGGTCGCCACCTGCGCATCGCTAAGTGGAATAGCGGGTGCAGCGGATGACCAACGATTTCACAAACATCATACATTACCTGTCCAGGCGCAGGTCTTCTTCTCCCGGTCCGACCTGACAAACCACTCAGCCAATCACTGGCCAAGACCGCCGCGGCCCGTGATTGGCTGAGCAGTCTGACAGTTCAGACAGGCCGCTCCGAAGCTGATGCTGCTGCGCAGGACCAGGAGAAGGAGAAGACCTGCGCCTGGACAAGTAATGTATGAAACAAGGGCTGCAAGGACATCGGTAATGATGTCCATGCAGCCCTCGGTAACGATTGTCGGGCCGTGGAATAGGCCCAGTAAACGGGCGCCGATCTGGGAAATCGGCACTCATTTACATCGTTGATCGGGCTCTGCTCGGCCCGTGGAATAGGACCCTTACTGTCTAAGGCTATGTTCACACCCAGTTTTTTTGCTCAGAATTTTGCCCCTCATAGTGCAACCAAAACTAGGAGTGGATTGAAAACACAGATAGGCTATGCTCACAC
This sequence comes from Dendropsophus ebraccatus, assembly GCF_027789765.1. Lineage (NCBI taxonomy): Eukaryota > Metazoa > Chordata > Amphibia > Anura > Hylidae > Dendropsophus > Dendropsophus ebraccatus. The sequence continues at coordinate 45,475,259 of NC_091462.1, read as the reverse complement.
ATTGTTGAAATTTACTGGATGGCCGTCATTTAATGGCAAATAATTGGCATTATTTTAAAACATCGGCCGTTGTTATGAAATAACAGCCATTATTTGTCATAAAATGATGGCCATCCACTAAATTACAACAGTGTGTGAACATAGCCTTTCTGTGTTTTCAATCCACTCCTGGTTTTGGTTGCAATATGAGGACCAAAATACTAAGCAAAAATACTGTGTGTGAACTTAACCTAACTGTATGATCTGTAACCAAAATGAGTCCAAACAATGTCCAGAGATGCTACCATGCAAGGAAAAGAATATTTAACGTCCTGAGACCATCCGGATATCTAATGAGCCTGTTCATACTTAGCAGTATTGACCTAAACATCCCAATGAACTGAAAGATACTGTGATGCCTTTATGTCTCTTAAAAATGTCACAGAACCCTTACGAGATAGCAGTGATTTAAAGGATAATACGACTCTTGTCTCCAGTATATATACTGTGTGCCTGTCTGTGTAAGCAGTATATAGAGTGTGTCTGTATGTGTATATGTGACTGTAGGTCTGTGTAGGCTGTATATACAGAGTGTATAAGGGTATGTATGTATGTATGTATGTGTATATGCGCCTAAATGTATGTCTGTGCTTTTCTGTATACGTGTCTGTAAGGCCTCTTCATCTTCCTCACACCCCCAGCCAGGGGCGTAACTAGAAATGGCTGGGCCCCATAGCAAACTTTTGATTGGGGCCCCAACCCCCTCAATCGACCACTACGCCATAAACACACTCAGCTCTACACAGGTTCTGTACACCATATAAATTACAGTACAGTTATATTAGGTGACTCACAGGGGACGTCTTCTCTGATCTGAGTTCTTTCCTTTTCATCTTCTCCATCCGTCCTGGGCCATTATGAGAACTTCTCCGAGCCACGAATCCACAGAATCTGCCAGACAGACATATTAGACTCCTCACTCTGGCACCAACCTCATCTCTATACACACTGCACATCTGTACTGTCCCCTTTACACCCTCATTTAGTGGGTAGCCTGACTCTATGTGACCCCCTAATAATATATGCCCCCCTCTGTGTATTCCCTCTCCCCCTAATTTGCCCCCCCAAATAGATGGCCCCTCTCCCCCCATGTTGCCCTCCTTATAGATGGCCCCCTCTCCCCCCACCCTCCCTTATAGATGGCCTCCTCTCCCCCTCCATATAGATGGCCTCCTCTACCCCCTCCCTTATAGATGGCCTCCTCTCCCCCCTCCTTATAGATGGCCCCCTTTCCCCCCACCCTCCCTTATGGATGGTCCCCTCTCCCCCCACCCTCCCTTATAGATGGCCCCCTCTCCCCCCACCCTCCCTTATAGATGGTCCCCTTCCCCCTCCCTTATAGATGGTCCCCTTCCCCTCTACCCTCATAGATGCCCCCTCTTTCCCCCTACCCTCATAGATGCCCCCCTCCTTCCCCCACCCTCATAGATGCCCCCTCTTTCCCCCCACCCTCATAGATGCCCCCCTCTTTCCCCCCCACCCTCATAGATGCCCCCCTCTTTCCCCCACCCTCATAGATGGCCCCCTTTCCCCCCCCCCCACCCTCATAGATGCCCCCCTCTTTCCCCCCCCCACCCTCATAGATGCCCCCCTCTTCCCCCCCCCACCCTCATAGATGCCCCCCTCTTTCCCCCCCCCCCACCCTCATAGATGCCCCCCTCTTTCCCCCCCCCCACCCTCATAGATGCCCCCCTCTTCCCCCCCCACCCTCATAGATGCCCCCTCTTTCCCCCCCACCCTCATAGATTGCCCCCCTCTTTCCCCCCACCCTCATAGATTGCCCCCCTCTTTCCCCCCACCCTCATAGATTGCCCCCCTCTTTCCCCCCCCACCCTCATAGATTGCCCCCCTCTTTCCCCCCCCACTTTTATAGATTGCCCCCCTCTTTCCCCCCACCCTCATAGATGCCCCCATCCTTCCCCCCCACCCTGCAGGCTGATAAAAAACAAAACTTAACTCACCTGACAACACGCTCCCACGTTGATCCTCACTCCTCCTGGTCTGTCCTCGGCTGCTGCGCGGCTGCCGGGGGTGTCGCGTCTTATCCCCGGCAGTGCTCGCATCCCAGAGCTCCCTGCGCGCCGGAACCGGAAGTCAGGGCCCAAGGCGCGCAGGGAGTTCTGGGATGCGCGGCTGCCGGGGATAAGACGCGACACCCCCGGCAGCCGCGCAGCAGCCGGGGGAAGACGGAGCCTTGATCGGGAGGGCCCCGCGGGCCCCCCTTGTGGCCACTGCCTGGACCCCAAACAGCTGTAGCACCCGGGAGGCCTGCTCGGCCGCCGGGTGCTACAGGCTATGTGAGCTCCGGGGGCCCGCGCTACGGGCCCCCGATACGGCGGGGCCCCGTAGCGGCCGCTACGGCTGCTACGGCGGTAGTTCCGCCAGTGCCCCCAGCCTAACTTTTGGAGCTGCAAAAATGTAGTCCGTGGAGCCTCAGTTGTGACTCTCACAACATGGGAATAGCCAGATATCCCTAGCCTGTTGCCCATAGGTGCCTCCAGATGGGGAGATCACCAAACCAACCTGATAGATAGCCCCTTAAGTCCCACTCAGTTGTAAGTATTGGAACATATATAGGGAAACACCAGGGTGGCCCCTTTTTCATGAAAGTCTAACTCTGTTGCCAGCATTGCAACATGATAAGGTATTACCAAGGCAGGCATTGATCCAAAGACAGCTGTTTTGGGGTATTTGTCCCTCATCAGTGTGGAGCAGGATTCTGGCTAGCGGGGGCAATAAAAAAAAAAACAGATCAACAAAACACAGCAATTGCTGAGCTCAGGGAGATCAGTGAAAAAATTTCAATGAAGTACTCAATCAAGAGTCACCATTGGTGCCCCCTAAAAATTTAAAAGGAATCTTTGGAGCCTTGGTTGTGAGTTTCAAAACACGGGAATAGACAGATATCCCTAACTTGTTGCCAAGGGATGCCTCCAGATGGGGATATCACCAAACCACCCTGAAATTTTTAGGGGGCAGGGGGAGACTCTTGATTGAGTACTTAATTAAAATTTTATTACTGATCTCCCTGAGCTCAGTAAATGCTGTGTTTTGTTAGCTCTTGAAGCCTTTTTTAAATGAAGCCCCGACCCTTCACCTCACCTTATTTACTAACAGACTTATGCAGGTTCAAAAATTTCAGCAATGTTTGCAATTTTGCCGCGGGCCGCATTTCGAGGGGAGGGGGGGGTAGGGGCATATTTTTGTGTAAACCGATTGGTTTGCACACAAATCTGTGCCTTTTTTCCTGGTGTATGCCAGGATGCATACTGATAAATGTCCCCCTGTGTCTCCTTGACCTTACAGCTATCTAATCTGGGCCGGGAATTGGAGCTTACAGGTTCCCTTTAAAGTAATGGGGTTTTATGTGATTGAAAATTGTGGCTTTGGTAACTTGCCTACTTTAAAAAGAAGAACATAAATGTTTCTATTTGTTTTACAGATTTTTACATAACTGTCAACAACCAAAGCAAATCCATGGCAGTCCATCTGTTCAAGAAGATTGGATTTTCTTCAGTATATCATAAGTATATGATTCCAGCCCCCAGTGATATCCTCAATATGGTTTTGTCCTATGTAAAAGAAAAAGTAAGTATAATAAGAAGATATGGTTGTGAATGAATTAATCAAATCCTGTTTATATGTAATGTTAAAAGAAGACCTGTCTGTTTTTCTGATCACAATGGGTCTCACTGCTAAACCATGCAGTGATCCTGAGAAATAGTTAGTTGCAGTGTGTACCAATCCTTGGTGGCTGAAGATCCAACTCATAGACTGTCATTTAAATATGACTTTCACTTCATTTCAGTTGAGTAAAAATGCATACTGCCGACCCTCTACCAGGCTATATCTCAGGATGGCAGCAATGAGACCTGCTGTGATCAGTAACTTCTGACATTTCAAAACTTATTACAAATGCCCATAACACTGTAAGGTTCATATAAAAAAAAATTATTATTATTGCTGGATATATACGTCTTATTGAAAAAAATAGGCCTTGTTCCCATACAGTTTTTTTTCCGTACATTTTTGGGCTGTAAAACTGCTATTTTAGTCTAATTTTTACCTTAAAGCGAATCTTTACCCACAATGTGCCCCCCAAACCCCTTGAACTGTCGGATAGCTGCTTTTAATCCAAGATCTGTCCTGGGGTCCGATTGGCAGGTGATGAAGTTTAAAAAACAACTTTTAAACTTGCAGCCCTGTGTCAAATTGCCATGGCCTAAAGTGTCAGTGCCCTAGGCCTGCACTGCCTTTTCATCCCTCCTCCCTGACCTCTTCATCATGAGGAATGTCCCCAGGCAGGATTTTTTCCTATTAATCATTTGTCATAACACTGCACATGTGCTGGATCGTTAAGGCCCATGTGCAGTGTTCAGACAAGTGATGATTATCACTGATCCTGCCCAGGGGTGGAGCGATGGATAAGCGGTGCAAACCTACTGCATAGACACTCTAGGCTATGCCAATTTGACACAGGGCTGCAAGTTTAAAAGTTCTTTTTTTGGACAATAACTTCATTAAAACTGAATTAAAAGCAGCTGTCCAAAGATACAAGCAGTCAGTGGGGGGCAGATTGTGGGTACAGAGTCTCTTTAGGGACCAGAGCCCATTTTCAAAGTATGACCTTTCTGACTTTATTCGGTTATACCTCTGTGACGCATTAACTTATCCATGCAATTCTGAGACTTTTTGTGACTCATTGTACTTTAGGTTATTGTTAAATTTTGTCCGATATCCTTAGGATTTTCTTGTGAAAAATGCTCCCTGTGCGGGTTATATTAGGATAATTTTATTGTCAGCGTCACCATGCATACCAGATAGGTGCCCTTCTTTATCTGCATTGGGGGCTATTGTGGTGTTTATATTGTTTTATATATATATATATATATATATATATATATATATATATATATATATATATATATATATATAAATAAAAATTTATGTGTATGTATATAATTTTTGACATTAACTGACAATTTACCATCTGTTTTTCCCCCTTTTCCAGCCAGGCAAAAACAAACAAACAAACAAAAAAAACCCAGCCAATTATTATTTTTTTTTTTTTCTAAATGTTTCCTCCTCCTTCCTTTCCCCTCTTTAGGCTGCGTTCACACTACGTATATTTCAGTCAGTATATTTCAGTCAGTATTGCAACCAAAACCAGGAGTGGATTAAAAACATAGAAAGGATTTGTTCACACAATGTTGAAATTGAGTGGATGGCCGCCATTTAATGGCAAATATTTGCTGTTATTTTAGAACAACGGCTGTTATACTGAAATAATGGCCGTTATTTACTGTTATATGGCGGCCATCCACTCAATTTCACCATTGTGTGAACAGATCCTTTCTGTGTTTTTAATCCACTCCTGGTTTTGGTTGCAATACTGACTGAAATATACATAGTGTGAACGCAGCCTAAGGCTGGGTTCACACTATGTATATTTCAGGCAGTATTTGGTCCTCATGTCAGGTCCTCATAGCAACCAAAACCAGGAGTGGATTGAAAACACAGAAAGGCTCTGTTCACACAATGTTGAAATTGAGTGGATGGCCGCCATATAACAGTAAATAACGGCCATTATTTCAATACCACAGCCGTTGTTTTAAAATAACAGCAAATATTTGCCATTAAATGATGGCCATCCACTCAATTACAACATTATGTGAACAGAGCCTTTCTGTGTTTTCAATCCACTCCTGGTTTTGGTTGCTATACAGCCTCAAATATACAGCCTCAAATATACATAGTGTGAACCCAGCCTAAGGGTGCGTTCACAGAATTTGTGCAGATAACCTCCAGTGGATTTTTTGCGTGCTCCCGCCTGAAGATCCGCTCATCAGGCTTCCTTCTGTGCTCAGGCAGATTTCACCGTCCGCCCAAAGAACTGAAGTTTTCACGCGGATTCTGTAGTATGAACGCACCCTAACTGAGATCCATTCATAACTTCTAATCAGGTTAACCTGATTCCCCCACTCCTCTGTTACAAAAGCTGAGGTGCCCATCTATTTTTTAGACAAAGCCGATTAACAATAAACGAGTTTTTGGAAATTACCTGAAATCGTTCAACTTAACACACAGAATGATAGTCATTAGTTACGATCACAATTGCAATCGTAATTACAATGGTTTATATACTCTAGTATACGAAAGACCATAATAATAAACTAACGATGAGTGCATACACCAAAAGATTAACAAATAATAAAAGGTGACTTTATGGTCAGCTTAAAAAATTCAATCAAAGACGCACAAACTATTTTTCAATTGCTGCCTGCATACACGCAGAAAGATTATCATTTAGATTTGAATTATGTATCAATTTTTTGCGCAATAATCCCCCAGTGTTATAGAGCTCCAAGACTTTCCAATCTGACACAAAAAAACACTTTATTCACCATGGTGCATCTCCTCCCCTGGACCATTTGTTCCCCTAGTATTACCCTCTCAAGTCAGGGCTCCTCTGAATGTTTTTATTTTTTCACCAAAATAGTCTTGATTTCTTCCCAATTGTGGACATATCCAGAAGAGATATATCAGGTCTGCCCTTTCCATTCTGCATCTCCCCATTTTACGTTTATAATTACCATCACTCTGTACTATCTCAAAAAGTCTGTGTTGTTTTGTTTTTTTTATTAAAAGAAAGAAAGTCCATTACTTTTTTACATACTTTCTCCTTCCAGTATCCCTTATGGGAAATTGTCACTGTCATTATAATTCTCAAATTCTAAATCAACAGTAGATGTAAAATAAAGCAAATTTTAAATATATATATATATATATATATATATATATATATATATATATATATATATATATATATATATATGCTTTAAAACAAAGCTATACCAGGCCCAGTCGCCTGAAGGCTCAATGTGTCCATTAATCACATGACTGCCTTCTCTGTGGCGGGCATATGACCTGAGAAACTTGGGACTTCCTGCGTTTAGACTAAAAAAAAAAAAAAGTCTAAACATAGGAAATGCTGTGTTTTTTTTATGATAACAACAACAAAAAACACTGACTAAATTGCAAACTTGCTTTTTATCCTATCTACTGTTGATTTAGATTTTGAAAGTTATAATGACAGTGACAGTCTAGTAAGGATTCCAGCTCTACAAATTCTCCTGCCTGAGTTTATAAGTAAACAGACATAACCAATCCTTCCCCTTAGAACTTATTCAGTCTGATTCTAATTTACCAAATACATCTTTTTTCTCCTTCTTCATTCATTCAGAATCTTTGTTGGTGATAAAGTAGGTTACTTGACACACTAGATACACAGGTATCAAACTCCGGCCCTCAAGCTGTTACAAAACTACAACTCAAGTTCCTATTACACAGGGAGATATTAAGGAGCAAACAAGCACTGTCAGTGCTCGTTTGCTCCTCATTCCCCGCTTGCTGCCGTCGCTATTACAAGCATCGGCAGCGAGCAGGTGAGAGCTGGCAGGGTGCGTAGAGGTGCGGGGGGGTAGTCTGCGTGGAGCTGTGGGGGGGCTGCCCGGGTGATTGCTAGATCGTCCGGCAGCCCATAGCAGGTAGCAGCAGTCTGCTTCCAGCGCTCATATTCCACGGAGAGACTGCTGCTATCCTGGTCGTTTGTCTTTCAACATGTTGAAACGTTCATGTCGGCTGATAGTTGTCTATTACACTAGATGATTATTGGCCATAATGGCTGATGTCGGCCAAATACGGCCAATAATCGTTTAGTGTAATAGGGCCTTAACCTCTTAAGGACATATGACGTACCGGTACGTCATATGTCCGCACTTGCACTTCAAAGCGGGGCCGCGATCCCGGGTGCCGCGAGTAGCCCGGGACCGCTGCTATTAGCAGGCGCGGTCTGATCGCCGTGCCCGCTAATTAGCTAATCGGAGGCAGCTGTCAAAGTTGACAGCTGCCTCCGATTACCGGAGGCAACGTTTCCCTGGGGTCTAGTGGGGGAGATCGCTCCTCCGGGACCTTGTCCCGGAGGAGCGATCTCCGTTACTGATGCCGGCCGGGGACGCGTCCAAGATGGCGCCGTCCTCGGCTCGGCACTCGTTCGTTTTCGGCTGCAGCAGCCGAAAGCAAACGAGTGCCGATCTCATGGATCTCTGCAGCATATCTATGCTGCAGAGATCTCAATGAGAGATCACAGTGTATATACTAGAAGTCCCCCAGGGGGGCTTCTAGTATATGTGTAAAAAAAAAAAAAAAGTGTTGTTAATAGTAAAAAGCCCCCTCCCCTAATAAAAGTCTGAATCACCCCCCTTTTCCCAGGTTTTAAATAAAAGTAAACAAATAAATAAATAAACATGTTTGGTATCGCCGCGTGCGTAATCGCCCGAACTATTAATTAATCACATTCCTGATCTCGTACGGTAAACGGCGTCAGCGCAAAAAAATCCCAAAGTGCAAAATTGCGCATTTTTGGTCGCATCAAATCCAGAAAAAATGTAATAAAAAGCGATCAAAAAGTCATATATGCGCAATCAAGGTACCGATAGAAAGATCACATCATGGCGCAAAAAATTACACCTCGCACAGCCCCATAGACCAAAGGATAAAAGCGCTATAAGCCTGGGAATGGAGCGATTTTAAGGAACGTATATTGGTTAACAACGGTTTGAATTTTTTACAGGCCATCAGATACAATATAAGTTATATATGTTATATATTGTTTTAATCGTAACGACTTGAGGAACATGCATAACAAGTCAGTTTTACCCCAGGGCGAATGGCGTAAAAACACATTTCCCCCAAATAAAAGAAATGCGTTTTTTTTTCAATTTCCCCACACTTTGAATTTTTTTCTGGTTTCGCAGTGTACTTTATGCAAAAATTCAGCCTGTAATTGCAAAGTACAATTAGTGACGCAAAAAATAAGGGGTCATGTGGGTTTCTAGGTGGAAAAATGCAAGTGCTATGACCTTTTAAACACAAGGAGGAAAAACCGAAAACGTAAAAACGAAAATGGGCCACGTCCTTAAAGGGTTAAAGGGTTAAAGTGTCACTGTCGTGAATTTTTTTTTTGCAGAAATCAATAGTCCAGGCGATTTTAAGAAACTTTGTAACTAGGTTTATTAGCCAAAAAATGCATTTTTGTCATGAAAAAGCAGTTTGAAGCTCTCCCCCTGTCTTCATTGTTCTCCTATTGAGAGAGCTGAAGAAAAGACAAAACAGGACAACAAAGAGTTAATCTACAAATACCTCACCTGTTATCTCCTGGGACAGTTTCCAGTGACCTGTCTGAGCTCGGATTACAGCTGTCACCCAGCTCCGTGCCTGTAATCCTCTGTTATCTGCTTTCTGCTGTCGGCTAACTCCCTCCTTCCTCCTCCCCCCTCCCCTCTCCCTAGAGCAGACAGGGTACAACTCATGCAACAAGTCACAATTTTCAGATTTTTTTGCAGTGGATGGAAGAGAGGAAGGAGGGGGGGGGGGGACCTGGGAAAAGGCTTTTTACATGCAGATAATGGCATATTTGGCTAATAAACCCAAGTACAAAGTTTCTTAAAATCGCCTGGACTATTGATTTCTGCAAAAAAAAAATAAAAAAAAATACGACAGTGATTCTTTAAGGCTTTGGCTGTCCAGACATGATAGGGATTGTAGGTTTGCAACAGCTGGAGGGCCTGAGTTTGACACCTATGCACTACAAAATACAAGCAGAAATGTGGAAGGGCAAAACCCCCCACTCACAATAGTTTGACAAAAATTACTATACTTAGCCTGATTCGATTCCTCCCCCACATAAGTCTATTCAGAATGTGTTCAATTTTTTTTTAATCATTTATCGCAAATCTACACTAGAGCTGCAAACAAAAATTGTATTGGGGAGAATCACCATCTTTACAAGAGCAGTTCTGGCAGACAGGTCAACCCAATTGAATGATGTCAAAGTTTGAATCTGGGGCTAGGAGCAGTTTTTTTTTTTTTTTTTCAATTTAAAAAAAAGAGAGAAAAAAAAAAGAAACACATTTGGTTATCCTGCAGAAATGTTTGAACTATCAACCCTTAGAGGACCGGCCAATTAAAATTTTTGCGTTTTAACTTTTTCCTCCTTGTGCTTAACCCCTTAACGACATCGGGCGTAAACTTACGCCCTCGCAGCCTGGTACTTAACGCACCAGGGCGTAAATTTACGCCCGATGTTTACCCGACCGCTGCGTGTAAACACGCGACGATCGGGTAATGATGGCTGCTGTTACTAACAGCAGACCACCGTAGCTTGCCGGCACGGGGGGGTGATTAACCCCTCCGTGCCGACGATCGCTGTAATTGGCTGATTTATCCAAATCAGCCAACTACAGTGATTTTCCGGTTCCCGGGTCATCGGTGACCCGGGGACCCGGAATTTAATGATGATTGGTGCTGTCCGAGACAGCACCAATCATCATTAGTGTGTATACTAGAGGGGGCCATGGTGCCACCCCCCAGATCGCTGCTATTGGCCGGCCAAGCCCGGCCGGCCAATAGCGGCGATCAAAGTAAAAATAAATATTTTTACTTTGATCTGCACGCCTCAGTCGGTTACCTGAGGTGAGCAGAGCAGGTGTGTGTGGTGTGTAGTGCACCATACTCACCTGATCGTAGCGTCCGGTGCGGCGAATCGGCGATTCCGTGGCGTCCGCGTCTTCGTTCGGCGTCGGCTTCTTTCCACGTCATCGTTCGGCTTCTTCGTTCGGGTCTTGTCGCGTTTTTTCCGGAGATCTTCGGCTATTTCCGTCAGGTACGTAGTACTGCCCCCTAGCGGCTGGTTAGTGTATATCATACACTAATCAGTGGCTTTGGGGTGAAGAAATAGCATTTTTTTTTTTTTCCCCTCAATTTTTTTTTTTTTTTTGCGTCCTTTCGCCGCTGAGTGCCGATCAGCATCGCACGTAAGTGCGCCGCTGATCAGCAACTCCGCTTTTTTGGCGTAGGGGTTTTTTTCCCCCCTTTTCCCCCTTTTTTTTCTATATCCTACCGCCACTGTTTGCTGAAAAGTACCGCACATAAGTGCGGCATTTATCAGCAACTCTTTTTTTGGCGTAGGTTCCCCCCCCCCTTACTGTGAAAAACACGTAAAACACAAAACACTACACTACACTACCACACATTACATTACAATACATCTAATAAAGCTTTACACTACACCACTACACCACATTACATTTACATACCCCCCTACCCCAATCCCCGTATAAAAATGTCACAGAAACGATTTTCGGTGGAAGAGGCGTACGCACTTATCGCCTCTGACACCGAAACAGCCAGTGAGGATGAATGGGGGGATCCTTCATTCCTCCATTCATCCTCATCATCATCATCCAGTGATGATGATTATCCACCACGGCGTCCAAGGAGAACGCCTCGGGCTGCCCCCCAGACAAGTCATCCCATCTCGCCCCCTGCCCCCCAGACACGTCATCCTATCCCACCCCCCGTCCCCCAGACAGGTGACCCCATCCCGCCCACCGTCCCCCAGACAGGTGACCCCATCTGGACCCCAGACCCCCAAAACCATCAGCCCTGGATTCCTGGCTTTACGGCAACGGCGGGAATCCAGGTTAACCCCACAGGTCTCAGAGAAATAGACTTTTTCAAACTCTATTTCTCTGGTGACCTTGTAAATTTGATGGTGGTGCAAACAAACCTGTACGCGCACCAATTTATAGCCCAGAACTCCTCCTCTTCTTTTGCTAGGCCCATGGCGTGGACCCCTACTGATGTAGCCGAAATGACTAAATTTTGGGGGCTCCTGCTGCACATGGGCCTAGTGAAAAAAAACACAATGCGGCAATACTGGAGTGGGGATATTATATATAATACCCCACTTTACAGAATGGCCATGGGACGGGTACGATTCGAAACCCTCCTAAAATTCCTGCATTATAATGACAATGCAAGGTGCCCCCCACGAGATGACCCCTCATATGACCGACTGTACAAAGTACGGCCGGTCATAGAGCACTTCTCATCCAAATTTACTGAGATGTATATCCCAGAGAAATACATCTCAGTAGATGAGTCCCTCCTGAGCTTCAAAGGAAGACTCCATTTCCGCCAGTACCTTCCCAATAAAAGATCGCGGTATGGCGTGAAATTCTACAAACTCTTGTGAGAGTACCTCAGGGTACACTTACAGATTTAGAGCGTATGAGGGTAGGGACACCCAAATCCAGCCCCCAGAATGCCCCCCCATCCTCGGAGTTAGTGGGAAGATCGTTTGGGAGCTGATCTTCCCACTGCTGGATAAAGGTTATCACCTGTATGTTGATAACTTTTATACCACCATCCCCCTGTTTCGGTCACTCGCTGCCCGAGCTACAGTAGCTTGCGGCACGATCCGAAAAAACCAAAGAGGCCTCCCAAGTCACCCTGTTAGAGAAACAATGAGAAGGGGTGCGTGCAAGGCCTATTCCTGTGAAAACATGTTGTTGGTCAGTTATAAGGACAAGCGCGATGTCCTTATTCTGACCACAATTCACAGGAATAGCACCACCCCTGTCCCTGTACGTGGTACCACAAACGTGGTGAACAAACCTGATTGTATTCTAGAGTACAATCAGTATATGGGAGGAGTTGATCTCTCAGATCAAGTCCTCAAGCCATATAACGCCACGCGAAAAACCAGAACGTGGTACAAGAAGGTGGCCGTACATCTGGTACAAACAGCGATGTACAACGCTTTTGTGTTGTACTGATGAGCCGGCCACCAGGGGAAATTCCTTGATTTCCAGGAAGCAGTAATCAAAGCCCTGATATTCTGCAGCCACGGAGCGGGCCCCAGCGCTTCTGGATATGAAGGACCCCGTATCGTAGAGGGACAACATTTTCCAGGTGAAGTCCCCCACACTGGAAAAAAGGGGAGATCCCAAAAGAAGTGCAGAGTGTGCCACAAAAGGGGGATCAGGAAGGACAGCATTTACCAGTGTGACACCTGTCCTGATCACCCTGGCCTCTGCATAAAGGATTGCTTCAAGGCGTACCACACGTCATTGGAGTTCTAAATTTTCAATATTCTGTCCCTTATTCTTATTTCAGGGGTCACGTTGATCCAGGGATTAGTCTGATTGCCATTATGGAGTCGGGAAGGAATTTTTCCCCTGTGATGAGGCTACTGTTTTCTGCCTCACTAGGGTTTTTTGCCTTCCTCTGGATCAACACAGGTTGAATTTGATGGACTCCTGTCCTTTTCAACCTTATAAACTTCTAATTGGCCCAATACCCCCAAATTAATTAAAATTGTTCCTTTTCCCCAACTAAATAGGCATGGCCCCCATTCCCATTAGAGGATGCCATGATGCAATTAGAAAGCCCCTGTGCGGCCAGGACAGTACAAACCCCCCACAAGTGACCCCATTCTGGAAACTACACCCCATAAGGAATCTAACAAGGGGGGCAGCGGGGATATGCCCCCCTGGTGACGGGCACATTTGTGCTGTGAAAGTGAAAAAAATAGTATTTTTCATCTTCACAGCACATGTTCTACATATGTGCTCGTCACCAGTGGGGTCCATATGCTCACTGCACCCCTTGTTAGATTCCTTATGGAGTGTAGTTTCCAGAATGGGGTCACTTGTGGAGGGTTTCTACTGTCTTGGCAGCACAGGAGCTTTGTAAATGCAACATGGCCTCCGTCCTCCATTCCAGCCTCTAAATGGCGCTCTGTCCCTTTGGTGGCTTGCCCTGTGCCCATATGGCACATTATGTCCACATGTGGGGTATTTTCGTACTCAGGGGAAATTACCCTACACGTTTTGCATTTATTTTCTCTTTTAACCCCTTTTGGAAATGAAAAATATCAAGGCTGGACCAACATTTAGTGTAAAAAAAATATATATTTTTACACTAAATCATTGATCTAGTCTTTATTTTTTCATTTTCACAAAGGGTTAAAAGATAAAATAAACACTAAATGTGTAGCGCAATTTACCCCAAGTATGGAAATACCCCACATGTGGACATAAAGCATCATGCGGGTGCAGGGTAAGCCTCCAAAGGGAAGGAGCGCCATTTGGCTAGAATGGATGGTAAGTGCCATCTCGCATTTACAAAGGCCCTGTGTTGCCAAGATAGTGGAAAACCCCCAAAATTGACCCCATTCTGGAAACTACACCCCTCAAGGAATCTAACAAGGGGTGCAGTGAGGATATTGACCCCTTGATTACGGGCACATTTGAGCCGTGAAAGTGAAAAAATGAAATTTTTTACTTTCACGTCACATTGTTCCACATTTGTGCCCGTCACCAGTGGGGTCCATATGCTCACTACACCCCTTGTTAGATTCCTTGAGGGGTGTAGTTTGCAGAATGGGGTCACTTGTGGGGGTTTACCACTGTCTTGGCAGCATAGGGTCTTTGTAAATGAAACATGGCCCTTGAAATCCATTCCAGCCAAATCCAGCCTCCAAAAGCCAAATGGCGCTCCTTCCCTTTGGAGGCCCGTCTTGCGGCCGCAATGCGCTTTATGTCCACATGTTGGGTGTTTCCGTACTCGAAACAAACTGCTCTACAGGCTTTGAGCTTTTTTTCTCTTTTAAACCCTTGTGAAAAGGGAAAAAATCAAGTATAGACCAACATGTAGTGTAAAAATGTTTTCATTTTTACACTAAATCATTGACCTAGACTTGGTTTTTTCATTTTCACAAGGGGTTGAAAGAGAAGAAACAAAACAAAACGCGTAGAGAAATTTCCCCCGTGTACGGAAATACCCCACATGTGGACTTAAGGCACTATGCAGCCGCAAGACAGGCCTTCAAAGGGAAGGAGCGCCATTTAGCTTTTTGGGGCTGGATTTCGGTAGAATGGATTTCAAAGGCCATGTTGCATTTAAAAAGTCCCTGTTCTGCCAAGCCAGTGAAAACCCCCCACAAGTGACCCCCATTATGGAAACTACACCCCTCAGGGAATGTAACAAGGGGTGTAGTGAGCATATGGACCCCACTGGTGACGGGTACAAATGTGGAACAATGTGGCTTGAAAATGAAATATACATTTTTTACACTATAATGTTGGTCTAGCCTTGAATTTTTCATTTTCACAAGGGGTTAAAAGAGAAAAAAAGCCACAAAATGTGTAGAGCAATTTCCCCTGAGTCCGTAAATACCCCACATGTGGACATAAAGCACCATGTGGGTGCAGGGCAAGCCTCCGAAGGGAAGGAGCGCCATTTGGATTTTGGAGGTTGGATTTGGCTAGAACAGATGATGAATGCCATGTCGCATTTACAGAGCCGTCGTGCTGCCAAAACACTGGAAACCCCCCACAAATGACCCCATTCTGGAAACTACACCCCTCAAGGAATCTAACAAGGGGTGCAGTGAGGATATGTACCCCTGGATGACGGGCACATATGTGCCGTGAAAGTGAAAAAATGAAAATTTTTAATTTCACGTCACATTTTTCTACATTTGTGCCCGTCACCAGTGGGGTCCATATGCTCACTGCCCCCCTTGTTAGATTCCTTGAGGGGTGTAGTTTCCAGAATGGGGTCACTTGTGGGGGGTTTCCAGTGTTTTGGCAGCACGAGGGCTCTGTAAATGCGACATGGCCCTTGAAATCCATTCCAGTGAAATCTAGCTTCCAAAAGCCAATTGGCGCTCCTTCCCTTTGGAGGCTCGTCCTGCGCCCCCTTGGCACTTTATCGCCACATGTGGGGTATTTCCGTACTCGGGAGAAACTGCACTACATGTTTTGTGTCTTTTTTTTCCTCTTATCCCTTTGTGAAAATGAAAAATTGAAGGCTAGAACAACGTTTTAGTGTAAAAAATAAATTTTTCTTTTTTCACGCCATATTGTTCGGAAAATCTGTGAAGCACCTGTGGGGTCCAAATGCTCACCGCACCCCTTGTTACATTCCTTGAGGGGTGTAGTTTTCTAAATGGTGTCCCTTTAGGGGTGTTTTTTAGGTTTTGGCACCCCAGAGCCTCTGCCAACCTGAAGTGGTACAGTCAGAAATGACCAAATATAACGGAGCCATTGAAATGCACTAGGCGCTCCCTTATATCTGAGGCTTGTGGTTGCGTCAAATAGCGCAATAGGGCCACATATCGGGTATTTCTATAAACTGCAGAAACGTGGCAATCAATATTGGGGTGCATTTCTCTGGTAATAGGTTTATAAATATGAAAAATATTGGATTACAATAAAATCTCTGCACGGAAAATTAAAATTTTCAAATTTCTTACACACTTAGCTTTTATTTCTGTGACTCCCCTAAAGGGTTAAAACACTTTCTAGATATGCTTTTGCAGAGTGTGGGGGGTGCAGTTTCTGAAATGGGGTGCTTTGTGGGGCTTTCTAACATACAGGCCCCTCAAATACACTTTAAACCTGAACAGGTCCCTAAAAATATCTGATTTTGAAATTTTACTGAAAATTTGGAAATTTGCTGCTTATGTTTTAAGCTTTCTATTGTCTAAAAAAAATGAAAGATCGTTTAATAAATGCCGCCAACATAAAGTAGACATGTTGCTAATGCTATTTAATATATAATTTATGTGGTATAACCACTTTCTGTATACGCAAAAAAGTTTCAAAGTTGGAAAAATGAATTTTTTTAAAATTTTTCACGTTATTTGGGTTTTTTCCATAAAGATTTGTTATAAGTATCGACTCCAATTTACCAGAAATGTAAAAAACAATATGTCACGAGAAAACAATCTCAGAATCAGCCGGATAGGTAAAAGCATCCCGAAGTTATTAATGAATAAAGTGACACTGGTCATATTCATAAAATTTGTCTCTGTCATTAAGGCCATTTCAGGCTCTGTCCTTAAGGGGTTAAAATGCCATAGCAGTTGCATTATTTCACCTAGGAACCCACATGAGCCCTTATTTTTTGCATCACTAATTGTACTTTGCAATGACAGGCTGAATTTTTGCATAAAGTACACTGCGAAACCAGAAAAAAATTAAAAGTGTGGTGAAATTGATACAAAACATGTTTATTTTTTATTCATTTTTATTTAGAAAATGGGAAAAGGTGGGTGATTCAAACTTTGCAGCCGAAAACAATAGAATGCCAAGCCAGGATCAGCGCCATTACGGCACAGACCCTGGCAGGTAACAAATGCGGGGATCGCGCTTCCCCCACACTAGACACCAGGGAAGGGGAAAAGCTGCCCTTTAAATGCAGATGGCAACTTTGACAGCTGCATTTAGAAAGCTAATTAGTGGGCATGGCGATCGGACTGTGGCCGCTAATTGCCGTGGTCCTGGGCTGCATAAAGCACTTGGGATCGCTGTGGTTCAGAGCAGGGTTGCTGCGCGCCCCCCCTCTGAACTCCCCTAGCGACCCCAGGACGTACGGGTATTTCCTGGGTCGTCTCCTGTTATCAAAACCTTACAGTGAACAGCATAAAAACAATGCTTAACAGAACAAAAGTAAATAAATGAAACTTCTTTCCATACCAAAATGGTAAAAAAAAATTTACCTTGACACCGGAATTCCTCCCCCCCCCCCATAAAACCCTGTTTTTCCCAACTTTAAGCCCCAAATCAGACCCACATTCACGTTTGTCGCACAACCAGAAGACCAAGCGCCTGCAAGATAAACAGCACAGGCCTTCCTTGTCAGTTGCAACACTAAGACACAGTGGGTTTGGTTGATTCATCTGTTCTGGAGGCTCAAGTGTACAGACAGTTCTTTAGTGGTGCGCCCTAGTGTTTCAAGAGAATGTACATGGAGAACAGAAAAAACACATTCCAAGTGATTGTATGCACCTACCATTTACAGCTGCCAGCATAATAAAGGTACACAGAAAGATTTTCAGTTGTACTTACTGTCCTCTGCCCTTTTCTATAGACAGATGGGAGACCTCTTGAAATGGCGGTGGATGTTGGCTGTGGGACTGGACATTACACTGTTCCTCTAGCTCCTCACTTTAAGAAGGTCCTGGGAGTAGATATCAGTGAGGCCCAAATAAATGTGGCTAAACAACATACATTAGCAAACAATGTGTCGTACATGTGAGTAGTACACTGGAATTACCAATTCTGATATTTTATCCAATATGACATAATGAGAGGATTAGATGCATTCATGACACTGGCAATGATTTTTCTCCTGTCTATAGGGTGGCCCCAGCTGAGAAGTTACCTATGAAGAATGCTTCTGTGGACCTGGTGAATTCTGCTCTTGCTGCTCATTGGTTTAAAGCAGATGAATTTGTCAGTGAAGCAGTTCGAGTAATGAAGACAAAAGGATGCCTGGCTGTGCATGCTGCCTATCCAAGATTGGACATTAAATATAAGGACATGTCACATGACCTAACCGAAGTAATGGCAAAGGTAACATATTGATTTTACTGAAGATGAGTTAGAAAACAGAATTTACATACCCTCCATCTATAGAGAATATGTGCAACATCCACTTTCAGTTGCAATTGTTATCACAGCAAAGGCAAGACACTTGGAGCTAAGTCACTAATAATTAATAATAATAATAATAATAATAATAATAATAATAATAATAATAATAATAATAATGAATAGTCTAGTCTCATGTGAACGGCTCCAGAATCTTTTCCAAATGGGGCTGTTTTGTGCTGTTTAGGGGGTCTGTTATATTAGAGGTTCATAACTATGTGGGGCCTTTACGAATCATAGCAGTGTGGGTCAGTCTGGCACTAATAAAATCCTAATTAAATATATATATATATATATATATATATATATATATATATATACTGTATATATATATATATATATATATATATATATATATATATATATGTGTGTGTATGTGTAATTAGTATCTTCTTTTTTCTTCAGGCGTTCGATACTTTGTCCCAGTATTATGATTACAGCATAGAAAATGTGCTTTCTCAGTACCGTAATATATATGAAGCTGTTCCACTAGAAGACAAGAAGTGGTAAGTTGTGTGTTTTTTTTGCTTCTTTGTTGCATTATTATTATTGATCTCAGTGTCATTGATCAGGAGATATAGCTGGGCATAGGACACAGCAGCAGCCCAATCCATTCTCCAGCTGGCCACTAATTTCGACCATCTCATAGATTTACATACATCTGAATAAGCCGATACTGGGCAGATGGATAGCTTATTGGTGGGGTCGGGAGGTGTTTGTTTGTATGTCTTTGAAGGAGCTTTGTTTTCTTCTTGTGCCCAGGGGAAAAGGAGTGTGTGTGTGGGGTGGGGGTTGAGGGTTGGTATTATAGTGCCCATGATTCTCCCCAGTCTCCCCTATCACCGCAAATGCTGCTGGTGGAGGCCCTGGAGTATGTGCTCCAGGTGCCCTCCCTATAATCTGACTCTGTAAGGGGGTCAAAGAGTAAGGCTGCATTCCCACATCACCTGTTCAAATGTTCCCACTAATGTGCCGCTTGGTAGTGTCAGTACAGTAGCCGGAAGTTTTGAACATGTTTCGAACTCCCAGGATCAAAATGATACATAAATGCCGTAAATTCCTGATGCCGGCCCACAGCTTCACCATCGGTAGGGTTCCGTAATTTACAGGATGTGGGAATACAGCCTAAGCCCTCTCCCTGTGTATAAACATAGTGCTTTCCCATCAATAATGGTTCAAAACATGTTGTTCTGATTAGTGTGAATAAACTATTATTGAAATATCCCATTTTGTGCATTTTGCCATATGTGTGCTTGCAGTTTATGCTTTTCTTACAGGATCACAGATATACCGGTGAAAATTCAGATCTCCGTTCCTGAAATTGTTGGATTGATCAGATCAATGTATATGTATCAGGCATTCTTGGAAAAAGATTTGAAAGGAGCAGAAGAATTTTTTATACAGACTAAAAAAAGGTGCAGTATAAAAACAGGTTACATGTCTGGACGGTAACCATAGAAAAGTTACAATCTAACCCCAACTGAAGAAAGATTGCTAGAAATGTATAGAAATAAGATGGCTGGCTGCTAGACTTGAAATGTATGCCAGCTATGATCTGGTCAAGACTAGTTGAAATTTTTATATCAATTTGTGTTGTAAAAGTGAATATGTGATGGTCACACCCCTCCCACTGATAATGAATGAAAGCAAGAGAAGTGCTAAAAGAAAGTTGCAAAATGTTTACACAAAATGGTGTTTTCTTTTTTTTGACAGAAAGTTGTTTTGAATAGTTCAGTAAATTTCCTTCCATCCTCGTACGTCCTGGGTCGGGTAGAGGAGTTCAGAGGGGGGGGGACCCCGCTCTGAACTGCACTGTTCCTGGCTGCTGTCAGCAACTGGGAACCGCAGCTTTTAGCAGGTGGCGATCTATTAACAGGATTGTGATGCAATTGCGGAGGGGATCCCTGCTTGTTGCCTGGCTGGGACTCTGTGCTGTAATGGCACTGACCCCCCCCCCCTCAGCACTTCATTGCTATGGGCTCCAGCAGCCCAGAGCATTGCATCACTGATCTCATGGACCTATGTAGTATATATGTACTGCATAGTTCTCAACGAGAGATCAGTGCAGTTATATTTAAAGTCCCCCAGGGAGACTTCTAGCATTCTATTAGTGTTGTGTGTGGGGAAAAAAATCATCAATACAATAATAAAAGTTTAAATCACCTGTCCCCTCCCCCCCTTCCCATTTTACAAATAAAAATTAGAAATTATAATGGCAAATTAGTATGACATAATTGTAATGGGTGGACCTCACACTAGGAGGTGAATCCCCTGGATCACCAAGGACTGCTGACAAACCTTCTACGAGGAGCGGAGTCTAAGAAGCCCCTGGCATCCACCAGAGCCTGCCGCAAGGCAGGATGGGCTTCGCTGTGGGAAACTCCCAGGTCACTACCCTCAGAGAAGGTCCCCTGTGACCACTGACTGATCATAGTGAAGGAGCACAGGAGCCTGGAGCTAGAAGATGCTCTCTCCGTTCATACTTCGAAGTACAGTATGATGACAAGGCACTGTATAGACTGGAGCTGAAAATCAGAAATGGAACAAGATCCACATGGCTAGAAGAATGCTAGGAACTGGCAGATAGCAAGGGAGCACAGACGTGGTTTGTTGACTAAAACACAACAACTGAGCATAGATGTGTAGGTGGTGGCTATATACCCTCAGGTGAACAGGCTAGAATTCTCCAGAACCTGTGGGCTGAACTATAATTACAGGTGAAGAGGTGCACACCTGCCACTAGAGGGAGCATAATCCTCCTGGAGGCCAGCTCAGAGCAGGTGAGTGTAGAGATGTTATGTTGCAGTCTACTGCTGAAGACAGCTGCTCACATTTTGTCCTGTAGGTGCTTTTATTTATTTATGGACAGCTGTCATTTTGAGGAAAAAATACAGTTGTATTTTGATAGTTTAGTTGTATTTTGTCTCATAATTACAATCGTCCAAAAATAAAGTTGAAAACAAACTTTGTGTTACAATAGCCTAGATCTGTGTAAACCTCTTGCCACCAGAAAGAGTAATAGGTTAACTGCTAAACCATTCTAGACTACCAGGGATATTATAAAATATGGAGTAGGAACCACTGACTCATAAACTACTACTATTATGTACATGTAGAAAGCTGTCAGAGTATAATTACAGGCAGAATGAATACAATGAATTTTTTTGTTTTCTATGATTTGACAAATTAACCTTTTATCTTAACAGATTCCAAAAGATCCTTGGAGAAGAGACTGATTCTGCGCAGCTGGACCTTTATTTGAAATACTACTGTGTCCTTGCTTGCAAACATTAACATGCAGACCTGCAAAATCCATATACTGTATACATGAAGTTTTATTTTTTTTCTTATATTACTGTAGTTTTTTTATATGTATGTTAAGTTAGGCACTACATACGAGCATCAAATAAATGTTAAGTGATTGGTATATTACATTTGGTGCCTCAGACGCCATTGGTGTTTCTTTTTTGAATTGATTGCCGGAGGCCATTGGTGTTTCTTTTTTAAATTGATCATCGTTAATCATTTTGGTTTTCTACTTCATCTGGCCAAGACCACCAGGAACATTTTTTCCAGTCACAGATGTCTTTGGGCCCTTAAAGTGTACCCATTGTTATAACTTGCTTTATATCACATCTACTTTTGGTTTAGATTTTACAAGTTCAATACAATACACATTCATTTTTTTTATCATAGAAAACACAGCACTTCCTGTTCTTTGACTCTTCCTCTCAGAAAACAGGAAGTCTATTGTTTTCCAGGTCATCTGAGCGCAGATGGACATATTAACCCTTTAAGGACATGGCCCATTTTCGTTTTTACGTTTTCGGTTTTTCCTCCTTGTGTTTAAAAGGTCATAGCACTTGTATTTTTCCACCTAGAAACCCCCATGACCCCTTATTTTTTGCGTCACTAATTGTACTTTGCAATTACAGGCTGAATTTTTGCATAAAGTACACTGCGAAACCAGAAAAAAATTCGAAGTGTGGTGAAATTGAAAAAAAAAACGCATTTCTTTTATTTGGGGGAAATGTGTTTTTACGCCATTCACCCTGGGGTAAAACTGACTTGTTATGCATGTTCCTCAAGTCGTTACGATTAAAACGATATATAACATGTATAACTTATATTGTATCTGATGGCCTGTAAAAAATTCAAACCGTTGTTAACCAATATACGTTCCTTAAAATCGCTCCATTCCCAGGCTTATAGCGCTTTTATCCTTTGGTCTATGGGGCTGTGCGAGGTGTCATTTTTTGCGCCATGATGTGATCTTTCTATCGGTACCTTGATTGCCCATATACGTCTTTTTGATCGCTTTTTATTACATTTTTTCTGGATTTGATGCGACCAAAAATGCGCAATTTTGCACTTTGGGATTTTTTTGCGCTGACGCCGTTTACCGTACGAGATCAGGAATGTGATTAATTAATAGTTCGGGCGATTACGCACGCGGCGATAGCAAACATGTTTATTTATTTATTTATTTGTTTACTTTTATTTAAAACCTGGGAAAAGGGGGGTGATTCAGACTTTTATTAGGGGAGGGGGCTTTTTACTATTAACAACACTTTTTTTTTTTTTTTACACATATACTAGAAGCCCCCCTGGGGGACTTCTAGTATATACACTCTGATCTCTCATTGAGATCTCTGCAGCATAGATATGCTGCAGAGATCCATGAGATCGGCACTCGTTTGCTTTTGGCTGCTGCAGCCGGAAGTAAACGAGTGCCGAGCCGAGGACGGCGCCATCTTGGACGCGTCCCCGGCCGGCATCAGTAACGGAGATCGCTCCTCCGGGACAAGGTCCCGGAGGAGCGATCTCCCCCACTAGACACCAGGGAAACGTTGCCTCCGGTAATCGGAGGCAGCTGTCAACTTTGACAGCTGCCTCCGATTAGCTAATTAGCGGGCACGGCGATCAGACCGTGCCCGCTAATAGCGGCGGTCCCGGGCTACACGCGGCACCCGGGATCGCGGCACTTCAAAGCGGGGCCGCCGCGCGGCCCCGCTTTGAAGTGCAAGTGAGGACATAGGACGTACCGGTACGTCCTATGTCCTTAAGAGGTTAAAGTGTCACTGTCGGTAAAATTTTAATTGCAGAAATCAATAGTCCAGGCGATTTTAAGAAACTTTGTAATTGGGTTTATTAGCCGAAAAATGAATTTTTATCATGAAAAAGCAGTTTGAAGCTCTCCCCCCTGTCTTCATGGTTCTCCTATGGAGAGAGAAAGTAAAAGCAGCAAAACAGGACAACAAAGAGTTAATTTACACTGACATCCCGGGCTCTCTCCTCTGACATTACCACTGAGCTATCTGATCTCTAATTAGGGCTCCTAATAGCTCCCCCACTGAGCAATCCTTTGTTCTTGGCTCTCAGCTGCCCTCTAATCTCGCTCCTCCCTGCTCCCTCCTCCCCCCTCCCCTCTTCATAGACCAGACAAATCCGACTGATGAAAAAACAGTCAAGATTTTCTGATTCTGAGGAGTGGACAGCAGAAAGGAGAGAGGGGGGGGAGGGACCTGGGAAAAAGCTTTTTACATGCAGATAATGGCATATTTGGCTAATAAACCCAATTACAAAGTTTCTTAAAATCGCCTGGACTATTGATCTCTGAAAAAAAAAAAAAAAAATATGACAGTGACACTTTAAGCCGTGACACTCTGTACTGGCTAGAATTCCTGTGTTTAGTACAGTAAGTAAGTACAGCTTTGTTTTACAGCATGATAACAACCAAAAAATAATGAATGCAAACTTCCTTTATTTCACATGTACTGTTGATTTAAATTTTGAAAGTTATAACAACAGGTACACTATAAAGGGTATAATATTTCATCTTATATAGATATGCTTGTAGGGCATATCCAACTAAATATTTTTGCAACTTCATTTTATATAGCGGACTTAACTCCTTTTCCTCATATGTCCTTTCTCTCTCTCTCTCTCTCTTCCAATGTTGCCTGATTTTAAAGCAGAGTGATGGCCGGTAACCTAGACAACATGCTATAAAAATGGAGGAGAAGAGTAGGCTTATCAGGAGAAGGAGACAAGTTCACACACGGACACACACATTATAAACCAATTCATCTGACAGATTTTTGATGCCAAAACCAGAAACAGACTATAAATAGAGAACAAAGGAGGTCAAAGGAAAGACTGAGATTTCTTCTCTTTTGGCTTCAAAAACCTTTCAGATAAATTGGTCTATTATCTGTGTTTGTAAACGCAGCCTAAATGAATGTAGTTGCAATGATATACTGCTCAAAAAAATAAACAGAACACTCAAATAACACATCCTAGATCTAAATTAAAAAAAAAAATATTCTCATTGAATACTTTGTTCTGTACAAAGTTGAATGTGCTGACAACAAAATCACACAAAAATAATCAATGGAAATCAAATTTATTAACCAATGGAGGCCTGGATTTGTCACACACAAAATTAAAGTAGAAAAACACAGTACAGGCTGATCCAACTTTAGGCTATGTTCACACTGCGTATGTTTCCGGCCCTAATGCGAACCGCGAATATACCCACGTAATTTTGAGGTTGATGCGCTCGCTTGAAAGTATACGATATACGCCCACACAATGCACACTACGTATGAGCTTATGGCCGGATCGTATACGGCGCCGTGAAAAATGAACATGACCACTGTTTGAGGACGGAAATGTTGAAACTCACAGCCGTGGATTTCCATGCGGTCCCATACGGAGTACTTATTTCAGCCAAATTGAACTTGATTTTTTGATCCAAAAGGTTCTGTGTGGTTTACGGGGCTGGGCGAAGATTTCCAAGTAAATGACCTGTTTCAGATCGCTTCGAAACTTAGTGACTATTGCGCTGCTCAAGGAAGGAGGGCGGATTTATTTGGAGTGGAGTTGATTGATGATCTGGGACATTGCTGAATGCTAGTAATGCCAGCAGTGTCCCTGAAGCCTGTATGACTATCCTTTGGTGTTTGTCTTGTCTCTGTTCTGCGTTTCCACCATAGCCTCAGGTAAGGGACTATCCCCTGTGGTTGTCCGCAGTCACCTACTGCTGTGTGAGGCAAGTAGGCAGGGTCAGCTGGGTGGGACCAGGCTAGAGTTCACGGTCTGTGTTCTTCCCATGCCTTCTCTATCATACTCCACCTACGGTCAGGGCCCTATTAACAGCTGCTGCCATGGGCACTAAACCAGAGGACACCCCATCTTTGGGAGCGTGGTTTCAGCCACATGCATTTCTCTACATGTAGAAACATTGTCTGAATTGTGTTTTTCATGGTTTTTAACTGCTTAAAACATAATCAGATTTCCATATTAAATCAATGATTAAAGCGGTCTGCATATTGTTTGAATAAATTATCACCACAGGATTGGTAGATTGGTAGGTAATAGCTCCAGGCGTCACATTTAACACCACCATACCAGACCTGAAAAATACCGCCATACTGTGACTGGATAACACTGCCATACCAGACCTGATCAATACCACCATACTGTGACTGGATAACACAGCCATACCAGACCTGACCAATACAGCCATACCCCCTCCCCCTCGGAAAAGACACCAGATTTACTGGCAAGTCTGAATGGGAGGTGGGAGTGGGAAAAAATAAAAACAAAAAAAAGTTGTTTCCTTCCACCTGCTCCCTGGCGCTGCCCCCCTACAAGGTGTTGCCCTAGGCATCGGACCACAGGTACCGTGTGGTAAATACGGCCCTTCCTACGGTCCTGACAGCTTTCATTAGAAAATGTATCCCAACCATTTATTGGAACCTGCCCAGACATGAACTAGAGATGTATCACACTCCTACCTTTTTTTGTCCAAAAGTGTCAATCGCTCGTCGGGATAGTAATAAACCAGTTACATTAGATACCACCTATAGTAAACAATATAGGGACATTGAACAAATAGTTTGTTAAAACTTTCCTATCCTTATATCCACAGAGCCCACAGTGCAAGCATTACAGTCTGGAACTAGGATTGTTTTGAGGGGAGCCCCTACCTTAGGTACAATTTTGTCACCAAGTTAATTAGATTACTGGACCATTCACAAGCAGACACATAGGTTAGATTCCAGGATAATTCTGATGTTTACACTCACAATGTATCACCTTTTTCTTTTAAGAATGTTTCTAACACTTTTATTTCAACTGTTACTGGTTCTTTGTACAGTATAAATATCTCCAAATTAAAGGGGTAGTGCGTCGTTAAACAATTATTTACTAAATAACACACATTACAAGTTTGCAATGTATGTTATGTTAGTGAATGGCCCTCTTCCCCGTGTGCCCCCTCACCCACGCTAGACCCGGAAGTGTAGTGCTCTATACTCACCTGATTCGTGTCGACCCCTGTCCGCCATCTTGTGTCAATGATGTCATGGGGGGGAACACGGGGAAGGAGGCCATTCACTAACATAACATACATTACAAGGCTGGGTTCACACTACGTATATTTCAGGCAGTATTTGGTCCTCATGTGAGGTCCTCATAGCAACCAAAACCAGGAGTGGATTGAAAACACAGAAAGGCTCTGTTCACACACTGTTGAAATTGAGTGGATGGCCGCCATATAACAGTAAATAACTTCCATTATTTCAACATAACAGCCGTTGTTTTAAAATAACAGCAAATATTTGCCATTTAATGACGGCCATCCACTCAATTACAACATTATGTGAACAGAGCCTTTCTGTGTTTTCAATACACTCCTCGTTTTAGTTGCTATGAGGACCTGACATGAGGACCAAATACTGCCTGAAATATACGTAGTGTGAACATAGCCCAAAGTTGTATAACTTTGTAATGTGTGTTATTTAGTGAATAATTGTTTAGCGCCGCATTACCCCTTTAATTTATGTTGCTACATGTTCAATCTGTAGTCACCAGCGAGACACACATTGACCCAACTTAAGGCCAGTTTCACACGTAAGGGATCCGCAGCTTACTTTACGCTGCAAATTCACAGCGAAATCTGCTGCAGATCCCTTGCCTGTTAGTTTCTATGGGAAGACATCCTGCTGTAAGTATGTGAGTGACAGCCCCCTTAAAGCGACTCTGGACCCACAATCTCCCCCCCCCCCAATCCACCTATCTGAACATTGCACAGGTTCCTTAACGATCCAGCCCATGTGCCGTGCTGACACAGGTGATGAATAGTAGAAAATCTGCCTGGAGCATTCCTAATGATGAGGAGGGTGGGGAGGAGAGATGGAGGGGTTGTGCCAGCCTAATGCATACACAATCTAGGCCATGGCCGTTTGGCACAGGGCTGCCAGTTTAAAAGTTGTTTTTTAGCACAATAAGTGCAACACCTGCCGAACGGACCATAGGACAGATCTTGGATTAAAAGCTGCTATCTGAAGGTACAAGCAGTTTTGGGGGCTCAGATTGTGTATACAGAGTCTCTTTTACCCCCCGGACCTGGAAGGCTTTCCTAAGATTTGCTGGGGGTAGACAGGACCCATTAGATCACAGATGTCAAACTCAGGCCATCAAGCTGTTACAAAACTACAATTCCCATCATGCTTGGACAGCGAAAGCTTTGGCTTTGGCTGTCCAGGCATGATGGGAATTGTAGTTTTGCGACAGCTTGAGGGCCTGAGTTTGACATCCTTGCATTAGATGAACCAAAATATTCCCCTAATATTAAGCTTCCTTCAGGCCGGCTTGGATAAGCAGCTGAGACCCAGCACATAAAAGGTGCAGATCTTGGCTCTCAGCTCCTTCTTGGACAATAACTTAGCGGCCAACTTGCTTATTAAAAGACTTTTGTGCTTCAGAGAACTTTTTAGTCCACCTCACAGGGAAAAACAGAGGGAAAGCAGCTTCAAAGTCCTCGGTTAGATGGATAAAGCAGGCCCTTTGCATTGAATCTGCAACTTCAAATCTGTGCCATTAAATCTGCTGCAGATCCTGTACGTGTGAACATACCCTTATAGGGCAGATTTTTGCCATTACATGATCCGTCTATTCACTTGAAGACTAGTTTTCGTGTCTAAACTTTTGGTAGTTGATATCTCAGAATATATTTTCTTGCACCAACAAAGATTAGCATCTTTACATTCTTTTGATACAAACAAATATGGAGATTTACTTTAGAAGTGTTAATAGATGGTTATTATACTTTTTGACATAAAAATGCTGCAGCCAAATGTTAACGAGTTAATGGGGATATATGAAAAGCAATCCACGTTTGTGTGTTTGGTGTATTTTTATAGGGCTTTTTGGTATTTCAGCTCTTTTGTAGTTTTGTTGAAAAGTAGTAGGCTTGGTGTTTTGTTTTGTTTTTTCCCAAGAAACATTGGCATTTTTCCACTATAGACTTTAATAGGGGGTTAATGGTGGCCGATAACTTAGACAACAAGCTGTCAACAATGGAAGGGAAAGAACAGCATATCAGGAGAAGGTGGTAAAGGGCCTATTACACGGGTCGTTTAGAGGAGCAAACGAGTGCTCTCAGCGCTCGTTTGCTCCTTGTTCCCCGCTCGCTGCCGCCACTATTCAACGCGGCTGCAGCGAGCGGGTGAGTGCGGGAGGGGGCGGCGGGGAGCTGCGGGGGGGCTGCCCAGGTGATCGCTGATAGTCCAGGCAGCCCATAGGATATAGCAGCGTCTGAACGATGTCGGCTGATCGTTGCACTCTATTCCATGGGACGATTATCGTCCGTAGTGGCCGATATCGGCCGAATACGGACGATAATCGTTCAGTGGAATAGGGCCTTTAGTTGCTATATGATTGTATTTGCAAAAATATTTATCTTGACGAGTCCTATTGTATAAGTAATTTTTAGTTCAGATGGGAATACCCCTTTAATAAGTTGTGTAAATTTCTTTAAAAATCTTAACAATGAAATGCACTGGTCTGGATCTACACAATAGCACACAATAAAAACACAGTAAAATAGTCCATTACAATTACAGCTATATTGCAATTTTCAGTTTTACTAGTATTTCCAGTGTTTTTAGCCTGTGCAAAACACGTTCTTCAAAAATTAAAATAATGTTATACAAAAAGAATGGTTAAATAGATACAGAAACAAACATTAAATAGATAGTGCTGCTGGATGGATACCAGTTGTGCCAGATGAATGCCAGATTAAAAAAGACTTCTTAGAGACGAGGACTATAATATAAATAAATAATAATATTAACACCCCAAATTCTATAATCGACAGATCTTGCAACAGTTAAAAAAATGCACAGACAAACACTGCAACAGTTAAAAAATCCATTAAGGGTGTACAAGGCCCCAGCCTGCACTAGTTAAAGGAGTATTCCAAGTTGTAAAAAAGATGCTTGCACTGATGGGAAAAAAATACAAAAATACATATACAGTACTTACCTTTCTTCTGGCCAAAGCATTTTTGCTAAAAAAAAAAAAAAAAGATATAAAATTATGCTTATAAGGTTTACATCACAAGGTTCCTGTGACCTACTGTTACTGTGAGCAGATTCAGCTTATTGTCTATTTACCTGAAGACTGGTTCTTTCTGGTTCTATACCAAACATATATCAAAGATTAACATCTATACATTCTTTTGTTACAAATACATTTGGTAATTTACTATAGAAGAAGTCTTGAGAGATGTTTATTTTGTATATTATTTTTATGTATTTTACTGTTATTTTATCCCCAATTCTTAAACAGAACATGAGGGATAAGCCCTCCTCCTGATGGTGTCCATGACTGGGTGAAACTAGTTGAGGGGCTATGCAGCTATTTTAAATATCACCCCACTTTATTGTCCTGAGACAGTTAGTTGAGTCATTTATTTAGTTAGTCAGTAGTCTCCAACTACCTTTGACTATACTTTACCCAAACAGGGCAAACATGTGACACAGTATGAACAGTAGTGGTGCGCGGTTTAAAGTTCAGCAACATATACATGTCATTTTTTATTTGCAAGAGTCAAATAAAAGTTACATTTTATATATCTAATGGGATCCACTTAGGTATTTTTTCGGCTTCTGGCCCTTTTGTCCTTTGATGGTTTAAATTCCACCTAGACTGGTTCCCTTTTTTGGCACATTAGTCTGTGAGACTGGAAATAATTAGAGATGAGCGAACCTCGACCATGCTCGAGTCCATCCAAACCCGAACTTTCGGCATTTGATTAGCGGTGGCTGCTGAAGTTGGATAAAGCCCTAAGACTATGTGGAAAACATGGATATAGTCATTGGCTGTATCCATGTTTTCCAGACAACCTTAGAGGTTTATCCAACTTCAGCAGCCCCAGCTAATCTAATACCGAACGCTCGGGTTCGGATGGACTCGAACCCGAACTCGGTTCGCTCATCTCTAGAAATAATACATCACTTTCTGCAGTACATGCAGCATCTGAAGTAAATTACAAATCTCTGGCACTAGTTCATTTGAAATATTTTTTTTTGTGAACTTCTTTAACACATTTTTAAACCAAAAGATGTCTCATAGAATTATCTGATTGAATATTCTATGGCAACTGGTCCCTAATGCATCTCATTGACTTGAGGAATGTTGTTATACAAGTTTTACCAACCAACATTTCTCAGGATTGGTCCCTTAAATGCTAAACTGTAGGGGTGAAAGTGTATATATAGAACAGTTGAATAAGGATGCCAGAGATGTTCACGACAGTCTTCCTGGCAGGTTCCAAGGTAAGAGATACTTAGATCTTTCAATTGTGAACTTTTCCATTTGTGACCTTTGTAGTTTATGTTTCAGTGTAGTGAGACTGGTAAGTAAAATATTTCTATAACTATTATTTCTAAAGTGTACCTCTAATTTAAATAATTATGCAAAGCGGATATAAGAGATTTTTTTTTTTAATTATATAGTAAGTTATGTGCAGACCACATATGTTATACCTTTTACAACAGAGCCAATTTTCACTTTTCGTTTTTAAAAGACTATAGCGTTTGTATTTTTTACCTACAGCCCCACATGAGCCCTTATTTTTGTGCCACTAATTTTACTTTGCAATTACAGACTTATTTTTTTTTCAGTTTCGCAGCATATTTTATGGAAAAATTATTTGCGCAGTGAAATAAACTGGGAAAAATGCAGTTTTTTTTTTATTTGGAGTGGTTTTGTGCTTCCAACATTCACCCTATGGTAAAACAGACATGTTATCTATGTTCCTCAAGTCTGTACAACGCTTCTATTTGTTGGTCTATGGGGCTGTATGAGGTGCAATTTTTTATACTTTCTATCGGTACCTTACTTGCGTTTATGAGACTTTTGGATCCCTTTTTATAAAATTTTTGTGGATTTGAAGGGACCACAAATTATCAATTTGGATTTTTTTCCCCACTTACGCCATTTACTGTGCTTGATCAGGAAGGTGATAATTTAATAGTTTGGACGATAACGCATGAGGCAATACCAAACATGTTTATTTATTTATTTTTCTTTATAAAACGGGCAGCGGGGGAGGGTGATTCAAACTTTTATTAGGGGAGGAAATTTTTTATTAATATATATAATATATATTTTTTACATACACATTCATTAGAATTCCTTCTGAACTAGAGATCAGTGTAATATACTTAATAGAGCACTGATCCATTAGATCAGTGGTCTATTACTCTGTTCTTCTGCAGACCAGATACATACATTGCTGATCCGGGATCAGCCTCATGCGGACGCTGAGTCCTGGCTCGGCCAGCAATTGCATTGCTGGGGGGGGGGGATTAAGCCAGCCACTAGACACCAGGGATAGGGGCTATACAGGATATTTAAATGCAGCTATCATGTTTGACAGCTGCATTTAACTTTCCTAATTAGTGGGTGCGGTGATCGGCAGAAAACAGCTAGGATTGCAGTGGTTTAGGGTTGGAGTTGCGTCACGACCCCTCTCTGAACCTCTCCACCCAAACCAGGATGTGCCTGTGTGTCCTTCTGTGGGAAGGGGTTAAGTTATGTGAACACCACATATGTTAAAACGTTTTTTTACCAAAAATGTTTTCTTTCAAATCAGCTGGTGCCAGAGATTTGTAATTTACTTTTATTTAAAAAAAAAAAAATCTTGTCTTCCAGTATTTATCAGCTGTTATCAGCTGCAGTTTGTCCTGTAGGAAGTGGTGTATTCTTTCCAGTCTGGAGAGCAGGAAAGGTTTTCTATTGGGATTTGCTACTGCTCTGGACAGTTCCTGAAATGGACAGAGAAGGCAGCAGAGAGTACTATGTCAGACTGGAGAGAATACACCACTTTCTGCAGGACATACAGCAGCTGACGAGTACCGGAACAGTCAATATTTTGTAATCCTAAATTACAAACTCTGGCACTTTCTGGCACAAGCTGATATTAAAGAAAAAAAAAATGGGCGAACAACCCCTTTAATGCTCAACTAGCATTTAACACTTAAGATTTTTATTTTTTTATTTTTTTTTTGCTTGGGTCTGTCCTTTGGCTGATATGGATTGGCTGTAGCAAAAGCTAAAAACATAGGGGGAGATTTATCAAACTGGTGTAAAGTAGAATTGTCTTAGTTGCCCCTAGCAACCAATCAGATTCCAGCAATAGTTTATCATTTGGGACACTAGAATAAAACAAACGTTATGTCATAGAGGCATAAAAAAAAACATTTGTTTTATCTGCTTGTGGGAATGTCTGAACTTAGTGACGTGTATCTGTAGTTTTATTATTTATGACTACCGGGCAGACCTGTGCACATTGTAATTTTTTTACATTATTTTAATTATAAATTCCACCCCTGACAGTAGGATTAGTTTATGTATATGTGTGTATAATATACTGTGTTTCCTCGAAAATAAGGCAAATCCTACCCTAAACTAGGGCACCCCGAAAAAGTAAGGACACCCGGACTCACCTAATCCCTTTGTGGATCTTCACTGCCAGCGCCGCAGGCATCTTGTTCCATGGCGCCCATGTCCTCTGCACATCCTGCCATGGAACAAGCCCACACTGTCGCACACATAAAAAAAAAGCCGACACACATCCGCTGCTTGTCCTGCAAGGCTGTGAGTATTCCAGGGAGGTTCGGGGGGATGTCTTACTTCTCTAAGATATACCCCGAAAATGAGACATAGAGGGGCATTTACTAAGGAGTCTAATGTGTGCAACTATTTTTATGGGGATTGGTGTGTATTTTGTTCCAATAACTAGTGACTGATTTGTTAACATGTAGCACTGCCATAGTAAATGTATCTAAGTAAAAAGTCGCAAAAAAAAAAAATGCTAAAATTGCACAATTATATTCACCTGGTACTGACCAGACCTAAGCCTGCACCTGTTTGTGCGACTTTGTAAAAAGTTGCAAATGATAACTTGGGCACTAATCCCAGATTATGCGAACTTTGACCAAAACTGGGTGAAAAATCCAATTACCGTATTTTTCGGACTATAAGGCGCACCGGACTATAAGGCGCACCTCCAAATTTGGCCTGCTAAGCCATCTAGGTTCATATATAAGGCGCACCGGATTATAAGGCGCACCGGACTATAAGGCGCACCGCATTATAGTGTATAAGGAAGCACGGAGGAAGCTGGAAGCCTCTCTCCCCTCTGCCCGGTCAAAGCAACATGGCGCCGGAGTCCCTGCGGCTCCCCCTCCCTCCTGCTCATATGCCGGCGGCGGAGCGGTGTGGCAGACTGCTCCGTCACACACAGCATCAGCGGGGACACACAGGGAGCCCATGGCAGCCCGTACTCTTACCTCATCTGACAGAGGTAACAATCATAACAGCCTGCCTGCAAATACCGGCTCCCCCGGACCCTTGCTGGGCTTAGCCGCAGAGCCGCAGCATCAGTTCCCCTCTGCCTCCACTCGGGCTCCCCTCCCCTTCGGAATGCAGACAGCTCCTCAGCACAGCAGCGCTCAGCCCCTCTTCTGCATCCATCACAACAGTGCCTAAGTGAATCTGCTCCAGCATTTCTGCCTGCCTCCGCTCCTGTTAAGTTCTTGCCTGACAATCTGTGCATCCCTGACACTCAGCTTACTACAGCTGGAGAGAGCGGGACACCTTCAGAGCGGGACAGCAGGACAGGCCTGCGGAGCCATGGGCCGGGAGTCCAGGTGAGGGAGCGCTGCGCTGTGCTGTGTGGCGGGGAGATATGAGCTCGGCAGCCTATCTGCGCCATGGAGGCCGGGGCTATCCCGGCCCATATATAAGGCGCACTGGACTATAAGGCGCACTTACAATTTCTTAGAAAATCATAGTATTTCAAGTGCGCCTTATAGTCCGAAAAATACGGTATTCACCTAAAAATAGGCGCAAAGCCCTTGACAAATTGCCTCCATAGTGCCTGTTTTTGAGTAAAAATTTATATAAATCTTATTTTCGTGGAAACATGATATATATATATAATATAAAAATTTTTAAACTAAGTTATGGTTAAAAGTTACATTTTAACTGATCCTTACAGGCTCTGTGAGAGTGATATGTAGAAGTGACTGAAAATGTTTTCACATCTAGTAACGTAGCTACTTACTGTCTAAGGCTATGTTCACACTGCATAAAACTACGGCCGTAGTTTTCGCCCCAGAACTACGGTCGTAGTTTTCCAGGGTGAGACATAGCCTATGTGCAATGGGATCCCTGCCGGAGCGTACACACATCGTATACGCTCCGGCCGGGATCTGTGCAGCGCTGGAAAAAAATGACAGGTCAGTTTTCTGCGGCCGGAATTCAGTGAATTCCAGCCGCAGAAAGACCTGTCAGTTCACACAGTGAAGCGAGCAGCTCCAGCTCCGGCTGGAGATAAAATCACATCCTTCCAGAAATCTAGTAACCATAGTTTGTAATATTAAATGTTTTAAGGAATGCATCCAGGCCCTTTGGATGTATCATCAGAGTCCCATAAAAGTTCCATAGTATCACTGCTGTTACAGTAAAAAAAAATCCCTGTCTGTGAGGAAGAAAACACCTTCTTTCCTCTAGATGTAGAGGATGTCCCTTTTTCATGGGTACAGGTCTAGGTATAAAAAAAAAAATCACTAGAAAGATCTCTGTACTGTCCATTCATATATTTGCATACTATTATTGCATCACCTCCTAAAGTCAACTTACTCCAACATACAGTATATAACCCCAAGTTGGATAACCTGCCCTCATACACCTCCTTCTTATACTGTATACAGGTGCCCAAAATTCTTCACGCATGTGTGAGCTATTGATTTAGGAGTGAGGGAAAACTATATTTTAATGTTCTTCATCAAGTTTGTATACTATTATACTACAATTGTTATAAATCACTGTTCTAGCATGTTCTAGCTTGTTTTCTCCATCTCAAAAAGAACAGAAAATAAAACAAATTATAAAAATATCTTTAAAAATATTTTAAGATAAAGTAAAAAATCTATAGAAAATATATACCAAATGTCATTATCATCATTATTATTATTTTTATCTTTTGTTCCCACAATGACTTTTTTAAGCCTTTTTTTTCCTTTCTTTCTTTTTTTATGCAGTATTTGTAGCCATTTTGGGTCTGTACATTTAGTTCCCAAACCATCAATTTTCCTCTGATTTATTTTGGGTTGTTTACATCCTAAAATACGTGCCAAAATATGACTGTATTTCGACAACTAAACTATTCTATTGCCATAAAGTTAATGAATTTGTGTACAGAGTTTAATAGAGCTGTGGAGACATGGTCGCTTTCCTCCATTTATGTAGAACATTTGCACTTCAACTTTGAATTAACATGGGCAAGACATGGTATTAGTAAGGTTGAAAAGATAATAAAAATATACATATATATGTTTATTAAATTAATGATAATTTTAATGATATTTTTGCAGGTGTGGGATGCTTTCTCCCATAATTTTGATTACAGCATAGAGCCCATGCACTGTCAGTACCGTAATATATATGAAGCTGTTCCGCTAAAAGACAAAAGGTGGTAAGTTTTTTTTATTGTCTGTTTATCCTGTTTATCCACTTCTTCATGGAAATGCCATCCAAGCTTCAGCAAGTGCTC
This sequence comes from Dendropsophus ebraccatus, assembly GCF_027789765.1. Classification (NCBI taxonomy): domain Eukaryota; kingdom Metazoa; phylum Chordata; class Amphibia; order Anura; family Hylidae; genus Dendropsophus; species Dendropsophus ebraccatus. Next base: position 45,438,956 of record NC_091462.1, on the reverse strand, counting down.
TCTGGAAGGAGAAAAGCAGAAGAATTCTGAAATTAACCTTAGTCATACATGGAAAAGAAAATATCATGTAATACAAAATTCGTTTTAGCAAAGGAACAAAAAGCTAAGCCAAAAATTTCTTAAGAGACCAAGTATTTCATGTAATTATTGTTATTGAAAAGTTCCATTATGAATGTATGTGGATCAGTAGTTGACTTCTTTCCATGGTAGACAAATGAGTACAGTCTATAGCTAGGTTCACTCTATGTTAAAATAACAACGTTCGTCATTATTTTTTTAAAATAATGGACGTTACTTGCACAATGATGAGCTTTGTTATGAAAGACGTCCTTTATTTTTACATAGTGTGAACCTAACCTAATAATTTTTTACCTAAGTAGAAAAATAGTAGCAGCACTCACTGATTCCCGAGTAATTATTTAATACAAGGTGTCAGAGCAGAAGGGAAGGATAAATGGCAGCACTTCATTCAGCCAGGGTATTAGAACCCATGGGGCGCCTACAATTGTGGCAAATTGATGGAAGTCATGCTGCGTTTACACGTAACGATTATCGTGCGAATTTGCGCGATAACGGTCGAATTGGAACGATAATCGTACGTGTAAACGCAGCGAACGATTGAACGGCGCACGATAAATCGTACATCGTGATCTTTCATCAGGTCAGCAAATCGTCGTTCATCGTACGCAAAAAATTAGCAAATCGTTCCGTATGAACAGTCGTTCGCCGATTTAACCAATGTGTGAGATAGGCTTAAACGATCGCAAAACGATCGCAGTGCGAATTTTCGTACGAATTTTCGTACGATATATCGTACCGTCTAAACGCTGATCGTTATAAAAAAAAATCGTAAATCCGACATCGCTAATCGTACGTTCGGGCCAGAAATCGTTACGTGTAAACGCAGCATCAGTCTATTCAACCACTGCAATCACTATTGACTATGGCACCTGTGAGGCTAATTGGCTGCGACTGAGCTCCCACTGCAATTCTGTTTTTTTACAGTAGAAACTCAGCTGTCAGTGAACTCCTATGTCTGTGGATGTGTGCATTCTGCTGTAACTATGCCCTCAAAGATAACATACTGAACATAATTTTGGTATACAGGGTTTAAGGGGTATTCCACTCAAACATAACTTTTCATATGTCCATGGTGAAACATAGTGATGAGCGAGCATGCTCGTCCGAGCTTGGTACTCGTTCGAGCATTTAAGTACTCAATGGTACTCGTTACTCGGACAAGTATCTCGCAAAGATGCTCGACTGTTCAACAAAGATGCTCAATGTTCGACTGTAAGCAGCGATCTGTAAAGATGCTGCATACTGTAAGGAGCACAATACCGCTCACAATGATGGGTGTTGTGCTCCTATTTGTTTTTTTTGTGTGTTTCTCCCTTTTTGTTTTTCAGATATCGGTATCCTGTGGATTACGTCAGATTCGATGGACTTTGTTGATGACCAGCGGTTGTTTGGATTTTTTTTTTAAATAAAATGGTCAATGAGGGGTGTGGGGATGTTTTTATTTGAATAAAAAATGTTTTTCACTTGTGTCTTGTCTTTATTTCTTTGCTTTATAGACTTAGTAGTGGAAGCCGTCTAATAGACGGTATAAAATGGCTAACACTAACCCCCCCCCCATTATTACCCCAGTACCCAATGCCACCAGGGGTACTGGGAAAAGTCGGGTGCCAGTGGTCCCGGAGCGTCAAAATTGGCGCTCCTGGACTGGGGCGGCAGTAGGCTTGTAATATTTAGGCTGGGGAGGGCCTAAGGCAATGGCTCTTCCCACCCTGATGTTACTAGGCTGCTGTTGCTTGGTTTTTAACCCAGCTGGTTATGAAAATAGGGGGAACCCTATGCATTTTTTTTTTATTATTTATTTATTTAAAAAAAAACCCTCATAGGGTTCCCCCTATTTTCATACCCGCCGGGTTAAAAACCAAACGACAGCAGCCTGGTAACACCAGGGTGGGAAGAGCTATTGGTTTAGGCCCTCCCCAGCCTAAATATTACCAGCCTGCTGCTGCCCCAGTCCAGGAGCGCCAATTTTGACGCTCCGGGACCACAGGCACCCGGCTCTTCCCAGTACCCCTGGTGGCATGCACTGCACTACCTTTCATGGTTCTTATGTTCTATGTCTGTGTCTATGTGTTTTGTCATTTTCTACAATTGTCTATTCACCAGTTTCACTAAGTCCCGTTTTGTCCCTACTGCGCATGCGCCGTAATACGAATCCTCCAATATATCATGTGATCTCGGTCATGTGACCGGGATCCCATATACGTCATCTCTATACAATCACGTGCTGGTGCTGCGGTCATGTGCCCGTTTTACAGTCACGTGACCCGGATCCCAGTCCGGAAGTGATGTCAGAAGGACTAGTCATGTGCTTAATGTCACATGACCGGCTATTTACTTCCTGCTACCATCCATTACATAGAGTAATGGCGCCGGTCATTGGGGTAAGTGGGTGGACTCGTGTGAATAGATACACCTGTCTAATGGGGGCGGAGCACACAATCTAATAGGGGAATAGGATTGGTGTGGAACTGAACGTAGTGATGATCATCAGCTGTGCAGTATGTATGTGATTGGTGTGTGGACATATAAAATAGGCAAGCAACCTGACCACTACTACCCTTGACAAAGCTTGTTTAGTGAAACGCAGCGTTGGGTGAGTGGTCTTACTGGGCAGAACATATTTTTGGTACCAGAGGTCTAAGTATACTTTTTTGCATCACTTTCTTATACTTGTTTCTCTTTTTGTTCGTATTCCTTTGTAAATTTTTGCACTGGTATTTATTATTTTGTACTTTTTTTAGCTGCACTTGCAGCTCACTCCTTTGTGCATATACATATGTACTAAAGATTTAAGCACTTTAGCAGTATATTGTTTTCCTGGATTCATGCGCCTTGGTACCCCCTGGGATTGAGTGACATATCATCAATTTAATTGCTATACAGAGTATATATTATCCCATCTGCCTTGTAAGCCATCCGATGCATGTACTGTATTATTTTCATGCCTCCTTGATTTTAATATGTTTTTAAATATATATTCTTTTTTCTATATGTGACAATAAAGTATGGATTTGATTTATTGATTTGGGTGTACTGTCTAGCATAATTTTTGTTGTAGGAGATATAGACAGTATAAAGAGGCTAACGCTAACCTTCCCCCCCATTATTACCCCAGTACCCAATGCCACCAGGGGTACTGGGAAAAGTCGGGTGCCAGTGGTCCCGGAGCGTCAAAATTGGCGCTCCTGGACTGGGGCGGCAGCAGGCTTGTAATATTTAGGCTGGGGAGGGCCTAAACCAATGGCTCTTCCCACCCTGATGTTACTAGGCTGCTGTTGCTTGGATTTTAACCCAGCTGGTTATGAAAATAGGGGTAACCCTATGCATTTTTTTTTATTTATTTGAAAAAAAAAAACTCATAGGGTTCCTCCTATTTTCATACCCTCCAGGTTAAAAACCAAGCAACAGCAGCCTAGTAACATCAGGGTGGGAAGAGCTATTGGTTTAGGCCCTCCCCAGCTTAAATATTACCAGCCTGCTGCTGCCCCAGTCCAGGAGCGCCAATTTTGACGCTCCGGGACCACTGGCACCCGGCTCTTCCCAGTACCCCTGGTGGCATTGGGTACTGGGGTAATAATGGGGGGTTAGTGTTAGCCATTTTATACCGGCTAACACTAGGCCCTGACTTAGTAATAAATTCCGTCTATTAGACGGCTTCCACTACTAAGTCTATAAAGTAAAGAAATAAAGACAAGACACAAGTGAAAAACATTTTTTATTCAAATAAGAACATCCCCCCACCCCTCATTGACCATTTTATTTTAAAAAAGAATCCAAACAACCGCTGGTCATCGACGTAGTCCATCGAATCTGACGTAATCCACAGAATACCGATATCTGAAAAACAAAAAGGGAGAAACACACAAACAGGAGCACAACACCCATCATTGTGAGCGGTGTTGTGCTCCTTACAGTATGCAGCATCTTTACAGATCGCTGCTTACAGTCTGGCCCCCAAGGGGTTAAGGGAGGATGCCTTGCATCCCCCTTAACCCCTTGGGGGCCAGTCTGATGTCAGACTGCACCCATACCAGCAAGGAAGGGGTTAAGTGACCCCCCTTCCTTGCTGGGATAGGTGCAGTACAGGGGAGGGGGTTTTGAGGAGAGCTTTATACTCACCCTCCAATGTCCCGATGCGTCCTCTTCGCCGGTCCGCGGAACAATGAAGTCACTGTGCTGCGGACCGGCTCTTTAAATGTGCGCTCAGCCAATCGGCTGAGCGCACATATAAAGCAAAATGTTTCTTCTAATAATGCTATTGTGATAGCATAATTAGAAGAAACATTTGATGTTTTAATTAAAGTTAAGTATTAATTATTACAATGAGCTCTATTGTCGGCAATAGGAATTTGCCGACTTTAATAGAGCTTCCTGTAATAATTAATATTTAATTAATAAAACACATTTTCGTTCTAATAAAGTTATTTCCCTTGTTCAATAATTTAATTCTAACAAATCCATACTTGTGCAATTAAATTAACTGTAAATATATATATATATATATATATACATTTATTTATATATATATTTATTTTAACAGTATATTTAATTGCACAAGTATGGATTCGTTAGAATTAAATTATTGAACAAGGGAAATAACTTTATTAGAACGAAAATGTGTTTTATTAATTAAATATATTAACCAATACAGTAATCGGCATTATTGCAGAGGATCGCTAACCTCCCCTGTATTACTGCTGTTTCCTGTCCATTTCCGTGGTGTTTCCATCATTTTCTGAGGTTGACAGGTTTTCACACGACCTTTCCTCTACCGAACTTGAGTCCCTTGCAAAAATGCTTGAGTCTCCCAATGACTTCAATGGGGTTCGTTACTCGAAACAAGCACTCGAGTATCGGGAAATACTCGTCTCGAGTAACGAGCACTCGAGCATTTTAGTACTCGCTCATCACTAGAAACTAACCATTCATTCCATTCTTGTTATTATCTATTCAGTTTCCTTCTCCCAGTCTTGAGCTGCTGCTTTCTGCTAAGAACACGAAAAATATGTGAGCTTTTCTCTCCATCTCCTCCTCCTCCCTCCCTTCTGAGACTGCTGATGTAAACAAGTCCCAATTTGCAACTTTGTAATACCAGAGAGATAATTAAAGTGAATTAATTAGCAACTTTACGTCAAATTATACCTCAAGGCATTACAGAAGCTACAAAGTTGCAGATAAAGCCTACCAGGGACTTGTTTACTTCAGCCCTCTCAGAAGGGAGGGAGGAGAAGGGGGAGACGGAGAGAAAAGCTCACACATATTTTTTTTTGTGTGTTCTCAGCATAAAGCAGCTCATAACTAGGGGAAGATAATAAGTATGGAATGACTTATAAGTCTCATCATGGTCAGCAACATATGAAAAGTTATGTTTGAGCAGAATACCCTTTTAACATCAATGAAATGTGTCAACACTTGCTTAGAGGTAGATGAAGACTGTAAAAAATTTTAGTAGATAGCTATAGATAAAGGGTATCAAAACATGGAGAACATTAAGAAGAATACCATCATAAGAAGGCCTCAGTATGATGCTTGTCACTAAAATTAGTTTTTGGTAGGTTTCACTTAAATTGGCCATTAAATAAAATTCTAATTCTATGGCAGTTTCACATTTGGCCCAATGTCTGCTGGGATAGGTGCAGAGCCCTTGGCCCTTGAAAGTTTAGAGTTAAGTAGTGGTGCAAAGCATCTCCACTTATTGTCTTGTCCACACGGTAAGCAGTGATACATAGCTGCATTTACTTTTACCGTACAGGAACTGTGACTCCTGTGGTGTTACTTACTTGGAGAAAGGGTGCCATGAAAGCTAAGTACTAAGCAGGAGAAAAACACATTGGGGCACATTTTTCATATGCATACGCCTTGGAAAAAGCAAACAGGTGTAAACCATGGCAGAAAACTACACCTGCACCAGAGACAGGTATAGATTTCTGAGACCATTGTGCGGCAGGCATGTTTCTATTAGTAAATCTGGCGGACTGCATGGGGCAGTTAGAGTATGTGTCCAGTACAGAGATTACAAGAAGCGTAACTGGAGATGTTAACAGCATCATCACTTCTCTCCAACATCTCCATACTCCATCTTTTGGAACACAAAGAGAAAAACTGTGACCATGAGCTATTCACTCATCCCTATTACTTGTTGAATAAATATCCTATTTTGGACACTTCATTAGATCAGATAACAAGCACATGAGCTTCTCTTACAGGATCCCAGATATACCGATAACAATTAAGAAGTCTATTCGTGAACTTATTGAATGGCACCGGATAGCTTATCCATTTCAGTTAATGAAAGAGAGGGATGCAAACAAAGCAGAACAACTTCTTATGCAGGCTGAAAAAAGGTGCAGTATATATATATATATATATATATATATATATATATATATATATATATATATATATATATATATATACTTTCATTTTCATTAAACATTAAAGGAGAAGCCTGGACAAAAATATTTTTTTATGTTATTACTCATTAGATAAATCCCTAATGTACATTAATTATGGGAAATGCACATATAGGGCCAATTCCCTTAATTTAGTAGATCAGGGAGGCTTCAAATCCTCTCAGAGAAGTAGTAGTGTGTATCTCTCCCACTGCACCAAGCAGAGAGAGAGGGGGGAGGTAGATGCATTGGCACCTCTCTCCCTCCCTGCTCGGTGCCCTCCATTTGGGGAGCAAGTGTCCTTGCTCCCCAAATTATACCATAAACGTACTGCATCAATAAAGCATTACACCAAATTACATTACATAGACTTCAATACAGTGCCATAGACTTCTACATATAGTACTGCTGGACACCCGATTTGTGACGTCACAGTTTTTGAGAGAATTTGAAGCCTCCCTGATCTAATAAATTTAGACAAATAGCATTATATGTGCATTTCCCATAATTAATGTACATTAGGAATTTGTCTAACTTAAAAAATATGTTTTGGCTGGAGTTGTCCTTTAATTTGCTGGCACACATATTTATTATATATAAATACACATGATATTTCTCAGGGTCTAGAAATTTTGGCTCTTTAGTGACCATCCTTACGAGTTTTTTTTTGTAAAGCAATAAGGGGCATTGGGATAGGCCCCTGTCTTTCTATAGTGGCAGCTTAGCTGCCCAACATTGGTCTCCTGTGCTCTGACCGTAGAAACATACAGCAGCTGTCAGTGTGACATGTCAATAGGGCCTTCCTCCTGCACTAGTTTTAGCAGTCACTGGAGGTCTCAGCACCCAGACCTAGCCTTATCAAACATGGTGTAAAGTGAAACTGGCTCAGTTGCCCCTAGCAACCAATCAGATTCCACCTTTCATTTTCTAAAGAGTCTGTGAGAAAGGAAAAGTGGAATCTGACTGGTTGCTAGGGGCAACTGAACCAGTTTCACTTTACACCATGCTTGATAAATTGTCCTATATATGTCCAAACAAAATGCCACTACAGATTACATGTAAAAAAAAATTGCCATTAACCAATAAACTACTTTAGAATGCAAGGTATCAACTTGTCATCATCTGAGTCCACCATGGATTATGAACATCTGTATTCTGCCCTGAAAGAGTGTAAACAGTTTAAAAAAATGTCTTCCTGTCTTGTATTCAACTTTATTTGAGTGATTTTAAAGCATTAACCTTATTGTTGCAGATTACGAATGATCCTTGGAGAAAAGGCTGATTCCGTCCGGCTGAACGTCCGCATGAACTACTATTGTGTCTTTGCTTGTAAACACTGAACTATTAAATCTTCTTTTTTTCTTATTGTACTGAACATGTCTATTAGCTATAATATTAAAACGGAACTAATGCAATTTAGAATAGAGTGTCACCTCTTATTTTTACATGTGGGCTTCTAGCTTTTGATAAAAGGAAGAATATAGGGGGAATTTAATATGACTACTATGAATTTATTATGGCTACAACTTTCAGGCCCATATAGTCAGGCACATATATAGCCATACAGGGACACACACAATGCTGTACACTGAGGCACTTACATACAGTGTGGCACATATATACTCATATAGGGACACACACACATACACACACACACACACACACACACACACAATGCTGTACACTGAGGCACTTACATACAGTCTGGCACATATATACTTATACAGAGACACAGGGCCAGCCTTAGGGTAAATGGCGCCCTGTGCAAAACCTTTTTTTGGCGGGTAACATAGAGCTCCTTCAGGCTCCCATGCCTCCAGACAACACCGATCACCAGACCCCCCCCCGCCATAAACACAACTACCCCCCAGCCACTCACACAACTACCACTTCCAGCCCCACCAAACTACAGCCCCCACCCAACTACAGCTCCCCAAACTACCACCCCCAGCCCCCCACACAACTACCATCCCCAGCTCCCCGCACAACTACAGCCCCCAGCCAACTACCACCCCAGCCCCCCAAACAATTACCACCCCCAGCTCCCCACCAACTACAGCCCCCCACATAACTACAGCCCCCACCCAACTACCACCCTCAGCCCCCACACAACTACAACCCCCAGCCCTCCCCCACACAACTACCACCCACAGCCCTCCCCGCACACACAACTATCACCCCCAGCCTTCCCCCACACGCAACTATCACCCCCAGCCCCCCACACACAATTATCACCCCCAGCCCCCCCACAACTGTCACACCCAGCCCACCACAAAACAGTAACCATCCCCAGGCGAGCCCCCCCCCCCCCACAACTATCACCCCCAACCCCCCCCAACACAACCATCACGCCCAGCCCTCCCCACACACAACCATCACCCCCAACCCCCCCCCCCCACAGAGCCATCACCCCCAGCCCTCTCCCCACACAGCCATCACCGTCACTGAGAGTTCTCTTAGCGCCGGCGTGGCATGACTTCATTCAGACCGAACGTCCCCTTTCTAATCGGCTGGACGTGCGGGCCGGGTGATGAGCTGCACTGCACATCTAACTACAAATAGAAGTTAGATGTGCTGTGTTTCTGCCGGAGCCTGGGAGGAGGGGGGGGGGGGGGCGCTCCAACAGACACACTGCACATCTTACTTCTATTTGTAGTTAGATGTGCAGTGCAGCTCTCTGCCTGCCGGAGCTCCCCAAGCTGGATGGAAGTGAGGCGCCCTGTGCAAACGCATAGGTTGCACACCCCAAAGGCCGGCCCTGCAGAGACACATACACACACATACACGCTGTATACTGTTCACTGAGGCACTTCCATAGTCCTCCTCTGTCTCTTGCTGGGTAGTGTGTAATGATTGCCTGTTGAGTCCTGGTAACCGCTATCAGGGCCGCAGGGAAGAAGAGGCACAGTTAACAGCTCAGCAGCCTGACCTGTGATCAATGAACCGGGCTGCATGTTGTAAGCACAGCAGCAGAGCACCGAGCACACTACAAACAGCCAAGGGACCAGGGCGGGAGGGAGAGCTGATCCCAGCAGAGCAGGGAACACATGGGGAGCAGTCCGAGGCTGGGGATGGGGAGGGGGACGCCTGTGCTTACCCTCTGCACAGTTTGGGTGCAAACACACACACCGTATACGCAGCAGAAACGCAGCAGATCTGTAGCAGATCTGATGGTGCAGATTTGATGCTGTGTTCAGTTATTTAGATCTAATCTGCTGCGTATCTGCTGCTTATCGCAGCAGTAAATACGCTGCATATACGGTGTGTGTGTTTGTACCCTAACAGTAGGTAAGAGGAGCTGGGGAGGGGGCTGTGCATGGTTAGGACACCGCTGCGGGGCACGTTGGGGGGGGGGGGCGGTCGCCAAGGCGACTGTTGCGACCCCCATAGCTACGCCACTGCTGACACATACACAAAAACTACTTAATTTTTCAACATTTTATTAGGGATTCAGCTCTGCCTGCTCAGTTAAGTGACAATCCTAATGGTGCATTTACACAGAGAGATTTATCTGGCAGATTTTTGAAGCCAAAGCCAGGAACAGACTATAAACAGGGAAGAGGTCATAAAGGAAGATTTAGATGTATCCTCTTTTCAAATCCATTCCTAGCTTTGGCTTCCAAAATCTGTCAGATAACTCTCTGTGTAAAGGCAACCTAACTGACATAAATCTTAAATGTCTAAATACATAGAAGACATTTATCATTGCATTTGCACTTTTTTTCTTTTTGGTTAATAAGGAGATTTTTTGCACTTCATAAAAATCTGAGCAAGATTTATTAAGGGTTTTGCACTATTTTCCCTCAATTTCAACTGCCTGCGCCTTTTTTAAATTTTTGCGCTGGGAGAGAGCATGGTTTTCTATTAGCTACTTTTTTAAATTAGATTTATTATGTGCGAATTTTCAGTCTTTGCACAAAATCCTACCCTAGCATAGTTTTTTAGCCAAGCTGTTTTAGGCATAAATTGTACAATAAATTGTGCAAGATTTATCAAGGCACTTGCTTCTAATGTTTATCTTTGTGCAACAAACATATAATTATGAGCAGCCCATAAAAAGCTCCTCCTGCTGAAAAAAATTGTGCAGATGATACATTTTCCCCCATAGACTTTTATTACTTCAACTAGTAAAACTTGGGGAGACATGTATTAAGGTGCGTATCGGCGGAAAGTGACGATTTGCGTATTATTTTATTCGCAAATGGCCGATTTGCGAATAAAATATTCGCATATTGGCACTTTCCACCAAGTACGCCGGGGTGTGTGTGTGTGTGTGTGGAGGGGGCGTAACGGGGGGCGCGGACTTATCTTCTGCTCCGGCTAAAGATACGCCGAAAACCTACTCCACCTTTCAGGTGGCGTAGGTTTTCGGCCGTGCGCACAGACGCGCACAGGATTTATGTAGAGGCAGTCCGCCTCTACATAAATGTCCATAGCCCAGAGATGCGGGGACATTTTTAAGTCCGGTGTAAAAAATTTCAGACTTAATAAATGTCTCCCATTGTGTTCATAACATCCTGAAACTAAGGTGGCTTTACATGAGTCAATTATTGGGTGAATATTTATGGGTCACCTGATCGGCACATGACGTGTCATACACCAATCAGCACATGATGTGTCATACACCAATCAGCACATGATGTGTCATACACTAATCAGGTGACCCGGAAGCCCTGCAGAAATAGGAGATTTTTTTTCAAAAAATTGTGAGAAGACCAGTGAAGTGACAACTTTATGGCTTTGAGGGGTATAGTTTGGCCTAGGCTATTTTACACACCATGTATAATTTGGCCTAGGCTATTTCATACTCTGGCCTAGGCTATTTTAGCCACCGGGTATAAGTATAGTTTGGTCTAGGCTATTTTACATCCCGGGGTATAATTTGGCCTAGGCTATTTTACATCCTGGGGGAAAATACTTTGGCCTAGGCTATTTTACATCCCGGGCGAAAATACTTTGGCCTAGGCTATTTTACAACTGCTCCAGTGATTTCCTATGGACATCAGACTCATCTCTGGTCATTTACATATCGCACGCTCACACCGTCCAGCAGCAATTTCTCAGCGGTAGGACCAAGCGTCAGATGTGGAACAATTAAGACATTGAGCCTTAACTCTAAGAAGGATGCGTTTGGGCACGCCCTCTGGTGGCCAGATCTATATTGCATGTGAAGATGACACATACTGCTCCATGCGGCGAGGCCTGAAGGCTAGTGGCGGTGAGTAAACTCATGGTGGCTTGAACGCCTGACCGCCGTTACAATGGTGCTGCCACTTTGAAGTGTCTACTACTGTCCTAAAAGAAAGACAGGCCACTGGTGTGTCATTAAATCACTGAATGTGGTGAGACGGGCACCCACTCCATGAATTTTGTTTGTGCTGTTGTGTTTTCCATGTGCGTCATTTTACAACACTGATCCACCGAAACAGTCAATACCATCCGCTACTGACATCTTCAATGCTGTAACATGTCAGATATTGTAATGGCAGTAGTCATGTATCCCCTGTACCACCTTATACAGACCCAGGGAGCTGTATAAGGGGCCGCTGTTTTTCCCCAGTGATGGGTTGGACTTGCTATGACAGCTACCCCTGGCTTGGCTTGCTAGCGGCGGCAGATGAGGTGCAACAGGAGACACGTTGGCAGGCAGGCTGGATTGCAGCAGAACTCACAGCTGGAATTTGGGCAACAGTCACAGAGGGCAGGAACCACAAACAGGAATCATGGGCAGGAATCATGAGCAGGAAATCTGGGACCACTATGCAAGGTTGCAATAGCAGAGGCTCCAACAGGAGAGCCAGATGAAGCCGGGATTTAAATAATGAATGGCTTCAGGCTGCAATCAACGGCGCACTGGCCCTTTAAATCTAAATGAGCCAGTGCGTGTGCGCCAACAGCGGAAGGGGAGGAGCATGCATACGTGAGTCACCCTGCAGGGCTAAAGAGATGACCGCGGCCATGACAGATATGGCGAAAGTTAAATTATTATTATTTATTTATAAAGCGCCCTTAATTCCAGAGTGCTATACAAGCAATAGGGGTAATGAACAGGAACAATACAAGATCAAAACATATTACATGAAGGCAAATGGCAGACTGGTACATGGGGGAAGAGCTGGATGTGTCGCGGTAGTGAGTTCCAGAGTATTGGGGAGGCTCGGGCAACGTCTTAGGGGCGGTTGTGAGAGGTATGAACAAGGGGGGAGCGCAGAAGGAGGTCACTGGAGGATCAAAGGTTGTGTGAGGGACGGTAGCGGGATATCAGATCAGAGATGTACGGAGGGGACAGGTTGTGGATGGCCTTGTAAGTCATGGTCAGCAATTTAAAGTGAATACGTTGGGCAATGGGGAGCCACTGAAGGGATTGTCAGAGGGGAGAGACAGAGGTGAAGAGAGGGGAAAGGTGGATTAGTCGGGCAGCAGAGTTAAGGATAGACTGGAGGGAAGCAAGGGAGTTAGCTGGAAGGCCAGAGAGGAGGATGTTACAGTAGTCCAAGCGGGAGATAATGAGAGCATGTACCAATAGTTTGGTGGAGTCAGGGGTGAGGAAAGAGCGGATTCTGGAAATGTTTTTGAGGTCAAGGCAGCAGGAGGTGGTCAGGGCCTGAATATATGGTTTAAAAGACAGGGCCGAATCAAAGGTGACCCCAAGGCTGCGGACTTGAGGGACAGGGGACAGAGTGCAGCCAGTGATAGTGATTGACAGATTAGACGGCAGGGTGGAGCGAGGTGGGGGAAAGATGATTAATTCTGTTTTGTCCATGTTGAGCTTTAGAAAGTGAGAGGAGCAGAGGGAAGATATGGCCGATGTCAGGATCAGCAGGTGTGAGCCCACTGTGTCACGTGCCCGTCTATCCCTAAGGGCGTTGTCTAAGCGTATCCTCTGTTCTTCACAAGATACTCCTGAGGGTGGATCTAGACTTTCCTAGAGGATAAGCCAGGTTGCAGCCTCTTGAGATAGACAAAGCACGCAACAGCTGGTCCGAGCAGACCAGATGGCAAGGGTGGGACAACCTGTGTTGCCAACTGACAGTACAGACAATAATGCACACAGGACACACAGGATGAAAGTAATGAATGCAGGTCACGGATGCTGAGGACGAAGACACGGGTGCAGTTCACACAAGGCGGATAACCAGATGCAGGAATGGTAGCAGGATCAAACACGGCTTGGGTCAGGTTCGCACACAGGATGCAGGTATGCTGGAAGCAACTGGGTGTGCAGGATCAAACAACAGGAACTCCAGGGAACGAGGACACCTCAGTGATAACACAGGAACAGGACAGGAACCAGGGCAGGAATTACAGGAACACAGGAACCAGGGCAGGAATTACAGGAACACAGGAACCAGGGCAGAGAATGCAGGAACACAGGAACCAGGGCAGAGAATGCTTTTGCAGATAAAAAGCACAAACACCTTTACAGGACAGCAGTACCTTGACACTCAGGCAGAGCACATGTGCAGGAAGTTTTCTTAAATGGCTAAGCCACAGGTGCAGCAATAATTAAAGGGGTACTCCCCCAAGAGCTAAAAAATGAAATGCTCCCAAACCTAGCGGCTCTTACTCACCAAGTCTCCCTGAGTATTTTGAGCTGTCTCCCATCTTTCTAGCTGCTGCCGTTCTCAAGTTACAAGTTTTTCTAAAAGCCGATCTATGTCCAAGATAGGAAACTACATTTCCCATCATGCAATGCTTCTGCCTGATGATGGTGAAGTAGCAGAGCTGAGACAATGAAGGAGATGATGACAGTGTACAGAGCTGAGATGGTGGTGTCGGCGTAGCAGAGCTGAGTTGGCGGCGTCGGCGTAGCAGAGCTGAGTTGGCGGTTACGGCGTAGCAGAGCTGGGTTGGCGGTGACGGCGTAGCGGAGCTGAGTTGGCGGTGACGGCGTAGCAGAGCTGAGTTGGCGTTGACGGCAGCGATTGCGGGGGGGCGTAGCTAGCCGCGGGCGATTGAGGGGGGCGGAGCTAGGTGCGGACGGGGGGCGGAGCTAACCGCGGGCGTTTGCGGGGGCGGAGCTAGCCGCGGGCGATTGCGGGGGTGGAGCTAGCCGCGGGCGATTGCGGGTGGCGTGGGGGGGGGGGAAGCTAGCCGCGGGTGATTGCGGGGGGCGGAGCTAGCCGCGGGCGATCGCCGGGGGCGGAGCTAGCTGCGGGCAATCGCAGGGGGATGGGGGGGGGGCGGAGATTGCCGGGGGGAGGGTGCTGCGGGATGCCACGGGTGATGGGGGGGCGGTCGGTTGTGGGGCGGGGGGCTGTGTGCTGCGGGTGAGTGCTGGACGGTGGCCGGGAGGCTCTGGACATAGGGGGTGAGCTCTGGGCTGGGGTTGACCGGGTGACTGCTGTTAGAGAGGGATGCAGTCACAGCTGCACTGATCACTGTCTCCCTCTCTAACAGCAGCCACCCCATCAGTGCTCTCAGTCACTTCATTGTGCTGGGACTGAGGACACGTGATGCCGACACGGAGGGTGGGGGCCAGGAGCAGGGAGAGTGTCGGTGTGGACTGAGGTCTGATGAGTCTATGCAATCTGTGGGGGTGAATGCAGCTGGATAACAGCAAAACTGTGCAGAATCCATAATAACTGTATATTGGAAAAATGGAAAGCTACGGGTGGGCAGCGTATTAATGCAAAAATAATTTGGGGGGGAATACTCCTTTAAGGCACAGAGCAGTGTGCACGCACCCCCTCTAGTGGCTAGAACTGTACTACATGCAGAGGAACATGCAGCTTGACTCGAAGGCCTGAAGGACTAACGTCGGGGAATGAACACACGGCAACTGGAACGCCCAGCCGCTGTTACAGCCGGTAGACACTCTGAAATCCTAGATAGCAAAGAGGAGACATCTGGACCAGTGAGATAGATCTGAGTGTCATCAGCCTATGGGAGGTACCTGAAGTCATGAGATTCTATGATATGTCCAAGGCCAGAGGTATAGATGGAGAAGAGAAGAGGCCGAGTACAGAGCCTTGGGGAACATCGCCCTGCCTGAGGATTAACATTTTTGGCACTATGAAATTTTCCCTTTTTTCAGTGTAACAGCTCCTGCTGCCTCTCAAACCTATATTCTGTCCTACTACCACTAATATAGCTGCAATCCTTATTATAATGAGGTTCATTTTGGTTTGGTTGAAAACGAACCTTAACTTCATGAATAAGTTTGGCAAAGCGATCAAATTGAACTTTTCAAAAGTTCTCCCATCTATAAATTTTTTTTCAGCATAATCCTCCCCTCAGCTTATTGTCACCATCGGTACTTTCAGACCTGGATCAATTAAAACGTTTGCATTGACAGTATGATATGTCAAAAAATTTGATATGTGCCACTCTAAGACCAACCTGCCTAGACATCACCAGCAGTTCTTTCTTTGGTTCGATTCCTCTGATGGTAATGAAATATAGATATTTCTTTTTTCTTTTTTTTCTCATCTATATCATAAAAATGAAAGTCTGTCTGTCTGTTCCATTTAGACTTCCAAACGCCTGAACCATTTGGCCCACAGATACATTGGGTGCCCAGGAAGGTTAAAGCGAAGGTCCTGTCCTTGCCAGATGTACAGGAGGGGAGGGGGAAGAGTGCCCCATAGACAAGAATGGGAGAATCTCCACACTGCAAACACAGGTGATATAATTAGCTGCAGCTCTCCAGCAGAAACGGCAGTTGGTAGCCTTAGCAACCAATAGGATTACTACTTTCATTTTCAAAGGGAGCTGGAATCTGATTGGTTGCTAGGGCCAGCTGCCTCACAACAGATCCACAGAAATAAATACAGTAAGGGTGTCTTCACACCTACCGAATCTGCAGCGGATTTCACGCAGCGAAATCTGCTGCGGATCCAGTGCCATTCAACCCTAATACACTACATACTTGACATCCCGCTGCGAGTATGTAAATTAACCCCCTTGAGGGCCAGAGCGTAACTTACACTGACAGAGGCACCCATCATCCCGCCCGCACAGACCGCTGTTAGATCGTGCAGGCTCCCCTCCAGTGTGTTCAGCGCTGTGCTGCTGCTGCCGGACACAGCTCTCTCCTCACGGCTCTGGATGCTGCACACACCGCTCCAGCTTGCTTTGGGGGGGGACGTCCAGAGCCGTGAGGAGAGAGCCGTGCCCGGCGGCTGCAGCACATCGCTGAACACACTGGAGGGGAGCCTGCACGATCTAACAGCAGTCTTTGCGGGCGGGATGATTGGTGCCTCTGTCTGTGTAAGTTACGCTCCGGCCACCAAGGGGGTTAATTTACATACCGTCAATCCCGCTGCGAGTATGTAGTGTTGAATGACACTGGATCCGCAGCGTATCTTGCTGCGAATTTGCAGCATGAAATCTACTGCGGATCCAGTAGGTTTGAAGACACCCTAACAGTGTACAGTGTATATACAGTTTATATAGTAAGGGGCTTACCTGCCGGGTATTGGTGTTGGGGAATGTATACAGTAAGGGGGTGTTAGGGAATGTATACAGCAAGGGGGCTACTTGGGGGGGGTTGGTGTATACAGCATGGGGGCTACATGCAGAGGGGAGTTTGTACTGCATGGGGGCTATCTGAAGGGGGGAGTGTATACAGTATGGGGGCTATCTGCAAGGGGAGCAGTGTATACAGTATGGGGGATACCTGCAGGGGGAGTGCATACAGTATGTGGGAAACCTACAGGGGGTGGAGTGTATAGAGTATAGGGACTACCTGCAAGGGGGGGGGGAAGAGTATGGGGCCTACATGCAAGGTGTGGGGTGTATAGAGTATGGGTTCTACCTGCAAGTGGGGGGAGTGTATAGAGTATGGGGGCACCCGCTGGGGTGGGGGGTGTATATAGTATGGGGGCTACCTGCGGGGAGCGAGTTTGTACAGTATAGTAGTACCTGCAAGGGAAGGGGGGGAGTGTTTACAGTACAGGGGCTACCTGCAGGTGGGGGAGTGTATACAGTATTAGAAACTTTGAAACCTCTTCTGTGTTGTCCTCATCATGGATGAAAGGTAGTGCCTAAGAGGGCCAGATTATGATGATGCAGGATTGTGTATGCACTTTATTATTATGAGCTGCAGGTTTTCTGCGCACACACACACACACACACTTATGGTCTGCAGTCAGCAGGGCGGGGGCAAACTTTACACTACAGGTATACAGGACCCCAGAACTATACACTACAGATATACAGGCCCTCCACCAACTACATACTACAGGTATACAGGATCTCCATTAACACTGTCAATGTTGTATATAACCAGGCTCAGCATAGCACTACCAATGTTGTACATAGCCAGGCTGTATTTAACACTGCTAATATTGTATATAACCAGGCTGTATATAACAATGCCAATGTTGTATATAACCAGGCTGTATATAACACTGCTAATGTTGCATACAACCAGGTTAAGCATAACGCTACCAATGTTGTATATAACCAGGCTCTGTATAACACTACCAATGTTGTACATAACCAGGCTGTACAGTACATAACACTGCCAATGTTGTATATAACCAGGCTGTATAAAACACTGCCAATGTTGTATATAACCAGGCTCAGTATAACACTGTTAATGTTGTGTACCAGACTGTATACTGTATAACACTGCCAATGTTGCATATAACCAGGCTGTATATTACACTGCCAATGTTGCATATAACCAGGCTGTATATAACACTGACAATGTTGTATATAACCAGGCTCTGTATATAAAACTGCCAATGTTGTATATAACCTGGCTCTGTATACAGTCTGTTCACATGATGACATCTCAGTTTGGCTATTAGGATGTTTAGAGTTTTTAGTTTATTTCTAACCTACAATTTACATAAACAGTGCAGAACTGTCGGGGTATATAGCGTATAAAGGGATATACAGGGATCCTGGCGATTTCCCCTTAAACAAAAAAACAAGGGCATAGATTGGCTTCCTGGGCGATCTTGGAACAAATCTAATTAACACACTGACACTTTACATTTTCTAGTTATTGTATAATTTTAAGGCTATGTGCACACAATATTTTGCTTAGTATTTTGGTAAGTATTTTTAAACCAAAACCTGGAGTGGATTGAAAAGGCTATGTTGCTGAACTTGAGTCGCTGGTCGTCATTTAATGGCAAATAATGGCCGTTATTTCAAAACAACGCCTTTGTTTTTAAAAATAACTTCAATTATTTGTCATCCACTAAATTTCAACAGTGTGTGAGCATACCTTTTTTGTGTTTTCAATCCACTTCTTGTTTTGGTTGCAAAATACTGACCAAAATACTGAGCAAAAATGATGTGTGTGAACATAGCCTTAAAAATTATACAAAAATGGGGGAAAAAAATTATATTTAATTTCCATCAGGGGATTTGAACAAAGGAAATACCTGCTGGTGGTCTCTAGGCAGGTGACTTACCCCTGGACCACATCTTTTACACAGGCTAGAAGATTCAACTATATCTGATTGCAGATCAGTTCTCTGTTGGCAGATACTAACAGCTGAGTTAGGAATATGCCAGGCAGCATTGATTATTCATGAAGGATAGGTTGGAGGAAGGAGTGGTGAGGCATGCTAGAGTGAGGCACAAATGCTGAGCCACAACTTCTCTTTCAAATTGACAATTCCTCCACTCCAAAATCTGGGTGAAAACAACGGACGCAGGTCCAGGTAGGCAAAATAGTGTATAAAATGCAAGTATTTACTAAAAACACAACGTGTTTCAAAGTCGTGCTGACTTATTTCTCAAGTGTCTAATACAAAATAAATTCTAAGATCTATAAAAAGAGTGTGCACATGCCCAGAATGAGCAGAGCACTGATGATGTCTAATTACATGCATAATGAGTGGCAGATCCCATTGGAGGCAGATGGAATTACAAGTGAGCACAATTACAAGTGAGCATATATGTAAAAACAGCACACAAGATACCTAAAAATAAAAATACAAAACAGAAACAAAAACAAAAAATAATCTCTTTAAAAAGAAATATCTGGTATTTTCAATTGTTTCATTTAATCCTTGTGTGTAAGGGTGGATAGTTTAAAAATCCAGTAGGATTCACAATTTATTAATTGTCTATATCTATTAGAGCCGTCTTCTGGGATCTGTTCTAATATTGTGATTGGCTCCGTAGGACCTATGGGAGCTGAGAGCCTCAGATGCAGCCAAAGCGCAGACCAGGTAAAGTATGGTCTGGGTGTCGGCGGGTTAAAGGGGCTGTCATTTACATATATCACATCCGTCTTATCCTAAGAGAAACAGGTTGCTTAACTTAGGGAGACCAGCCAAAGGACAACACTGCCGGCTGCTAGTGAAAGCGCTCAATGCAGTGAAGTCCTAGGTGCATTGCCCCCTGGGAAACATGAATATGCAAAAGAGGAGCCCGTGGAGCCTCATTGAAGAGTCTCAAAACACAGGACTACCCAGATATCCCTCCGGGAAGGACCCAGCCAAGGGGCAGCTCCTGTTAGGAAACCACTTAATATGTGGCCCTATAAGTCAATGTAATGACAAGGGATAAACCAAGGCTATGGTGGATGGTTACCTAGCCTTGGTTTATCCCTTGTCATTACATTGACTTATAGGGCCACTTAATATGGTGGTTTTGGTGGTTTCCTAACAGGAGCTGCCCCTTGGCTGGGTCCTTCCCGGAGGAATCAGCAGGGATCTTGTACTAGCCCACCCCCTGTGTGACTTCTGTATTGCTTTAAAAGGAGCGGTCACATGACCGCACCACGCAGTGTGTAGAGGGAGAGAGAGAGGAAGCAAGCTGCTGAAAAGATATAGTGGGAAAGGAAAGGAAAGATTAGGAAAGCGGAGTGCCGTGTCGACACAACTTTTCCAAGCTATCCCGGCCATGTATAGCTATGTTCGCGAAAAGGTTGCTGACTCGCTGAGCCATTCAGTAAGCAGACATGTACATTTAACCACAGACATGTATATGTCCATTACTGCTCAGTGGGTAAATGTAATATGGCCGGCGGACCCCCAGCAACTTGGCCAGGGAAGGGCGATGACACCACCCCATTGTTACAGCAGGGTTCCTGTGTCGCGGTCCTCCTCCACCTCCTCCAGTAGGTCCAAAACCTCCTCAACCGCCAGTGTTCCTCCCTTGTACCACTTGGGTGTAGCACGGAGGTGTCATGCTGTGCTGCACCTAGCCTGCCTGGGGGAAAGGAGACACACAGGGGAAGAGCTGCACCGCCTGCTCGAGACGGAAAACCTCTCTTGGCTGACTCCACGCCATCTTAAAATTGGGACCGTGGTGAGTGACAATGGGAGCAACATTCTCTCTGCGCTGCGTTGAGGAGGTATGAGGCACGCCCCGTGTATGGCACATGTTTTAAACCTAATAGTTACACACTTTCTAAAGTCTTCATCCCATGTACAGACTGTGCTGTCAATGGCTTGAAAGCTGTGTAACCATTTCAGCCATTGAAGTCGTTCTCACCACATCCTCCTCGACCTGCAGCAGAGAAATGGTCTTTCTAACCATCGTCTCATTTGCGACGTAGCAACGCGGTGGAACTCCACCCTTCACATGCTGGACCGGCTCTATGAGCAGAGGAAGGCCTTGACTGATTTCCTCTTGATGCAGGCGGACACGGCGATTTCCCTGTGTAACCTGGAGCTCGGCCAGTGGCAGCTCATGCGTGACACCTGCCACTTGCTACGACCCTTTGAGGAGGCCACCTTTCTGGTCAGTGGGCAAGACACAGGACTGACCACCATCATACCCATGCTTCATGTACTGGAGCTGATGCGACTCAGTGGTGAGGGGGAAGAGGTCTTGCCACTGTCACAGCCTGGGTCACTGGAGGAAGTTTTGGCGGAAGAGGAGGGAGAAGAAGTTGAGGAGGAGGACGTGAACGCACAGGAACTCAGGCACATGAGCCTTCCTGCCAGACCAGAGGGGGGCCAGAGGAGGATATGCAGGGCTTTGAGGAGGATGAGGAAGATGGAGGCAGTAACCATTGGCAGCAAGTCCAGGTGTTTTTGGACTCTACGTTGCCACCTAACGTCCCCAAACCCCATGGACTACTGGGTGGGAAAATTAGATGTCTGGCCACAACTCGCTGAATTTGCTTTGGACATACTTTCCTGTCCGGCCAGCAGTGTGTCATCCGAGCGAGTTTTCAGCACAGCAGGTCATATTGTCAGTCCCAGGAGAACCAGATTGTCCTGTGATAGTGTGGAGCATCTGACTTTCATCAAAATGAACGCCACATGCATAGATAAGGACTTTGTGACACCTGCTTCTGATCACACAGAGTAGGATTTGGTCGTGTTGTCACCAAGATGTAGGACCTTTTCTGCTTCTATTATGGCCTACATGTAAACTAGACCTTACTGGTCATTCCACCATTCCTGCTGCTGCCCTGCTAACTCTCGCCTTTCCATGGACTTCATTATTCTGCTTCCGCTGCTCATGTCACCCCATTACAACTGCTACTCCTGCCCTGGCCTCCATGTTGGCTACTGCTGGTCCTTCACTGGCCTTCATGTTGACTACTTCTGCTCCTGCCCTGGCCTACATGTTGGCTACTGCCACTCCTGCCCTGGCCTCCATATAGGCTACTGCTGGGCCTTCACTGGCCTCCATGTTGACTACTTCTGCTCCTGCCCTGGCCTACATGTTGGCTCCTGCCGCTCCTGCCCTTGCCTCCCTGTTGCCTACTGTTGCTCCTGCCTGGCCTCCATGTTGGCTATTGTTGCTCTTGCCTGCCCTCCATGTTGGCTACTGCTGCTCCTGCCCTGGCCTCCATATAGGCTACTGCTGGGCCTTCACTGGCCTCCATATAGGCTACTTCTGGGCCTTCACTGGCCTCCATATAGGCTACTTCTGGGCCTTCACTGGCCTCCATGATGACTACTGCCGCTTCTGCCCTGGCCGCCCTGTTGGCTACTGGTGCTCCTGCCTGACCTCCATGTTGGCTACTGGTGCTCCTGCCCTGGCCTTCCTGTTGGCTACTGGTGCTCCTGCCTGGCCTCCATGTTGGCTACTGCTGCTTCTGCCCCGACCTTCCTGTTGGCTACTGTTGCTCCTGCCTGGCCTCCATGTTAGCTACTGCTGCTTCTGTACTGGCCTCCTTGTTGGCTACTGCTGCTCCTGCCTTGCCTCCATGTTGGCTACTGTTGCTCCTGCCCTTGGCTCAATGTTAGCTACTGCTGGGCCTTGACTGGCATCTAGGTTGACTACTGCTGTGCCTGCCCTTGTCTCAATGTTGGCTGCTGCTGGGCCTTGACTGGCATCTACAGTAGGTTGACTACTGCTGTGCCTGCCCTTGTCTCAATGTTGGCTGCTGCTGGGCCTTGACTGGCATCTACAGTAGGTTGACTACTGCTGTGCCTGCCCTTGTCTCAATGTTGGCTGCTGCTGGGCCTTGACTGGCATCTACAGTAGGTTGACTACTGCTGTGCCTGCCCTTGCCTCAATGTTGGCTACTGATGGGCCTTGACTGGCATCTAGGTTGACTACTTCTGAGCCTGCCCTTGCCTCAATGTTGGCTACTGCTGGGCCTTGACTGGCATCTAGGTTGACTACTGCTGTGCCTGCCCTTGTCTCAAGGTTGGCTACTGGTGTGCCTTGACTGGCATCTAGGTTGACTACTGGTGTGCCTGCCCTTGCCTCCTTGCTGGCTCCTGCTTGGCCTCCATGTTGGCTACTGCTGCTCCTGCCTGGCCTCCATGTTGGCTACTGTTGCTCCTGCCTGGCCTCCATGTTGGCTACTGCTGCTCCTGCCTGTCCTCCATGTTGGCTACTGCTGATCCAGCCTGGCCTCCATGTTGGCTACTGCTGATCCTGCCTGCCCTCCATGTTGACTACTGTTGCTCCTGCCTGGCCTCCATGTTGGCTACTGCTGCTCCTGTCTGCCCTCCATGTTGACTACTGTTGCTCCTGCCTGGCCTCCATGTTGGCTACTGCTGCTCCTGTCTGCCCTCCATGTTGGCTACTGCTGCTCCTGCCTGGCCTCCATGTTGGCTACTGCTGATCCTGCCTGGCCTCCATGTTGGCTACTGCTGCTCCTGCCTGGCCTCCATGTTGACTACTGCTGCTCCTTCACTGGCCTCAAATGACTATTGCTGCTCCTTCACTGCATTTGTGACCTTTTTCCTGCATAGACCCTGTAATGGTGAGTTTCCTGCATAGACCCTGTAATGGTGAATATTGAAGTCTAAAAAAAAAAATTGACTTTGAGATATCGAAAAGATAATGATGTTACTGACATGTAGAGCCCTAAATTCAATTAAATACACTACCCTCGTATCATATAGATGCTTTAAACTATGAAATCCGAAGAAATTTGAAATTCGGTCGGACCGAACTTTCCGAAAAAATCCGAAAGTCTGGTCAGACCGAACTTTTGAAAGGTTCGCTCATCTCTAGTGTTCACGTCACCTAATCTTTTCTTAGGTGCACTGACAGGGAATACAAAAGAAAGCAATTTTGCAAATGCTTTGCATTAGCAAAATTGCTTTCTTCAGTAGTTTGACCCCTTTCTTTCTCCATACTGGTGACAACTCATTGCCTACTGCCTCATGGCTGACAACTGCTCTGAGAGTGGTGGTTGGGCCTTGAAGCACTTGGCTGACTAGGAGCCTCTGTAGTGGTAGTTACAGGTGCATACAGTTACAGTTTATGTAGTATGCCATCAATAGAACTATAAAAAAGAGAAATCATTCTTGCTATAGAGACTTGTGTAAACATGAACGTATATGTAGAGAGATCTCAAAACCAATGCTTGTGCAATCGGTACGATACATCATATGGTACTGGAACAGCACCCTGGAGGACAGTACATATTGTTTTTGTACTGATGTTGACAGCTTCTGAATACATTTCTTGCTCGTAAATTATTCACTGTTTAATCCAGCTATTTCACTGTGTTGAAAACTGTGATGTTGAAATTCTGGAAAGTTAGGATTGCACCATAATGGAACATTATCTGTCACACCCAGTCTGTTTTGCCTTGTATCAAAATCTTAAATATATAAATAGTTGACTAAGTAGGTCTCATTCATTTCCAATTGTAGGGGAGAGAGTTTTAATTTAGTGTGGCAGCTGGGAAGCCAGTGTCCAGTATCACAATTAACTGGGTGCTGTTTTTTTTAATTATACAAAGTCACTGGGTGTGCGTTATACCAAGTAAGTGGGGGCTGGCGGGGCATTATACCAATTCTCTGGGTGTGCATTATACCAAGCTACTGGGTGCTGGCTGGGCATTATTCCAAGTCTCTGGGTGTGCATTATACTAAGTAAGTGGGGGCTGGTGTGGCATTATACAAATTCTGAGTATGTGCATTATACCAAGTCAGTAGGTGCTGCCTTTCAGCAACAAATTGCTGCTGGTAGTAGCTTTAGAAGGTTGTTCTATCACAGTTGAAGGATATCCTTCTCCGTGATATATACTGTGTGACGAAACAATTCTATAGCCTTATATCACTCAAGAAACCAGGAGAATAGTGAAAAAACTCACACAATAAAAACCCTTTGTTTAACCATTGTGCAACACATCTAACTATCCTTCTGATATTGTAAAACCTTCAAAAACAGTTATCAGCCAATCACCATGCGTGTCCTTAAAAATGGAACACGAATTCTACTATTACTTGTCACAAAAGCCAGTGACTAAAAACCCCATGGCTATGGTAACAAGAAGGGAAATTCCCTCTTTGAGAAACATAGTCATGGGGATTTGTGCCTGGATAATCCTGTTTTGGGGTATGGGTTGCATGGTCCACTTTGTGGAGGCATTGAGCTGCTGTGGATAATATATGCATTAGAGATGATCGAATACTATTCGATCGAACAGCTATTCGATCGAATAGTACACTATTCGAGGTATTCGACTGCAGTCGAATAATCAAGACAAAATGCTGTAAAAATTCGATTCGTCCTCTCACATCCCCTGGTGCTTTCTTTCCAGCCAATAAACATGCAGGGGGGAGGGACAGGCAATAGGAATAGGCAGGGATTTAAAAAAAAAAAAAACATTAACTGTGATTGGCTGGCTAAACCATGTGACCTCCTGAATAAAAGAATAGTGATTTGAGATTCGTGTCACTTGCTGTTTGGAGCTAGAGAGGGACAGACTGTAAAGCAGGGAGAGGAAGGTTTTAGGGGAAGTTAGGTAGGAAGGGACCCTCAAAAGCCCTTGTTAGGGCTAAAACTATAGAAAAACAGAGATTTACAAGCTGTTGTGACACAGGCAGTGTGTAAACACAGTGGGGGACATTTATTAAGGAAAAATGGGTATTTTTCAGCGGAAAATAAAATGTATTCGAAAATGACCGTTTTGCGAATAAAATATTCGCATCTGGCCACTTTCCGCCCCGTACACCAGGGGGGCGGGGTGTGGAGGGGGCAGAACGGGGAGGCGAGTCTGCTCTATTCATGATTTGTTTAGCTAAAAAATAGTCAGGAAACCTACTCCAGCTCTGAGCTGGCGTAGGTCTCTTGGCGCGCGCACTTGTGCGCATAGGATTTATGTAGAGGCAGTGCACCTCTACATAAATTTCCTTAGTGTCAGAGCTGCGGGGACATTTTTAAGTTGGCACAGAAAACGCCGGACTTAATAAATGTCCCCCAAAGTGTGTACCCAGCTGTATACATTGTGTGTGGGATATTAGCTGTTATCTTGCTACTACAGATTTGCAACTTGACCACCTCGGCCATGCGTCCTGTGAAGGTGTTGACCAGCCAATTATTTTCAAAATCAATTCAATATCCGGTATATGGCTGTATACTGTGAGTGTGGGATAATAGCTGTTATCTTACCTTTACTGATTAGCGCAGTCTGCATCCTGTGAAGGCGTTGACCAGCCCTTTAATTTGATTATTTTCAATATCAAATTGATATCCGGTATACGGCTGTATACTGTGAGTGTGGGTTAATAGCTCTTAACTTGCTTCTACTGATTTGCGCAGTTTGCATACTGTGAAGGAGTTGACCAGCCCTTTAATTTAATTATTTTCAAAATCAATTCGATATCCGGTATACGGCTGTATACTTTCAGTGTGGGATAATAGCCCTTATCTTGCTAGTACTGATTTGGTGTCGCCGTTGGAGATGGGACCAGGCATGGCCGTGTGTAATAATGGCCGTAACCTGGTGGCAGCTCTGGAGCTTGGAGAACTCCAACACATTCCATGCCTTGCCCACATTTTTAATTTGGTGGTGCAACACTTTTAAAAGACTTACCCCGACCTGCCGGAGCTACTGGTGAAGCTGCGGCGCCTATTCGCCCACTTTCAGAAGTCCACCGTGGCGGCTGTTAGCCTTAAAAAGCTACGAAAACACCTGCGTTTGCCCCATCACAGGCGATGTCACCACTCGCTGGAATTCTACATATCATATGTTGTCCAGGGTGTGTGAGCAGCAGAGAGCTCTCATGGAATACCAGCTCCAAAACCCACAGTTGCCTCCAACTCAGCTCCCTCAGTTTGCCAACCATGAGTGGCCATGGATGGTAGACTTATGCAAAGTTTTAAGGATATTTGAGGAGTCCACCAAGAGGGACAGCTGCGATGATGCCATAGTGAGCGTAACCATCCCACTCCTATGCACTGTTAAAGCATCCCTCATCGTCATCAGGGAGAGCGCAGAGGAGGCCGGGATAGGAGGACACGTGACAGAACTAGACAGTCACACTACACTCCTGTCAGATTCTCAACGTTGATTCCTGGAGGAAGAAGAGGAGGAGAAGGCTGTTGGCCACACTGTCGGCGAGACTAGCAGTGCAGTTGTGTGCGTCCCATTGGTCCAGCGAGGATGGAGCAAAGAGGAGGCAGAGGAGGAAGAGGAGGCGTAAATATTGAGCGATCCTTCTGGTGGGGGCAGCTAAGTGATGGCAATTCCCAGCCTGGCAGACATGCTTCCCCTGCTGTCCCATATGCATTCCAGAGATGTTGGCATCCTTTCCTAAGGTTTCATTGTGCACTTGGTGACCTCCTAGTGGTTGAATCTTGATTTCCAGGTCCCAAGGATTTTTCTCCCATAGACTATTATGGGATTGGATATTTGTTCGAAAAGTCGAATATCGGGAGCTATTCGAATCGAATCCAATCAAATCGAATATTTCACTATTCGCTCATCTCTAATATGCATGTATTGCAAATGGTTTAATTTATCTAGCTCATGGGCAGTAAGTCTAAAAATGTGGTTCTTAGAATGTAAATTGACTGTGTATTTCCTGCTGGATTATCGTATAATTGGGGGTGAAAAGGGGAAACATTACTTGATATTTTTAAAAAAAAGTAAATACTTATGGTGGGCAAATATTTTTATGAGGAGTTTTCTTAAAGAGACACAGGCAAGTGCCGAGAAGCTGATAGCTGGCTGATGTTGGCTCAATGGTTAGCATTGCAGCACTGTGGTCCTGGGTTCAAATCCCACACCGGGTAATGTCTATCAAGAGCTTGTATGTTCTACCAACGTTTGTGTGGGTCAGTTTAGGTTTTCAGCCCAATATGCACAATGTAAATGAGCCTGGAAGTTCACATTTAGATAGTTATAGGTTATTATAAATATATTGTAATGTGTTGTATATAGTAGTGTATATAGTTCATTAACTCTTTCCCTATAACTTATCCTAGCGAATTTGAAATTGGTGTCTCGTGACAAATTGAATCATCCTTACTTGCAGAGATGGAGTTGCGCTATGGTAACTGCACCTGTTGTTGTTTATGGGTAAAAAGTGGCATGGCGGTCCAGGTTCTTCCAGGCAATGGGGAGGCGGCGTTGCTGACGCATATATGTAGTACCTGGGTTTTTACCCAAACCCAACCCATTTTATGGTCACAGATGCTAAAGATAGCATGATGGTAGCCTCCGAGACATAAAAATTGCCATAATACTGACCTTAGTGCGCGGTTCTTTATAGCAGGCCAGACTGTTGTTAAGCCCTGCCACTGCCTTGGGTTACCCCTCGAGTGTGTGTGCCTTCCCGAACACCAGTAGACTATCTGACACTGTACCCCTTCCTCTTTTGCCTTTGGAATGACAAGCTGTGGATGAGACCTGATGCTGGCTTGGTGTGACAAATACATCTTCATTCCCTAAAGATGACGATGACATCTGGGGCCCGAGATTTCATGTAGGGTCTGCAACATCATTATTGTAGTCTAGAACAAAGTTATCCTCTCCTAACCTCTCTTTAAAGTGGAATGTGGTACAATCCCATAGATTTATCATAGGCTGCCCCCGTCCCCCCTTGCTCTCCTGACTGCTGTGTGGCCTGTAAACCAGTGGAGTCTGAATCTTTAGATCTTCAGGGCAGAGCAGCTGAGACTCTGGGAGAAGCGCTAGGCTTGACAGAAGCTCTCTTGCTGATTCAAAGCTGACTTGCAGCCAAGATATTACAGAAGACATTGCTGGGGAAATGTCCAGCCCTTGAAGCAAATTCTCATTGGCACTGCTTTGTGAGAACCCTTCTGATAATTGCTGGCTCTGGGATTGACTACTGACTGCAGTGGAGCTGGAACTTTAAAGGATCTTTTCCACAACACCTGCCTGACTAGTATTCGCCTGATGACTGGGACTTACTGGGAGCTGCAACCTTCATCCAAGCCTGTTTGTATCCTTCAACATATTACATACCTATTGTCAGGATGGTATCTTTACAGAGCATTATGCGCCCCTCGGCTCATGCTGTGCGGCCGAGAAGGCGCTGAAATTCTTGTATTCTGTTTGTGTTTTTGTTTGCAGTGTGTGAACACTGGTTTATATGCTCACCTTTGTTGGAAGACACACCCGAATTCACCTGCTGAATTCTGTCTGGCCATGTCATGGTTAACCTGTGTTTTGGTTCTGCTGTGACTGACAGGTCATCCTGCCAGTGGATTTGTTTTGTTCTCAGGTGTCTGTGCTTGGAGATCAGGGGGATGGTCCAATTACGTTCTGGATCAGAACCCTGGCCTCTTATATACTAACCTCAGTCTGGGATATCATTGCTGGTTATTGACTAATGGTACTTTTACACGGTGCGATAATTCGCCCGATCGCACGATTAACGATTTTGAAAGAACGATGTTTTTTTTATAACGATCAACGGAAAATTCGCTATACGATCGTTTTGCGATCGTTTAAGCCTATCTCACACATAGGTGAAATCGTTGAAAGACTGTTTACACTGAACGATCTGCGAATTTTTTGCGAACGCTCAACGATGATTTGTGAACATGTTGAAAGATCGAAATGAGCGATTTTTCGCTCGTCGTTTGATCGTTCGCTGCGTTTACATGTACAATTATCGTTCGAATTCGTCCGTTATTGTGCAAAAACGAACTATCAATCTTTCCGTGTAAAAGGACCATTAGTCTCTGCCTGCTTGTGGTTCTGTTTCTTTGCTTCTCTTGACTCCTGCTTAGTATCTTTGACCTCCGTTGCTTGCCGCCTGACCCTGACCTTATTGCCTGTTTTCTGACTACGCTTTTGGATCCGATTTTGTACTTTTGCTGCCAGACTGTTGTGACCCGTATTGTGGACTATTCTTCATTGTGTTTGTCTGTCTGTTTTGTATTTGTGTTCCACCTAGCCAGTGCAGGAAATGCCGCCCAGTTGCTCGCCGCCATCTTAGGGCGGATAGTTGCAAGTAGGTAGAGGACAGTGGGCTGAGCTTAGGGCTAACTGTCTTGTCTTGTCCTGCTGTCCGGTTCCTAACAGAATAACCAGCCTTACTTTTTTTTTCCTCTCTTCTCTCTCTCCACCTTGCTATGGACCCTATGATAGCTCTGGTTAAGCAAATGCAAAGTCTCAACCAGCCAACCAACCTTACGCAATGGGTGCAGCAGGTAGAGTCTTTCCTGGGCCAAAATGCCATGCTATCTGCTGCTGTTCCCCCAGAACCTCCTGTGCAGCTTCCTGATAGGTTCAAGGGCGAGAGAAGGGCCTTTCGAATCTTCAGAGAGGGATGTAAGTTGTTTTTCAGACTTTGTCCCCGGTCCTCTGGGGATGAGAGCCAGAGAGTGGGCATTATTATGTCACTCTTACAAGGACCTCCGCAGGAGTGGACCTTTTCTTTGCCTCCAGATGCCACTGAATTGTCTTCTGTGGATCAGTTTTTCTCTGCATTGGAATTACTGTATGATGACCCTGACAGGGCAGCAGCAGCTGAGAGGCAGTTGACAGTTTTGAGACAGGGCAAGCGACCAGTGGAGGAGTATTGTGCCGAGTTCCGCCAGTGGTGTGTTCCATCCGGATGGAATGATCCTGCGCTTAGATGCAAATTTAAGCAGGGGTTATCTGATGGCATTAAGGATGCCTGGACAGGACATCCAGATCCTTCCACCCTAAAGCAGGCCATGAATTTGGCTATTCACATAGACCGTAGGCTTCATGACAGACATAGGGAGAAAGTAGGCAATGACCCTTCTAAAACCTCTGTCCCCTGCTCTGTCAAACACTCTATTGTTATCCCTGATATACATGAGGACAAGCCCATGCAGCTTGGACAATTAGACGCCAGGACCAGGCGAGAACATTGTAGACATAACGGTCTATGTTATTACTGTGGTGACAGTAGCCACTTCATCAATTTCTGCCACAAGCGTCCCAAGCAGCAAGCTAACCGGCTCCTGGATCATCGGCGTCCAGGTGACTCCCAGGATAGTCACTTGGGCGCACAGGTACCCTCATGTGAAATAAATATTTCAAGTCCTACTGTAACTGATTTGCCCATATCTGATGTGAATTTATCATGTTCTTCTGCTCGTTCCGTCAGTAAACCTGTTCTCCATGCCATGGACTCTTCTTCTGATGAATGGGAGTCAGATGGCAATCTTCTAAGTGAAGTTGAGTCCTGTGAGGGTCCTGAGGTCACTCATAAAAGGGGGGGTACTGTCAGGATAGTATCTTTACAGAGCATTATGCGCCCCTCGGCTCATGCTGTGCGGCCGAGAAGGCGCTGAAATTCTTGTATTCTGTTTGTGTTTTTGTTTGCAGTGTGTGAACACTGGTTTATATGCTCACTTTTGTTGGGAGACACACCCGAATTCACCTGCTGAATTCTGTCTGGCCATGTCATGGTTAACCTGTGTTTTGGTTCTGCTGTGACTGACAGGTCATCCTGCCAGTGGATCTGTTTTGTTCTCAGGGGTCTGTGCTTGGAGATCAGGGGGATGGTCCAATTATGTTCTGGATCAGAACCCTGGCCTCCTATATAACTACCTCAGTCTGGGATATCTTTGCTGGTTATTGACTTAGTCTCTGCCTGATTGTGGTTCTGTTTCTTTGCTTCTCCTGCTTAGTATCTTTGACCTCCCTTGCTTGCCGCCTGACCCTGACCTTATTGCCTGTTTTCTGACTACACTTTTGGATCCTATTTTGTACTTTTGCTGCCAGACTGTTGTGACCCGTATTGCTGACCATTCTTATTGTGTTTGTTCATTTTGTCTTGTCTATTGTTTTACGTATCCAGGCCAGGGATCGCCACCAAGTTGTCCACTGCCATTTTAGGGCAGATTGCGGCAATTAGGTAGGGACAGTGGGCGGGGCTGAGTTCAGGGCTCACTGTCTCCGTGTGTTTGGTGTGACTGGCCCTGACACCTATTAGCGTGTGCTACATGATCTTAAACTCTGGCAACAATCAAATGTAGACACTTTTGATAGGGCCCAACTTTACACCTACTTATTTTTTCAAGCCCTTCATGTCAGCTATATGGCTTTATACATTCCAACTGCTGATGCCACTTGCAGGTTTTTTTTTTTTTCAAATCTATTTTTATCGAAATTTTTACATAAACATTGAACAAAAAGGGTACATTAAAGTACAGGTAATTATATTAACAATTAGTGATGAGCGAAAATGCTTGTCTGAGCTTGGTACTCGTTCGAGTATTAGGGTACTCGATGGTACTTGTCACTCCGACGAGTATCTCGCGATACTCGAGAAAATCTCATCATCCGTTTCCTGTAAGTTTCAGGGCTTTTTCTCAGCCAATAAACATGCAGGACACTCTTTGGTACATCCTGCGATCACGTGGGACCCATACAAGTCGATAGCAGCGTTTGACCCTGCCATATAAAAATCTCGGCCACCAAGGCTCAGCTTACATGTATGCTGGAAGAAATCAGGGACAGAGCTGCTGCTGGTCAGGGAGAGCTTTAGGGAGGAAATTAGCGTTCCAGTAGGCAGGGAATACTAGCGAAATAACCAAACAGCCCTTTTAAGGGCTTTAAATGATTTTTAAATTGTATTACTACATACTGCTGGCTGGGACTTGCAGTGCAGTTACCATGATTTCAGCAGGACACTGTGGTGATCGGCTGCAGGCAGAAAGGGGACATTAGGTGTTGCATACAGACCCCTAAGAAGTGCTCAGTACTATTTTATTGGGACCTCTACTATATTTATAGGTGTTTATAGGTGCAACCACCAACAGATTGTATCCCACAGCCCCCTAAAAACTAGTGGGCCCTCTACTATATTTCTTGATTTCTTACGCAAGGCATGTCTAAGTTCACTACTGCTTCCACAGTGTAAAGGGGGTGTCACAGAGTGTATATAGGTGCAGCCACCAAAAGATTGTTTCCCACAGACCCCTAAAAAGTAGTGGTCCCTCTACTATAGTTTCTGATTTCTGTACAGAAGCCTCCAGACTTGATTTTCACAGCTGAGTAGTCTGATTTCTCTCCCTGTCTGGAGCCTGGAGGATCAGAGTGCCAGTCCAATGAGGATCTTGACCTGGCTCTTGGTCAGCATAAAACAAAGCTGAGGCAGTCTCTCAGCGCTGGCTATTAGGTTAATACCCTGGTCCCAGCTCCCTCTTGTCTATTCTTGCCATCCCCGTCCTAACTCCCTCTTCTTGCTCGACTCTGTTACCTGACCTCTGGCTTTGACTTTTGACTATCGGATTCTTACTGGTTTTTGTACTGCGCTGCCCGTTTGGTTTTTACCCGGCTTGTTTGACTATCCCATTTTGTGTTTGTTTGTCTGTCTTGTTCTGTGTGCACATATTCAGTGCAGGGAACGTCATTGTGGTTGTCCACAGCTGCCTAGGGACGTTTGAGGTAAATAGGTAGGGACAGTTGGTCGGTTTAGCGTCCGGGCTCAGTATCTCACCCCTACCTGTCCTGACATAGCGGTTATATTGTGTTTGGATTATATTGTTGAGAGGCTGTGATAGTGGCATAATACTGCGACTTTGGCGTGTTAGATGCAGCCAGGTGTTCCAGAGGTGTCATTATGTACTTGTTGACCTCCAAGTGGTGGAATTTTGGTTTCCAAGAAACAAGTATTTTTCTCTCATAGACTTTAATGGGATTCGATATTCGATCAAATAGTCGAGTATCGCGGTCTACTCATAGAATTTCGAATATTCTAATATTTTACTTCTCGCTAATCTGCACTGACTTTCTACAAGTTAGGGACAAACCCATAGACTTCTATTGGTGTCTCCATGCCTCAATTATAGCCCACACTAGGACATGTATTTTTTGCAGCACAAATCACGGCCAAATCACAGATAAAATAAAGGTTGTGTCAATAGGGACTGTACTTTGGGACTGTACTCTTTGTCCACAATTATGGACAAAAATACAGACATGTGAATAAGGCCTGGAATAAAGGTGACCTGTGGCTTCTTCCAAGCTGTCTTTTAGATAGAGCAAATAACATTCCATATAAAATAACAATACATGACCTTAATTTTGTTATACTGTGCCAGCCGACTTTACATTGCGTGAACAGCTATTATTTCCACAAACAATAGGCATGCACATTATTTTAACACCCATTCTAAAGAACAGGCATTAAAATAACGATGTGTGGATAAAAATGAGGTCAATGTAATGCCACACCTGCAGTAAAGAACAGACACTGATTCCATTACAGACAGCATCTGTTCTATACTCAAAAATAACATTGTGTGAACATAGCTTTAGGCTATGTTCACACAACGTCTTTTCAGTTCCGTTAAAAAATTATGTCCGTCATTTTGAGTCCAAAATAACGGACGTCAGTTCTCTGGCCTCCCCTTAGTGCAATGATGGCTGCTGGTACATTATTCTAGTTCGGGGTTACTAACTGGCCTTTGGGTGTGGCTTATTTGAAAAGTCTACTGAATTTAATAGTAAAAAGGGAGAAAAAACGTTATTCAATACATTGTGTGCATTGGACGTCCGTCTTTCCATAGACTTCAATGCATTGCCATTGCAGTCAGTTAAATCGTGACCAACACGGACATTTTTTTAAATAGCAAAATCGGCTGCCTTTTCAAAATTTTGGACGTTGTGTGAACATAGCCTTTATAGTGTATAATGAATTGTATGGTATAATGAATAAGCCTGTTAGAATTAAATACTAAAAATGAATGTACATTGTTATGTTTTTTTTCCTCTGTTATGCAGAGTACTTTTTGTTTGTTTGCTGTACACAAGTTGTTTACTTATCTAGTGCAAGAAATCTAAGCCCTTCCTATTCCATTATTCTGGTCGCTTTTCATCTGTGTAAGTTTCAAGCTGCGCAAATCTTCTGAACTGTTCCCTCTTGGAATCTGCTGCCTTTTTTTCGTCATCTTGTCCACTTCAGGTTTGTTAAAACTCTGCAGAATACATTTTAAACCCTTAACGACCGTGGGCATATATTTAGGTCCTGCGGTCGTTAAGGGTGTTCAGACCGGGGACCTGATGCAGCCGTTCCCCGGTGTCTAGTGGCGGAGATCGCCCTCCCGGGACGTTGAGGAGCGATCCCTGTGTCTGCTGCCGGCCGGGGTCTGCGCCGTAATGGAGCTGATCCCGGCTTGGCATTCGGTTGCTTCCGGCTGCCTATCTCATCGATCTATGCTGTATATCCTATACAGCATACATCTCAATAAGAGATCAGCCCAGGGGGGCTTCTAGTATGAGTGAAAAAAATAAAAATAAAGTGTTGTTTCTAATAAAAAGCCCCTTCCCCTAATAAAAGTTTGAATCACCCCCCCCCCTTTTCCCATGTTATAAATAAAAATAAATAAATAAATATGTTTGGTATCGCCACGTGCGTAATTGCCCGAACTATTAATTTATCACATTCCTGATTTTGCACGGTAAACAGCGTAAGCACAAAATAATCACAAAGTGCAAAATTGCGCATTTTTGGTCGCATCAAATCCAGCAAAATTGTAATAAAAAGCAATCAAAAAGTCGCATATGTGCAATCAAGGTACCGATAGAAAGAACACATCATGGAGCAAAAAAATACACCTCACACAGCCCCATAGACCCAAGGATAAAAGCGTTATAAGCGTTAAAATGGAGCGATTTTAAGGAACATATTTTTGTTATATTTTTGCCATCAGATAAAAGAAAAGTTATGCGTGTTACATATTGTGTACTTTATAAAAAAATTCAGCCTGTCATTGCGAAGTACAATTAGTGGCGCAAAAAATAAGGGCTCATGTGGGTTTCTAGGTGATAAATTGCAAGTGCTATTGCCTTTTGAAGTGTCACTGTCGTGAATTTTTTTTTTATTTTTTTAGAAAACAATAGTCCAGGCGATTTTGAGAAACTTTGTAATTGGGTTTATTAGCCGAAAAAAGTTTGAAGCTCTACCCCCTGTCTTCATTGTTCTCCTATGGAGAGAGCTAAATAAAAGACCAAAACAGGACAACAAAGAGTTAATCTACAAATACATCACCCTGTATCTCCTCTGACAGTGAGCACTGACCTCTCTGAGCTCTGATTACAGCGTTCACCCAGCTCCTGTCTGTAATCCCTTTGTTCTCAGCTTTCTGCTGTCGGCTAACTCCCCCCTCCCCTCTCCCTAGAACAGACTGGGTACGTCTGATGCAACAAGTCACAATTTCCTGATTTTTTGCAGTGGATGGAAAAGAGGAAGGAGGGGCAGGGACCTGGGAAAAGGCTTTTTAAATGCAGATAATGGCATATATATATTTTTATATATATATATATATATATATATATATATATATATATGACACAAGGAGGGAAAAACGAAATTGGCCCAATCCTCAAGGGGTTAATGTTTAACATTATATTGTTTTAATATGTTATTGTTACTGTGTATTTGCCATGGGACCTGCCATGCAACTGCTTGTAAAACTGCCATAGGCCGTGGATGTCTCGCTAATGGGCTCTGTTTATATGCACTATGTAACTACGTAATAGATACATAAAAATAAGGTTTTGCAACTTTACTTTTGGACCAAAGCACGGAAGCACTTTTTTTTTTGGAAAAAGAATAATGACTAATAAAGTGGCAAAACTGGTTCAATCAGCTCTGAACTACATGCCCAAAAGTATATATATATATATATATATATATATATATATATATATATATTATACACTCACCGGCCACCTTATTAGGTACACCATGCTAGTAACGGGTTGGACCCCCTTTTGCCTTCAGAACTGCCTCAATTCTTCGTGGCATAGATACAACAAGGTGCTGGAAGCATTCATCAGAGATTTTGGTCCATATTGACATGATGGTATCACACAGTTGCCGCAGATTTGTCGGCTGCACATCCATAATGCGAATCTCCCGTTCCACCACATCCCAGAGATGCCCTATTGGATTGAGATCTGGTGACTGTGGAGGCCATTTGAGTACAGTGAACTCATTGTCATGTTCAAGAAACCAGTCTGAGAGGATTCTAGCTTCATGACATGGCGCATTATGCTGCTGAAAGTAGCCATCAGATGTTGGGTACATTGTGGTCATAAAGGGATGGACATGGTCAGCAACAATACTCACTGTAAACGAGTAGGTTCACCCCTCAACCATAATAATGCTTATTAATAATTCTGGTCCATACCTTTCAAAGAAAAGTGTCCCATAGCATCTAGAGCGGTGCAGACAAAGTCCAGGAGCTTGCTGGACGTAAGGTGCATAAGTCCAATGTAAGAATTCTCGTAGCACTCAAGCTCATAAAATCATGATCCTTTATTATTCACGAACACGAATACATCCAAAAAACACACAAGATGTGTACAGCAACGCGTTTCAACGTGACCGTCTTTTTCACAGCTTATACACCAAATATATAAAATAGCTCATATATATATATCAAAAAGTAAAAACAAGAAGGAAGTTCCACACTTACCCCCTCCTCCGAACCAGCGTCTAGGTGAATGTAATGCGCCAAATGTGTCAAATCAAGACGCGCTTGTAACACCTGCATTCAGGCGCTGTGGTGGTGGGGCAAGGTAATCCTCCTAGTGGATAAACATGAACATTACACACTGCACTGCAAACAGAAAAACAACTCGAGATAGACATAATCATTTAGTGTCGCAACATTGTAAATAGCTAATAAATATACATTAAATCAGTTTTGTAGTTTAGTCCTTTAGGGAAGCGAGTGTCCAAGTTTAATATCCAGAAGGCTTCTCGATTGAGGACCTTCTGTGTCCAGTTTCCTCCTCTGCAGTCTTTGTAAGCTTTTTCCAGACCAAAAAATATAAAATATTGCAAGTCCCCATTATGTACAGTTATAAAATGTTTTGCTGCACCTGATACATTTTCGCCTCTGCGGCCAATATCATAAATATGTTCTGCAATGCGGGTGTCAGGATTTGAACCTAGTGACTCCTGCACTCCAGGCTGCAGCTCTACTCACTGAGCCACTGAACCTTGCTGGACAGCTCCAGTTCTGAATATATTGGTCAAGATCATGTTTCTTTAGTTCCCAGTCTTGAATCCTTAATTGGCTCCACCCCTGGACTTCCTATATAAACCCAGCCTTTCCAGTTCCTCCTTGTGAGATTATTGTGCTTTTGCCCTTAATCAAGCTACTCCTTACTCTGCTCTGCTGTTATTACTTATCTGTGTACCGAACTCTGGCTAGTTATCTGACTACGATTCTGCCTTATCCTCCAACTATATTGCTGCTCTCTGTGCACCGGACTCTGGCTAAGTATCTGACTACGCTTTGTATAAACCTCCAAACACATTGCTGCTACCTGTGTATGGACTTCTGGCTGACTGCTGACCACGCTTGTCTCCACCACTTCACTGCAACCTGTGTAGCGACCTCCAACTAACCAAGGTTAGTCTCTTGTACTTTTGTCTACATCCAGTGTTGTTATTGCTATTGGGCTCCAACCCAGACTAGACCACTAGACCGTTACAGAATAATCTCACCTAAAATATGGAGTCTGCTCTGACAACTTTGAGGGAACAAGTTGCTGAATTACAAGCATTTGGTGCTACCTATCAAGAAAAGTTTTCTAAATTACAAACTGTAGTACTGGATCAACAAAAGGACATTATTGAGCTACAAAGACAACTTCTGGATGTACGTGGCTCTGACTCAAATCCACGCATGCCGCTGCCATCAAAATTCAATGGTGACCGTCAACGTTACCGTGGATTCCTTAATCAATGCCGTATATATTTTCAAATGCAACCTGCCTCATTTTCTAGTGACAAGAAAAAAGTTCTGTTTATCATTAATCTCTTGACAGATGAAGCTCTTGCATGGGCTTCTCCATATGTGGAAAAGGACTGTGATATTCTCAATGACCTAAAAATCTTTATTATTGCTATGAATCAAGTTTTTGATGATCCAAATCGTTGTGCCACTGCTGAAACTAAATTGCACAATCTACGTCAGGGTAGACGCTCTGTTGCTGAATATACAGCCGAATTTAGACGCTGGGTTACTGATACTACATGGAATCCAGCAGCACAAAGAAGCCAGTTTCGCCGAGGACTATCAGAGCAAGTGAAGGATGAGCTTGCCAGAGTAGAGACCCCAGATGATTTGGAAGCCTTTATTCAACTGTGTATTCGAATTGACCAGAGACTTACTGAAAGAAGAAAGGAAAAACTGCAGGTATTTGGAAACAATCCTACTTTTTCTTTTAATCAACTACCATTAAACACCCAGAAAGATTCAGAAAGTGCACCTGAACCCATGCAAATTGATGCCATCCGGAGACCCCTTTCTACAGCAGAAAAAGAGAGGCGTCGTACCGAAAACTTGTGCCTCTATTGTGGGAGTAAAGGTCATTATGCAATCAACTGTCCTAACAAAGTCCAAAGGACCATAGCCTTTACTGGTGCCAAGTCTGTAAGTAACCCTGATCTTGAACATCTGGACTATGTTGCATATCCTATTTCCTCTATAACTATAGATAATGTGAAGGCATGTTCACCATCTTCTCACTTTATCATTCCGATACAAATCACCATTGGAAATTATAAGGTGCAGTCTTCAGCCATGTTGGATTCTGGGGCAGGAGGAAATTTCATGGACTTGGAATTTGCACTTAACCACAGCATTGAGAGGAGAAATAAAGCCATGCCTATTGATATGGAAACCGTAGATGGATCAGCCTTATCATCTGGGCCTGTAACCCATGAGACTGTTGAACTTCAGATCTATATTGAACCAGACCATCAAGAAACCATTAGTTTCCATCTGATTTCTTCTCCTAAATTTCCGGTTATTCTAGGAATTCCCTGGTTTTCTATCCACAACCCATCTATCAACTGGGAATCAAGGACAATTTCTTTTCCCTCTGAGTACTGTAAGAACAGCTGTCAGAAAAATGTTTCTGAATTCATCAAGGTGGCTGAGATTTCTCAACAGGATTGTACTAAGCTGCCACCTCAATACCAGCAGTTTAACGATGTCTGCAGCAAGAAGAATGCTGACCAACTACCACCTCATCGCCCTTATGATTGTCCTATTGAGTTACTACCTGGAGCAGCCATTCCTTTTGGGAGAATTTATAACCTCTCTGAACCTGAATTAAAAGCACTCAGAGAATACTTAGATGAAAATCTTAACAAAGGCTTCATTCGACCTTCTACATCTCCAGCTGGGGCACCTATATTCTTTGTAGAAAAGAAAGACTCAACCCTACGACCATGCATTGACTACAGGGAGCTAAATAAGATAACTGTGAAAAATCGCTACCCTCTCCCCTTAATTCCTGAGCTGTTGGAAAGACTCCGCTCTGCAAAGATCTTTACCAAACTAGATCTAAGAGGGGCCTATAATCTTATACGCGTTCGCCCAGGGGATGAGTGGAAAACTGCATTTAGAACTAGATATGGACATTATGAATATCTGGTAATGCCATTTGGCCTCTGTAATGCTCCTGCCACTTTTCAGCATTTTATCAATGATGTGTTTCGAGATTTCTTGGATCAATTTGTTATTGCTTATCTTGACGACATCCTCATATTTTCTGATAGCTTGGATGAGCATCGTAGACATGTAAATTTAGTCTTGGAACGTCTACAGAAAAATCACCTTTATATCAAACTGGAAAAATGTGAATTTGAACAAACTCAGATTCAGTTTCTTGGATATATAATTTCCCCAGAAGGTCTGACTATGGATCCCAGTAAAGTCAAGGCTGTCGTTGATTGGCCTACTCCAAGCAATTTAAAAGAAGTTCAGCGTTTTATTGGATTTGCTAATTTTTACAGAAAATTTGTAAAAAATTTTTCAAAAATCATTTTGCCAATCACTCATCTCACAAAGAAAGCAAAAACATTTAATTGGTCTCCAGAAGCACAGGTTGCATTTGAGAAACTAAAGACTCTTTTCACTTCGGCACCCTTACTAGTTCATCCAAATCCGGAATTACCTTTTATTGTTGAGGTTGATGCCTCAGAATCTGCAGTGGGAGCAGTATTATCCCAACGAATCGGTGACAAGATGCAGCTTCATCCGTGTGCATTTCTTTCTCATAAAATGTCATCTGCAGAAAGAAACTATGACATTGGAAATAAAGAACTTTTAGCCATAAAGGTTGCCTTCTCAGAATGGAGACATCTCTTGGAGGGAGCTAATCATCCAGTAACAGTCCTTACAGACCACAAAAATTTAGAATTCATACGTACTGCAAAAAGGCTATCTGCAAGACAAGCACGATGGGCCTTATTCTTCTCTAGATTTAACTTCATCATCTCTTATCGGCCAGGTTCAAGAAACGGCAAAGCCGACGCCTTGTCCAGGACTTTTACTGAGTCTCAAGAGAGATACAAGTCAGAGGGTACCATTTTGTCTCCTAAAAACTTTCTAGGAATACTTGACTTTAAAGAATTTTTGACAATGCTTAAAGATGGCTACCAAGATGATTCTTTCCTTAATCATCCTCCTAATGATGTGGATCTCTTTTTTAAGGAGGGGTTTTGGATGCAAGAACATAGGCTATATGTCCCCGAATCTGTTCGACTTGAAATCCTCAAGTTGGTCCATGATTCCAAACTTGCTGGACATCTTGGAATCAATAAAACTAATGAATTACTACTCCGTTCATTTTGGTGGCCTAACTGCAAGAAAGATGTTAAAAAATATGTATCCTCTTGTTTAACATGTGCACGAAACAAGACCCCACGATACCCCTCTTTAGGACTTCTTCAACCACTTCCAATTCCATCCAGGCCTTGGGGCTCAATTTCCATGGATTTTATTGTTGATCTTCCCTCTTCTAAAGAAATGACTGCTGTCCTCGTGGTGGTGGACCGACTTACAAAAATGGCTCATTTTATTCCAACTAAAGGGATTCCAACTGCTGAGCAAACTGCAGAATTAATAATCAAAGAAATATTTAGACTACATGGAATTCCTGATAATGTGGTTTCAGACAGAGGTGTACAATTTACTTCAAGATTTTGGAAAAGTTTCTGTACAGCCTTAGGAGTAACTGTTAATTTGTCTTCGGCCTTTCATCCACAATCTAATGGTCAGACTGAAAGGACCAACCAGACTCTTGAACAGTACCTTCGCTGCTTTATTTCATATCTTCAAGATGATTGGGTAGATTATCTACCAACAGCAGAATTTGCATACAACAACTCTGAACATAGTTCTACCTCTCAAAGTCCATTCTAT
This sequence comes from Dendropsophus ebraccatus, assembly GCF_027789765.1. Taxonomy (NCBI): domain Eukaryota; kingdom Metazoa; phylum Chordata; class Amphibia; order Anura; family Hylidae; genus Dendropsophus; species Dendropsophus ebraccatus. The sequence continues at coordinate 45,396,726 of NC_091462.1, read as the reverse complement.
GCTAATTATGGCTTGCATCCTGTGTTCATTCCTAACCTCCCACTCAATACTCCAATTCCTGCTGTTACTGAAAGATTATCAATGTTGCAAAAATCTCACAAAAAACTAGTAGAGATGTTACAAGAAGCCCAAAAGAACTACAAGAAAGCAGCGGATAAACATCGCAAAGCTCCACCTACATTTCAGGTTGGTGATCAGGTCTGGTTGTCCACAAAGAATTTGAAGGCTCATGTACCATCTCCTAAATTGGGGCAAAAATTCATTGGTCCTTTTAAGATTTCTGCAAAAATCAATGAAGTTGCTTTTCGTTTAGAACTTCCAAACAAACTGAAAATTCATCCTGTATTTCATGTATCTCTGCTTAAACCATTTAATGAAAATCCTTTTCCAGGAAGAAACCAGCCACCTCCTCCACCTGTAAATGTTCAAGGGGAAGAAGAATTTATTGTTGACAAGATTCTGGACTCTAGAATTTTTAGAAACAAATTGCAATATCTCATTCAATGGAAGGGATATGAGCCAGAAGAAAATTCCTGGGAGCCAGAGGAAAATGTCCATGCTCCTAGGTTAACAAAAGCATTTCACCAACAGCATCCTGAAAAACCAGCTCCTAGGATGTCCAGAGGCCATCTTGGAAGGAGGGGACTACTGTCAGGATTTGAACCTAGTGACTCCTGCACTCCAGGCTGCAGCTCTACTCACTGAGCCACTGAACCTTGCTGGACAGCTCCAGTTCTGAATATATTGGTCAAGATCATGTTTCTTTAGTTCCCAGTCTTGAATCCTTAATTGGCTCCACCCCTGGACTTCCTATATAAACCCAGCCTTTCCAGTTCCTCCTTGTGAGATTATTGTGCTTTTGCCCTTAATCAAGCTACTCCTTACTCTGCTCTGCTGTTGCTACTTACCTGTGTACCGAACTCTGGCTAGTTATCTGACTCCGATTCTGCCTTATCCTCCAACTATATTGCTGCTCTCTGTGCACCGGACTCTGGCTAAGTATCTGACTACGCTTTGTATAAACCTCCAAACACATTGCTGCTACCTGTGTATGGACTTCTGGCTGACTGCTGACCACGCTTGTCTCCACCACTTCACTGCAACCTGTGTAGCGACCTCCAACTAACCAAGGTTAGTCTCTTGTACTTTTGTCTACATCCAGTGTTGTTATTGCTATTGGGCTCCAACCCAGACTAGACCACTAGACCGTTACAGCGGGTTTTTAGTCTTCTTGTGGTGCAGCCTACATGTGATTTGCTGCACAAAGAACATGAGATGACATAAATTACATGATCTGTGTTACAATTTAAAAATGACTTAATATGAAAACTCTTCTATTATCCCTAATTGATGAGAACAGCAGAGATGAACGATCCCTCTCGGCTGATAGCCGTTCGGCTCTATTCAGCATCCAGGGAGCATACTTTCTTTTACGTAATCTTTCGTCTATCCCTTTGACCTCTCTAGCATAGTCTTCCTCTCTGGAGCATGCTCTCTTTGTCCTAAGATATTCTCCTTTCGGGATTGCAGATATTGTGTGTTTAGGGTGACAACTGGTGGCTTCCAAAATACTGTTACAAGCAATCGGCTTCCTATACAGGGAAGTAATAACAGTGCAATTCACCGTATCTCCCGTAAGGGTGAGGTCCAAGAAGTCTACCTTCTCTACCAAACCTGTGTTAGTGAATCTGATGTTGTAGTTATTATCATTAATGTAATTTACAAAACCCTCTATGGGCGGTACATTGCGACCCCAGATAAACAAGAGGTCGTCAATGTACCGCCCATACCACACAATGCATTCCTTAAATGGATTTTGTTCCGAAAAGAGGAACATGTCCTCCCACCACGACATGTATAAATTTGCGAGCGTGGGGGAGAAACATGACCCCATCGGGGCTCCAGTGACCTGAAAAAAATATTCACCTTCAAACAAAAAATAATTATTTTTAAGAAAATAATTTACAGATGACAAAATAAATTCATTAATTTCATTGGTGTATAGGTTAGCTTTCTTAAGATGATATTCAAGCGAGACTAAAGCTAAATCGTGGGGTATGCATGAATAAAGACCCACCACATCACATGAGAACCATCTATATGACTTTTTCCACTCAAAATTGCACATTGATTTTAAGACCTCCTTACTGTCTTTCAGGTAGGCTACGCAGTTCTTGACTATAGGTTGTAACAATTCATCTACCCAAATACTAATTTTCTCAGACAATGACCCTATGCTGGAGATTTTCCTCCTTTTGCCCCCCCCCCCCCCCCCCCCCCCCCCCGGTCTCCTTTTGCATTTTTTGATTTCTTTTGGGTTGTGTTCACATTTTGATTTGATGGTGGTGGTGTTTCTGGTTCAGATATCGTGGTCTCATCTGTTGTATCCATTTCTGTTGATGAGAAACTCACTGTGCGGCTTGTGGTTCTTTTTGGTTTCTTTAGGATAGATTTAGGAGCTTTATATCTTTTCCAGTTGTAAACGTCATTTGATGCATAATCCTGTGTGTCTCTTTGCAGCTCTTGATTATCATCTTAAGAAAGTTAACCTATACTCCAATGAAATTAATGAATTTATTTTGTCATCTGTAAATTATCTTCTTAAAAATAATTATTTTTTGTTTGAAGGCGAATATTTTTTTCAGGTCACTGGAGCCCCGATGGGGTCATGTTTCTCCCCCACGCTCGCAAATTTATACATGTCGTGGTGGGAGGACATGTTCCTCTTTTCGGATCAAAATCCATTTAAGGAATGCATTGTGTGGTATGGGCGGTACATTGACGACCTCTTTGTTTATCTGGGGTCGCAATGTACCGCCCATAGAGGGTTTTGTAAATTACATTAATGATAATAACTACAACATCAGATTCACTAACACAGGTTTGGTAGAGAAGGTAGACTTCTTGGACCTCACCCTTACGGGAGATACGGTGAATTGCACTGTTATTACTTCCCTGTATAGGAAGCCGATTGCTTGTAACAGTATTTTGGAAGCCACCAGTTGTCACCCTAAACACACAATATCTGCAATCCCGAAAGGAGAATATCTTAGGACAAAGAGAGCATGTTCCAGAGAGGAAGACTATGCTAGAGAGGTCAAAGGGATAGACGAAAGATTACGTAAAAGAAAGTATGCTCCCTGGATGCTGAATAGAGCCAAACGGCTATCAGCCGAGAGGGATCGTTCATCTCTGCTGTTCTCATCAAGTAGGGATAATAGAAGAGATGATAGATCCAATAAAAGAGTAACTTTCAGTACAGAATATAGTCTACAGTTTTCTGAAATAAAAAAGATTTTTAACAAACATTTACCCATCCTGTACCAAGATGAGAAATTAAACAGGATCCTAGAGGGAGGATGTGATGTGGTTGCGAGAAGAGGGATCACGATTGGTAATCTAATTTCCCCCACAATACCAAAACATGTGAATAGGGGTAGAACATGGCTCTCCCAAAAGGGTTTCTTTCCATGCGGGGGATCTCGGTGTAATGTATGTAAATATGCAAAGAAGACTGCTACTTTTAACACAGATGATCAAAAGAAGAGTTTTCATATTAAGTCATTTTTAAATTGTAACACAGATCATGTAATTTATGTCATCTCATGTTCTTTTTGCAGTAAATCATATGTAGGCTGCACCACAAGAAGACTAAAAACCCGCATTGCAGAACATATTTATGATATTGGCCGCAGAGGCGAAAATGTATCAGGTGCAGCAAAACATTTTATAACTGTACATAATGGGGACTTGCAATATTTTTCATTTTTTGGTCTGGAAAAAGCTTACAAAGACTGCAGAGGAGGAAACTGGTCACAGAAGGTCCTCAATCGAGAAGCCTTCTGGATATTAAACTTGGACACTCGCTTCCCTAAAGGACTAAACTACAAAACTGATTTAATGTATATTTATTAGCTATTTACAATGTTGCGACACTAAATGTTTATGTCTATCTCCAGTTGTTTTTCTGTTTGCAGTGCAGTGTGTAATGTTCATCCACTAGGAGGATTACCTTGCCCCACCACCACAGCGCCTGAATGCAGGTGTTACAAGCGCGTCTTGATTTGACACATGCGCATTACATTCACCTAGACGCTGGTTTGGAGGAGGGGGTAAGTGTGGAACTTACTTCTTGTTTTTACTTTTTGATATATATATATATATATATATATATATATATACAGTATATATGAGCTATTTTATATATTTGGTGTATAGGCTATGAAAAAGACGGTCACGTTGAAACGCGTTGCTGTACACATCTTGTGTGTTTTTTGGATGTATTCGTGTTCGTGAATAATAAAGGATCATGATTTTATGAGCTTGAGTGCTACGAGAATTCTTACATTGGACTTATGCAGCAACAATACTCAGGTAGGCTGTGGAGTTGCAACGATGCTCAATTGGTACCAAGGGGCCCAAAAAGTGCCAAGAAAATATTCCCCACACCATGACACCACCACCACCAACCTGAACCGTTGATACAAGGCAGGATGGATCCATGCTTTCATGTTGTTGACGCCAAATTCTGACCCTACCATCTGAATGTCGCAGCAGAAATCGAGACTCATCAGACCAGGCAACGTTTTTCCAATCTTCTACTGTCCAATTTCGATGAGCTTGTGCAAATTGTAGCCTTAGTTTCCTGTTCTTAGCTGAAAGGAGTGGCACCCGGTGTGGTCTTCTGCTGCTGTAGCCCATCTGCCTCAAAGTTGGAGGTACTGTGCGTTCAGAGATGCTCTTCTGCCTACCTTGGTTGTAACGGTTGGCTATTTAAGTCACTGTTGCCTTTCTATCAGCTCGAACCAGTCTGCCCATTCTCCTTTGACCTCTGGCATTAACAAGGCATTTCCGCCCACAGAACTGCGGCTCACTGGATGTTTTTTCTTTTTCGGACCATTCTCTGTAAACCCTAGAGATGGTTGTGCGTGAAAATCCCAGTAGATCAGCAGTTTCTGAAATACTCAGACCAGCCCTTCTGGCACCAACAACCATGCCACTTTCAAAGGCACTCAAATCACCTTTCTTCCCCATACTGATGCTCGGTTTGAACTGCAGGAGATTGTCTTGACCATGTCTGCATGCCTAAATGCACTGAGTTGCCGCCATGTGATTGGCTGATTAGAAATTAAGTGGTAACGTGCAGTTGGACAGGTGTACCTAATAAAGTGGCCGATGAGTGTATATATATATATATGTGTATCTAGCAGTTGCAAATACTTTGCTGCTTATCACAAGACTCCTTAGCAGTGTACAAGGTAAAAGATACTTTATTTATTATGTGAGGATTTTTGTGTGGTTATATGCAGTAAGACTAAAAAGTAAATTATTCCTATTGTATTGTTTATAATGTGTACCTCTCATATAAATAGTTTTTCATCAATCATCAGAAATTAATATTTTTTATATATCATTGCAAAAAATATTTACTGAGTTATATTACATCCTTTATACATTTAATGGTTCATAAAATGAATATTTTAAATCAAGATTATTTAAATTCATATAATATAATGAATATATAGCTGTTTAATGATGAGCAAACATGCTCGTCTGAGCTTGGTACTCGATCGAGCATTAGGGTACCTGATGGTTCTCGTTACTCGGATGAGCATCTCGCGATACTCGAGAAAATCTCATCCATTTCCTGTAAGTTTGGCTTCTATTTCTCAGCCAGTAAACAAGCAGGAGACTCTTTGGTACATCCTGTGATCACATGGGACCCATATATGTCGATAGCAGTGATTGGTTTGCCAGATCAGATGACCCTGACATATAAAAAGCGCGTCCGGCAAGGCTCGGCTCACATGCATGCTGGAAGGGATCAGGGACAGAGCTGCTACTTGTCAGGGAGAGCGTTAGGGAGGGAATTAGCATTCCAGTAGGCAGGGAATACTAGTGAAACAACCAAACAGCCCTTGTAAGGGCTTTAAATCAATTTTAAATTATATTACTATAGACTGCTGGCTGGGACTTGCAGTGCAGCTACCACAATTTCAGCAGCACACGGTGGTGATCGGCTGCTGGCAGAAAGGGGACATTAGGTGTTGCATACAGACCCCTAAGAAGTGCTCAGTAGTATTTTATGATTTTGTGGCTGATGGTGCTGCTATAGTACATTGTATTACAGTGATTTGTAGTACACCTGCATAGAACTTCACTGCTCATTGTAAGGGGGTGTCAGACAGTGTATTGGTGCAGCCACCACCATATTGTATCTCTCAGCCCCCCAAAAACTATTGGGACCACTAGTATATTTCCAGATTTCTGTCTTTCTTACTCAAGCCATATATAAGTTCACTACTGCTTGCAGAGTGTAAAAGGGGTGTCACAGAGTGTATTGGTGCAGCCACCACCAGATTGTATCTCATAGCCCCCTAAAACTAGTGGGCCCTCTACTATATTTTCTGATTTCTGTACTTCTTACGCAAGGCATATCTAAGTTCACTACTGCTTGCACAGTGTAAAGGGGGTGTCACAGAGTGTATTGGTACAGCCACCACTAGATTGTATGTCACAGCCCCCCCAAAACTATTGGGACCACTAGTATATTTCCAGATTTCTGTCTTTCTTACTTTCTGACTTGGAGGTGCTGGGCTGCCCTGCCCCTAGTGTGTTGTCAGAGCGGGTCTTCAGTGCAGCTGGTGGCATCATCAATAATAAGCTAATAAGCACACCCGCCTGTCAACTAACAACGCTGACAGGCTGACGTTTATTAATTTTTTTATTTAGTCTTATTAAAGCCATATCCAAGCTAACTGCTAATTACCCTGTGTAATTAGCAGTGAGCTTGGTTGCGTGTGACAAGGGGCGGAACCTGGAGGCGGCTCTGCAACTCGGCAGCCTCACGCATGTACCATGCCTGGCCCACTTCTTCAACCTAGTGTTGCTGCCGTTCCTTAAAACCTACCCCAATTTGGCTGACTTGCTCACTAAGGTGCACCGCATCTGTGCGCATTTCTGCAAGTCAACCAGCAAAAGTTACCCCAACTGCTACAGTCAAATTCAAAGTCGAAACAGCGGTGGGGGGGAGAAGTGGGGAGTCACATTATGCAGGGAATGTTACCCCAACTGCTACAGTAAAATACATAGTCAAATTCAATTTAGCATCCTTGTCTTGTCCATTTCGAACCATATTATCTGTGGATGTCCTCTTACGGGTGTCCTCTGCCGTCCTTTCACCAGTGCCTTCTACCTTTTATTTGATGTTGTAGTCGTTTTGAAGGCAGGATTGACCAGGCCTTTCAACAGTAGCTTCTATCCTTCCTAGGATGTTGTCGCCTTTTTTAAGGCAGGGGCCAATTTTCGTTTTTGCGTTTTCGTTTTTTCCTCCTTGTGGCCATAAAGGCCATAGCACTTGCATTTTTCCACCTAGAAACCCACATGAGCCCTTATTTTTTGCGTCACTAATTGTACTTTGCAATGACAGGCTGAATTTTTGCATAAAGTACGCTGCAAAACCAGAAAAAACTTCAAAGTGTGGTGAAATGGAAAAAAAAGCATTTCTTTTATTTGGGGGGAATGTGTTTTTACGCCATTCTCCTTGGGGTAAAACTGACTTGTTATGCATGTTCCTCAATGTTCGTTAAACAATTATTTATTAAATAATTAAAACAATATATAACGTGTATAAATTTTCTTGTATCTGATGGCCTGTAAAAAATTCAAACCATTGTTAACAAATATACGTTCCTTAAAATCGCTCCATTCCCATGCTTATAACGCTTTTATCTTTTGGTCTATGGGGCTGTGTCAGGTGTCATTTTTTGCGCCATGATGTTTACTTTCTTTTCTTTTTTTAAAATTGTTTATTTTAAAAGTTTTTAAGTAGTACGACACAAGGAGTAAACCCGGAGATAATCCAGGTATCAAGGGCCTTAAGGCCTATATAACTTATACATAGATCATAGAACAGCCATGCTGCTTCACGTCAGCAAATAAACATCAACATTCCAACTGGGGAAGAAGAAGACAAAGACAAGACCACGACAGACAGGGGGGAGGAAGACTAGAAAAAAAAGGGGGGGGGGGGAACAACCTAGGGAACAAAAAGAGCATGTAGTAACTCAAGGAACAGGTGCAACCGTTTGCCTATTATGAAATAAGTCATAGTAAGGGTCCTATTCCACGGGCCGAGGAGGGCCCGATCAACTATGTAAACGAGCGGCGATCTGCTAGATCGACGCTCGTTTACTGGGCCTATTCCATGGCCAGATCGTTACCGATGTCCTTGCAGCCCTTGCAGCATCATACATTACCTGGCTGCAGGGCTTGTCCTCCGCGACGTCTCCTCCCCGGGTCCCCCGCACTCTATCTTCTGAATGGCCGGTCAGCTGACAGGCCACACTCAGCCAATCACAGGCCGCGGCGGTCCCGGCCTGTGATTGGCTGAGCGCTCCGTCAGCTGACCGGCCATTCAGAAGATAGAGCGCGCGGGACCCGGGGATGAAGACAGCGCAGAGAAGAAGCCCTGCAGCCAGGTAATGTATGATGATGATGCTGCTGCTGTTCCTTTTCAAATCGTCGGTCGCCCACCGCGCACCGCTATTCAACCGTAGCCATGCGCGCTGGGGGAACGATGATTTTAGGTCTGGCCCTAAATGAACGATCAGCCGATGACACGATCATCGGCTTATCGTTCTCTCTATTTCACCGAACGATAATCGACCGAATCGGGCCAAATGGGCCCGATCCGGCCGATTATCATTACTGTGGAATAGGGCCCTAAGTGTCCCACAGAGTCCAAATTTGTTGACATTTCCGTCCGAAGCTCTTGTGCTGCCGACATGAACTCTTGTCGTCTAACTTCCTGAATGCGGTTCACCAACTCGATCGCTGAGGGAATCAAAAGTTGTCTCCAGTATTTGGCTAACAGACATTTCGCAGCGGTTAATATGTGAAGGAGCAGTCTGGCTGAGGACTTCGGCATAGTTTAAGGTGGGACATTAAGAATATAGGTCACTGGGTCCAGGGGTAAGACTTTACCCAATACTGCTGCTAATAAACCTTGTATTCCCTCCCAATAAGGAGAAAGCTTAGGGCACTCCCAGAAGATGTGCTGTAGGGTCCCAACCGCCCCCAGACATCTCCAGCATACTGAAGAGGCGTCAGGGTAAAGCCGATGGAGGAACTCAGGGGTATGATACCAAAAGAACAGTATTTTGTATTGGTTCTCCCTAAAGGAGATGCAAGAGGACGATCTGGCCGCTTGTGACCAAATCAACTGCCACATCTGCTGTGGGAGCTTCCTGCCCAAGTATGTCTCCCACTTAGTCATAATGTATATGGGTGAGAAATATCTTGGCCCTCAAGGGGCGACATGAGCATAGAGTATATCGAGGAAATCAACCTTCTAGTGGAGGGATTACATTTACATATCCTTTCAAAGGCTGTAGGTTTAGGGAAGGGAGCATAGCCCGTCATTTCTGCTGCTGTGTAGGAGAGTCTCTCATGATAGGCCGCTGCCCTCAGAGGGAGATCTTTCCTTTCTCTCAACACTGAGAAAGGCAGAACCCTCTTGGAAAACGGATCTACAATATCTGCAAAATGAAAAAGGTTGGCTACCTGCCAGGGAGCAATGGTTTCTTAAGTACAACCATCACTGATTAAGTTAGTATATATTATTGGTGCCAAGGGGAAGGGGGATGAACGTAAAGGGAAGGAAGTACACGCTTTGGACCACACCTCAATTGTATGTTTCATGGAACCAAGCAAGGGGGAGTAGTGTGCGTTCACAGTAGGCGCCCACAGCAACTGACAAGGATGGATGATGGCCAACCAGATCTTTCCTATTTCCATCCACTTTGTGTAAGCTGGTCTGACAGTACAACTGGGGATAATTCTTAGGTGTGTAGCTAGATAGTAGGCATAAACATCAGGTAACGCCAAGCCACCCGAGTTTTTACCGACTCGGAGCACAGATAGCGAGATTCTGTGTTGACCCCCCTGCCAAATGAATCGAAGTATCGCCCCTTGAAACTTCCGGAGGGCTGTACGGGAGATAGTCACAGGGAGAGTTTCCACCAAATAAAGGAAACGGGGAAGGATGTTCATTTTAATGACAATAATTCTCCCCAATAGGGAGAGGGGGAGGGTAGACCACCTATTAAGATTTGCCTTAATCGCTTGAAACAAAGGGGGGAAATTATAACCATAGAGGGATTGATAAAGAGGGGTGCTATTCGTCCCTAGATAACGAATGGAGGTGGACACCCACTTGAATGGAAAAGCCGCCCGTAGGGAGGAGACCACAACCTCTGGGAGATTCACTGGGAGGGCCTCAGTATTGTGGGAATTAATTTTATAACCCGAAAGCACCCCATAAGTCTCCAGCAGAGAACTCAGGTTATGTCATCTGCAAAGAGCGAGAGTTTGAACTCTCTACCCCTAACTTGAATGCCCCGTACATCAGAAAACAGTCTGATAGCAGCCGCCAGCGGCTCGATACTAAGAACGAATAACAGGGGTTAAAGAGGACACCCCTGTCTCGTCCCATTTTGAATCCGGACAGAGTCAGAGGTAGCATGCGGTAATTTCACTCGAGCAGTAGGACCCACATAAAGCGCTCTCACTGCTTGAAGAAAGGCCCCCGAGAAATCATAGTTTTGTAGAGTCATAAAAAGAAACTCCCAGTTCAGCCTGTCAAAGGCTTTCTCCGCATCCAAACTGAGAAGAAGCCCCTGTGACTTAATCCTATTCAAAACGTCCACCAGATCGATAGTACATCTGGTGTTATCTCCTGCCTGGCGGTTAAGCAGGAAACCAACCTAGTCCTTATGGATCAGATCAGGCAGGATACCACTCAGCCGCAGGGCTAGGAGTTTGGTGAACAATTTTATGTCAGCAGGGAGATGGGTCAATTTTATGTCAGCAGGGAGATGGGTCTGTAGCTGGCCGGATCCGCTGGATCCTTGCCAGCTTTGGGGATAACCGTGATAAACGAGTTCAGCATGGTAGGGGGAAATGGGCGTCCTTCCATAAAGGAATTAAATAAGGAAATAAGGTACGGACAAGATATCCGAGAAACACTTATAATAGGAGTATGGGAGACCATCCGGTGCGGGTGATTTCCCATTGGGGAGACCTTTAAGAACTTCTGCCAGCTCTTCCCCTGACACCGGACTATTAAGCACCCCCAAGTCCTCCGTTGTTAGTTTAGGTAGGTTACATGAGCTCAGGTAGTCTCCCAGCAGACTGGTACGTGCCTGGCTATCCGTGGGCAGTGTGTTAGGTAGAGAATAGAGAGAGGAGTAATAAGCAGAGAAGACAGAGGCTATCTCGTCAGGATGACATCGTAGGACCCCCACTCCATCCCTAAGGACAAAGGGCGCGGACTGTCCCTGAATTATAACATATCGCCCCCCAGGGTCTAGGTCGGCACTTTCTACATGAAGGGGGACAGAATTACGAATCATAATAGCTACCCCTGCTGTTTTCCTTTCATTGGTAGCAGTATATACATTTGGGAATTTAAATTGGGCAAACTTAAACGTAGAGGACCTGTCGTGGTGTGTCTTCTGCACAAAGTCTATGTCCACCTTTAAGTCATTTAGTTCCATGAGGAGCAATCTCCTTTTAATGTTGGAGTTAAGGCCCTTTACGTTGAACGTCAGTAGGTGCACCAGACAAGAGGAGAGAAAGAACCCACCAATTATATATGTACCTAGGCCCCTTGCCAAGGGACAGTGAAGACATCAAGACAGAGTCCCAGCGAGCCCTGTCTTGGGAAAAGAATTCAGGGAAACACTCCAACCACCAAAGAGTCACATCAGCCAGACCGCTCCTGTCCTCGAGAGAATGCGCCAAAAGAAACCCTAACATCTGAAACAAAAAAGAAGAAACATGAGGGAGGGAAGACAAAGACAAATAACAACACACACATGTAACAAACTGCAGTAAAACCATATACTCGGGGGGCCACCTGTGCCTCACCCGGACCCACCAAGAATTAAGGACGATCACGGTAAAGTCTACTAAGCATATACCCCACCCTTCGGGCAAGCCAGTAAGGGCGAGCGGCAGGTAATACAGTGGGTGAAGGGGGAGAAGAACCAGAAGAGGGAGGAATAGAAGGAAAAAGATGGAGAGAGGTTCAAAACGTGATATAGGAAGGGGAACACGCCGGCTCGAGGGAACCCGAGCGGCGGAAGACATAATCCACCAGCAAGCTAGGCTCCATTGCTACTAGTGAGGAGTAACAAGAAAGAAAAATAAACCTGGAAATGGTTAGTAGATATAAACAGCGGGGTCAGAGGTTTAGTAAATAGGTCAGGCAAGCTTTACACAGTCTGGGACCATATTAATTCCTAGGATGAGGTCCACCCTTGGAAGACGTCTCCGGGGCTGGGCGCTTCTGCTGAGGGGGGACCGCCGTCCACACTGGTGGAGAAGGAGGGGACGGAGGCAGAAGTTCTCAATCTTGCAAGCGTGGAGATGGAATGTCCAATGTGGAGCAGAAGCGGTCGAGGTCAGCCGCCACCTTCAATGTGGCTGACCTGCCATCCCGTCGAGCGGTAAGACTGAAGGGGAACTCCCATCTGTAAGGTATCTCATGGTCACACAGGATTTGAAGGAGGGGGCGGAAACGTCTACGCTTTTGCAATGTGACCCAGGAGAGGTCCGGAAGGAGCTGCAGGGTGATACCCTCATAAACTATGTCTCTGAGTTCTCTGTCTCGTGACATAAAAGCTTCTTTCACACAGTAATCTGTAATGCAGCAAATGACATCCCTTGGCAATGAGGAAGCATCTTTAGGATGAAGGACACGGTGAGCCCTTTCCATTTTCACCCTGTGATCACGTGGTGCTTTCAGCATCTGATTGAACAAGTCCTCTAGTGTAGGCCTAAGCTTTGAGTCACGGATCTGTTCAGGAAGGTCCTGCACCCTAATATTATGTCTCCGCCCTCTGTTGTCAATATCTTCCAAGTGTCTTTGATAATCACAAATCGCTGCGTGCTGGTCAGTAATAGTGACATGTAGATCTTTAATATACATTCGGGTATCATCATGGTCCCCTTCCAGGGCATCAATGCGGTGGCCCACATTTAGTAAGTCTTGGCAAAATTAGTACTGCTGTGTCCTCAATAGTTGGCCCAAATGGGCCATCTTTGGCCACATATATTGCAGCACCCACTCCTGCTCAAAAGAAGCCAAAAAAGCTTCTCTTCGTTACAGTATATCTTCAGCTGCTAGGAAATTGATATTACAGGAGTGTCTCTCGCCGATCCCCCCCATCCCTGCACCTATCTTGGCAGAAACTAACTTTTCTTTTTAGAATGGACTGGGAGGAAGCCACCTTACATAAAGAATCCACGGTTAAAAACTTTTTTCTTCTTTTGGGCTCTGTAAAGTCGGTGACGTCACGTCACATAAACTGTAGCAGGAGTTGGCAGTTTATGTGACGTGAAATCAAAAACTTTACAGAGACCTAAATACGCCATGTTGTAGTAAGTGCAGTTCCCCTAAGTAATGGTCTATTAGTAATTTTTATAACTTTTGTTTGGCAATAACATATCTTAAAATTATTGTGCCCGCACTTCCCCTTTAAAGTTTTAAAGAGGTATAACAAGTAGGAATTGAATATGTGTTTTAATGTTTTGTACATTTTGTTCCTTTTTATTCAACAGCTTTTTATATTATCATGGCAGTCCATCTGTTTAAGAAGATGACATTGTCTTCACTATATCAAAAGTATATGGTTCCAGCCTCCAATGAAGTCATTAATACAGTTTTGTCCTACGTGAAAGAAAAAGTAAGTATAATGGAAAGAAATATTATTAAATAAATTATTCTGCCCTTATCGCTATGTAATGTTAAAGCTATGTTCACACATAGTACTTCCATCAGTATTTTGGTCAGTCTTTTTTCAACCAAAACAACAAGGAGTGGACTGAAAGCACAGAAAGACTATGTTCACACAACGTATATTTTCGTAAAAGAACGGCCATTGTGGAGATTGGCAACAACGGCCGTACTTTTTACAGAAATATATGTTGCCTTATCTTCTATGGGATCCCAGCCGGAGCGTATACACATAGTATACGCTTCGGCCGGGATCCCTTAGCGGTGCCGCAAAGAACTAACATGTCAGTTTTCTGCGGCCGCTATTCAGTGAATCGCGGCCGCAGAATGCACTGTCAGTGCATACTATGGAGCGAGTGGCTCTGGCCGCAAGCTTCATAGTGTGCTGTGGGGAGATCTGATGTGGGCACGCACGGATGCGCCCGCATCAGAACTTTGGGGCGTGAAAGTTCATGGGATGATCTTTTTAGAGACCGGCCGTTCTGTGACTGGCCGTTACTGACCAGATGACTGACTGAAATGCTATGTGTTAACATAACCTAAAAGTGGACCTGTCAGGTCTCCTGACATGTCTGTTTAACCAAATACCTGTATACTATGCTAAAGTTTCTTTTTTAGAATTATACATTCTAAATTCACACTAATATATCTGTGTATACTCAATGTAGCATGCACATCGGAGAGGGTTCCACTTTCAATGACTTTCTACTAAATACAGAAGACACATATAGCTATTGCATTTTCAGAAGTTTATGAATAGACTTTCAGCCTGGTTACAATACAATCGCCGGTATATCAAGAGTTTAGTTCATAGTCCTTTTGCATTCTAAAATTCACAATCTGGTATACTCTTTTTGAGCATATCAAGATGCAATCCAAAGCAGGGAAGCATTTTAGTGGCACATCAGGCTTGATGTTTCTCTGGTATCTGAATCTAGAATTAGCCTATTTCCCCACACAGTATTTTAGTCAGTATTTTGCAACCAAACCCAGGAGTGGATTAAAAACACAGAAAGACTACAGTATGAAATTTTGTGGATGTCTGCCATTTATTGGCAAATAATTGCCATTATTTTAAATTAATTGCCGTTGTTTTGAAATAACGGCTGCTATTTGCCATTAAATAGAAAAGAGAAAGGAGAGTAGGGGTGCCGTTTAGTGCAGTAATGCGTGGGAAACAAAGCGAGTGAGGATAAGGTGAACAAGTGTACGCTCACCTGGATGACTTGTGCTTCGGGTCATTCACAGCCAAATCGAGAAATGAAGCAATAGGAAAACACAGAGAGACCCAGCAGAGGCCATCTGGGACAGGGATACCCTTCAAGTGAGCCAGGCGCAGGTGTAGACATCAGGTGTAGAAATGTGACTGTGAAAATAGCAAATTAAAACCTAACACACAGCCACACAACTAGTTTCACCCCTGAACGGGGCGTCCTCAGGTCAGGTTCAAATACACAACAAAACTACAGGCACATACCACAAGCTGATGGCAGCACCGAGCTCCAAACAGGCAGAGATATAGCAGGGTGACCCTGTATGGAGCCAGGGGTCTATTGTCTACACCAGGGAGCAGCTGCTGCAGCTGAGGAACACAGCAGGGCTGCATACTACCAGACCAGACATCCCCCAGGAAATAAAGAGGAAAAGAAGAGGTTGTAGAGCTGGAGTCCTTCGCAGGGCTAGGAGGAGATGTTATAGACCTGTTCTCCTCTCCATCATTATGGGCAATGTGAGATCTCTTGCGAATAAGATGGACGAACTGGTGGCGCTGGCCAGGCATCATTGTGAGTTTCGGTAGTGCAGCATGATGCTGTTTACAGAAACTTGGCTTACCGAAGTCACTCCGGACACTCTTGTCTCCTTGGATAGCTTCAAACTCCTTCGGGCGGACAGGACAAGGGAAAGCGGTAAGAGAAAAGGAGGAGGGCTGGCGATATTTGTGAATGATAGATTGTGTAACCCGGGGCACATTGTGATTAAGGAGCAAACTTGCTGTATGGACATTGAACTGCTAGCTGTGAGCATGAGACCAATCTATTTACCAAGGGAACTATCGCATGTTATTGTGATAGCTGCATATGTGCCCCCTTCTGCAAAAGCTCAGGCTGCCTGTGAGGTCCTACAAGCCACGGCGAGCCAGTTGCAGATGCTACATCCCCAAGCCCTCCTTCTCGTGTCTGGAGACTTCAACCATGCTTCTCCATCATCCACACTATCCAGTTTTACACAGTATGTAAGCACACAAGAGACAATAAAACATTGGACTCCCAATGCAAGGGAGGCATATAACTAGGGATGAGCGAACCGAACTGTTACGAACCAGATTCGTTACAAACTTTGCAAAAAGTTTGGTTCGGTACCGAACCAAACTTTCAAAAAATTTGTTACGAAGTTCGTTAAAATCGCAACGGCGTCGCAAAACTGTATTGTTTTCACAGAATGGAAGAGGATACAAGGAATTATTACTCCTATAATCCCTTTTATCCTGTTTTTATGTGAATATCAAGGTGTGTGACGTCACTCCAGGAACAGGAAGTGCCTGAGCGTCCATGCTCTTTCTCATTGTGTGTCTAGACATCAGAGAGAGAGGAGCTCCGTGCTAGTTAGGGAGGGAAAGCACATAGATACATAGGCAAACAAGTAGATAGCTACAGGGAGGTAGAGAGAGGGAGAGATAGGCAGAGATAAGAAGTAAAAAACTTGTGATATCTAGGGAGAGATAGGAAGATAAAAAATAGACAGAGAAAAGTGAGAAGAGTTCATTTGTGATAACCTGTAAATTGCTGCTTTGCTGGGTGCTATCAATCCCGTATAGCTGCCTGCAACCACAAAGTTCATAAAAAAAAGTTTAAAAAAGTACAAAAAAAAACATAAAAAAGGAAAAAAAAAATACACAAAAAAGTAAAAAAAAATAAAAAAACAAATGTTTGTGATTACCTGTACATTGCTACTTTGCTGGGTGTCGCCAACCCACAAGATTGCCACTGAAAGTTTGTGCCTTGTGGCCAGTAGCTTCTTTCATTTTCCCCCAATAAAAGAACCATGTCCAAGTTTCCTACATCCAGCACTTCACAGGCAAGGACTGCAACAGGCGGTGAGGGTAGGAGAAGTGGCAGCACCAGGCCCGGTGGCAACCGGGGCAACAGGCGTGGCAGCAGGGTGCAGCTACCCCAGACACCCAGTGGTTCTGTAAGAACCACGCAGCCAGCGGTTCCAGATTGGCTTACCCAATCCTCCACTTCCACCACCCAAAGCTCCCAAACGAGGTCGGCTAGATCATCTGACACCACACTAATATGGGACGGTCAGCGAGAGTCCTCTGCCCCATCCCCTGTTATTACTATGCCACTCACCTTTGGGGCACGTTCTGCCAGGGAACTCTTGGCAAATCTTGATCTGCCTTTGGATTCTCTACCACTTTTTAATGATGATGATGAGGAGGAGGTAGTAGTAGTCCCCCAAAGTCAGCAGGTGGAACGTGCTGAGACTGCAGAGGAGGTGTTCACTGTAAGCCAGGGAGGGGCATCCAGTGCCACACCTGAGATCCTGTCCCAGCCACTGGAGGACAGTAGCAGTGGTGGTGATGATGATGTCGCTGATCGGACGTGGCGCCCCCAAGCACCATTATCCTCAGCATCATCAGGGGAGGAAATTGAGGTGCTACCGAGACAGCAACATCCCACTGGTGCAAGGAAGCGAGGCACAAGAGGGAGGGGTAGAAGACAACCTACCAGGCAGAGTCCATTACCTCCAAGCCTTGGTCCTGAGAGGGGACCCTCAGGCAGCGGTGGCAGTGAACAACCAGCAAGACCTCCCATGGCTGGCAGCAAACCACAGTCCTCTGTCATCTGGCAATCAACTGCTCTGCTGGCAGAGAAACTGGAGATTTGGCCTCAACTGGCAGAGTTTTCCTTGGCTCTGCTGTCCTGCCCAGCTAGTAGTGTGGCGTCAGAGAGGGTAATCAGTGCGGTGGGTAACATCGTAACACCGCAAAGAACGAGGCTCTCTTGCCACAGTGTTGAGATGCGGACTTTTGTGAAGATGAATCGTGCCTGAATTAATAATACTGGCCTGGAATCAATCAACTGCTGCCTCCTCCTCCTCCTCCCCCTCAAGTAGCCTCTCCTCAATAATACTGGCCTGGAATCGATCATCTGCTGCCTCCTGCTTCTGAAGTAGTCTGTTTTTAATAATACTGTCCTGGAATCAATCAACTGCTGCCCCCTCCTCCTCAAGTAGCCTCTTCTCAATAATACTGGCCTGGAATCGATCAACTGCTGCCTCCTGCTCCTGAAGTAGTCTGTTTTTAATAATACTGGCCTGGAATCAATCACCTGCTGCCTCCTCCTCCTCCCCCTCAAGTAGCCTCTCCTCAATAATACTGGCCTGGAATCGATCAACTGCTGCCTCCTGCTCCTGAAGTAGTCTGTTTTTAATAATACTGGCCTGGAATCAATCAACTGCTGCCTCCTCCTCCTCAAGTAGCCTCTCCTCAATAATACTGGCCTGGAATCGATCAACTGCTGCCTCCTGCTCCTAAAGTAGTCTGTTTTTAATAATACTGGCCTGGAATCAATCAACTGCTGCCTCCTTCTCCTCAAGTAGCCTCTTCTCAATAATACTGGCCTGGAATCGATTAACTGCTGCCTCCTGCTCCCGAATTAGTCTGCTTTTAATAATACTGGCCTGGAATCAATCACCTGCTGCCTCCTCCTCCTCCTCCTCAAGTAGCCTCTCCTCAATAATACTGGCCTGGAATCGATCAACTGCTGCCTCCTGCTCCTAAAGTAGTCTGCTTTTAATAATACTGGCCTGGAATCAATCAACTGCTGCCTCCTCCTCCTCAAGTAGCCTCTCCTCAATAATACTGGCCTGGAATCGATCAACTGCTGCCTCCTCCTGCTCTTCAAGTAGTCTGTTTTTAATAATACTGGCCTGGAATCAATCAACTGCTGCCTCCTTCTCCTCAAGTAGCCTCTTCTCAATAATACTGGCCTGGAATCGATCAACTGCTGCCTCCTGCTCCTGAATTAGTCTGTTTTTAATAATACTGGCCTGGAATCAATCACCTGCTGCCTCCTCCTCCTCCTCCTCAAGTAGCCTCTCCTCAATAATACTGGCCTGGAATCGATCAACTGCTGCCTCCTGCTCCTAAAGTAGTCTGCTTTTAATAATACTGGCCTGGAATCAATCAACTGCTGCCTCCTCCTCCTCAAGTAGCCTCTCCTCAATAATACTGGCCTGGAATCGATCAACTGCTGCCTCCTCCTGCTCCTCAACTTGTCTGTTTTTAATAATACTGGCCTAGAAATCGATAAACTGTTTCCTCCTCCTGCTCTTCAAGTAGTCTGTTTTTAATAATACTGGCCTGGAATCAATCAACTGCTGCCTCCTCCTGCTGCTCAAGTAGTCTGTTTTTAATTATACTGGCCTGGAATCAATCAACTGCTGCCTCCTCCTGCTGCTCAAGTAGTCTGTTTTTAATTATAACAATGTAGAGAAATAGAGTCTCAAACTCACCAACTTCACAGATGCGGGTGGCTTATTGCAGACACATCGGAGCAGCGGGGAGAGGGAAGGTGGAAAGGCAGGTGCGTTCACAGGAGAGCAACAATGTTTCATGCCTGCTACGGCGCTTCGTCGGGCTAGGAACGATGATGCTGTTTTTAATTATACTGGCCTGGAATCAATCAACTGATGCCTCCTCCTCCTCCTCAAGTAGCCTCTCCTCAGTAATACTGGCCTGGAATCGATCAACGGCTGCCTCCTCCTCCTCCTCAAGTAGCCTCTCCTCATTAATACTGGCCTGGAGTTGATCAACTCCTGCCTCCTCCTGCTCCTGAGGTAGTCTGTTTTTAATAATACTGGCCTGGAATCGATCAACTGCTGCCTCCTCCTCCTCAAGTAGCCTCTCCTCGTTAATACTGGCCTGGAATCGATCAACTGCTGCCTCCTCCTTCTCCTCAAGTAGCCTCACCTCAATAATACTGGCCTGGAATGGATCAACTGCGGCCTCCTCCTCCTCAAGTAGCCTCTCCTTGATTACACTGGCCTGGAATCGATCAACTGCTTCCTCCTCCTTAAGTAGCCTCTCCTCGATAATACTGGCCTGGAATCGATCAACTGCTGCCTCCTCCTGCTCTTCAAGTAGCCTCTCCTCAAGTAGCCTCTCCTCAATAATACTGGCCTGGAATCGATCAACTGCTGCCTCCTCCTCCTCAAGTAGCCTCTCCTCAATAACACTGGCCTGAAATTGATCAACTGCTGCCTCCTCCTTCTCCTCAAGTAGCCTCTCCTCAAGTAGCCTCTCCTCAAGTAGCCTCTCCTCAATAATACTGGCCTGGAATCGATCAACTGCTGCCTCCTCCTCCTTAAGTAGCCTCTCCTCGATAATACTGGCCTGGAATCAATCAACTGCTGTCTCCTCCTCAAGTAACCTCTCCTCAATAATACTGGACTGGAATCAATCAACTGCTGCCTTCTCCTGCTGCTCAACTTGTCTCTTCTCAACAATACTGGCCTGAGAGGCGAGCAATCTACTGCTGCCTCCTCCTGTTCCTCGACTTGTCTCTTCTCAAAAATACTGGCCTGAGAGGTGAGCAATCAACTTCTGGCTCCTCCTGCTGCTCAACTTGTCTCTTAACAATACTGGCCTGAGAGGCAAGCAATCAACTGCTGCCTCCTGCTGCTGGGTGCAATCAAGTGCTGCCGCATCCTCCTTGTAAACTTTTTTTTTCCAATATTTGGCACTTTTATTCACCATATTTTATTATTATTATTATTATTAATAATATTTATATTCCTATTATTATTATTTTTTCTCATTATTTTTGCACTCCCCCCCCCCCCCCCCCACACACTTTTTTCATTGTAATATCAACTGCAACTAAACGAAACGATACCCTATCACATTCCCACTATTGTAGCTGCAATTATTCAGCCGTTAGAGAAAGGTTCGTTTTCGGTTCGGACAAATCCGAACTTCACGAAAGTTTGCCCGATCAAACTGAACCGAACTTTTCAAAAGTTTGCTCATCCCTACATATAACTCATCAGCCCTACAACCCCTGGGAAGATCAGATCACAAGCTGGTGCACCTTCAACCTGTATGCAAGCCACTTGTACGTAGAGAACCAGCTGTCACCCGCACAGTGAGGATATGGACCGAAGAGAGTGATGAGGCTCTGAGGAATTGCTTTGAAACAACTGCATAGGAAGAGCTGCAGGATTCCTATGGGGGGACATGGAAGGCCTCACACACTGTATAACAGACTACATAAATTTTTGTGTGGACAGCACAGTATCCACAAAATGGGTGAGGTGTTTCTCTAACAACAAACCTTGGATTAATGCTGATATAAAAGCTCTTCTTAAGGAGAAAAAGATGGTCTTTAAGTCAGGAGATAAGGAAAGACTAATCAATGTGCAAAAGGAGCTGAGGCGTCGAATCCGGGAGGAAAAGTCCAATTATAAGAGAAAGATGGAAGAACAAATGGAACATTAGTGAGGTCTGGAAAAGTCAATTTCAAAGTGGCTTAATGAGCTCAATCTATTCTTCAATAGGTTTGATCACACACCAGCTCCTCCCACCCCAGCATCAGTTCCCTCTCCTACACTAAGGGTGGTATTACAAGGGCCGATGGGGCAAGATAATACCTGTAAACGAGCAGCGATCTTCTAGATCAGCGCTCATTTACTGGACCTATTACACGGCCCGATAATCATTAAACAAGGGCTGCATGGACATCGTTACCGATGTCCTTGCAGCCCTTGCTTAACTATATACATTACCTATCCACGGTTCCAGGGCTGCTGCTGCGGTCTTCTTCTCCCCGGGTCCTGAGCTCTCTAGCTTCAGAGTGGCCTGTCAGCTGACAGGCTGCTCAGCCAATCACAGGCCGGGACCACCGCGCCTGTGATTGGCCGGGCGGCCTGTCAGCTGACAGGCCACTCTGAAGCTAAAGTGCGCAGAACCCGGGGAGAAGAAGACCGCAGCAGCAGCCCTGGAACATGGATAGGTAATGTATATTGTCAGTTGCCGGCCGCGCACTGCTACAACGCCCGATGAAAATAGGTCCAAACCTATATCAACGATCAGCCGATGATCGTTGTCATTGGCTGATCGTTGTATTTCTTACATGGAGCGATTATCGATTCGGCCGATTATCGTTCCGTGTAATAGTACCCTAACAGGGACCTCACCTCCTGCTGGGAGCTCTCACCGACCGGTTCAATGAATGTAAAGGCCCTATTCCACGAAACGATTATCGGACGTATTTGGCCGATATTGGCCGTTACGGCCGATAATCATCATGTGGAATTGACAGGAACGATCAGCCGACATCGTTCACGACGGCTGATCGTTGCAGTCGTTTGTTTTCTAACATGTTGAAAAACAAACGACTGATACGGCAACGATCTGCTGCCGTCGCTCCGTGGAATAAGAGCGTCGGCAGCAGACGCTGCTGTATCCTATGGGCTGCCCGGACGATCAGCCTTTACAGTCAGTTATCTGACTCCAGACTGATCTTCACAAGTGCCCAGGTGAGAAAGGAACTCAGAAAGATCAAAGTTGGAAAGGCTGCAGGGCCAGATGGCATTAGTGCCGGGCTACTTAAGACTTGTGGGGACCAGCTGTGTGGTATTATTACATATATGTTTAATATGAGCCTGAAGCTAGAAATGGTACCACAACTGTGGAAATCATCAAGTGTGGTACCAGTTCCAAAGACACCACATCCAAGAGACCTGAACGGCTATAGACCTGTAGCACTGACATCCCACTTGATGAAGGTCTTGGAGAGATTGGCTCTCACACATCTCCGCCCTCTAGTGAGCCCAGCCATGGACCCTCTCCAATTTGGTTATCGGCCGGGCATTGGGGTGGATTATGCCATCATCCACCTTCTACACAGAGCCCTTTCTCACCTGGAGAAACCGGGGAACACTGTGAAACAGCCGAGGCTACTGAGAAAAAAAGCTGGCCTTTGTTGGAATGGATCTCCATCTCAACAAAAGTCCTGCCAAAAATGTCCTATAGTGCAACAATTATACCAAAAACGTCCAAAGAAATTGCACAAATAGATAAAGAAAATATAACAATTCTTTATTTTAAAGTATCAATTCATAAAAACACATAGAATAAAGTATGGGATAAAACACAGAGGTCAAAACCAGAGGGGAAGGAAGATATCAGTGTGGTACATTGCAAGATTGAATAAACCATGTAGGGGTTACATACAGTCCCCCTCTCAATTCAATTTTATTTATTTTAACTAATTTAGTTAGGATACCAATTTACTGGTTTGACTTTCTCTGTATATTGTTAGTTACGAGGGCTAGGTCAACATACCAATAGTGACCACTAGATGGTGATGTTGTATTAACATCTACCTTATCTACTAATCTTTATTCAATCTTGCAATGTACCACACTGATATCTTCCTCCCCCTCTGGTTTTGACCTCTGTGTTTTATCCCATACTTTATTCTACGTGTTTTTATGAATTGATACATTAAAATAAAGACTTTTGTTATATTTTCTTTATCTATTTGTGCAATTTCTTTGGTTGTTTTTGGATCTCCACCTCTCAAACTGGATCCTAGATTACCTCTCAAATTAACCTCAGTATGTGAGAGCCAGGGCTGTGTGTCAGATACTGTCATCTGTAATACAGGGGCACCTCAGGGTACAGTTCTTGCTCCCTTCCTCTTCACACTGTACACTGCAGACTTCAGGTACAACTCACCTACCTGCTACTTACAAAAGTACTCTGATGACTCTGCAATAGTAGGCTTCATCACAGGTAAAGATGACAGGGAGTACAAAGAGGTGAACAGGGATTTTGTTTATTGGTGCCAGCGGAACCACCTGAGGATTAATCAGCGGAACCACCTGAGGATTAATGCTGGAAAGACCAAGGAGATGGTGGTGGATTACCGCAAGTGCACATTTCCTCCATGTCCAGTGGACATCCAGGGGACAGACATTGACACAGTGAACACGTATAAATATCTGGGTGTGGTCCTCAATAATAAGCTGGACTGGGCTGATCACATGGACACACTGTACTGAAAGGGGCCACAGCAGGCTCTACCTGCTCAGGAGGCTGAGGCCCTTTGGAGTCCAGGGGGCACTCCTTAGGACCTTCTTTAACCCTGTAGTGGCATCAGCCATCTTCTTTGGAGTGGCCTGCTGGGAAAGTGGCATATCAACCAGCTATAGGAACAAACTGGACAAGCTGATCATAAGGGCCAGCTCTGTCCTTGGAAGCCCCCTGTAATCAGTTCAGGTGGTGGGGGAGCGAAGGATTTTGTCAGTGGTCAGCTAAATACTAGAGAATGACTCCTATCCTATGCACGAGACCATGATAGCACTGGGCAGTACTATCAGTGACCATTTAATTCACCCAAAGTGCGAGAAGGAGCAATATCGGAAGTCCTTCCTTCCTGCAGCCTACAACCAACACTGACGCATGCAAAGTTCACTCCATAAAAAGAACTCAAATAGTGTAATGATTTTTATTGTATCTTTTCTTTTATTGTATCTTTTCTTACCTTTTCTTCTCTTTGTCTACCTTAATCGTAATGCCTTTACTTTACCTTTTAGTATGTGTAATACCTATGCTGCTGTAACACACTAAATTTTCCCATGGTGGGACTATTAAAGGATTATCTTATCTTATACTAACTCTGGTGCTGGTGGTATGTTTTCGGTCATTAGGTGGTGGCAGTAGTGGATTATAATAGGGGCGTTTTGGGCGGCAGCCAGGGGCCCTGAGCTCCTGGGGGGCCCATGACCACCCAAAAAGACTAATACTTTCAGTGGTGTACTGTCTCCTGGCTACACTTCTGCCATGATTGGCAAAAAATCACTGTTTTTTTATGGCAATTTTGCACAAATCAGGACATCATGACATTATCTGTCCTGTACTATGAAAGCCAGGCTAGTGCTGCCATAGTTACAGTGGGGTGGGGGGGCCCAGGCTTGGTGAACAGCCCGGGGCTTATGGTAAAGTTAATCCGCCCCTGGGTGGTGGTAATATGTGACTGGATGTGGCGATATTATTTTTGTCACCTGGGTAGTGTTAATATTGGTAATATTGCTGATAATATTTAGTAACTATGGTGGGGTGGTAATATGTGGTCACATTTTATAATGTTGGACTCAGTACAGTAGGCTTTGTTTAGCAACAGTATGGTAGTATTATTTAGTAACTGTATGACAATTATATAGAGGTATATGTTCAGCTTTGCTGATTTTCTCTATGAAAAACTTTATGATTTTTTTTTTTTTTTTTTTGGGGGGGGGGGGGGGGATTTCTCGTTCACTTCCGACAGCAGAGGAACTAGAATCAGCCCTGGGGCTATCCTCAGGTCATGTAATCCTTCTTCTTTCAGAAATACAAAAAAGACTTAGGACACACTGTTTTCTGCTCAATGGTGTTGAAAATTATGCACAAAACTGTTCCATTACATACTGAAATAAACACATCACCACAGTGCTGTAGACAATAGTCACGGTCTTTGGGAGGTCACCGAAATGTAGTGGCGTTTTATGTTACTGTCTTGCTCCCCAGGAGAGTGAGAGTCTTCGATGGACTAAGGGAAGTGAAGAGCACTGCGGCTGCAGC
Source organism: Dendropsophus ebraccatus (assembly GCF_027789765.1). NCBI lineage: Eukaryota > Metazoa > Chordata > Amphibia > Anura > Hylidae > Dendropsophus > Dendropsophus ebraccatus. Next base: position 45,371,293 of record NC_091462.1, on the reverse strand, counting down.
GTAAAGACCGGTCCCCTATTTTCTACAGCACTGTGGTGATGTGTTTATTTCTATATGTAATGGAACTGCTTTAGGGTACAAACCCACTTGACGTATTTGCTGCGTGAATCAGTCTTAAAAATAAGCAGGCAAAACGCAGGTTGGCTTTATACAATTGTTCTGCGTTAAAATACGCAATTGCGTATTTTTGAAGTGTGAAGCTTGTTGTTAGCAAAGCATCAGTTGTTAACAACCTGTGCGAAAAACACATGTAGCTTCACGCTTCAAAAATACGCAATTGCGTATTTTAACACAGAACAATTGTATAAAGCCAACCTGCGTTTTGCCTGCTTATTTTTAAGACTGATTCACGCAGCAAATACGTCAAGTGGGTTTGTACCCTTATGTATAATTTTCAACAAAAAGACATTGAGCCAGAAAAAAAGAGTGTGTCCTAAGTCTTATTTTGCATTTCTAGATTGTAGAACCAGGGTAAGCGACTCAAGCTTGACAGTTTCAGTTTGCTCATCACTAATTATGATTATTTCTGTCAAATATTTCCCATTATGGATCCTGAGGTTTTTATGGTGCTATTTATGATGTGTAAAAAATTATTCCTTAGAACTCTGTATTTTAAAAAGGATGTTCAAAGTGGAAAACAACACATACCAAATGATAATTCTATGTACCTACCATTTACATGTGCCACTATCAACAGACAGATGGGAGGCCTCTTGAAATGGCGGTGGATGTTGGCTGTGGGACCGGACGTTACACTTTGCCTTTTGCTCCTCACTTCAAGAAGGTCCTGGGAGTAGACATCAGTGAATCCCAAATAACTTTGGCTAAACAACATACTGTAGCAAACAATGTGTCGTACATGTGAGTAATACACTGGAATTATTAATATTGGTGATATAATGAAAGGATTAGATTCCATTAGTCACATTGGCAAATATTTCTCTTCTATCCATAGGGTGGCACCAGCTGAGAAGTTACCTGTAAAGGATATTTCTGTAGACCTAGTGACTGCTGCTCTTGCCGCTCATTGGTTCACAGCAGATGAATTTTTCAGTGAAGCAATTCGAGTATTGAAGACAAGAGGGTGCCTGGCTCTACATGGTTTTTATCCAGCCATTCAGATTGAATATAAGGATGTGTCACATGAACTAACTGCAGTAATATCAGAGGTAATATACAGTTGCTTGTCTTGCCATTTCACTAGTGTCCGCATTTGTTTAGTGTTCAATCTCTAAGCTCTAAATTATTGTCCCGAAAGGTTAAATGTTATAGGTTTGATGATATGATGGGCCTTTGTTCTAATGGTAATTTAGGTGGATATTAATTTGCTTATATTTGAATTCATCAACCAATGTCAGACTGAGAATTCTTACGTCCGCTAGAGCAAACCATTCTGAGAGTCCACCCTCCATCTATTACCTTGACATACAAGGCCATCCACAAACTGTCCCCTCTATATATCTCTGACCTGATATCCCACTGCCATCCCTCATGGGACCTTCGATCCTCCAGTGACCTCCTTTTGGGCTCCCCCTTGTCTGTACCCAGGGCAACCATCAGAAATTTTGGGGCCCCATACAGTCGAAGTGCCTGGGCCCCCCCCATTAACAAAAATTATGGGATGTATTTTTGACTGATGTCTCTGATGTGGCGTGCAGATCCCTCTGGAGGACTGGGTTGTTTTGGATACGTCGCTTGCCAGCTGAGCTCCATACACGAGCCATATTAATTAAAATAAAAACGCAGGAACCCAATCTCCCAGCAGCGTCTAGGTATGCACACCACACCAGAGCCATCAACTTTGTGACAGGTACCCTTTAAGGTCATGCCCTCATGTTTTTGGGGAGGCCGGGAAAGACAGTTATTGTATGGCCACCTTTTAAAAAAATAAAAGATAGGTCAGTACATACAAAATCACAATTAACCTCCCCCTCCAGACATCCCAGCACAGTAGGAAGCAACCAGAGAAGGTCTGAGGGGCGGGGGAGGGGTCCAGGGGAGTGAGGAGGGGGCCCTCTGTCTTCCTGCCTGTGCGGTACAGCTGTCAGGAGCTCACATACAGGGAGGCTGGACTGCCGGGCCCCCCTGGATGCTAATTTGAGCTTGGGCCCCTGACAGCTGTACTGCCAATACTGCCTTACCGCCTCCAAGACTTTGCCCAAGCCTCCCCCATACTCTGAAACTCACTACCCAGACACATCCGGCTCTCATCCACCATCAAGTCCTTCAAAAGTAACCTGAAAACCCATCTGTTCAAACTATGCTACAACCTATAACAATTCAGCATCACACTTGACTGGCTGCACTTTACCTCCTATCTCTCTTTCAGTACCTTATAGATTGTAAGCCCTCGCGGGTAGGGTCCTCTCCCCCCATGTACCTGTCTGCCATTTTCCTTCATGTAATGTGTTTTGATCGTGTAATGTTCCTGTTTGTTACCCCCTATTGCTTGTATAGCGCTCTGGAATTAAGAGCGCTTTATAAATAAAAAATAATAATCTATACAGAACATGTGCAATAGAGATGACCGCAACTCAACCATGCTTTAGTCCGGCCATTCAGCATTTGAATACCAGTGGCTGAACAAGTTGGATAAAGGCCTAGAAAGGTCTGGAAAACATGGATACAATCTATTTCTGAATCCATGTTTTCCAGGAAGGCCTAGGGCTGCATCCAACTTCTTCAGCCACCAATATTCAAATGCCAAACAATCAGACTTGAGCATGCTTGAGTTGCATTCATCTCTAATGTGCAACATCCATTTTGATTTTCTTTTTTTTCTTAGCACAGGCATTTCATCATTGAATGGCACCAGTATCTGCTCCAAAAAGGGCTGTCTCTTACTGTAGTTTTAGGGTTATGGTTTAGTCTGACCCTAATATACATTTTTTATACCTAACAAAAAACAACAATGCTGTACAATAATTCCAAATATAACAAAAGTATCTCTTTATTAATTACATACCAAAAATAAGAACAGTTTTATCTAAAATTGCAGGAAGCAAGTACACACATTGGAGGGATGATGGGCAGACAAAAAATTAAAAAAAATGGGTGAGTGGTGGTGTTGGGCAATAGCTCTATTTTGAGCTCAGGTGGTGAGGAGTCTAGTATTGGTCATGTGTAGTCACTGACTGGGGCACAAGTGCGGACTTTTTTACCCATTGAGTAGTACTGTGTTATTTCTTGTAGCCCGCAGTTCTCTTTTCTGTTTTCATTTCATTTCATTTCATGTGTTGTTTTCCCACCAGGTATATATGTAGCCATGTATACACATATGGATACGTATGCATTATTGTATATGTAATTAATTTTTTGTCTGCCCATCATCCCTCCAATGTATGTACTTGCTTCCTGCAATTTTAGATAAAACTGTTCTTATTCTTGGTATGTAATTAATAAAGAGATACTTTTGTTATATTTGGAATTATTGTCCAGCATTGTTGTTTTTTGTTAGGTATAAACTTTGGAGTTGTGCTTATGGACAAATAAGTATATAGGGGTCCAGCTGATTTATTGATTAAGTGCCAGGAGTAGTGCCGGTGAAAGCCTCTCCATACACCATTGTATATAGGGGTCCTATTATAGGTACCCTAATATACATTTTTATAATAGTTTTTATTTTTTTGCAGGTGTTAGATACTTTTTACCAGTTTTATGATAAAAACATAGAACAAATTTTTTCTCACTACCATAATATTTATGAAGCTGTTCCGCTAAAAGACAAGGAGAGGTAAGTTTTTACTTATTTGTTGTCTGCTTCTCTATTGAATTATTGTCTGCTTCTCGTTGAGCTGTGTGGTCAGGAGTGCATGCTGAACTCATCTTGTGCTGTACAGTACAGAAGTCAGTTTACAAGTTTTGGTTCTCTGTTCTTTGGGTGATCAGAAGAAGGCTAAAGGATAGAGCTCATAAATCAGCTAAAAGGGTATTTTTGATATTACTTTGCATTATGTGTGAGATTTTGCTGATGAAATTTTAATGGATATTAGTAGTAAAAGTTAAAGGAGCATTACAGGCTGGGGACTTTTTTGCCGAAGTGCCGGAAAGAATTAAAGAAATAATGTGCATGTACCTACCTGGCTCCAGTGCTGAGGTATACCACAGCTCTAGTCCCCGGCCATTTAATCTGATGAAGAGACAGGTCCGGTCTAGAAACGCGTAATGCTTAGCCTTTTATACAGTATATGTTTTTATTATTTTAATAATCATAAAAACCCTTCATCTGTTGGGAGTAGTTGCGCCTGTTAATCCTGCTGGAATTGGGAGAGGAGGATTGCATCTTGCTACGCCCTGATGTGGGTCTGTAGGAAGGCTGCATACTGGTTCCCTTTTTGAGTATATACATAGAGAGTTATGCCTCAATTTAGCATAACTCAGCCAGGTGAGAGGGGAAACGGTTTTACTCTGTTACTGGATTTTTATCCATCCTATTGCATCCGGTCCTGCACATGATCCAGGTCTTTGTTCTCTTTTACTCTGGTTAGAGAAAGGACCTGGGACATTCCAGGTCCGCTCAGCCAGCCAGCGGCTGTAAGCTAGGTGTCACCTAAGTGCACTTTTTTTCTTTCATCCTCCCCGACACTTTGGCAAAAAAGCCCCCTGCCTAGAATTCTCCCTTGAGTTCTAGGCACAGTGCTCCACATCCTCCTTTGTATACCCCCATCCACAGTGCCCCCTCCCTCCACCTTGTTATGCCCCCTTCCAGTGTCCCCTTCCCTCTTCCTTGGTATACCTTTCCATGGTGTTTCCTCAGTCCACCCCCCCCCCCCTATCCTCTCCTTAGTATGCACTTTGTTCTGCGAAGCGAACTCAAACGGATTTGTTAAGAAAATTAAAAAAAAAAAAAAAAAAAAACATGGTGGATGCAAATGATAGCTGTCTGGAGCGTCACTGGGCAGGAGAAAGATATTGACCATAATCCCTAGAGCCTGTCCAATCAGCTGCAGGGTCCTTTGTGATGTTAGCACCTCCCCCTCACCTTCTGGCACTGCAGTGCCAATCCCATCTGCACAGAAACTGCTGCTAAGTTTCTTAGAATGGATGGACCCAGACAACTTAGATGTTTAAGTTCTCATGAAGGCATCGGATGTTGAGACAGCCATAACAGAAGAGAGAGCAATGATGGGAGCGAGGCAGCGGTGGGCTCGTACTGTATGGCTGCTGAAGAGGAGTTAGGAGAGAGCAGTCAGGAGGAGCCCTGCAGCAGTCAGGAGGAGCCCTGCAGAAGGAGCCTGACAGTGTGCCACCTCAGGAAAAACCGCCGACTGAGCATAGTGGTGGGGCAGCTGTTCCGTTCAAGTAACGGAAGAGACAATTCCTTCACCTGCAACATTTGCTAGCTGAAAGTGGGTCAGAGTTAGGATCGAAACCCTGGCACCACTTCCATGCAGCAACATATGGAGTGCCACCACCGAACAGATTGGGAGAACCGTGACCCACAGGGCAAATTCCAGTCTCCCCCCAAGCCAAGTCCCCAATAAATTATTCCCCCACTTTAAGCAATCTTATTTTTTTTTTTACATACAAAGTAATTTTAGCCCTTAAGTTATTAGTATAGTCCTTTAGCAAATACCCCTAGTAAATGAATATATATTTTTAAAACCCTTGGGAGATTTATCAAACAGGTGTAACGTAGAATTGTGTCTGTTGCCCCTAGCAACCAATCAGCTTCGAAGTTTCATTTTCCAAGAAATGTGTGAGGACTGACAAGCTGAATCTGAAGTTGCTTCTGAAGTTGCTAGGGGCAACTGAGCGAGTTTAACTTTTCACCCTTTGATACATTTCGCCCCGACCTTCCCCAAATGTTTTAATGTAGTGCCCATGTCCACGACCAACATAGCCCATATTGTCAACACCAGCTTAATGCCTCGCCACAATCCAATGTGCAACCCATGCCCCAAGATCAGGATTATCCAGACACACATCCCCATGACTATGGTTCACAAAGAGATTTCCCTTCTTGTTAAACATAGCAGTAGGGTTTAAACCCTGGCACTTGTGCCGAGGAATCTTAACATTCGTGTCTCATTTTTCAAGACACTCATGGTAACTGGACCCATACTGTTCTTGGGGTTTTTAAGATATCACAATAGTCCTTAAAGCTTGCACAATGGTTCCTGATAGGTTACTTGTTGGGTGATGTTTTAAGTGCTCTTGTGATTTCTCGAGTGCTTTTAAGCTATAGGAAGAGTTCCTGATGGGGTATATATCACAGAGGATGATGTCCTCTAAACGTCATATAAGAAACCTCTACAGCTACTATCAGCTGCTATCTGTTGCTGAAAGGCAGGTTACCAAGCCTTAGGCTGTGTTCACACTACGTAAAACTACGGCCGTTGGTGCCAATGGCAACAACGGCCGCAATTTTAGTGCAGCGGAACACAGCCTATTAAGCTATGGGATCCCGGCCGGAGCGTACACACATCGTACACACTCCGGCCGGGATCCCATACGTCACTGCAAACAACTGACATGTCAGTTTTCTGCGGCCGGAATTCAGTGAATTCCGGCTGCAGAAAGACCTGTCAGTTCACACAGTGAAGCGAGCGGCTCCGTCCGCTTGCTTCACTGTGTGCTATGGGAGGTTCTGATGCGGGCGCGCGCTGATGTGCCCTCATCAGAACCCTGTGGCCGAAAGATCATCCGGCCGGGTCACGGAACGGCCGGTCTCTAAACGTAGTGGGAACATAGCCTCATAGTGCATTCATCCATTAATGGTTGCATTTTGGTTTCTGTTACCTATAACCCTTAGCGGATGCGCAGCTTTATTTCTGCCACCTTTTATTACTATGGGGCGAGTGGATAATACACAGTTCAGTGCGTAACTACTTAGTTCAAGACTGAAACTGCATACAGTAATTCCTAAAGTCTACATAGTACTGAAGGGCGTAAAGATCTGCTGATTGTTTTACTCAGCAACACTGGAGTGACATGTGAATGCAACATTAGGGTAAAAAAATTTGGGGAGTGATCAAAGCGAAGATGGGTATTGTGGTGATGCACTTCAACTTGACCAGTGACATGCTAAGTTGTTACTAGTGACGCCACTTCTGTGGTGGTTGGTCGGTGTAATGGTACAGCTCAGCCAAAGTTGGTAGTGTCGTGACGCCAGTGCTAGTCCAGCACACAGGTGTGATGTTGGTACCTGCTTTTATAGAGGCTAGCTGTACTCCCCAAAATGGTCAGTGACCTGCTGGGCTATGATGGGTTCCTTGGGCTCTTGTCATGGTAGTCCTGAGTGGCAATCGACCCACCTGAACTATCGTTACTGCCACCTACAGAAAGGGTAAAATGGCCCAAGGTGTGTAGCGGATGTGTATAGGTGCTGGTGCAATAGAAGAGATGACTGAATCCCAGTAAAATAAATAGAATAACCTTACTGGATAGTGTCATGAATCTGGCTGACACACCCGCTTGCCTTTCAGCCTCCTGGGAATGCAAGAGTTACACTGCTCACTGCTAGCCTTGATCGCTGCAGCCGAGCAGTGTTTTCTTATTGACACATGCCTCTGCCTGTCCAGAACCTTGAGGATCAGAGCGCTGGTCCAATGGGAATCTGGACCGGGCTCTTGATCCTCATAAATAAAAGCATAGCCGGTTACTTTCCTGCTGGCAATTAAAGGGGTTATCCAGATCTACAAATACATGGCCACTTTATTCCAGACATGTCCAATAGCTGCAGTGTCTTCCCAATAGCAGAGACAGTGTCCAGCTATTTGACATCACGCGCAGGCGTAGGCAATAATTGTGACTTAGCCCTGCCCTTCCACATCTCGTAAAACTTGCTTCCAAAACATGGAATCTCAGAAAGTGAGCCCCTGGAGCAGGAGGCATTAGCCATCTTTTGCTCCCCAGAGAACATTTAAATTAAGTAGTAAGGTTTCTCCAAAGCAGGCACACGATTGCTTGGTTCACAATTTATCTCCAAGTAATCTCAGATAGTGTATTTCCTAACCCTAACTTTAGGCACTGCAATTCTCAGCTGTAAGGTGAAGATCCTCAAAATATGCTGCACTTCAGCTGACTGAGTACTAAGCCAGGCCTCAGACCAGTGACCTAGTCCAGGGCTGTGAGGTCAATTTTCCACATACCCTTCGGGCTTCCCTAACACATAAATTTTGCATAGCGTTTTTGTGAGCTGAAAAAAAGTTATAAAACCACCTAAAATAATGGCAGTTTTTCCTGCTTGTTGCCATATTTCTGCCAGTTTCCTATTTTAGTATAAATTGATAAAGGCATTTTTATCTTTAGTGCTTCATCCCCTGCATTTTTTTCCAGTACAGGTCATGTGATTCTTTATCATGTGATTTTAGGTTTTCTATTGAACAACTTGAAAAAAAAGGCTGAAAAATGCTAATTTACACATAGACATTATCTACACCATTCTATTACATCACTGGTGTCAGGATCTACACACCATTCTGTTACATCACTGGTATCAGCTGCATACACCGTTCTATCACATCACTGGTATCAGGATTTATACACTATTCTTTTAAGGTACATCACTGGTATTAGCTGCCAGTGGCAGGGAAGAGGGGGGAGGGGGCAGAGACCGCGACAGTGCACTCTGCCAGCCCTGCCCTCTATCCGTGTCAACCTCTGTAAGCAGCCAGGGCACCCCTTCCCTCTCCCTGTGGCCCCTGTAAAAATCCAGGACACCCCCTCCCCTCTCCTTGTGTCCTCTGTAAACAGCCAGAACACCCCTCCCTTCTCCCTGTGTCCTCTGTAAACAGCCAGGCCACCCCTCCCCTCTCTCTCTCTGCAGCCTCTGTAAACCGTTGGGATACGCCTCCCCTCTCTCCCTGTCAGCCTCCCCTCTCTCGCGACCCTCCCCTTTCTCTGGTGTTGATGCTGCGGTCGTGCTGACCGCAATATTTATAGAATTAACTGTCAGCACCGGAGAGTGGCTCAAGTGCTGAGAGTTGTGGTGGGCCTTGGCTATCACCACAAAAGGAGGGGGGTGAGTCAGGGTAGGTCCTGGTGGCTGCTTGAGTTACTTCTTGCACAGCGCCATCAGTCCACTGTGGGTGCTGTTTCTGGATGCTATGATGGTCCTTCTTCCTCCTTCCAGCTAATCCACACCTCCTTCTTCTGCCCTCGACCCTCTCTCATCCTACTTCCGTAGTCCCTCCCTGTCAGTGATGCCGGGTAGCAATATAAGTCCTACTTCTGTTTTTTAAGGGGTTTTTCAGGTACAACAGGGGTGTCAAACTCAAATACACAGTGGGCCAAAATAAAAAAATTGGACAAAGTCGCGGGCCAACCATAATATTTAATGAAGATTGCATGCAGCGTTTCTGGCACTGTCAGAGAAGTGTGCGCCGTTCCTGGCACTGCCTTTCACCACATGTCCTCCCTAGCGAGCCCTTCCAATAATGACCCATATAGTAGCCAGCCCTCCCGATAGTGTTCCATATAGTAGCCAGCCCTTCCAATAATGTCTTATATAGAAGCCAGCTCTCCCAATAGTGTCTTATATGGTAGCTAGCTCTCCAAATAGTCTCTTAGAAAGTAGTCACTCCTCCCAATAGTGTCTCATATAGTAGCCAACCCTCCCCAATAGTCTCTTATATAGAAGCCAGTCCCTAAAAGTCTCTTATATAGTAGTCAGCCCACCTCAATAGTTTTTTTTATAGTAGCCAGCCCTCCCCAATAGTCTCTTATATAGAAGCCAGTCCCTTAAAGTCTCTTAGAAAGTAACCACTCCTCCCAATATTGTCTTATATAGTAGCCACCCCTCCCCAATAGTCTCTTATATGGAAGCCAGTCTCTAAAAGTCTCTTATATAGTAGTCAGCCCACCTCAATAGTTTTTTTTTATAGTAGCCAGCGCTCCCCAATAGTCTCTTATAAAAAAGCCAGTCCCTAAAATAGTCTCTTATATAGTAGTCTGCCCTCCTCAATAGTTTTTATAGTAGCCAGCCACCCCAATAGTCTCTTATGTAGAAGTCAGCCCTCTCCAATAGTGTCTTATATAGAAGCCAGCCCTCCCCAATAGTGTCTTATATAGAAGCCAGTCCCTAAAATAGTCTCTTATATAGCAGCCAGCCGTTTCCAAATGTCTTATATAGTAGCCAGCCTTCCCCAATAGTCTCTTATGTAGAAGCCAGCCCTCCCCAATTGTGTCTTATGTAGAATCCAGCCCTCCCCCATAGTCTCTTATATAGTAGCTAGCCCTCCCCAATTGTGTCTTATATAGAAGCCAGTCCCTAAAATAGTCTCTTATATAGTAGCCAGCCCACCGCAATAGTCTCTTATGTAGAAGCCAGTCCTCAAGAATAGTCTCTAAAATAGAAGCCAGCCCCTATGATAGTTGTTCATGACTGCCCCCTTAGCTTGGACTCACCCTTCCTGCGGCTCCAAAGGCTGCAGGAGGCACCTGTTGGAGGATGCGCACGATGACTTCACCACATTGCCAGCGTTGGGGCACTACTGAAATACCTTCAGGCCACAGGCTTAAAACTGCCTGGGGCCTATGAGATTATAATATGGGTGGTCCAAGCAGCTCTAAGGACCACCCATATTATAATATGCTGCAACATCAGGTGGGCCAAATTTAATACAGCAATGGAAAAGCATGGCCAAAAATAATGGCACCACTGGCCAGATTTGGCCTGCGGGCCAGGGTTTGACATGACTGAGCTACAACATCAGTACAAAAAGTAAATAGAGGTATTGTCCATAGGAAATAATGGTTAAAAAATTGGTCACAAAGGGAAAAAAAAATGTCTGGAAGGGGAGAAGTCTTCTCAAAGTAGTGGTTCTCTTGTGAGGTTTCACTGTATACTGAAACACATGTTTCTTTTAAAGGATCACAGATATACCAATGACATTTCAGAAATCTCTTCCTGAAATAATGGGATTTATCGAGTCGGGTTATCCGTATCAGGCATTTGTAGAGAAAGATAAAAAAGGAGCTGAAGAATTGCTTATTCTTACTGAAAAGAGGTACAGTATAAAGACATACTTTCATGATAATCTGTTGCTTATTATTTTCAATGTATTTAATATTACCTACCAACCCATCAACTTTAGAGGTTACTTTATTTGGTTTTCCTCTTTTCTCTAAGAACCCTGACGTAGGGAAATCACAATATAACTTCTATTGCCCCCCCTATTATGCCCTACTATGCCCCCTTGGCAACAAGTGGCGCAAAAAGCCCACTTGTAAATAAATTTTTCGCAAAACAAGCTTTTTCGAACAAATTTATTCGCAAATGGGCCCTCTGCACCAGAAAAAGCCCTATGCATCACTTAATAAATGTCCCCCACAGTGTTACACTATACAGAGAATAAATTAACCCATGGGATCTTCAATGTGCTTGCAATGAGTAGTAGAAAAATATCTAGGAACATCTTGTGGACAAAAAGTAATACTGCCATTGTCATAGGCAAGCATTAGAGAACCCAATACAATATACCTTAGAGCTGACTGACATAAAGAAGAATCTAGCAGTGGCATATGGTAAACGTCCCATGTAAACATCCAGGAAAATAAGGTATTTGTACAATGGATAATAACATATAGATATAAATGCTTTTTAAAATAGAAGACCTACCATATTTCATATTAGAAAGTTTAAAGGAGAAGTCCAACTTTTTTTTTTTTTTTTTTTTTTTTTATTCTAACAGCTAGTAGGGGCAGGAGGGAACATAATAAGCAACCACTTCTTACCTCTCCACGTGCCTGCGAATTGCCGTGTTAAAAGGTCCTGGACCCCTGCCGCAAAAGTTTTTCCTCCGATTCAGATGATGACACAACTCGTAGGAAAATGCTTGACCCGGTTGATGGATGCCCCATCAGTTAATCAGTGATTGCAGCTGTGTCCCGCCCCAGTCACTGACTGGCTGAGCAAGGCATCCATCAACCGGGTCATGTTGTGGAAGAGCTGAGAGCTGCAGAATGCTGATGGGTGCCTCTGGAGCGGGACGCCATGCAGCATAGTCACAGGGAGCGGTAAATATGCATTCTTTATTATGTTCCCGCCCCCCCCCCCCTTGCCAGGACTGAGTTTTTGTTACCCCGGACTTTCTCTTTTAATACACATGAAGTTATATTAATTTCTATTGTTTTGATGAATTAATCTTTTATCATTACAGATTTCGAGAGATCCTTGGAGAAGAGGCTGATTCTGTCCAGCTGAACATGCATATGAAACACTTCTGTGTCCTTGCATGCAAACACTAAGATGGAGAAATGCTGGATCTCTATACATGTTTATTTTTTGTTACACAGATTAGAACTAACAACAATAATTTAAAGGGACTCTGTCACCCACAAACCCACCGTTCCTGAAAACGCTAAACTAAATTCATCTGCAAGTCAGATATAAAGGATACTGATTCCAAATATATAATTTGTAGCTTTGTACTCCTTTGTATTTCACTGCTGTAAGCCTACAAGTTGGGCATGTTGATGCATAGAGAGGACTACTTAGCTCAGAAATATAATGGAGAGGACTACTTAGACTCCTTTATTTGAAGGCTACCCATCCTAGGTGCGTGATTCGAGCCTCATCAGTTATCTGGGTGTAGCAGACTCCCAGAATTACCCAGTTGTCCTGCACTTGGCAGTAGGATACGTAGACCTTTCTTTAAAGTAAGTTTCTTTGTCCCACTGGGGTCAGTTCCTATTACTTTAGATAATTGTCCTGCATGTTTTAGAGAGGTTTCTGGCATGGGCAAGGTGTTTCCTGTTTTGCTTCTCTCCCCTTTTTAGAGCTTAGCACTGCATAGCTGTCTTAGGGTTTAGTAGGAGAACTTTGTGACTCAGCTGCTTCTCACACATCTGTCCACTTGGACCTCCAGCCACTAACTCTCCAAACCTTTTAACTTCTCCCACCAACAACTTACTCCTCCTTCAGGAGCTATGTTAGCCCTCCTGTGAGTGGTGGGGCTTAGGGTGCATTTACACAGAAAGATTTATCTGACAGATTTTGGAAGCCAAAGCCAGGAATGGATTTAAAAAGAGGATAGATCCCAGTCTTTCCTTTATGACCTAATCCCTGTTTATAGTCTGTTCCTGGCTTTGGCTTCAAAGATATTTCAGATAAATCTGTCTGTGTAAACGACCACTAGAGTGTGTGAGTGAGATAAGATGGGACTGGACAGTAAAGAACTTGCACCTGTGATTGGTTAATATTCAACATGTGACACAATTTAACCCTTCTGCTCCTTCAGCCATGCATAGTATAAGACAAGTAGAGAGTACAACAGCACACCATCTCCCACTTGTGTGAACATGACTTAATAAGAGGTCATAGACAGCACCCTGTGCTGGGACACCACACAAAGAAAGATTATAAAAAAAAAACAGATATAGAATAAGCGTTGTCCAATCTACTGATGTCTAATTTACTGATAACTTAAGTTTATTGGGTGTTTTGAAGGTGACAATTAACAATTAAACTAATGTAATTTAGATGAAAGGATGAACCTTTCTTTTATGGCAGTTCCTCGTATTACGAGGGGACAAGGGCAGCACCGCCTACGCGAACCTGTTCATGGGACGCTTTGAAGACCGATTTTTAGCCAAAGGCTACCCCAAGAGACTGATTGAGAATGCAGCTAAGAAGGTGGCTACCCTATCACAGGAGGAATGCCTCACTACAAAAAAGGAAGAAAAGAAAGAGACACCTGGACTATCTGATTCATCAATGAACTTTATTACCACCTACACTACGGATCACCAACATCTCAGAAACATCCTGACCAAACATTGGCACATATTACAGTTGGATCCGTTATTACAAAAAGTAATTCCAAATAAACCAATAATCATATACAGAAGAGCCCCAGGTCTAAAAGGAATACTAGCCTCAAGCCGAATTAGGAAACATACAGCAACAGTGTGCAATGAATCAAATGTAAAAGGAGTTTATAAATGTAATTCCACTAGATGCCTCTGCTGTGATTCAATTAAAACAGGTATAACCAACTTTTCCAACAAGAAAGGTAAAGTGTTCAACATTAAACAAAAAACGACCAGTGTACATGTAATTTACAATACGTGGGAAGAACCACGCAACCTCTACATCTTAGGCTAAATAACCATAGAGCCAACATCAAAAGAGGGTTCCTAAAACATAGTGTTTCACTGCATTTTTTAGAGAAACACAATTGTAATTTTAAAGCGTAACTGTCATTTCAGGGTCATTTTTCTGAAAACATTAAATATTAACAGTACAAGCGATTTTAAGAAACTCTGTAATAGGTTTTATGTACTAAAAGAGTTTCCTTCTGTACTGAAAGAGCAATCTCCCAGCCTCCCCCCTCACATCAAATGAAGCAGGATTTCTGTGTCCATTATGTGGCTATGGAGAGGGGAGGGGCTGTTAGGAGTGACTGAGCACGGAGGATTTCTGCAAAGCACAACACCCTGCAATCTTCTCTCAGTAAGTTCATAGATAAGCACTGACCTTTCTGACACCTGAATTTAGCGTTTTAGGTGCCCAGAGAGTCTACAAACAGCTGACCTTCATGTCACCTCTTCCTGCTCCCTCATCTCCCTCAGCCCCTCCCCCCTTCATAGGCTTACAATGGAGAGAGCAGAGCCCGTCTTCACTGGCTTCTCTGTAATGAAGACGTGTTTGCCTGATAATGCACAGATAAGAAGTCAGGGGGGGAGGCTGGGAGATTGCTTCTTGAGTACACAAGGAGGCTTTTTTGGGTGATGAAACCTATTACAGAGTTTCTTAAAATCGCTTATACTACTGATTTCTGCAATAAAAAAAAACATGACAGTTACGCTTTAAGGACCTCAAAATATATCCGGTCGAACAAATACCTGAGAATTGTAACAGCAGATACAGTAACCTGGTAAAAAAAGAGATGTTCTGGATCTATTCTATGGATACATTACAGCCCAATGGGCTGAACGAAGCAACAGAAATAATAACGTAATGACATCTCCAATCCCCTCCTCCTCCACGTGAATTGATAAATTAACACTCACTAAAACGCATCTATATAACCAATAGGAACTATCTAACTCGAATAAAAACTTAATTTGAATGAGTGCTTTGTCCCCCGACAGGATTTGAACTTTAATCTCCTCGTTGGCCAAGTGATGCACTTACCACTAGACCAACATCTCTTTGGGAATATATAGCTTTGACACTCTTTCACATATAGGCGAACCCAGCACTAGAGCAACACATTCGTTCTGGTCCTCTCCAACCCCCATACAATGCAGACACTGAATGCATTACAATGGTATTAGGAGCCGTACAAGTATTCATAGGGGCAAATATTGTAAAGGTTAGCTTTTTAACTGTTTATTATTGTTTCTATCATTCCCTAATTCCATTTATACAAATACAGTTGCAATAAAATATTAGTCTGTTGTTTAATTTAGCCAGTCACAATCATGAAAATATAAATCCATTTGACCAACAGTCCATCGGAGGATTCAAACCCAGGTCTCCTAGCTCTCAGGCCAAACGCCAGATGTCAGACCACTGCACTACATTAGTATTGGCATTTAGAAACAATATTAATTGTGATGTTAAATGTAACAATTCTAAAAATGGTTGTAGGATTGTAATGCTTTTATCTTTGATCTACTTATGTTTTAGATCATGTTTTATATTTTAATTTGTATAATAGCTTATATATGCTACTAGAAAATGTACCCGGCGCTGCCCGGGTATAAAGTGTCAGTGTGTTAGTTAGATTTATTCTAAGGTGCCCAGGAGGTCAATCTATGTCCTTGTTTTCTTTGTTTAAGGGAAAATCGCCAGTAGCCCTATATGCCCCTATATACCTGACAGTTCTGCACTGTTTATGTAAATTGTAGCTTATGCACATTAGAAATAAACTAAAAACTTCAAACATCCATCCTGTATACCTGTAGTGTATAGTTGAGGGGGTCCTGTATACCTGTAGTGTGTAGTTGGGGGGGGCTGTATACCTGTAGTGTATAGTTGAGGGAGGTTCTGTATACTAGTAGTGTATAGTTGGGGGGGGGCTGTATACCTATACTGTATAGTTTGGGAAGTACTGTATACCTGCAGTGTATAGCTGGTAGAGGTCCTGTATACCTGTACTGTATAGTTGGGGGTCCTGTATACCTGGTAGAGGTCCTGTATACCTGTACTGTATAGTTGGGGGTCCTGTATACCTGTAATATATAGTTGGTGAAGGTGCTGTATAGCTGTAATGTATAGTTGGTGGAGGTCTTCTATACATGTAGTTTATAGTTTGGGGGTCCTGTGTACCTGTAGTTTATAGTTGGTAGAGGTCTTGTATACCTGTAGTGTAAAGTTTGGGGGTCCTGTATACCTGTAGTATAAAGTTGGTGGAGGTGCTGTATACCTGTAGTATATAGTTGGTGGAGGTCCTGTATACCTGTAATGTATAGTTTTGGGGTCCTGTATACCTGTAATATATAGTTGATGGAGGTCCTGTATACCTGTAGTTTATAGTTTGGGATCCTTTAAACCTGTAGTATAGAGTTGGTGGGGGTGCTGTATACCTGTAGTATATAGTTGATGGAGGTCTTTTATACCTATAGTGTATAGTTTTGGGGTCCTATATACCTGTAGTGTATAGTTGGTGGAGATCCTGTATACCTATAGTGTATAGTTTTGGGGTCCCGTATGCCTGTAGTGTAGAGTTTGGGGTCCTGTATACCTGTAGTATATAGTTGGTGGAGGACTTGTATACCTGTAATTTATAGTTTTAGGGTCCTGTATACCTGTAGTATAGAGTTCGTGGAGGCGCTGTATACCTGTAGTATAGAGTTGGTGGAGATCTTGTATACCTGAAGTATATAGTTCGGGGGTTCTATAGACCTGTAGTGTATAGTTTGAGGGTCCTGTATACCTGTAGTATATAGTTGGTGAAGTTCATGTATACCTGTAGTGTATATTTTTGGGGTCCTGTGTACCTTTAGTGTATAGTTTGGGGTCCTGTGTACCTGTAGTATAGAGTTGATGGGGGTGCTGTATACCTGTAGTGTACATTTTTGGGTTCCTGCATACCTGTAGTGTATAGTTTGGGTTCCTGTATACCTGTAGTGTATACTTTTGGGGTCCTGTATACCTGTAGTGTTCTGTAGTATATAGTTCGGGGAGTCCTGTATACTTGTACTGTATAGTTTGAGGGTCCTGTATACCTGTAGTATAGAGTTGGTGGAGGTGCTGTATACCTGTAGTATAGAGTTGGTGGAGGTCCTGTATACCTGTAGTGTATAGTTTTGGGGTCCTGTATACCTGTAGTGTTCTGTAGTATATAGTTGGTGGAGTTCCTGTATACCTGTGTGTATAGTTTGGGGTCCTGTATACCTGTAGTATATAGTTGGTGGAGGTCCTGTATACCTGTAGTGTATAGTTTTTGGGTCCTTTATACCTGTAGTATATAGTCTGTGGAGGTCCCATGCACCTGTAGTGTATAGTTTTGGGGTCCTGTATACCTGTAGTGTCCTGTATACCTGCAGGGTTGTATTTACCATTACGCACTCGTGGTCTACCTAGGGCAGCACCTTGCATGGGGGCAGCACCAGGGAGCAGGGGGAAGGAAACAACTTTTTAATTTATTTTTTATTTTTCTAGTCTTCCACCTCCTGTTCAGACTTGCCAGAAAATCTAGTGTCTTTTCGAAGGGGGGTATGGTAGTATTGGTCAGGTCTGGTGTAGCAATGTTATCCAGTTAAAGTGTGGCGGTATTGGTCAGGTCTGGTATGGCAGTGTTATCCAGTCACAGTATGGTTGTATTGGTCAGGTCTGGTATGGCAGTGTCATCCAGTCACAGTATAGGGGTATTGGTCAGGTCTGGTATAGCGGTGTTATCCAGTCACAGTATGGAAGTACTGGTCAGGTCTGGTATGACAGTGTTATCCAGTCACAGTATGGCGGTATTGGTCAGGTCTGGTATGACAGTGTTCTCTAATCACAGTATGGCGCATTGGTCAGGTCTGGTATGGCGGTGTTATCCAGTCACAGTTTGGCGGTATTGGTCAGGTCTAGTATGGCGGTGTTATCCAGTCACAGTTTGGCGGTATTGGTCAGGTCTGGTATGGCGGTATTGGTCAGGTCTGATATGGTGGTGTTAAATGTGACCTCTGGAGCTATAACCTACCAATCTATCATGATGCTAATTAGTGAGTGAAGATGGGGCGTCCTCAGGTATAGTGCTTAGGGCAGCAGCAGCTGGTAATATGGCCCTGTATACATGTACTGTATAGATGGAGTAGGGGGTCCTGTATACAGTACATATACTGTATAGATGGAGTAGGGGGCCCTGTGTACATGTACTGTATAGATGGAGGAGGGGGCCCTGTATACATGTACTGTATAGATGGAGTAGGGGGTCCTGTATACATGTACTGTATAGATGGAGTAGGGGGCCTACCAGTTATCTCTGTGGATGTTGTGAGGCAGCTGCCCTAGCAACCACAGCTCCCTGTGAAAATGAAAGTAGTAATCCTATTAATTGCCAAGGCTCCCAACTGCCTTTTCCTCTGGACAGAGCTGCAGCTAATTATGTCATTCATCTCTATGGGATGATCTTTCGCATCCCCCTCTTCTCCTGTACATCTGGCAAGGATGGGACCTTCGCTCTAACCTTCCTGGGCACCCAATGTATCTGTGTGTCAAATTGGGGGTCAAACGGTTCAGGCGTTTGGAAGTCTATATGGGACAGACGAACAGACAGACAGACAGACTTTCATTTTTATGATATAGATATGCCAGAAGGCTATAAGATGAATACTGGATAGGTAAAAGCATTCCCAAGTTATTAATGAATAAATTGACATAGGTGATATTCATAAAATTTGCCTCGGTCCTTAAGGCCATTTTAGGCCAGGTCCTTAAAGGGTTAAGTTTATGTCATCGTTTAATCTATTTAGGGGTAGTTAACCCCTAGACGACCCTGGACGTAGGGTTACGTCATGGAAGTCTGTCCCCAGACGACCCATGACGTAACCTTACGTCCTGGGTGTTTCTCCGGCTATGAAGCATGCTCCGGAGCGGAGCGCGCTTCATAGCAGGTGGGGGCCGGCTGCAAACAGCAGCCGGGACCTCACCGGTAATGACACGCTGCAGCGATCGCGCTGCCGCGTGTTATTAACCCCTTAGACGCCGCGATCGCGGCGCGACCGCGGCGTTTAAGTGTAAGTGACAGGGGGAGTCCCCTGTCACTTACCGATCGGGACCCCCGCAGTGTGACTGCGGGGGTCCCGATCGTTGAAACGGACTACTGGAGGTCTCTTACCTGCCTCCGTGCGGTCCAATCGGCGATCTGCTACACTGAGCCTGCACAGGCAGGCTCAATGAGCAGATCGCCGATAACACTGATCAATGCTATGTCTATGGCATAGCAATGATCAGTGTATAAATCAAAGTACTGTATGTAAAAGTCCCCCAAAGGGACTTCAAAAGTGTAAAAAAAAAAAAGTTCAAAACACTATTACACTACCTCAAAACCCCTCCCCAATAAAAGTCTAAATCACCCCCCTTTCCCATTATATAAATAAAACATATAAAAATAAATAAATAGATAAACATATAATATACCGTAGCGTGCGTAATTGTCCGATCTATTAAAATATAACAAGCGTCATTGTGATCGGTAAACGGCGTACACGAAAAGAGGGGAAAAAGTGCGCAGATTACCGATTTTATGTTACATTATATATTAAAAAAAAATCAATAAAAAGTGATCAAAACGTCCGATCTTCACAAATATGGTATTAATAAAAACTAGAGATCATGGCGGAAAAAATGACACCTCATACAGCCCCGTAGGTGAAAAAATAAAACCGTTATAAGCGTCACAATAGGCCCATTTTATTAATATTTAATTGCCAAAAAAAAGGATTTCATTAAAAAAATACATATATAACATTAGAGAATCTGTGTAACCTGCATATGGTTGTGTTCGGACTGACCTATAGAATAATAGTGTCATGTCGCTGTTACCATATAGTGCATTACGTAGACACAGGAACCCCCCAAACGTTACCATATTGCATTCTTTTTTTACGATTTCACCTATTTATATCTTCATAAATAATATATTTGGAATTCCATCATACATGTTATGGTAAAATGAATGACGCCATTACAAAGTTCAACTATTCCTGTAACAAACAAGCACTTACATGGCTTGTAGATAGAAAACTGAGAGTGCTAGAGCTCTTAGAAGGGGAGGAGGGAAAAACGGAAACACTAAGATCAAAATTTGCGTGGTCCACTGGGTCATTTTGGGCCTGGTTCTCAAAGGGTTAATAAAAATATTTTATTTAAGAATAATAATTAGACATGTCAATCCATAGGAAGGGAAATCAGGGCATTGGTGGCCCCAGGCCTGCTTTCAGTGCACCAGACTTTGGGTGCGCCAATCAGGGATTGATACTATCTTTGTTTTTCATGTCTGATGATAGATCTAAGAAATCTGTTCATGTTTTTTTTTTTTTTAATCCATTCCTAGCTTTGGCTCCAAAAACATCAAAGTGGCATACTGTATATGTGTGACCTAAGTGTGGCCATGCTGTGGCTGAAAGCCATGCAAGCATGTGGCAAAGTTTCAAATTATTAATGGCCATGCCACTTTGCAGGGAAATAGTAGTTTCATAACTGGCCATAAGGCCAACTGGTATTTAAACCTTTTAGACACCTGTCATCCCTTCATACGGCTATATCTAATATTGTCCACCACTGAGCTTTCACCTAATCACTGGTTATTACTTAAAAAAAAAAAAAAAGGAAGCTCGCTAACGTTTTCAAGTTTTGCTGGAAAAAAAATCCCAAAATTGCACTCTCCCATATCATTGACGATTGCTAAAATATAATTTCATGGTGGAGTTTTTATATTATAGAGCAGCTTGGTTGTTAGTTTGACATACATGGGTCATTTAGGTAATTTTTTTTTTTTTAACACATGGGGAGAGATTTATGAAAGGGTGTAAAATTTAGACTGGTGCAAACTACCCACAGCAACCAATCACAGCTCCTCTTTAGGCACTGCTGAAAAGAAAGCTAAGCTGTGATTGGTTGCTGTGGGTAGTTTGCACCAGTCTAAATTTTACACCCTTTGATAAATCTCCCCCATGGAGTTTCCTGTGGCATAGCCATATGTGTGATGGCACCATAATATGGATCTGTAAATGCGTAAAGCTGTATGGTAAGCATGCACCAGCGTGGTGTCCTACCACGGGTTTTTCTGCTTAGAACAACCCTCACAAAAGCCTGGTGCCTCAAGAGCAAAGTGGTGATGAAGTATTGTATAAGTTTGCCACTAGAAGTCAGTAGTATGTATGTTCATGTATACATGTTGCCCAGCTGCAGTCATGTAAGGGCTACTGCATTGTATAATTCTGTACACCAATGACAGTTTCTTCTCACACTCTCTTCTCTACAACTCATAAGAGCTGTTGCTTACACCCTGTAGGAAGTTGTCACATGGGGAGAGGAAGTGTAGACCCATACTTAGTTCTTTTCTGTTTCTCTGAGGAGCAAGACACATAGATCAGGCATCCCTGCTGAGCTTAGCGAGGAGCCTGGCTCTGCCAGGTCCATGTCCAGGACAGACCAGCTGTAGTGGAAACTTATGGAGAAGACAGAGACTTTCATTTCTAATGCAACAATTCTACCTACAGTGCAGTGCTAAACACCTACAGAGAGGACAAGTCAGGAATCAGCCCAACCCACACTGTGAAAATCTCAACACAGTGCAGGATAGTATCCTAAAGAAGAGGAATTGATCCGGATAGAGCAAAGCAGCTAAGAGCCTACATACTCTATCTTGTAATGCAGGTGACACCGAGACACCCTCGGACACTTTGCTCAACTCTAGTAACTAGGACTGTGGCTTGTGTCACCCTGATAGAACGGGTACCTCAAAACTGCAGGGCAAAAGTTGATATAGCGACAAAGGTCGAAACACGGGCACAAGTATTCTTCTTTCAAGTACTCTTCTTCTTCTAAAGTTTCAGCAGAGCACAGTATTACATTGGGTTGGGACTCTCATGACCTACTCCTCTCCGCTTCTCTGAACTCTCTATTCTTCTCAGCACGCAACCAAGTCTGCACTGCTACACTACTCTACTCTATACCTCAACAGCTCTCAGTACAGATCTAGTGAAGTTAAGTTTGTATCAGTCAAGTATTATTCATCTGTATTCTAGAAGATTTATCAGTAAAAAGAATGAGTTTATTTATTCTATTGGGACTCAGTGATCATTGCACCAGCAGCTACATAAAAGCGACACCATCCTTGGGTAATTTCCTCTTTCTGTGGGTGGCGGTATCGACAGTCCGGGTGGGTTATAACTCCACTCGGGACCACCGTGTTAAGCGTCCAAGGGACCCATCACAACCCAGCAGGTCACCTACTATTGGGAAAAAGTATAGCCAGCCACACATTAAAAGCAGGTGTGCCTTCATACCTGTGTGCTGAGGTAGCACTGGCGTCATGACAACCTTCTACCTGGCTGAGCTATACTTCACTGACCAACCACCACAGTAGTGGAGTCACACAGTATCATCTAGCAAGTGACCGGTCACAGATGCCCAGCGCAGCCACTCATCACACCTGATGCTTCCTTTATTGACTATGTGGCTTAAAAAATCTATGAATTTTAGCATTGGTTTTGCAACAGCTCAGTAGTGTTAAGCAAACTACAGAAAAGTTTGTGCGTTTTGCACATGGGCCAAAGCTCTGCATTCAACTCCTGGCGTCTGGAAAAATTAGATGCTACCTTAGGGCTGCCAGGAAAACATGGCTAGAACCTAAGTTTGAGCAACACTACAGCTCAGTACGAACTCCCTCTCAGAGCGATCAGCATACTACTTATCAGTGGAAATTTCATGCAGTGGGGCTCAGGGCCGATTCTAGCTTTTCTGCTGCCTGAGGCGAAAATTAAAATGGCGCCCCTCCCCCGATACTAGAGTCAATTGTGTAGGAACTATTCTCACGTATTCTCACGTCGATACCTCAGCTATTAGTAATCTTATTATTTTCTCATTATGTATTATGATGTTCTGCAGAATCTCATCATACACCTCGGCTGCTTCATATCCTCATCATACACCTCGGCTGCTTCATATCCTCATCATACACCTCAGCTGCTGCAGAACCTCATCATACACCTCAGCTGCTGCAGAACCTCATCATACACCTCAGCTACTGCAGAACCTCATAATACACCTCAGCTGCTGCAGAATCTCATCATACACCTCAGCTGCTGCAGAACATCATAACACACCTCAGCTGCTGCAGAACCTCATACTACACCTCAGCTGCTGCAGAACATCATACTGCACCTCAGCTGCTGCAGAACATCATACTGCACCTCAGATGCTGCAGAATCTCATCATACACCTCAGCTGCTGCAGAACCTCATCATACACCTCAGCTGCTGCAGAACCTCATCATACACCTCAGCTACTGCAGAACCTCATAATACACCTCAGCTGCTGCAGAATCTCATCATACACCTCAGCTGCTGCAGAACATCATAACACACCTCAGCTGCTGCAGAACCTCATACTACACCTCAGCTGCTGCAGAACATCATACTGCACCTCAGCTGCTGCAGAACATCATACTGCACCTCAGATGCTGCAGAATCTCATCATACACCTCAGCTGCTGCAGAACCTCATCCTACACCTCAGCTGCTGCAGAACCTCATCCTACACCTCAGCTGCTGCAGAACCTCAAACACCTCTTACTTTATAAAGAACCAGTCATGTAATTATTGTACTACAAGTTCCAGCATATAGAGGGGCTGAGGATCCAGACAAGCTGTGCGCTTCATTACTAACTAGTGTGCACAGCATGGCAGCTCCACACTATTTAGCAGTATAGTGTGGTATATAGCAGCACATGTGTATATGTACACTGTAGTATATTGGTGGAGGGGGTAGTATATAGTAGCAAATGTATATATGTACACTGAGGCATAGTGGTGCAGGTGGTATATAGAAGCACAGGTGGATATATGGGTACACTGGGGCATAGTGGTGGTATATAGCAGCACATGTGGATGTATATGTATACTGGGGCCCCCAGGGTACATATATATCCACATGTGCTGCTATTTACCATCTGCACCACTATGCCTCAGACTAGGGTATACAGTGGGGTATAGTAGGGGGGGGGGAGGGGGCTGGAGTCCAGCACAGGAGGAGCACACACTGACAGGATACCACAGGGCTCTGCTACTGTTATCAGCATACAGCCTCTACATCACCCAGATAGGCATTAAGCTGTCACAAGGACGCATGATGTGCTTTCCAGTGTGCACACACTCCAATCTTCACACTCCACTGCCTGGACGGGCTCTGACTGGGCTCATACACGGAGCACAACACAGCTGTAATCCCTGAGCTACAGATCTGGCTCTGGCTTACACATGGCTCCCTTCTTGGCTCTGATACCTGACCCCCACCCTCCAGATGACCCCCCATCCCCCACTACAATCAATCACCACCCTCAGCCTCCCCCCTGCCCTGTTATTATACTCACTGGGGAAGAGGAGGAGGGATCAGCATGTGGAGCCGCTGTGGCCGGCTGTGCAGGCTCTTCCAATCCTCAGGAAGACTGCCGGGTGACGTCACACATCACAGAGACGTAGCCCGGCAGTTCCTGGGGAGGGCGGCAGGGGGCGGCCCGGCACCCAGCACTGATAGGGGCCGGGGCTGCTGTTATTTTAGTGAAGATAAACTTCACTAAAATGACAGCGGCAGAGAAGATTCTGCCGCCCCCTGCAGGATCACAGGAGCTGCCGCCTGAGGCAGAAGCCTCAGTCTGCCTCATGGCAGAAACGGGCCTGGTGGGGCTCCTGTTAATCATTCATTTATCACCCATCCTGTAGACAGGTAATAAATGTCCATTGTGGCACAACTGCATTGAATGTGTGATAGATATAAGATATTTACTGGTACATTATTTAGAATTCCTCTTGACAATAACCATAGATGACAAGTTTTTTGGGCAAATCAACAAAAGCAAAATGAATACAAGAAGCAAAACACAAAAAATCATGAGCCGGAGTAAGTGTTTCTCTCCTAAGTTGGTATCTAATAATATAGTGTCTTCTGGGAAAACCTTCCTTTTGTGAATCATGACGGTTATAATTCTGTTGTAATTCTTATGAGAGTGTTACGACTGTGCCTGTTGGAACCTTGGTGCAGTCCTCACCTCATAAGGTATGACCGATACTGCACTTTTGACCATGAGTTAGTGCTTATTCTGTGTTTTATTTGCATTTGTCTGCGATCCAGTCTGAACACTGTCCTACACTACTTATTGATGTCTCTGCCAAACCAGTATTTTCCCTGCTGAATTCCTTCTGTGATTTACATCTAATTTCTCCATTGACCCTGTGTGTGTGTGTGTGTGTCACAATCACCCGGTTACAGAGAGTGGACAAGAAAAAAAAAACACTTGCCAAATGAATGTATGTTTCTACCATTTACAGCTGTTACTATAACAAACATTACAGCTGATCTCTGAGGCCGTATTGCTTTAAGGCCCTATTACACAAAGCGATTATCGGCCATATTTGGCCTGTTAACAATCTGCCGCATTTCCCTATGGGCTGCCCGGACAATCAATCACCTAGTCACCCGGGAAGCCCCCGCAACCCCCCCACCCCGGTCTCTTACCCACTCCTCCTTGCTCGCTGTTGACGCGTGTAATAGCGCCGGCAGCGGGCGGGGTTTTCTGCGGATACTATCCAGTTTCCTCCCACTCTCCAAACCATACTAATAAGTGAATTTAGTTGGGGTTAAGGACCAATTTGAGTGATGATAAGCAGTGTAAAGTGCTGCAGAATAGTTGCCACTATTTAAAAAGGAATTTTTCTTTTCAAAGAAATTACTGTATGCAGAAAGATTTCTTGCTGACTTTTACAGAACATGCTCTTCCCTTCCCTATAGACAGAAGGAAGACCTCTTGAAATGGCGGTGGATGTTGGCTGTGGGAATGGACGTTATACTTTGCCTCTAGCTCCTCACTTCAAGAAGGTCCTGGGAGTAGACATCAGTGAGTCCCAAATAAATTTGGCAAAACAACATACTATAGCAAACAATGTGTCGTACATGTGAGTAGTGCACTGGAATTATTAATACTGGGGATATAATGATAGGATTAGATTGCATTTATCACACTGGCAATCATCTCTCTTCTCTCTACAGGGTGGCACCAGCTGAAAAGTTGCCAGTAAATAATGCTTCTGTGGACCTGGTCACTGCTGTTCTTGCTCCTCATTGGTTCACAGCAGAAGAATTTGGCAGTGAAGTAATTCGAGTACTGAAAACGAGAGGATGTCTGGCTGCACATGGAATTTATCCATCCACTGAGATTGAATTCAAGGAATTGTCACATGACTTAACTGCAGTACTGTCAGAGGTAACATACTGAATTTAATAGCATATTGTATATTAGAATTCCAGTGTTATAAGTCACCCTTGGCCAATCACTGGCCAATGACTTTAGAACTTTCCCTTTGATGTTGTCACAGGTCCTTGTTCTAAGAGCAATTTAAAGAGACAATAGTTGTCTCATATCACAATACATCAATCAATACACCATTTTTTAACAATTTCTTTCAGCTGTAAACTGAAGCTTTTTCAGCCTTTTTTGCTTTTTTGTTTTATGTTTTTGGTCTGTTTTAACCTGGTTAAAAAAAAAACAAACAAAAAAAAAACAACAACGCCAACAGAACAAATGATTCTTAATATCCACCTTCCATCAGTACAGAATATGCAATCTTGAATGGCAGTTACAAACGCACAGGCAAGAGTTTATATAGGGTTTTGCTTTTAAAGACACACTCCTGATTTAGTCAACTAAAATTTCATTTTTATTAACTTCCCTGATGGTCTAAGGCAGTAAAAGGGTTAATGCAATGAAAGGGGTGAAAGCTTATTAAAATGGCAGGGCCACTTTCACAGTCTCTATGAAAGTATATAATACCCACACACACTCAGCTTTACTGCATACACAATACATGGGAAGATAACAGAATATGTGAGGTTTATTCTTCTGTGATTTAGCTTTTGTTTCATTCATTTATTGCTTGGACCTTTTCTGCATTATATTTGTGTAGCAAGTCTAGTTTGCATGCATGACAGCCCTTCTTGGTGTTTTTTGTTACAACAAAGATTATGGGGGTGCACCTACATCTATTGCAGCTCTTATCGTTTCTTTTTAAGTGGTTTTAATCATGTTGTGATGCTTTAGATTGTGTAACAATAAGGCCATGTTCACATGGTGTAAGACAACGGCTGTTGTCTTACATGTGTCACCCAGCTAATACTGCAGTATCGGCCAGATGAACACCTGTGGTGCTCGACCAGTCACCTACTAAGATGTTCTTGGTGATGCCACTCCTGTGGTGGTTGGTCAGTGGTGTAGTACAGCCTAGCCAGTGATGGAAATGTTGTGATGCCAGTGCTCGTTCAGCACACAGGTGTGGTGGTATACCTGCTTTGTTGTTAGGGCTGACTGTACTATTCCCCAATGGTCAGTGACCTGCCAGGCTGTGATGGGTCCCTTGGGCTCCTGTCACGGTAGTCCTGAGTGGAAATTGATCCACCCGGACTATCGGCACCGCCATCCACAGAAAGGGGGGAAATGACCCGAGGTGTATAGGTGCTGGTGCAATGATGAGTCCCAGTAGAATAAATATAATGGCTTTACTGAACAGGCTCTTAGAATACAATACACTTTGGTAGCAAAGGACATAACTAAATACAGGCTTGTTTTCACTGGATCTGTGCTGGGAGATACTTGCAAGTGCTGATACAAAAGAGGTAGATATAGCGGTACTGGTGTAGCTTAAAGTTGAAAAGTGAAGAGGACCTTGTCAGAGGAGTCCCAACTCAAGTTAGTTATGTGCTCTTCCGGAACTTTACAGAGAATACTTGTGAGATACTTGAGAGATTTGTATTTCGACTATGCTTTCGCTGACCACCTTCTGCCCTACAGTGTCTGGATACCTGTCCTTCTAGGGTGACCCAAGCCCCAGTCATGGTTACCTGGGTGTAGCTAAGTGTCCAAAATTATCCGATGTTAACGGGGCTGCGAGATAGAGTATGTAGAACTTCATTATGGTAACTTTGCTCTATCTGGTTCAGTTCCTTTTTGTAGCCTAGGATACTGCCCTGCACTTTTTAGAGATGTTCTCAGCGTGGGCTGGGTTATTCCCTGACTTATCCTCCTTGGGTTATCTAACACTGCATGGTTAGAGTAGTAGATAGTCTGAATAAGTGGAGTGTCTCTGATTCATACATACACGTGTGTCTTGACTCACTAACACAGCTGGACTGTCCCGGACAGGGGTCCTGGCAGAGCCAGGCCCTGGTTAACTTCAGCTGGGATGCCTACTCTGTGTGTGTCCTCCTCCCAGGGCCGCCATCAGGGCAGCATTGGCAGTAAAGCTGTCAGGGGCCTGGGCTCAAACTAGATCCAGGGGGGCCCGGCTGTCCAACCTCCCTTAGAGGCTCCTGACAGCTGTACCGCACAGGCAGGAAGGGGTAGAGACACAGGGCCCCCGTCCTCACAAACTTCTCTGGCTGCTTTCTGCTGTAATGTCACAACAGAAGAGAAGGAGGGGGAGGGTCCTGAGCCGGTGTGTGAGGAGGGCAGCACATTGGGCCCTGGAGCTTCCCTGCATAAAGTGTGTGTGTGTGTGTGTGTGTGTGCAGATTTCTTTTTGTGTATTGATTTGTGTCTGTGTGTGTGTGCTGATTTCTGTGGACATGGAGTCGGTAGGGGTAAGGAGTAGTGATGATCGAACACTAATATGTTCACGTTTGAGTCAAACCTCGAACAGTAGTGAAGTTTGGTTTGAAGTTCGACTCAAATCGAACCCTATTAAAGTCAATGGGAGATGTTCAGGTTAATTTTGACACCTATATGTAGTAGGAGAAAGTGTAATTATCATACAGAAGAGTAAGCTGGAAACATGGAATAACTTATAGCCTGAAATTTGGCTTTAAGAATTAAAGGGGGAAAAAAGGGGACAAAATACTACTAGAGATGAGCGAATAGTAAAATATTTCATAATTTGAAATTCGATTTGATTAGCTCACGATATTCGTATATTCAAACGAATATCGTATCCTATTATAGTCTATGCAAGAAAAATACTTGGAAACTCCTCTGTACGAAACGTTGATACATCTAACAGATGAAAAGATTGATTTAAAAAAAAATTATCCAGCAATGTAAACTGACCAAAATGGGCTTTTTAGCCGCTTATGAAAAATTGGTATCATTGGTGGCAGCAAGAAGAGCCCAGCGGGGAACACGGAGGTTGCAGTTAAACTAAATTAGGTAGCAGAACATGGCAGGAAAGATGGAGGCATTTAAAAAATAACCATTTGGAGACAAAGAGGATGAGGAGAAAGAGGTGTATGCAGTGCGCATCAAGCTCATACAGGTGTGTTTTTCAAAAATACATTCAGCTGTAACACTTGGAACCCTAGCTGTGGGCAGCAGTAGAATCCAATTTTTAGAAGCAGCAGGCATAGGAACTACAGAAGTGAGATGTAGTGTAGTGGAAATGTGTATTTCACATTTTCAAGAAGACATGCTACAGTTCACCAGTCAGTGACATCGGCAACCGGAGATCCACGCTTGATTCATTTTTATAAATGTCAAACGATCCACATTGTCAGTGGATAGATGGATACATTTGTCAGTTATCACCCCACCAGCTGTGCTGAATGTGCTTTCTGAGATAACATTGGCTGCTGGGCAAGATAACACTTCTATGGCGTGTCGAGCAAGCTGGTGAGGTGAGGTGGTAAAAATTGATTGCCAAGTGTCACGCAGTAGGGTTCTGCCACACTGCCTGCTGCTGCGGCGGCTACTTGTGATTCTACTGCTGCCGCGTTGCTGACGCTGTTCCACCATGACATTAGAATGTGAAGACCCAAAAGATGTCTCCAGTTGATCAATGAGTACTTTCTAAAATTGTGCATTGTATTATCAATTTCTGTGGGTGAAAGGAATTTGCTCACTTTGGTCTTGTAACGTGGATCAAAGAAGGTTGTCATCCAGTAATCAACCTAGAACCAGTGCCTAATGGAGACCTATACAACTGTGAAACAGTTGGGTCCTTCCTCTACAGTAATGGCCAAAAGTTTTGAGAATGATACAAATATGAATTTTTACAAAGTCTACTGCTTCAGTTTTTAAAATGGCAATTTGCATATACTCCAGAATGTTACAAAGAGTGATCAGCTTAACAGCAATTACTTGCAAAGTCAATATTTGCCTAGAAAATGAACTTTATCCCCCAAAACACATTTCAACATCATTGCAGCCCTGCCTTAAAAGGACCAGCTAACATTGTTTCAGTGATTGCTCCATTAACACAGGTCTGGAGATCAATCTTTCATGATTAAGAATGACACCACTGGACACTTTAAAAGGAGGCTGGTGCTTGGCATCATTTTTTCTCTTCTGTTAACCATGGCTATCTCTAAAGAAACACGTGCAGTCATTGCACTGCACAAAAATGGCCTAACAGGGAAGAGTATCACAGCTAGAAAGATTGCACCTCAGTCAACAATCTATCACATCATCAAGAACTTCAAGGAGAGAGGTTCCATTGTTGCCAAAAAGGCTCCAGGGCGCCCAAGAAAGACCAGCAAGCGCCAAAACCGTCTCTTAAAAAAGTGTTTCAGCTGCGGGATCGGGCTACCAGCAGTGCAGAGCTTGCTCAGGAATTGCAGCAGGCAGGTGTGAGTGCATCTGCATGCACTGTGAGGCGGAGACTCTTGGAGCAAGGCCTGGTCTCAAGGAGGGCAGCAAAGAAGCCACTTTTCTCCAGAAAAAACATCAGGGACAGACTGATATTCTGCAAAAGGTACAGGGAGTGGACTGCTGAGGACTGGGGTAAAGTCATTTTCTCTGATGAATCCCCTTTCCGATTGTTTGGGACATCTGGAAAACAGCTTATTCGGAGAAGACTAGGTGAGCGCTACCACCAGTCTTGTCTCATGCCAACTGTAAAGCATCCTTAAACCATTCATGTGTGGGGTTGCTTCTCAGCCAAGGGAATCGGCTCTCTCAGAGTCTTGCCTAAAAACACAGCCATGAATAAAAAATGGTACCAGAATGTCCTCCAAGAGCAACTTCTTCCAACCGTCCAAGAGCAGTTTGGCGATCAACAATGCCTTTTCCAGCATGATGGAGCACCTTGCCATAAAGCAAAGGTGATAACTAAATGGCTCAGGGAACAAAACATTAATCCAATTGAGAACTTGTGGTCAATCATCAAGAGACGGGTGGACAAACAAAAACCAACAAATTCTGACAAAATGCAAGGATTGATTGTGCAAGAATGGACCGCTATCAGTCAGGATTTGGTCCAGAAGTTGATTGAGAGCATGCCAGGGAGAATTGCAGAGGTCCTGAAGAAGAAGGGTCAACACTGCAAATATTGACTTGCTGCATTAACTCATTCTAACTGTCAATATAAGCTTTTGGTACTCATAATATGATTGCAATTATATTTCTGTATGTGATAAAAACATCTGACAAACACACATAAAAACCAGAGGGCAGCAGATCATGTGAAAATATAATATTTGTGTCATTTTCAAAACTTTTGGCCATGACTGTACATACTCCGTTGAGTAAGGTTCCGTGTCTGCCTCTTCCTTTTTCTCCTCCTCCTCCATCACTGCTGAGACCTGCTGCTGCAGAGTGCCTAACACTTGTTCCAGTAAAAATATCAGCAGAACAGTGATGCTGATAAGGGCATCATCTAGAATGACCACTTTGGTGGACTCTCCAAAACTGGCAAGGATGGTGCACAGATCTTTCACCTGTCTTTACACCCCGAGGTCCGCACCACTCCTAGTCAGGCCAGGCGAAATTTCATTGCATTATGCATAATGGCATTACACTGCTGAGACATGTGGAGCATGGAATTCCAGCCTGTTGTCACATCACAGATTCAACAGTCGACGGGGAGGCCCAAATCCCGTTGCAACAATGCCAGTCGTGCAAAAGCAGGGTGCGAATGTCGGAAGTGGGAGCTAAGACCTCAAGCCTTCTTCAGGAGACCATCAACACCAGGGTAGCACTTAAGAAATTTCTGCACAACCAGGTTCATGACGTGTGGCAGACATGGCACGTGCGTAAGTTTGCAGATATTAAGGGCAGCAAGGAGATTGCTCCCATTGTCGCACACCACCTTACCTGGTGTCAGGTTCTTAGTACCCAGCCAGTGGTCGGTCTAAGTGTGCAGAGCCCTCCACAGCTCTTGACCTGTGTGTTGACGGTCTCCAAGACAAATTAATTTAAGAACCGCCTGGTTTCTGTTAGCAGGTGATGCTACCTGTCGAGGTTGGGTATCCTGGCTGTGCACCATCCCAGCAGTTTTGGAGACTGTAGACGGAAACCCAGAGGCACCAGAGGCAGTGTCAGCCACCAAAGTCACCCAGTAAATATTCAGGGATATGTAACGACCTTGACTGTGCTTACTGGTCCATGTGTCTGTAGTGAGATGGACCTTGGTGGACACAGATGCAGCCAACGCGCTTGAGATTTTCTGCCACGTGCTGGGCCAGGGCAGGGACAGCTTTTCTTGCAAAGAAATGCCTGCTAGGCATCTGATACTGGAGACATGCCAGGGCCAGAACGTGGCGGAAGCCATCTGTGTCCACCAGGCAGAAAGTCAACATTTCCAAAGCTAACAGCCTGGCAATGCCAACATTAAGTTTTTTGGCTTTGGGATGGTTCGAGTGAAAGCGTTTCTTATGCTCCCACACCTGGTACACAGAAGGCTGGCTGCCAGACTGGCAGCTGTACGGCGTGCAGTTCACACTGGTGGTAGGAAAAGGTGTCAGCTGTGTTGGTGGCAGTGGGGAGCAGCCAACTGTATCTTTGAGTGGAGATGGTGCTTGGTCATGCTGCACCGACACATCGGCAGAAGAGGGACGCTTTGGTTTGGAAGTGGAGGAGGGGAGGCAGTAGATGTCACGGTAGTTGGAAGCCCAGGACCTGTGTGGCATTTTTTCTCAGAGCGACTATTCCACAGCAATTCATGCTTCCCCTGCATGTGCTTGTTCATGCTTATGGTACTTAAACACTTTTCATTTTTTTCATCAACCGACGCGTTGCCAGCAAATACGACATATTACCTCAGTCGTAGAATCAGAGGCTTGATCAAAAAAGGCCCAGGCTTCACAGGTTCAGGACCTAGTACCGGTCTCCCCGCTTCCACCACTGACCACGACTGGTACAGTAATATCTGCGGACTTGTGAGAACGCCCTCTCCCTTTCTTAGGTGGGACCCGCACTGTAACTACCTCATCCTCCACTGATGATGCCCTTGGCAGCTGTCGCTCCAAAGACCATGTTGGATCCGCAATGTAGTCCTCATCATCATCGTCATAACAGGTGACTTCCTCTATCTGACAGTCTACATCCTCAAACTGCGGGCTAGAAGCCACAGGCACTTTCAGGCATTGCTGATACAAAAAAAAAAAAAAAAAATCAACAGATCTTCCCACTCTCAATTAATTCATGTTCACAAATCAGATGTAGGATTAAAGGGAACCAATCAGCCTGTTTGGGCTGATATGGTTCCCTTGAGCATTGTATAAAGCACCTGGAGCGGCCCCGACACGTACCGGCCGTGGCCGCAGTAGGTGCTTTATAACGGAGAAAATGACTTTTATTCCCCGTCTCGTGACTAGATACAAGCGGGGAAGTCATGATGGGCGGCTCCCCGCTCGTATCTAGTCACTGCGCTCTGCCTATCAGCGCGCTCAGAGGGGATGATTTACAGGCAGAGAGGTCTGTTACTGGCCTCTCTGCCTGTCAATCATCCCGCCGAGCGCGCTAAGAGGCAGAGCACAGTGACTAGATACGAGCGGGGAGCCTCCCACCACGACTACTTCCCCGCTCGTATCTAGTCACAAGTCGGGGAATAAAAGTCATTTTCTCCGTTATAAAGCACCTGCTGCATCGCTTCTCGGCCTTTTGGCTAAGATCAAGTGTAGTATCTGTTCTTATCAGTTTAATATCTGATACGTCCCCTATCCATATATTAAATGGATTTTTAGAACAGGGAGATGGAAAAAGAGCTTGCTCAGTCCTCTCCAGGCATTGACCTGGTATTGCAGTGCCTCCAGGTTCAGTGCAAAAAATAAATAAATAAATAAATAAATAAATAAATAAAATAAATAACCCTTATGGACCAAGCCTGTTTGGGGCTTTAATGACCAGGCCAATTTTTAAAATCTGACCTGTCTCACTTTATGCGCTTATAGCTCAGTGATGCTTTAACGTATGCTAGCGATTCTGAGATTTTTTTTTGTAACATATAGTACTTTATGTTAGTGGAAAAATTTGGTCACTGTCTTGTGTGTTTTTTGTGAAAAACATCAAAATACAATGAAAAATTTGAACATTTTGCACTTTACGAACTTTGAAATTCTTTGCTTCTAAAAAAAAAAAAAAAAAAAAAAAAAAGGCACATGACAAAAATTAGTTAGTAAGTCACATAATCAATATGTCCTCTTTATTCTGGCTTAATTTCGTAAACATATTTCACTTTTTTAGGGTGTTACTGGGCTTAGAAATGTATCAGCAAATTATCAAATTTTCATGAAATTTCCAAAACTGATTTTTTTTAGGGACCAGTTCTTTTTTTAAGTTGATTTAGGAGGCTTGTATGCTGAAAACCCCCATATGAGACCCCATTTTGGAAACTAGACACCTTAAAGAATTAATCTAGGAGTATAATGAGCATTTTAACCCTACAGGGGCTGGAGGAAAGTATTCACAATTAGGCCGGAAAAAAATGGAAAATAGAAATTTTCCAGTAATATATTTGTTATGATTAAAGTATCTCATTTTCATAATAAACATGAGAGAAAATGCACCGAAAATTTTGTAACGCAGGTTCTCCTGAGTACAATGGTACCCCATATGTGGGCATAAACCACTGTATGGGCACACAGCGGGGCTCAGAAGGGAAGGAGCGCCTATTAGCATTTCCAGTTCAGATTTTGCTGAAGAAGTTTCTGAGAGCCAGGTGCGTTTGCAGTGCCCCTGTAGTGTC
Organism: Dendropsophus ebraccatus; assembly: GCF_027789765.1. NCBI lineage: Eukaryota > Metazoa > Chordata > Amphibia > Anura > Hylidae > Dendropsophus > Dendropsophus ebraccatus. Next base: position 45,336,245 of record NC_091462.1, on the reverse strand, counting down.
AGCAGAATAGAACCCCCCAAAAAGTCACCCCATTTTGGAAAGTACACCCCTCAAAGAATACATCTTGGGGTGTGGTGACCATTTTGACCCCACAGGTATTAGAGGAAAGTATTCAAAAGAAGACAGTAAAAATGAAAAAATAGAATTTTTTCAATAATATGTTTGTTTAGTTTGAAATGTCTCAATTTCACGAGGAACAGGGGAAAAACTCACCCGAATATATATAACACAGGTTCTCCTGAGTAGAACGGTACCCCATATGTGGGCATAAACCACTGTGTGGGCACACAGAGGGGCTCAGAAGGGAAGGAGTGCCAATTAGCATTTCCAGTTCAGATTTTGCTGAAGAAGTTTCTGAGCGCCAGGTGCGTTTGCAGTGCCCCTGTAGTGTCAGCAGAATAACCCCCCTCCAAAAACCACCCCATTTAGGAAAGTGCACCCCTCAAAGAATTCATCTTGGTGTGTGGTGACCATTTTGACCCCACAGGTATTAGAGGAAAGTATTCAAAAGAAAACAGTAAAAATGAAAAAATACAATTTTTCCAATAACATGTTTGTTTGGTTTGAAATTTCTCAATTTCACGAGGAACAGGGGACAAAACTCACCCCAATATATGTAACGCAGGTACTCCTGAGTAGAACGGTACCCCATATGTGGGCATAAACCACTGTGTGGGCACACAGCGGGGCTCAGAAGGGAAGGAGCGCCAATTAACATTTCCAGTTCAGATTTTGCTGAAGAAGTTTCTGAGCGCCAGGTGCGTTTGCAGTGCCCCTGTATTGTCAGCAGAATAATCCCCCTCCAAAAGTCACCCCATTTAGGAAAGTGCACCCCTCAAAGAATACATCTTGGGGTGTGGTGACCATTTTGACCCCACAGGTATTAGAGGAAAGTATTCAAAAGAAGACAGTAAAAATCAAAAATTCCAATTTTTCCAATAACATGTTTGTTTAGTTTGAAATTTCTCAATTTCACGAGAAACAGGGGACAAAACTCACCCCAATATATGTAACGCAGGTACTCCTGAGTAGAACGGTACCCCATATGTGGGAATAAACCACTGTGTGGGCACACAGCGGGCCTCAGAAGGAAGGGAGCACCAATTAGCATTTTCAGTGCATGATTTTTCTGAAGAAGTTTCTGAGAGCCAGGTGCGTTTGCAGTGCCCCTGTAATGTCTACAGAATAGAACCCCCCCCCCCCCCCAAAAAAAAAGTCACCCCATTTTGGAAAGTACACCCCTCAAGGAATTCATCTTGGGGTGTGGTGAGCATTTTGACCCCACAGGTATTGGAGGAAAGTATTCAAAACTAGACCGTAAAAATGAAAAAAATATAATTTTTCCAATAACATGTTTGTTTGGTTTGAAATGTCTCAATTTTACTAGAAACAGGGGAGAAAAAGCACCCCAAAATTTGTAACGGAGGTTCTCCTGAGTACAATGGTACCCCATATGTGGGCATAAACCACTGTATGGGCACACAGCAGGGCTCAGAAGAGAAGGAGTGTCATTTTAGTTACAGGCAATATGTGGGTTTTTACTGGTTATCTGGGGTGGTAATGGACAATCTTGAGGTGTTTACTGGCTATCTGAGGTGGCAACAGGCAATCTGGTGGGGTTATGGGCAATCTGGGGTGGTTACGAGCAGTCTGTGCCAATCTGGGGTGGTTACGGTCAATCTGGGGTGGTTACGGGCAATCTGGGGATGTTTACTGACTGTATGGGGTGGTTATGGGGTGTTTACTGGCTATATTGGGTGGTTATGGGCAATCTTGGGGTGTTTACTGGCTATCTAGGGGTGGTTACTGGCTATCTGGGGTGGTGATGGGCAATCTGGGGGTGTTCACTAGCTATCTGAGGTGGTGACGGGCAATCTGGGGGTGTTCACTGACTATCTGGGGTTGCAACGGGCAATCTGGGGTGGTGACGGGAAATCTGGGGTGGTGACGGGCAATCTGGGCTGGTTGCGAGCAATCTGGGGTGGTTACAGGCAATTTGGGGTAGTTACAGGCAGTCTGTGGCAATCTGGGGTGGTTACGGGCAATCTGTGGTGTTACAGGCTGTCTGGAATGGTTATGGGCTATCTGGGGGGGATACGGGCAATCTGGGGAGATTACGGGCAATCTGGTGAGATTACGGGCAATCTGGGGTAGTGTCTGGTAATCTGGGGTAGTGTCTGGCAATCTGGGGTAGTGTCTGGCAATCTGGGGTAGTGTCTGGCAATCTGGGGTAGTGTCTGGCAATCTGGGGTAGTGTCTGGCAATCTGGGGTAGTGTCTGGCAATCTGGGGTAGTGTCTGGCAATCTGGGGTGGTTATGGTCTGTCTGGGATGGTTATGGTCTGTCTGGGATGGTTATGGGCAATCTGGGGTGGATACGGGCAATCTGGGGAGATTACGGACAATCTGGGGAGATTACAGGCAATCTGAGGTGGATACGGGCAATCTGGGGTGGTTAAGGGCAATCTGGGGTCGTGACGGGCAATCTGGGGTCGTGACGGGCAATCTGGGGTGGTTACAGGTAATCTGGGGTGGTTACAAGTAATCTAGGGTGGTTACGGGTAATCCAGGGCACTTGACTTTGGTGACAGGCGTAAAAAAGTGCCGGCACCATTTGGAACAAGCGATCAGTGGTATATAGTATATACCGCTGATCACTTGTACTGGGAGCACACCGAGTGGTCACCGATCATTGCCCCATGCTCTCCGCCACCTCCGGTGGTGGAGAGAATGAAGCTTAGATCATTTTTAGGAATCCATCACTGAGTCCGTTCACAGAGATGGCGGTGGCCATCTTGGATCAGATGGCCACCCTGGGAGGGGAGGGTCAGTGACCAGGTCACTAGGGTTAATTCTGGGGACAGGGGGGGACATGTTCTCATCTCCTCTCACTGTGGATTCACGGTGAGAAGAGATGAAAGCTTTCAGCTGCGCTGGCAATGTCTGTTACCGGTGGCCGCCGTTATACTGGTAATAACGGCGATCGCCGGTGAGGGGACTTTCCGGGACTGACCCCACACTCTGCCCCAATCCCTCAGCTACCTCTGGTAGCTGAGAGGAGGGGGCTGCGGGCATTACCGGCGCCGCTGCACTATTCTGCACCATCGCCATAAAGAGCTGATGGCAGCAGAATAGAGAATCAGTGATTGCCGTAAAAATCCGTGGCGGTCACTAATAACATAATACATGTATTCTCTGGGTCATAACGGTTACGGCGATACCACATTTGTGTAGGTTTTTTTTAACTATTATCACTTTGGCGCAATAGAAACTATCTTCCTAGCAAAAACCCACAAAAACTGTTGCCGCATTGCAAGATCCATAGCGTTCTCATCTTTTGCGCGACAGAGCTGGTTTTGGTCTTATTTTTTGCGGGAAGACCTTTAGTTTCTATTGATACCAAGTTTTATATGTATATGACTTTTTGATCTCTTTTATGACGTATTTTCTAAAGTGGATTGATAAAATACAGCTATTCTGGTACAGTTTTTTTATTTTTTTTTTTACAGCGTGTGTCGTGCGATATAATTATTGATATAGTTTTATAGATTGGGTCCTTATGGACGTGGCAATACCAAATATGTATAGGATTTGTGTTTTTGATCACTTTTATGTCACGTTTTATTGGGTATAGGGAATGTAATGCATCTTTATTATTGGGGGGGGGGCTGGGGGGGACTGTGTTTAGTGCACACTTTTTTTTCACTTTTTTTTACTTTTACACTAGTGTACATTACTGTACACTAGTGTTAAATTCTTTGATCACTGATACAATACATTGCAGTACCTGATGTACTGCAATGTATTGTATCATACTTCATGCTGACAGGCAATAGCCACAGCCACCCCTGTCAGCATCAGGCATCTCCATGGTGACCCCGGGGACCTTCATTAGGACCCCGGGATCACCATAGAGACATCGGGACCCCAGACTGCGCCGCGGGACATTGCGATCACGTAAGTGGACCTGCGGCGCCGTCCGGGATCCACCGGGACCCATTAGATGCCACTGTCATGGTTTGACAGCGGCATTTAACGGGTTAAACTGCCTGGAGCGGAAAATACTCCGCTCCGGGCAGTTACAGGAGGGTGTGAGCGGTCACACTGACCGCTGATCACCCGTCCTGCAGCCGCCGCCGGGCGATAATTTATTCCGATGCGCCCGCCGTTAAAAGGCGTACGCATCGAAATAAAGCCCATTAGTGGCCGCCGTGAATATGCAGTGAATACGCATATTCACGGCGGTCACTAAGGGGTTAAAGCACCTGCTGCGGCCGCGGCCGGTACGTGCCAGGTGCTTTATACAATGCTCAAGGGAACCATATCAGCCCAAACGGGCTGATTGGTTCCCTTTAATTCCTGGGTATAACATATAACAAAAAATACAGAATACTTGACAACGGACAGAGAACATATGTCAGCTGATCCACATACACAAATCAGATGTACAATTAATTACTGGGTATAACAAATGTGAAGTATTCCGTAACTTTTTATGACGGACAAAGAACTTATGTCAGCTGATAAGGAGTACCGCTGTAATCACTGAACAAATCCACATACACAAATCAGGTGTATGTTTAATTACTGTATAACAGATGAAGTATTTTGTATTTTTGGTGACGGACAGAGGAAGTTTCTGAGCTAATAGCAAAACAGCAGTAATCACTAAACAAATGCTCGTACACAAATCAGATGTACATTTAATTACTGTATAACAGATGTGAGCAGACCAAAATACACTTTTAGGCACTATGTATAAATTGGAAAATACAATATGCAGCCTGCAATACCAAAGCTAATTATTGCTGTGACTGCAATGCTGTCTATGGACAGGAAAATGCTTGTTGCGAAAATGCTAGTTTAACCTTGCTAAACACCCCACTAATCTCACTTCCTATCTAACTAATCTCACTACCTATCTGACTAATTGAAATGGCAGCATGCAATGAAACAATGAGACACTGAGAGAGCACTTTATCCAGCAGAGTGAGTGAGCAGAAAATGGCATCCGGAACGCAGCACAGTGACTTTTATATTAGATGGTCATGTGATTTTTGCAGCCAATGAGACCCCTACACCTCAGCAATGATGTTTCTGACACTTCTATGTGCTCTGCACTGATTGGCTGGCAAAAAGGCGCTCGAACGCTATCTCGAACTCGAACGCTAACTTTAACAAACAGTAAAATGTTCGGTTCGAGTAAATCGAGATGTTGACTCGAACCTAACTTTTCTCGCACAGTTCGATCAACACTAGTGAGGAGACTATAGGGTGACCCCTTCCCCCTCCTCTTTCCCTCCTGAGTTCTTACTAGAGCACAGGGGAAAACAGGAGCTGCGGCTGGCCAAGGCGCACGTCAAGCCTATCAGGAGCGCGTTGTGCAGTGTCGGCGCCCGGTGATGTCATGCTACTTTGCCGATGCCGCACAGTAGAGGGAAGGGAACTAAACCCTGTGTGAGGAGGGCGTCCAGGGGTGCTCCGGCAGACAAACAGCACACTTCGTTAAATGTGCTGTTTTTCTGCTGGAGCCCGCCAGCTGGCTGGCATGATGCACCCTCTGCAACCCCCAAAGGCTGGCTCTGAGTCAAAGATACGTTCCATATTTTTTTGTTAATGGGGAAGGGGGAGCCCCGAAATTCCTAATGGCCGCCCTGCCTCCTCCTACAAGAATCAAAGGGAAACTGCACCTACACTTCCTCCCACCAAGTAACTACTTCCTACAAGGGTGTGTAAAAGCCCCTGAGAGTGGTGGAGAAGAAGGTGTGAAAAGAGATAGAAGCATAGGGATAGGCAGAAGAGAAAGAGGTATCTCCATTGGAAAATAAATGAATCAATACAGGAAGAGCAGTAACCCTTTGATCACTACAGCTGTGCAACATACAAGAGTCTACATACAAAACACTGACATCTGGTGGTGAAACCAATAAATACCTTCATCACCACCCTACTTTTAAGTGAAGGGCTTTTGCGACAGGTGTAGTACAAGAAACACCCGTGGTGGGACACCACATGTCACTTTATTGTAATTGGAATGTGGGCACATTCGGGCATGTCTGCGCTCCAATTTGTCATAGCCCACAATGTAAAATACGTCAGGGAGCCGTACTTTACACTGTAAGTACAGATTATCTTGTGCGGCTTCTATTCACTGAATAGCGGCCGCACAAAAGAGACCTGTCAGTTATTTTGTTCGGCCACAGAGAACCACTGCCGTAGTGTATACGGTGTGTTTACAGCCGTGATTCCATACACTGTAATGTAATTGATCTATGTCATTAACCCCTAGACGACCCTGGACGTAGGGTTACGTCATGGAAGTCTGTCCCCAGACGACCCATGACGTAACTGTACGTCCTGGGTGTTTCTCCCTCCATGAAGCGCGCTCCGGAGCGGAGCGCGCTTCATAGCAGGTGGGGGCCGGCTGCAGTGAGCAGCCGGGACCTCACCGGTAATGACATGCTGCAGCGATCGTACTGCCGCGTGTCATTAACCCCTTAAACGCCGAGATCGCGGCGCGACCGCAGCGTTTAAGTGTAAGTGACAGGGGGAGTCCCCTGTCACTTACCGATCGGGACCCCCGCAGTGTGACTGCGGTGCTCCCGATCGGTAAAACGGACTGCCGGAGGTCTCTCACCTGCCTCCGTGCGGTCCGATCGGCGATCTGCTACACTGAGCCTGCACAGGCAGGCTCAATGAGCAGATCGCCGATAACACTGATCAATGCTATGCCTATGGCATAGCAATGATCAGTGTACAAATCAAAGTAATGTATGTAAAAGTCCCCCAAAGGGACTTCAAATGTGTAAAAAAAAAAAAAAGTTCAAAACACTATTACACTACCCCAAAGCCCCTCCCCCAATAAAAGTTGAAATAACCCCCCTATCCTATTATATAAATAAAACATATAAAAATAAATAAATAGATAAACATATAATATACCGTAGCATGCGTAATTGTCCGATCTATTAAAATATAACAAGCGTTACATTATGTTACATTATGTTACATTATATATTTAAATCAATAAAAAGTGATCAAAAACGTCCGATCTTCACAAATATGGTATTAGTAAAAACTAGAGATCATGGCTGAAAAAATTACACCCCACACAGCCCCATAGGTGAAAAAAATAAAACCGTTATAAGCGTCACAATAGGCCCATTTTATTAATATTTAATTGCCAAAAAAAAGCATTTCATAAAAAAAATATATATATAACATAAGAGAATCTGTGCAACTTGCATATGGTTGTGTTCGGGCTGACCTATAGAATAATAGTATCATGTCGCTGTTACCATATAGTGCATTACGTAGACACAGGAACCCCCCAAACGTTACCATATTGCATTCTTTTTTACGATTTCACCTATTTATATCTTCATAAATAATAATTTTGGAATTCCATCATACATGTTATGGTAAAATGAATGACGCCATTACACAGTACAACTATTCCTGTAAAAAACAAGCACTTACATGGGTTGTAGATAGAAAACTGAGAGTGCTAGAGCTCTTATAAGGGGAGGAGGGAAAAACGAAAACACTATGATCAAAATTTGCGCAGTCCACTGGGTCATTTTGGGCCTGGTCCTCAAAGGGTTAAACAACGGCCGTTGTTGCAACCTGCAACAACGGACGTTGTTCAATGCCAAAATACAGTGTGTGAACATGGCCTAAAGATGTAATTTATTTTTTGTATTTTATTAATTTATTTCTTGCATTATATTATGTGACATAGTCACTTTTTTTCCTAAGCACTTCTACCAGTCATGTAACTAATCACATAACTGTGACATAATCAAAAGTCCTTCTGCCTTAGCCCAGGGTTGCTAGGTGGTATCAGCTGGTGGGCTACTGGTGTTTTACTTGGGCAGTTGTCATGGTGGCCAGGAGTGGTGATACCCACCCCCAGACACACTGGGCTTTGTAAGGGTAGCACAAGTCTGGATTCAGGTGCAGGTGCGCCAGAGAGAAATGAGCCCAAACTCCAGCACTTAAACAGGAGATAACCTTTACTTAATGTCTTCACTGCAATACAGTTAATACTTTTAGTAGGTGCAAGTACAGGTATTGGTAGTGCTTGAGGTAGTAAGTGGTAGTAGGAAGTAGAAGTGTTGCTTAACTTGGATAACTTGGGGACCTTACCTAATTAGTAAAGTACTCTGCCGAGATAGTGTGTAGGCTAAACTAAAGTAGAAAGAGGAAAACTTTGTCCTCACGTTTAGGAAAGATAGAGAAGAAGACGTTCTTATGCCAAACAAGTCCAGCAAGTGTCAGATTTGGTAGCACAAGTCCCAGGTTTGCACGACTGGGCGAAGCTAATTCTTCAAGGTTCCAGAGAAGGCCGAGCTAGAATCAATGGAGTACTTGCTCCCCTGCTGACTAATCCTGTTCTGGTTAGTCTTAACTTTTTAGAGGCATCCCTGGCGTATGCAAGGTTGAACCCAGGTGACAGTTGAAAAATCTGTAAACTAAGGCTGTTGACAAGAGCTCTTGCCCTGGGCCAGGCCGGCTATAAGCTGCAGCAGGAACTTTTTCTGTTTGTGTCTTGCTATTTACACCAACCACCAGGGGCGTAGCTATTGTCTCCTGGGCCCGGTGCAAGAAGTCAACTTGGGCCCCCTCTTCCTTGACGTGAATTGGTGCCAACAGCTGCACCAGGATCCAATGGTGTCAACTTATGTAAATGTCCAAAAATGCTGCAAAACTCCAGAATTCAAACAAATTTTCCCATAAAGTGAACAGCTATAAAATGGTGCAGCATTTTTGTTTATATATCTTCCTTTCTATGGTCCCTTGTCTCACCTCACATGTAATGTTTTCTTTATACTACTAATGTTTCCCACCCCCTACCCTTTCACTATTCTTTTCTCCTGTGTTTTTTTTTTTTTTTTACCTTGGGGCGTCCCTACAAAATAATGTTCAACAAAATAAAAAAAAAGTCATACAGTGACTCACAGGTGATGTCATCTTTGATCCGAGATGTCATTCCCCTTTTCCTCTCCATCAGGCCCAGTCATTCATGATGATTTCTTTCCAGCCACAATTCATCTCTTCAGAACCTGCCAGACAAACATCTTAGGCTTTGCACTTTTCTAGCAACTTCTGTCCCTTTCCCCACTAATAAGGTCACAAATAGTAGTAATTCTGCTTTTTGGTGTCATGTGCTGTAAAGTGAGTAGGTATGTGGGTTGCCCCCTGTATGTAGGATCCACTGCTGTGTCCCCTATAGCAATAATGTCCCCTGTGCTGTGCCTCCATATAGTAATAATGCCCCGTGTGCTGTTCCCCCATAGAAATAATGCCCCCTGTGCTGTGCCCCATAGTAATGTCTCCTCCTGCTGTGTCCCCATAGTAATAATGTCCCCTTGGCTGTGCCCCCATAGTGATAATGTGCCCTGCTTTGCCCCCATAGTAATAGTGCCCCCTGTACTGTACCCACATAGTAATAATGCCCCCTGTACTGTGTCCCCAAAAGTAATAATGCCCCTGCTGTGCCCCATAGTAATATTGCCCCCTGTGTACGCATAGTAATGTTGCCCCATGTGCTATGTCCCCATAGTAATAATGCCCCCTGATGTGCCCCATAGTAATAAGGCCAACTGCACTGTTTCCCCATAGTAATATTGCCCCCTGTGCTATGTCCCCATAGTAATAATGACCCCTGTGCTGTGCCCCCATAGTAGTAATGTCCACAGCTGTTCCTCAATAGTAATAATACCCCCTTACTGTGCTTCTGTACTAATAATACCCCCTGTGCGGTGCCCCATGATAATAATGTCCCATGTGCTGTGCCCCTATAGTAATAATGCCCCTGTATCTTCATAGTAATAGTTCCCACTCTGCTGCACCTCCATAGTAATAATGTTCCCTGTGTCCCCATAGTAATAATTCCCCTATTCTGTGTCCCCATAGTAATAATGCCCCTGTGTTGTGCCCCCATGGTAATAATGTTCCCTGTGCATTGTCTCCATAGTAATAATGCCCCATGTCCCTATAGTAATAATGCCTCCATGCTGTGTCCTCAAAGTAATAATGTTTTTTGTGCTGTGCACCCATAGTAATAGTGTCCACTGTTATGCCTACATAGTAATAATGACCCCTTTGCTGTGCCCTTATAGTAATGATGACACCATGTCTCCATAGTAATAATGCCCCCATGCTGTGCCTCTCTATTAATAATGCCCCCTGTGTTGTGCCCACATAGTAATAATTGCCCCCTGCTGTGTCTCCTTAGTAATAATGTCCCCTTTGATGTGCCCTCAATAGTAATAATGGCTCCTTGTGCTGTGTTTCCTTCTTAAAAATGTCCCTTGTGCTGTGCCCCATAGTAATAATGTTCCCTGAGTCCCCATAGTATTAATGCCTCCTGTGCTGTACCCCCATAGTAATAATACCCGCTGTGCTATGCCCTCCATAGTAATAATGCCCCCTGTGCTGTGCCCCCATATAGTAATAATGGCCACTGTGCCATGTCCATAGAGTAATAATGTCTCCATGTTGTGTCTCCATAGTCATAATGTCTCCTGTGCTGTGTCCCCATAGTAATGATGTCCCTTTTGCTGTGCCCTCGACAATAATAATGGCCTCCTTTGCAGTGCCCCCATAGTAATAATGGTCCCTGTGATATGTCCCTTTAGTAATAAAGCCCCCTGCATTGCCCCAACAAACAAACCTAATTCTGGCATCCAGTCTGAGTGCAGGGACAGCTCCTCCACAGGGCCGTATTTACCATTAGGCACCCGTGGTCCGGTGCCTAGGGCAGCACATTGCAGGGGGGCAGCACCAGGGAGCAGGGGGAAAGAAAAAACAATTTTTTTGTTTTTATATTTTTTGTTTCCTTCCTCCCGTTCAGACTTGCCAGTAAATCTGGTGTCTTTTCCAAGGGGATGGGGGCTATGGTGGTACTGGTCAGGTCTGGTATCGCCAACCTGGCATCTATCATCCTAGACTGCAAAACTTAACAAGAGTTACCTTTGAACAGGTCGAATACAGAACTTAGTGGCATACCTGTACTGGGGCACAACACTTTAGCTCTTGTTCTTGGTGAGTTTCCTATAGGGGCCAGTAGTGTAGCAATAGGAGTCCAGCAATCGTCATGGTTAAGGGGCCCACATGTTAGAGGGCCTGCTGGGCCCCTTAACCACTTGTCGCTGTAATAATGGCAGCCAGTTCAGGATAACTGTACTGAGGAGGCCATGATAGGAGTTTTAGTAAATAATAATATTTAGTCATAAGCGAGTAGTAAAATGCTCGAAGGCTCATAATTCAATTAGAATACTCCGTAATTCTTGAAAATTCGGTCAAATATTGAATCCCATTAAAGTTAATGGGAGTTGCATGCTCGTTTCTTGGACACCTAAATTCGACCACTTTGAGGTCATCAAGTTTATAATGACACCTCAGAAAATGATGCAAACACCTCTGGAATGTAACTGGGACATCAGAGGAAGCACGCCCGGGTGCATCCAACAAGCACAAATTTTTAAGAGCTGTCAAATAAAACAAAAGTTATGCAAGTTGCATATCATTGTAATTGTACATGAGGAACATAGCTAACATGTTAGTTTTACCAAAGGGTGAATGGTGTAAACACAAAACCACCCCAAATAAAAAAAAATACTTTTTTTTTTCAATTTCACTGCACAAATACTTTTTTCCAGTTTTGCAGCATATTTTATGGAAAAATGAAGTCTGTTGTTGCAAAGTACAAATAGTGGAACTTCAGCAAGTGAAAGAAAAAAAGTGGTGGATTCCTATTGGTGCCAAACCCTCATTTAAAAACCAGCCAATGTAGATCTTTCCCCTCAGCCAATGTGTGGTGTGTGGCTCACCCCTTAGAGCACTGATAGCTAACCTTGACACTCCAGCTGTTGGAAAACTTCAACTCCCATCATGCTTGGGCAGCCAAAAACATATCTTTGGTTGTTCAGGCATGATGGGAATTGTAGTTTTGCAACAGCTGGAGTGTCAAGGTTAGCCATCACTGCCTTAGAGTGACGTAGCTATAATTGTAGTAGCCTGGGTTCATACCCCCTATACTTAACTTATACTATAAAAACTTTTACAATGAGCGAGCATAGGGACAGGAATTCCTTTCAATCATAATCAAACCAATAACATTTGTAGCCTAATGTGTCACAGCCCCTCAATGACTGTATCAACAGAAAACAGATAGATCTCACTATTATCATCCTAGTGTAACGAGTTGGCCAGTGGGACGATAAATGAATGGATGGAGTTTGTAGCTGAAAACTATTATATTGGAAGTGTTTTTGTAACAGGGCCACTTCCCCAACTTAACCCACTTTAATGTTGTGGAACCTTAATATTATTAGTCATTATTGTTTGTTATTTGGGGTAATAATAGTATTACCCTGCTCAGAATATCAGCTCGGTAATTTCATTGAGCCCTCAGGGGTTATGTTAAAGTGGGTTATGTATTTATTTTAATTATAGTTTGTACACAAAAATATATGGAAGCAGATATTAATGGTTACCCCTATGGAATTGAACTCACATCCAGGGAGCTTACAAACACTAAAGTCAGAATATTTACCATTTACTCTGTTACTGCAGTTTGGTTCAAGCTGGGGAATTTGGCAGTGATCTTCCTGCATCATGGTGGATGCGGCAGGGTTGCATTTGTTTTGGTAATCGAGATGCCGAATGTCTTTCAACTTGAGCGGCAGTCTTTTTTGTATGTAGATGTGGATTTCATGTATATTATGTTTTTAAACATGTGTATCTAAGGTATCTCCCACCTGACAGGATAAGGTGATTCTGATGATGTCATCATGACACCCATGGCCAGCCTTCCTGTTCCAGGTCATTCATTGTCTTTTTGATATAAATATGTGCAGATAAGTAGCCATATCTTGCCTGATGAAGAGGGGATTCTCACCCTTGAAATGTGTAGCATACCAATAAAAGTGGGATTTGACTCCAGAAGCCGTGAGCCATCTCTCTGGGACGTTGAAGACACCTGGCTGGTTTTTAAATGAGGGTTTGGCGCCAATAGGAATCCACCACTTTTTTCCTTTCACTTGCTGAAGTTCTACATTGCACCGATTACCCATCTGGGGATTGAAAGGTTGGCCGGCAGCGGCCCTGCTATATATAAGTATATGCGCACATGAGAGATATAGAAGTAGTAGGCTCTCTAGCGTAACTCCCCTTAAATTATCCAAGTTAATATGTATAGTCTTAGATATATATATCGTTTCTGATTATATCATAAAGGATTGATTATAATAAGTCAGAATTGTGTACAATTCTGACTTATAATCAATCATTTATGATATAATCAGAAATGATATATATCTAAGACTATACATATTAACTTGGATAATTTAAGGGGAGTTACGCTAGAGAGCCTACTACTTCTATTACTCATATTTGCTGGTTCTTGGTGCCAACCAAGTAGTGCACTCGCTGTACACCCCTCTTCCTAACAGTACTGTTAGGTTGAGTTCTTACACTAGAATATTGCACATTAGAGATATGCCTAACAGGGAGCGTGCATGAGCAAAGTTTTCATCTATAAGTTATTGTTTTATTGACCTTCACATGCCGCGCCATTGTATCCTTCTTTTCTATTCACATAAAGTACAAATAGTGGCCTATGTGGGTCTTTAGGTTAAAAAAAATACAAGCGCTATTGTAAGGAATTTGCAGTAACCTGGTGTGAACTGGGCCTGTTTAAAATTTTGTGTGCCACACCTGCTTGATTCTCAGCTTCCTGCCATTGCAGGAGTTAAGCTAATCACTGCTGGACTTGATTTATGCAGCTGAGTGGGTCTTTAGACTGACTGGTTTCTCTGCCTATCTGGAACCTGGAAGATTAGAGCGCCGGTCCATTGGGGATCCAGACCGGGCTCTTGGTCAGCATAAAAGAAAGCTGAGGCAGTCTCCCAGCGCTGGTTATTAGGTTTCATACCCTGGTCCTAGCTTCCCCTGCCTATTCCTGCGATCCCTGTCCTAACTCCCTCTGCTTGCTCGACTTCATTACCTGACCTCTGGCTTGACTTTTAACTATCTGATTGTTAGTTGATTCTGTATTATGCTGCCCATTTGGTTCTGACCTTGCTTGTTTGACCATCCTATATTTTGTTTGTTTGTTTGTCTGTCTTGTTGTGTCTGTCTGTGTGCACATTTCTAGTACAGGGAATGTCTTTGTGGTTTTCCATGGCTGCCTAGGGCCGTTAGAGGCATGTAGGTAGGGACAGTTGGAGAGTTCAGCAGCAGATCGAAACAAAAAATAGATAGCACACCACACACGGCTTCGAAACGCAGTTTGAACGGAGTCTGTGCGCGAAGAAGAAGAAGAAGAAGAAGTGTGCGCAAAGAAGAAGAAGAAGAAGTGTGCGCGAAGAAGAAGAAGAAGAAGAAGTGTGCGCGAAGAAGAAGAAGAAGAAGAAGAAGAAGTGTGCGCGAAGAAGAAGAAGTGTGCGCGAAGAAGAAGAAGAAGAAGTGTGCGCGAAGAAGTGTGCGCGAAGAAGAAGAAGAAGTGTGCGCGAAGAAGAGTGCGCGAAGGAGAAGAAGAAGAAGAAGAAGAAGTGTGCGCGAAGAAGAAGAAGAAGTGTGCGCGAAGAAGAAAAAGAAGAAGTGTGCGCGAAGAAGAAGAAGAAGAAGAAGAAGAAGTGTGCAAGAAGAAGAAGAAGAAGAAGTGTGCGCGAAGAAAAAGAAGAAGAAGAAGAAGAAGAGTGCGCGAAGAAGAAGAAGAAGAAGAAGAGTGCGCGAAGAAGAAGAAGAAGAAGTGTGCAAGAAGAAGAAGAAGAAGTGTGCGCGAAGAAAAAGAAGAAGAAGAAGAGTGCGCGAAGAGTGCGCGAAGAAGAAGAAGAAGAAGAAGAAGAAGAAGTGTGCGCGAAGAAGAAGAAGAAGAAGAAGAAGTGTGCGCGAAGAAGAAGAAGAAGAAGAAGAAGAAGAAGAAGAAGAAGAAGAAGTGTGCGCGAAGAAGAAGAAGTGTGCGCGAAGAAGAAGAAGAAGAAGTGTGCGCGAAGAAGTGTGCGCGAAGAAGAAGAAGAAGTGTGCGCGAAGAAGAGTGCGCGAAGGAGAAGAAGAAGAAGAAGAAGAAGAAGTGTGCGCGAAGAAGAAGAAGAAGTGTGCGCGAAGAAGAAAAAGAAGAAGTGTGCGCGAAGAAGAAGAAGAAGTGTGCAAGAAGAAGAAGAAGAAGAAGTGTGCGCGAAGAAAAAGAAGAAGAAGAAGAGTGCGCGAAGAAGAAGAAGAAGAAGAGTGCGCGAAGAAGAAGAAGAAGAAGAAGAGTGCGCGAAGAAGAAGAAGAAGAAGAAGAAGAAGAAGTGTGCGCGAAGAAGAAGAAGAAGTGTGCAAGAAGAAGAAGAAGAAGAAGTGTGCGCGAAGAAGAAGAAGAAGAAGTGTGCGCGAAGAAGAAGAAGAAGAAGAAGAAGAAGAAGTGTGCGCGAAGAAGAAGAAGAAGAAGAAGAAGAAGAAGAAGAAGAAGAAGAAGTGTGCGCGAAGAAGAAGAAGAAGAAAAAGAAGAAGTGTGCGCGAAGAAGAAGAAGAAGAAAAAGAAGAAGTGTGCGCGAAGAAGAAGAAGAAGTGTGCGCGAAGAAGAAGAAGTGTGCGTGAAGAAGTGTGCGAGAAGAAGAAGAAGAAGAAGAATGCGCGAAGAAGAAGTGTGCACGAAGAAGAAGAAGAAGAAGTGTGCGCGAAGAAGTGTGCGAGAAGAAGAAGAAGAAGAAGAAGTGTGCGCGAAGAAGAAGAAGAAGAAGAAGAAGTGTGCGAGAAGAAGTGTGCGAGAAGAAGAAGAAGAAGTGTGCGCGAAGAAGTGTGCGAGAAGAAGAAGAAGTGTGCGCGAAGAAGAAGAAGAAGAAGTGTGCAAGAAGAAGAAGAAGTGTGCGCGAAGAAGAAGAAGAAGAAGTGTGCGCGAAGAAGAAGAAGAAGAAGAAGTGTGCGCGAAGAAGAAGAAGAAGAAGAAGTGTGCGCGAAGAAGAAGAAGTGTGCGTGAAGAAGAAGAAGAAGAAGAAGAAGAAGTGTGCGCGAAGAAGAAGAAGAAGACACCTTTGGCATTCTAGCTATTAATTTGTTGAGGTAAGCTGGAGAAATTGCACCCCACGCTTCTAGAAGCAGCTCCCACAAGTTGGATTGGTTGGATGGGCACTTCTGGTGTACCATACGGTCGAGCGGCTCCCACAACAGCTCAATGGGGTTCAGATCTGGTGACCGCACTGGCCACTCCATTACCGATAGAATACCAGCTGCCTGCTTCTGCTGTAATTAGTTCTTGCACAATTTGGAGATGTGTTTAGGGTCATTGTCCTGTTGTAGGATGAAATTGGCTCCAATCAAGCGCTGGGTATGGCATGGCGTTGCAAAAATTGAGTGATAGCCTTCCTTATTCAGAATCCCTTTTACCCTGTACAAATCTCCCACCTTACCAGCACCAATTCAAGCCCAGACCATCACATTACCTCCACCATGCTTAACAGATGGCGTCAGGCATTCTTCCAGTATCTTTTTATTTGTTCTGCGTCTCACAAACGTTCTTCTTTGTGATCCAAACACCTCAAACTTGGATTCATCCGTCCACAACACTTTTTTCCAGTCTTCCTCTGTCCAATGTCTGTGTTCTTTTGCCCATCTTAATCTTTTTCTTTTATTGGCCAGTCTCAGATATGGCTTTTTCTTTGCCACTCTGCCCTGAAGGCCAAAATCCTCTTCACTTTAGATGTTGACACTGGTGTTTTGCGGGTACTATGTAATGAAGAGGCCAGTTGGGGACCTGTGAGGCGTCTGTTTCTTAAACTAGAGACTCTAATGTGCTTATCTTCTTGCTTAGTTGTGCAACGCGGCCTCCCACTTCTTTTTCTACTCTGGTTAGAGCCTGTTTGTGCTGTCCTCTGAAGGGAGTAGTACACACCGTTGTAGGAAATCTTCAATTTCTTAGCAATTTCTCGCATGGAATAGCCTTCATTTCTAAGAACAAGAATAGACTGTCGAGTTTCAGATGAAAGTTCTCTTTTTCTGGCCATTTTGAGCGTTTAATTGACCCCACAAATGTGATGCTGCAGAAACACAATCTGCTCAAAGGAAGGTCAGTTTTGTAGCTTCTGTAACGAGCTAGACTGTTTTCAGATGTGTAAACATGATTGCACAAGGGTTTTCTAATCATCAATTAGCCTTCTGAGCCAATGAGCAAACACATTGTACCATTAGAACACTGGAGTGATAGTTGCTGGAAATGGGCCTCTATACACCTATGTAGATATTGCACCAAAAACCAGACATTTGCAGCTAGAATAGTCATTTACCACATTAGCAATGTATAGAGTGTATTTGTTTAAAGTAAGGACTAGTTTAAAGTTATCTTCATTGAAAAGTACAGTGCTTTTCCCTAAAAAATAAGGACATTTCAATGTGACCCCAAACTTTTGAATGGTAGTGTAATATACTGTGCCCACACCACCCCCTATAAGAGATTACCTCCCTTGCACAATTACATACTCACATCTCCCGCTCCCACATTGTCTTCAGCAGGCGCTGCTCTGTCATCTCCTGGTAAGGTCTGCCACCTAATGTGAGATGGAGTTAGTTGGTAGTTATGTAGTTCCTTCAGTAGGCACATACTAAGTAGACAGGTAGGCCCCCACAGAGAATGTTTCTCCAAAGAAGGTAAGTGGAGCTTCTCTCAGTAGGTAGGTGGCATTCCCCAAGTACATAGGTGGTGAAAAAGGTAAGCATCCCCCCATAGGTACGTAGTTTACCCCAACATCATCAAAACCTGCATCACATCCTCATCTATGCACTTCATTACCCACACCTCTCTGGAGTCCAGGCAGCTCTCCCAACCTTTACCTCCCCAGAGGTTCTTTTCTTATCACACCAAACACTCCGGTGATTTGTCCCACATTTATTATGCAAGCTCAAAACCACCTTACCGGTCCTTGCCTCAATACCTCCACTCACCAGGCCCCAAAGCAATAGAGCCGGTCACACCCAACACAGGTTTAACGTTAGGTTTGTTTTCTTCTTCTTAATTAAAAACTACTTTATCAGTGTACTTTATCAGTGTACCCCCAACCTTATTTCTGTTAGACATACAAAACAAATCCTTGTTTACTATACCTTTCCACTATACACCTACCCCAAGGAGGGGAGACCTTTCCACCAATCCTACACCACTTATTATCCCCACTTCCTTACTACCTTATTTTAACTAAATACCCAGAGACTAGTGTGCCCCCCACCGTTACATTCTATAGCATTATTTTACAATCCAAAATTTTGATACAAGAAAATAAAATATGCAGCATAATATATTTACTGCCTTATGCCAATGCTACCTTCTTTTATTTCTTCCTTACCTAACCCTCATGCCCCCCGTCGCTGACAGGCTTAGAGAGAATCAAAGAAAAAAGGGAAAAAAAGCTTAGTTTACATATTTCTCAAACAAATTCACAACATTTTTTCCATTCCTGGAATATAGGTGGAATTGGTGACATCCACTTTTTTACAATTTGCAATCTTGCTATAAACAATCATGAGAGCAATTTTTTTTCTATTCTTAATCCCAACATATTGCAGATCTTCCCCCAACAAACACATTGAGGGAGAGAATGGACCTTTTATGCCTGTGCTTTCTTCTTATTTCCTTCAGTACACTCTCCCAATATCCCTGTAATTGCTAGCATGACCACATCAGATGCAATCATCCCGCTTGTTCCCTTCCACATCTAATACACTCCAACATGTCTTTGCTTTTTAATTTTAAATGGGAAATCTGGGGTATAATATGCTCTTCTAACTATGTTAAACTGTATCATATGATGGTTTATATTTGTTTACGCATTCTTTACATTTTCTAATATCCTGTTCCATTGACTCTCTTCTTTTTTTTTTTTTTTTTCGTTCTGCATTTTTTTTTTTATTATATAATCTCTTTATTTATTTTTCCCATAAAAAACATTTTAACATCTTAACAACATTTTTCATAAATACATACATATTACTGTACAATATACCCCCCAAAAAAACAAAAAACCCTTTTCCCGTATTCCCGCCCTCCCCCCCCCCCCCCTCGACCTGCCAGCGTCCCCCTTACAGCCCAACCAGCTACCCCCCTTCTCCTTCTGACTTCTCATAACACCTTTCCCATTTCATACAATTTGGTGCAACGGGAGCCATCCATTGTCTGATTATAATTAATCTAGCATAGAAAAACATTCTCTGAGCCAACTTTTTACTCTTTTTTCTTGCATTAACATTTGTAGTGTCACCAAGAACTGCCATAAGAGGGTCCAGCTCGAATTTCACCTTTAACCTTTCTTCAATTTTTTTGTGTACCTGATCCTAATATTCCTGTAGGGACGTACAGGCCCAAAGCATATGCACAAAATCTGCCTCGCTACTACCACATCTCGGACACTTACTATCCTTCCATTTCCCTATTCTATATAACAACCTTGGGGAATAATATAGTTGATGTATTATATTAAATTGGATGATTCTGTAATTACCCACCCCCGAGACTTCCTTAATACTTCTCAATACTTTTTCCCATCTATCTTCCTCTATCTCCCCAATTGCTAATTCCCATTTTTCCTTACTTTTAATCCCCCCCTGTTCTTCCATTGGAAGAAGCGAGTATATAATTTTGATTTCTTTCCTTCTAATCAAACCGCTCCTCAATTTTACAATTAATGAACTTGGGCTATATACTTTCAGCTTACTGTATTCTAAACTTGCTGCTAAAGCTCTCCTACATCTAACATAATAGAACCAATGTCTATCTTCTAACTTATATTCTACCTTTACAGTATCCCAACTCTTAATACTATTTCCCACCATCATATCTTTAACTGTTTTCAGCCCTGCTTCCTCCAAAACTCTTGCTACTCCCAATTTCTCCAATTCCCCTAACTCATTATTTAACCATAATGGGGCAAAATCCAATATTCCCTGATTATTTAAGACTCTTTTTACCCATTCCCAAGTTTTAACTAAGGTCTTAACCATTGCCATTTTACTCCATACTTTCTTCCCCAAGGCTCCTGTCTCCAAAATTTGAAAGATATCCCAATGTCCATCCCCAATCTTGTTACTCAGGTACACAAAAAAACTGTCCTGTTTCCACCTAGCCAACCAACATATTTGCGAGGCTAAATAGTACTTCTCCATATCTGGTACCCCCAACCCCCCTCTTGTCATCGGGCAACACAAGTTCTCCAATTTGATTCTCACTCTTTTCCTTCCCCATATTAATGCATTTAACAAGACCCTTATTCTTTTAAAATATTTGTTCTCCACCCAAGTAGGTGTGGCACCAAATACATACAAGAGCTTCGGTAACAAGATAGTCTTAATCAAAACTATTTTGTCTGCTTTGGAAATCATCAATCTCCCCCATACTCTCACCTTTTTCTCCATTATATCTATGGTGGCTCCTAGATTTTTTTTCATTAAACTGGCCCAGATTTCTCGATACCTGTATTCCCAGGTATCTAAAACTTGCCCCCTCTTCTACATTAGATAAAGCCGGAAAAGACACCTCCTGCTTGTTACTCAAAGGCATTAAGATAGACTTGGACCAGTTTATTAAAAGTCCTGAGAATTTCCCCATTTCCTCCACTAATTCTATAACTCTAGGGACCGCCACCAAAGGGTTTTTTAAGAAAAACAACAAATCATCTGCATACAGGGATATCCTGTCCCCTCCACCCCTCGCCCCAAATCCTTCTATCTGATGATCAGACCTGACCATAATTGCAAGTGGTTCTACTCCAAGGGCGAAGAGTAGAGGGGAGAGAGGACACCCCTGCCTAGTTCCCCTGCTAAGCCTAAACATATCCGAATGAATATCCCCCGTCATTACTGATGCCTTCGGGTTTTTATACAACAACTGCACCATCCCTATAAATTTCTCTCCGACCCCAAAACATCTTAACACTTCCCACAGGTACTCCCACTCCATCCTGTCAAATGCCTTTGTTGCATCCAAAGACAGGACGGAGTGGGGGCCCTCCCTCCCCGCCAACTGTATGTTTACGAATAAGCGCCTAATGCAGTGTTTCGCCATTCGCCCAGGAATGAACCCACATTGATCTTCGTGAATTATTCTACCTATAACTTTCCCTAATCTCAGTGCCAGCACCTTTGAAAAAAGTTTTGCATCACTATTTAATAGCGAAATTGGCCTATATGATTCAACCTCCAAATGATCTTTTCCAGGTTTAAGAAGCAAAATCATAGAAGCCTCTTCCATAGATGATGGTAGCACCTTCTCTTCCACTGCCTCTACTAATATCTTGTGAAGGCGGGGTAGCAACAGTTCTTTATGCACTCTATATAGCTCATAAGGTAGCCCATCCCTACCCGGTGCAGAATCCCCCACTATGGAAGCCAAAGCGACCTTCAACTTCTCCAGGGAAAGAAGGGCGTCTAATATATCTCTCTGCTGAGTATTAATCTTGGGAAACTCTATTCCTCTTAAAAAATCTACCAATTCTTGTTTGTTGTAGCTACTTTCCGATGTATAGAGTTTTTCATAATATTTTTTAAATTCACCATTCAACTCCACGGGGTCATTAATAATCCTCCCTGATCCAGTTCTTATAGCTTCTATGTTTTTCTTATCCTTCTGATTACTAACCAATGCCATTAGCCCTTTATTAGGTTTCCCTGACCCCACGAGGTATCTAGACCTCATGAACTCCACCTTATTTTTAGCCTTATCTCCCAGGTACTTTTCTAACTCTCCTTCCCTTTCCCTAAGCATATTCTCCAGCTGAAGTGATGGTGCAATTTTAATTTCTTCTTCTACTTTTTTAATTTTACCCACTAAATCTCTTTCTTTTTCTCTAAATTTCTTTTTTAACGTACAAATCACCCCATAATACTTCCCTCTCATTAAAGCTTTAATTGTGTCCCATACTACTCCCCCCTTAGCCGTATTATAATTTATATCCCATAATTCCCCAAACTCCCTTTCTAATTTTTTAATATCCTCTATTATATGTAACCAATGTGGATTAATTCTTATATTCCGTGAAATTTTTACTCTACTATTCTGTAAATTCTACTACTAACGGTGCATGATCCGAAATACATCTGTGCCAATATTCTATCTTCCTTACTTTCTGTGCCATAGTATCATTAACCAAACCCATATCTATTCTGGACATAGTCCGTGCCGTTTTATTCCAACAAGAAAAAGTGCTTAGTTCTGGGTTTCTTTCTCTCCATAAGTCCCTTAACCCTAACTCTTTCAAGATACAACCCAAAGGAGAGTTCCGAATGTCTCCCCTGAGACCAGCTAACCGTAACCTGTCTTTCTGTTCGTCCATTACTATATTCAGGTCCCCAACTACCAAAATGGGGCAGGGATCTTTATTCTTACTGTAATCAAATAACTCTTCCAACACCTTGGGCTTAAATGGGGGAGGAATATAAACAAAGGCTAAAATACAGATCATATTGTCTAGCTTACAATGCAAGAATACAAATCTTCCTTCGGAGTCATTCTTACAGTCAAATAATTTCCAATTTATACTTTTATACACTAAAACAGACACCCCTCTTGCGTAATTAGAAAAAACCGAATGATATTGGTTTGACCACCAGCTTTTACTAAGGACACTCATTGACTCTTTTACTAAATGGGTTTCAAGCAAACCTACAATACAGGGGAGAAAATTTTTTAGGACATTCATCACCGACAGTCTTTTGAGTCTGTCAGAAAGCCCCCTAATATTCCATACTAAAATTCTAACCATCTAAGGGGGGAAAGAAAAAAAAAAAAAAAGGAAAACCCTGGCAGGCCCCCTCCTCCCCCCCCCACTCTTCCCCTCCCTCTCCCAAGTCCCCCCTCCCCCCCCCCCCATTCCAACTCCAGACAGATTCCCTCCCTGGGTTTCTCAACTTGAGCACTCTTTTTCCGCTAAGTACCGGCTATTATCATTATTATCAAATCCATTACTCTTATAGACCCTTCCCGTCCATCCATTGTGCAGCCTCCTCAGGGGTATTGAAGAACATAACTTTCTCCTCGTGTATTACCCTAAGACGCGCGGGGAACATCAGGGCATACTTTATTTTTTTCCCCTGTAATCTCCTCTTTATCTCTTGGAAAGAGTACCTCTTTTTCTGCGTCTCTGCTGCATAATCAGGGAATAAGAAGATTTTTACATTGTTATACCTCAGTTCCCCTATTTCTCTTCCCCTCCTGAGGACTTTCTCCCTATCCCTGAAGCACAACAATTTTACTATTATGGATCTCGGTCTGCTCCCCGGGGGGTAGGGTTTAGCAGGTACCCTATGAGCCCTTTCCACACAAAAAACATTAGACAGATTCTCTTTCCCCAAGATTTCCAAGAACCATTTGTGTATGAAATCTACCATGTCCTTCCCCTCCACCCCCTCCGGCATCCCGACAATTCTCACATTGCATCTTCTGTCCCTGTCCTCCATTTCCACCATTTTGCTCCTCAAACTCTGGTTTTCTTTGAGCACAGTCTCTACTTGCTTCTTGACCACACTCATCTCATCCTCTAAAGTGCTCACTCTAGATTCCACCTCTGTAAACCTTTCCCTGATGTTCGACACGTCATTTCTCAGGATGGAAATCTCCGCGCTGATACCCCCTATCTGGGAGCCAAGATCTACAATGGAACCGTCACATTTTTTTATTGCATTGAGGATCTCTCCGAGCCAGCTAGGTTGCTCCTGTGGACTCTTCTCTCCCACCCCACCACTCTCTCTCCTATCCTGTCCCCCTCCAACCCCCCCCTTACCTCCTACTCGCCCTTTACCAGACATGTTGGGGGATCCAAAATAATTATCTATTCTAGAGTTCAATTTCGCTGGACTTTGCTTTTTTGCCTTGGGTCCCATCCACTATGTCTCCAGTCTCCACCACTCTACTCCTATTTTGCTATCTTGCTGTTTTAGGATGCTAGGGAAGAAAAAAAAACAAAAAAAAACAAACAAAAAAACCGCAGAATAATACCACCCCGACACCCCACAGCAAAATCAATGAACACTGCTCAGTTTGGTTTTCTTCCCTCTTAACACCTGGGAAGGACCCCTAATCAATAGAATGTTAAACAGTTAGTTCCTTATCCCATCTTCCATCCTCCATCCAAGTATTAGTCCAACCGTAAAAGTTCCTGTGGAGGTTATGAAGACACAGTTCTTACACAGTTCTTACTTTCACTCCCAGTTAGTACTCCCAGATATATGATATCAGTAAACACAGTTCAATTCATTTTTTCTTTCCCCTTAGCCCCTGGGAAAGACCCCTAGTCGTTAGAATGTTAAAAAGTTAGTTCCTTTTTTCAGACAGAATTAGCCATGCAATTATTAGTCCAACCGCAAAGGTTCCTGTGGAGGTTAGAAAGACACAACTCTCACTCTCGCTCACAGTTAGTAACTTTAAGATGCACAAAATCAGTTTGGAAAATTTCCCCGGGTTATTAGGATTACCAGCTTAAATCAACACTGTCACCAAATGTTGACTCCTTTTTTCCTGAGGGACTTGATATAAAGCTATCCCACGTAGCAATTGCCCGAGTCCTCCAGCCGTGTGTCCAGGAATATAATGGAGAGAGAGAAGAGAGTCCCTTGTCCTGGGGAAAATTATAAACCCCACACCGTCACGTCAACTTCTCCTTTTATATTTAACAGCCAGCAGATAAAAACCAGCTATGGCCGACTCTCTCCTACCTCTCCTAAAAGAACCCCTCTGCCCACACCTCCTGCATTACTCTCACCAATGCAGGCTAATGGGGCTCTCCTCAACCTGGGGGGGTTTTCTGGTACAAGCATCCAGCACCGCTCTCACCGGGCTGGAATTAGGCTCCAAGTCTCTGCCTTCCAATGGTGGCTCCGACCCTTGTGCACCAGACCCAGCTTACCAGGGCTCCGTAGAGTAAGCAGTTCCACATGTAGCTCACCCACCGCTCTCACCGGCGAGGTTCTCCAATGCGGTATCCACACTAACTCCTCGAGCTGTTCCACTCCCTCCGGAGCGCCGCTGTCTCCCGGCTACAAGGTCACGTGGTGCGCTTCCATACGGCAGCTGCCAAGGGTCACTCAGTCTGCGCAGATCCTGACGTCCGGACCGCCGTCTGCTCACGCTCTAGGCAGTCTCCTGCCCGTCTCCTCTCCACCTCCAGCCAGCGACCGAGAGCAGGCACCCGACCCGGTGTTTCCCCTTGCTCGCCGGGGCCACCTTCACTCGCTCACACCGGGGCTCCAATCCTCCTGCATCACTCTAGGCTGAACGGGTCCACGGATCACAGGTACGCCGATACCCAGCGGAAAGGGCGTGCCTTAGCACCGCCTCATGCTCCTTCCTCCCATTGACTCTCTTCTAAACCGCCTATTTTTGCTTCCCATTTTCCTTTTCCTCTATTCAAATCTTCTTTCTTCAATACTCATGCTCTCAACCTACTGTAAATTTTTGACAATCCCTTCTTTTGCCCTGTATTCTCCTTTATAATTTTTATATCTGGCACAGATGTAACTACATAAAACTTTTTATTTTCTGTACATTTTACTGCATGCTGTAAACTTATATACTCTAACTATGCCCTATCATCTAATCCAAACTCTCTTTTCAATTTATCCCATGCTTTCAATTGACCCATCTGAAACAAATCTTTTGCTTTATTTATTCCTGCTTTTAAACATTATTTTAACCTCTTAAATTTACATATTTCTACTAAGTTCTTATTATTCAACAGGGAAGAGAAGTCTAAGGACGTTTTAATTCCCACAATATCTTTAAGTTCTTTCTATGTATTAGTTAATACATATACTGAAGGAAATTCTACCCACCGCTCATCTTCCAAGAATCTAGATTCTATTATCTCTAACAAGTCTTCCTGCTGTCCTTCCACCTCTCCTATCAACCACTAAAGAAATTCATATTTCCCTCTACTCTTCAGTTAATTTAAGATGTTAAGAGATGTTAAGCAAAAATATTTGATAAGCGGAAAGGAAAACCCACCTTTATTAGAGGGGAAACAATTAAACTTAATTCTCACGCTCTTTCTCCCCCAAATCAAACGATTCATCATTACATCAATACTTTTCTCAATACATACTGGAGTTGCATCCAACAAATATAGAATTTTCGGAAATATCACTGTCTTAGCTAACATCATCCTATCCACCCTTGCTCTTTTCAGCTCTATCCATACCTGTTTTTAGTTTTAAATTGTTTAATAGTGGTTTAAGATTTTTTTTTCCTGGAAATCTTGGGCCTTATTCGTTATTTGTATGCGAAAATATTTAAAGCTCTCCCCTGTCCTTAAAATTTTCATTTGTAAATAGGTTGGTTCCGACCATAAAAGCAGAGGCCCAGACAAAGGCATTCATATTGATTTTCGCCAATTTATGGATAATGCCGAGAAGCAACCAAAACGTTCTATAGCCTCCATTACATATTCCAGTGATGTCTCAGGAGTTTCCAAAAACATTAACATATCATCAGCATACATATTTAATTTATCCTCATTTCCTCTTACTCCAAATCCTTTAATTGGTTTATCCTCCCTTATAAGGATCGCCAAAGGTTCTAGCACTAACGCAAGTAACATAGGTGACAGCGGACACCCTTGCCGGGTACCCCGTCCTAACCCTAATTTCTCAGTCCGTTGTCCATTCACTAAGACCCTCGCTGCTGGTTTACTGTAAAGTAATTCTACCATTTTTATATACTTTGTACCCATCCCATATCTCCTCAAAACCTCCCACAGGAACTTCCACTTCACCCTGTCAAACGCCTTAGCTGCGTCCAAAGACAGAGTGGAGTGGGAGCCCGCTGCCGACCCCTTCTGTATATTATAAAAAACCCTTAAGATATTTTGTGGACGTATTGTGCGTCCTGGCATGAAACCACATTGGTCAGAATTGATTCCGGTATTACTGCTTTTAACCTATTAGTCAGTACCCTGGCGTACAACTTTATATCTACGTTCAGAAATGAAATAGGCCTATATGCTTCTACGCTTTGGGGGGCCTTGTCTGGCTTTTTAATTAAAAGAATTTCAGCTTCCTTCATTGATTCCGGTAACTCCCCTACAGCTTTCTTCATCACCTTCCATAGTGCAGGGAGCATTTGATCCCTTCATTCGGCAACCCGTCTGGTCCTGGTGCTGTATTTTCCTTGACTTCCAGTAATGCCATCTGAAATTCCCCCAAGGTCAGCTCCCCTTCCAGCATATCTCTCTCTTCTGTGCTAATTGTTGGAAAACGTATCCCATTCAGGTATTTTTTTTATAAAACCCACTAAATACCTCCCTAATATGCTGTTGCAGGTTTACTTCTTCCCCATTCTCCTTTGTAACTACAGAAATATGATTAAGTTCTTTCTGATTTTTAAAGTGACTCTGTACCGACAATCTGACCCCCCCAAAACCACTTGTACCTTCGGATAGCTGCTTTTAATCCAAGATCTGTCCTGGGGTCCGTTCAGCAGGTGATGCATTTATTGTCCTAAAAACAACTTTTAAACTTGTAGCCCGTGCCAAATGGGAGTATGGCCTTAACTTTGCACCACTCTCTTCATCATTAGGAATGCCACTGGAACATTTTCTCCATGCTGAACATTTCATGTGCCAGGCTGATTCAGGTGGGGAATAGGAGGCAATCTGCCTGGAGCATTCCTAATTATGAAGAGGGTGGGGAGGAGGGACGGAGGGGTGGTGCAAAGTTAGGGCACAGATACCCCCATTTGGCACGGGCTGCAAGTTTAAAAGTTGTTTTTTAAAACAATCACCTGCCAAACAGACAGATCTTGGATTAAAAGCAGCTATCTGATGGTACAAGCGGTTTGGGAGGGACAGATTGTGGGTACAGAGTCGCTTTAATCAGTAACATTAGCTGTTTTCTTGCCTTACCTCCCCCTAAAAACTCTTCCTTACCCAAAAAGAAAATTTTATTCCTAGCTTTCTTATTTAACAACTCATTATATTCACTCTGGGCCACTACCCACTTTTCCTTATTTTACTCTGTAGAGCTAGTTGCATATGCTACCCCCATTTCTTTTTTTCTTCTTTCTTAAATTCTCTTTTTTTCTTACATATTTCTTTGTTTAATATCCCACGCAAGAAAGCCTTTAACCCCTTCCCCCAATATGACGTCCAGGGACGTCATGAAAAGCAGTGCCAGAACACATCATGACGTCCCTGGACGTCATGCTAATCCTGCCTCCCCCCACTGTCCCTGGCTGAGATCGGGTAGCAGGAGGAGGCTGTGTCACACAGCCTCCTCCAGCTGCCACTGCCCAGAGGGCAGCCGCGCTCCCCCCGGGCAGTTAACCCCATAGATGCCACGGTCGGTGTGACCGCACCGTCTATGGAGAGACCTGCTTCTTTTCGCCAATCGGGTGCTGGAAGGAGGCAGCTGCAAATGCTGTAACACTGCTGTGCTCCTCCCAGGCACCCGCTCCCTGCCGGAGCCAACCCCGCACCCCCTCCTCCCTGTGCTCCCCTTTCCCAGCCCGCTCTCGCTCTCTCCCTCTGCAGACACTCCCCCTCGCCATGCTCCCACTCCCTCTCCCTCTGCAGGCGCCCACCCCTCCCCGTGCTTCCTTTCATGGAGCCCCACCCTCCCCGTGCTTCCTTTACCGGCGCCCCCTCCCCGTGCTTCCTTTACCGCCCCCCCCCCCCCTTGCTGTTCTTCCTTTCCCGGTGCCACCCGTCTCCCTGTGCTTGCTTTCCAGGCGCCCTGCGCCACGCGGAATGGTGGCCATAGCAACCCAGACGCTTCCCAGTGCGTCTTGGGGGGGGGGGGCCCGGAAGAGGGAGAAGGAGGATTCTGGCTAACAGGGGAAATGAAAAATAGACCATTTTGCCCCTGTTAGCCAGAATCCTACTCCACACTAACGAGTGGCAACTACCCCGAAACGATCATCTGTGGATGGATGCCTGCCTTGGTAAACCCTTGTCATGTCGCAATACTCGCCACAGAGTTAGACTTTGATGTAAAAAGGGCCACCCTGGTATTTCCCTGTTTATGTCCCAATACTCGCAACCGAGTGGGACTTAAGTGGCTACGTATCAGGGTGGTTTGGTGATCTCCCCACTGGGAGGCACCCCCTTGGAAATAGGCTTCCCTCCCCTGGAGGAATATCTGGCTATTCCCGTGTTTTGAGACTCGTAACTGAGACTCCACAGACCCTTCTTTTGAAACACCTAAAGGGTTAATAAACTTATGAAATGTTACTTTGAATACGTTGAGGGGTGCAGCTTTTACAGTGGAGGGATTTATGGGGGTAACTAACATACAGGCCCCACAAATCCACTTCAGAACTGAACTGGTCCCTAAAAAAATCTGAATTTGAAATTTTCCTGAAAATTTGAAAAATTCCTGCAAGATTTCGTAGCCCTCTAACATCGGAAAAAGTAAAAGGACATTCACCAAATGATGTCACCATAAAGTAGACATGTAGATGTTGCAGTAATAATTAATTCATGTGGCACTACTATTTTTCACAGAATAAGAGAATTTTGAATATAAAGGATTGTAAATGTTTCTAAGTTTTGCGCAAATGTTGTGATTTTCACAAAAAACTGCTGAGTGTATCAACCAAAGTGTACCACAAACATAAAGAGGAATATGTCACGAAAAAATCTCAGAATAACCGCGATAGTTAAAAGCATCGCAGAGTTATCACTACATAAAGAGAGACAGGTCAGATTTGAAAAATAGGCCCTGGTCATTAAGGACAAAACAAAACAGGCTGTGGAGGCAAGGGGTTAATGTATCCCAAACTATTCCTTCTGTAGCGGTATGACAGTTTATTTCTAAAAACTCTTATCTGCTTCTGACCCATTTCTTCTATATTTATAATTTTAAACCAGTATGGATTGATCCGCTACCCCCACGTTACTTCTTACAGCTTTTGTATATAATTCTACACACAATGGAACATGGTCCGAGACTGACCTAGCCATATACTTTACACTCTTTATATACTTAAATATCTGCTTATTTCCCAATGCCAGATCTATCTGTGACATAGTACCACTTGTTTTATTAACACATGAAAAAAACTTCTTCTGGATACAGTCTCCTCCAGATGCCTTTTAACCTTTTCTCCCATTCCCCTTACATTCCACATCATCAGCCTTGTACTCATCCCTCGTCACTAAGCGCCCTACCTCTCACTCTAAGAGTGATACTTTAATAGCTAATAGCCATTCCTTTACCCTCAGGAGAAAGAGGATGAGAAAAAAAAAAAAAAAAAAAAAAAAAAAAAAAAGCATCCCTCCCTGCCTCCCCCTCCCCGGCCAGCAAGACCCTCCCTAGCCCCCCCCCACCACCACCACCACCCATTTGGCTCTACCTCCAACCCATCTACTACCATTCGAGCCCTCCACTTTAAGTTAACTCACTGACCACCCTCCATTTTGAAACATTTTCACTTCAGGCCCACTTTACAGTTTCTTCCGCTGAGTAGAAAAAAAACCACCTTTCCTTCCCATTCTACTCTCAATTTCACTGGGTACATTAACTCCTTCCCTCCGTAGGAGATGTACTGAGCCGGCCGGGGCCAATGTCGGAATGACGCTGATCCCGGCTCGGCAATTAATGTATGTGGTCTGCTGCAGATGGATCTGCTGCTGATGGATCGGTGCTCTATTATATACACAGCATTGATCTCAATGGGAGATTAGTGCTGTGTATATAGAAGTCCCCCAGGGGGTATCTAATTACTGTTGGTGGGGGGGGGGGTGTTTTTATTAATTAAAAAAAAAACCTCTCCTAATAAAAGTTTAAATCACCCCTCCTTTTTCCATTTTATAAATAAAAGTAAATAAATAAACATATTTGGTATCGCCGCATGCGTAATTGCCCAAAATATTAAATAATCTCATTCCTGACCTCGCACGGTAAACTGCATAAGCGCTAAAAAATCCCAAAGTGCAAAATTGTGCATTTTTGGTCTCATCAAATTCTGAAAAATTATAATAAAAAGCGATCAAAAAGTCGCATATGCGCAGTCAAGGTACCAATAGAAAGTACACATCATGGCGCAAAAAATAACAACTCACACAGCCCCATATACCTAAGAATAAAAGCGCTATAAGCCTGGGAATAGAGCGATTATAAGGAACATATATTTGTTAACAATGGTTTGAATTTTTTTTATAAGCCAACACATAATGTAAAAGTTATACAAGTTACATATCTGTCAGACTAACACAGACACAACCAGACAGTGGGCCCTATCTGAACCACCCACTGTCCCTGCCTAATTGCCTCAGCCGACCCTAGGCGGTCGCGGACAACCACGGAGACGTTCCCTGCGCTATATACGTGATACACAAAACAATACGGACAGACGAACACAATAAGGAATAGTAAACCAGGTTGGGTCAAACCACACGGGCAACGTAGTACAAAATCAGTAATCCAAAAGAGTAGTCACAAGTCAGGCAGGAGGTCAGAAAAACGAGTAGCAGTAGGAGGGATAGGACGGGGAGCGCAGGAATATACAAGGAAGAGCTGGGACCAGGAATACACCTAATTAGCCAGCGCTGGGACTCAGTCTGTGCTTAGCTTTTATGCTGACCAAGAGCCCGGTCTGGATCCTTATTGGACCGGCGCTCTGATCTTCCAGGTACAGACAGGCAGAGAAACCTCTGCCTGTCAACAGCAACAACACAGGTGTAAAATCAAGACCAGGAGCTTCTCAGCTTAACTCCTGCATAGCCAGAAGCTGAGAAGCAATCGGGTGTGGCACACAAAGGCAAAACACCAGGTCCAGTTCACACAGGCTACTGCAGATTCCTGACAATATCATTGTAATTGTATCGACTTGAGGAACATGTATAACAAGTCATTTTTACCATATGGTGCATGGCGTAAAAACAAAAACCCTCCAAATAAAAAATATTGTGTTTTTTTTTTTCAATTTCACTGTGCATATAATTTTTTTTTCTGATTTCGCAATATATTTAATGCAAAAATTAAGTCTGCCATTGTAAAGTACAATTAGTGGCACAAAAAATAAGGGCTCGTGTGGGTCTGTAGATGACAAAATGCAAGTGCTATGGCCTTTCAAACCCGAGGAGAAGAAAACAAAAACATAAAAATGAAAATATGCCCAGGAGGGAAGGGGTTAAAGAATATTTAATTCCATTACTTCTCAATCTTTTCTTCACCTCAATAAACTTTGTCCTTACCTTCTGGGTCTCTACTGCAAAGTCTGGATAGATAAATATCTTGACGCCATTATACAACATATCTCCACCATCTCTTGACCTTTTCAGAATTATATCTCTGTCCTTTGAAAGGAGTGTTTTTTCAATAATTGCTCTCGGACTGTTCCCTACCACCACATTCCCACCTGGGACCCTATGCGCTCTCTCTATTGCAAATTACTGATAACACGTTCAGAAATTGTTTCACTAGCCACTCCTGCACAAAACCTGTTGCATTTCCTTTCTCCTCTCCTTCTGGAAATCCAACAATTCTCAAATTATTCCTTCCATCTTCCTTTCCAGTGTAACTACCTCATCTTCCACATTACTCAGTCTTAATAGAGTTGTTTTTAACTATCATACTAGTTAACTATTATATATATATATATATATATATATATATATATATATATATAACTATAATAATATACAACCTGCGTTATCCAAGATCTATGCAGTTAATATGGAAATAAACTGCCTACATAAATTTTCAGTTATTACCTTGATTACTTTAAGTATATGAAAACAGAGTATTAAGCAAACCCCAAGGTCCTATAGACTACTATACTAGCAAACAATATTTAATAATACATTAGGATAAGAGAGATATCCATTCCAGGCAAAGAAATATGATCCTCAATACTTTATACTGTACACCCAGTCCAGAGAGTGCAGTATCTTTCAAGTCATTTCCACTCCAGTTCTATATACACATGAGGAATTATCATACTTAGAATCCTTCACAGCCCTACATGAAAAAGGAAAACAATTTCCTGCTAATAATCACCAGTCCATTGCAGAGTCTTCTCCAGAGAGGGAACTCTCTTCCAAGTCCTTTCCACACAGGTCCTGTGTACCCAAAAAGAGTTAAACTCCTTAACCTTTTCCACAGTCTTTTCTTGAAAAGAAAAACATTTCTCTGCTACAGTTCCTGTTAAGGGGAGAGAGAGGGAGAAAAAGAAGTTGACACCTATTAACCCTTCAGGGGCACAAACTGTCCTTTCTCAACTGCAGGTAGGACTCCCTGAGACTCTTACTCCTTTACTGATGGCGCTCTCACCGCCGACACCACACTGCTTCTGATTAACCTGGCGCTCTTACCGCCACTTGCTTCCTTCTACTATGGCGCTCTCACCACCAACTACATTCACCAAGCATGGTGCTCTCGCCGCCCCTGCGTCCTCCAGGTGTGAGTCTTCCTCTGTAAACGCGTCCCCACTCCACTGGCTATTCGCCTTCGTCCTCCTCCCTGCCGCATGTCAAATGGGCTTCTGATGGTCCCCCCCGGCCCTCTCACAGCCGTGCAGACACCAGCCGCCTCACTCCACAACGCGCCGACTCCCCAGGCTGCCTCAACACTTCCTCTCTTTTCACAGCTGCCCCAAGTCTCGCATTAGAGTCGCCGGCTAGTCTAAGCAGAATCGGCGGGACTCTCCTCCTCAGGCACTCATCTCCGCAGTGTGGTCAGTGAGCAGAGGAACACGAGTTAGCTCTTCCTCTTCCTCCCTTACCAAGAGCCTGATACTTGCAGGGCATTTTTTTCTAGTGACCAATTTTGAAACACTAGGAGGCCTAATAATACAGACTTTTTTCACTGATATATTGTTTTGGAATTGTTAGTACACTAAAGCATTATTGCCCATCACTGTCCATAATGATCAAAATATCCCTATATCCATTTTGCCAGGTGAACTTTATCATAAGCGCATATGCTTCTATTACAGGTTTCCAGATATAAAGGTGAAAATACAGATGTCCATTCCTGAACTTCTTGGGTTTTTTCAGTTACTTTGTATGTTTCAAGCATTAATGGAGAAGAAGGAGGAAAAAGGAAATCAATATTTTCTACATATTGAAAAAAGGTGCACTATAAATATCTGCTTTTCATGATAACCTGTTTGCTTATTATGGGACATTGCATAGATATAAGATCAATTTGCCAGTCTACAAGTTTAGTGGTTACGTATTTACTTAGTTATGTTGTATATTTTTTAGCTTGCAACATAAGCATCAGCATTGAGACGTTGTAGATAAATTAAAGGGGTTGTCCAGTGAAGATCTTTTTCCTTCAAATCAACTGGTGTCAGAAAGTTTATATAGATTTGTAATTTTCTTCTATTAAAAAATATCATCTTCCCATACTTATTGGCTACTATATGTCATACAAGTAATGTTGTTTTATTTTCCGTCTGACTCAGTGCTCTCTGCTGTCATCTCTGTCCGAGACAGGAAATATCCAGAGCAGAAGAGGTTTTCTATGAGGATTCATAGAAAACCGAGACAGAGTTCCTTTGTCAGCCAGAGATGGCAGCAGAGAGCACTGTGTCAGACGGAAAATAAAACATTTCCTGCATTGCAAATCGCCATGAAAAACCTCTCCTGCTCTGGACAGTTCCTGTCTGGGCCAAAGGTGGCAGCAGAGAGAACTGTGTCAGACTGGAAAGAATACAGCACTTCCTGCAGGATATACATAATCTGATAAGTAGATCTGTATAACTTTCTGGCACCAGTTGATTTTAAAACTCTGGAGTACCCCTTTAAAATTTGCCATTGACTGATAGGCTTCTCCCTACCAGCTCTTACACACAGGAATCAGAAGAGAGCAGTGATGATGCCTATCATAGGATTCACAGGACATTTACATTTATCAAACATGGTGTAAAGTGAAACTGGCTCTGTTGCCCCTAGCAACCAATCAAATTCCACCTTTCATGTTCTAAAGAGACTGTAAAGAATGAAAAGTGGAATCTGATTGGTTGCTAGGGGGCGACTGAGCCAGTTTCACTTTACACCATGTTTGATAAATCTCCCCCTAAGGGTCTATTCACACGTCAGTATATTTTTCACATATTTGAGTCAGCAATTTTTTATTAGCAATCTGCAAATTTCCATCCGTATTGCATCCATATTTTTTGCTGATCCGCAAAAATGAAAAAGTGGTTAATAATAGTCTAGTCACTATTTGCGAATCGTATGTGCAAAAATACAGATCCCATAGGGTTCTAACTTCCAATGGTGTGTCCATGGAGGAATTTCAGACCTGTCCTTTTTTTTCTTTTTTTTAATGTGGTATGGATCACAGCCCTGTACACAACTACAGATGTGTGAATAGGGCCATTGAAATACATTGATCCAATTTTCTGTCAGTAATTGCAGATCCACAATGATGTGTGAATAGGGCCCAAGTGTACACTGTGTATGAGGATATATACAGAAGAACAAGGGTGATGAGGGAATGAAGGATTTAAGAGATTTTGATATACTCCTGTAATTTACCGGAAGTTAGTTACACAGGAGAACAAGCTCTGGACTGGTGGTATGAGTAGGATCCTGTGATACAACTGCTTATAATGAATGGATTAAAGGGGTTGTCCAGCAAAAATCTTTTGCTTTTAAATCAACTGGTTTCAGAAAGTTATATAGATTTGTAATTTACTTCTACTTAAAAATCTCAACTCTTCCAGTACTTATCAGCTGCTGTGTGTGCTGCAGCAAATGTTGTTTTCTTTCCAGTGTGACACAGTGCTCTCTGCTGCCACCTCTGTCTGAGACAGGAACTGTCCAGAGTAGGAAAGATTTTCTGGTTCAATGTTTTTATTAGGTTTTTTAAGAACAAATTACAAAAGAGAAAATCTATAACCACTGACTTTAGTGCCAACAGTATAGTTAACATGTTTGTACAACAAGCTAACATAATGGTTAACAAAGAATATAGAAACAACATGCTCCTGCTCTGGACAGTTCCTGTCTTGGCCAGAGATGTCAGCAGAGAGCACTGTGTCGGTCTGAAAAGAGAACAACAATTTCATGCAGGACATACAGCAGCTGATAAGTACTAGAAGACTTGAGATTTTTAAATAGACGTAAATTACAAATCTATACAACTTTCTGAAACCAGTTAATTTGAAAGAAAAAATGTTCACTGGATAACCCCTTTAAGAATGTGTGGATGCAGCTGAGCTGGGAAGAAACTAATTGCCAGGTAGGAATATAACTGGTAATTTGGCATTATATGTCGAGACAAAAATGTTCCACTACCTAATTACTGTATATTCTAATTTACTGTTAACCAATAAACCACCTTAGTCCACCAAGGATACAAGATATTAATCACCCTGAACCTGAATTCTGGGTGAACACTGCAAAAACTGAGAATTTACCCTTTGTGTATATATTTTGATGTAGCAGAGCTGGGTTTGTATTATGTAGCAGATCTATGAATGTGAATAGTGCATGCTGAAGAGCTGTGTATGGGTGGGTATACCACACTGTTATGAATAGTACCAAAAGGGCCCTTTGATTAAAAACAAAACACTTTTTACATGTCACAGAGACATAGAGGAAGTATTGTAGGGTCCACAAGCACCTTAGAGGAGTCTACAAAGGTACAATCAGGCAGGGTGGTAGAGGAAGGATGCACATCAGATAACGCACAATCCGAATGTAGGTAAAACAAACTTGTACTCCAACAGAGTCTATATGTAATTAGATTCCTTGCTTTATTGTCATCAAGAGGTACAGCAAATGTAACATTTAGACCTCACAGAGGTCTTTGTCAGGTATCACAGGGACACATCAAAAGTTTTAATCTGAAAGGCTCTCAGTGCTGCGACCCTTCTGATCATTAGTGGGCAGAAGTACATGTTTATGCGCTTTACTCCTTGGCTTGCTACCATCTCCATCTAGTAACACTAGACAGACACCATAGACTTATAATGAAAAGTGATGAGCGAACAGTAAAATGTTCGAGTTCGAGGCGAACCTTGAACAGTAGTGAAGTTAGGTTTGAAGTTCGACTTGAACGCGAACCCCATTAAAGTCAATGGGAGATGTTCAAGTTAATTCTTATACCTATACAGGCAAGGGGAAGCTGGAATTACCATCCAGAAAAGGATACTGGATACATGGAACTACTTAGAGAAGAAAGTATGGCTCTAAGAATGACAGAAAAAAAATTAAGAGAGTAAAATACTTCATTTAGTGATGAGCGAATAGTACACTATTATTAGACTGAAATATATGCTTCAATTTAAGTTCATTACTAGTGTTAGATGCATCCAGGCATGTTTCCCCTGCAAACAGCACCCACTGCTAACTATCAATGTGTGTGTTATTTGGTCAGACACATTCTACAGTGGTGTGGTTGTCATAAAAACCATGTAAGAGACCCTGTAATTTGAATGT
Source organism: Dendropsophus ebraccatus (assembly GCF_027789765.1). Lineage (NCBI taxonomy): Eukaryota > Metazoa > Chordata > Amphibia > Anura > Hylidae > Dendropsophus > Dendropsophus ebraccatus. Next base: position 45,298,888 of record NC_091462.1, on the reverse strand, counting down.
TCACACTTTTAATCCTTTAGGGTGCGTTCACACCTACAGGATCTGCAGCAGATCTGCAGCAGATTTGATGCTGTGTTCAGTTATTTAAATGAAATCTGCTGCAGAAAATCAGCTGCAGATCCTGTAGGTGTGAACGCACCATTAAAGAGTATCTAAGAGAAGGCAAATTTAAATTGAATTAGATGGAAAAACCACCCACTACTACCGCCTATAATGACCTGATTGATCCTGCCTGCTAAACAGTGACTTTTTCAACCCAAAAACAAAAATTGCTTTTGTGGCCCTTGGGAGTATTCAATTTGCAAAACACAGCAATCACTGAGCTCAAGCATTACTATGACCATGCTGCATTTTCACTGTCTCTTCTTTTGATGTGATTTGAAATTGAAGATTAAAAAACAGCCGATAAAGTGGCCGTTACCGAGCTGATGGCTTCTGCCTTTGAAAGAGCTACAAAATGAAATGAAGGCAGAGGACACCCCTCGATGGGAGATGTCTGGGTTAATTTTGACACCTATATGTAGGAGAAACTGTAATTATCCTCCAGAACAGTAAACTGTAAACATGGAAGAACTCATAGCCTAAAATTTGGCTTTAGGATATAAACCCACACACCGTATATGCAGCAGATATGCAACAAATACGCAGCAGATTTGTTGGTGCAGATTTGATGCTGTGTTCAGTTATTTAGATCTAATCTGCTACGATTTTGCTGCGATTTTGCTGCGATTTTGCTGCGAGTTTGCTGCGTATCGCAGCAGTAAATACGCTGCATATACGGTGTGTGGGTTTATACCCTTAGGGTACAAACCCACACACCGTATACACAGCAGATACGCAACAAAAACGCAGCAAATACGCAGCAGATTTGTTGGTACAGATTTGATGCGTTTTTGCTGCGTGTTTGCTGCGTATTTGCTGCGTATCGCAGCAGTAAATACGCTGCTTATACGGTGTGTGGGTTTATACACTAAAGAACATACATCTAACGGATGAAGACATTATTGAAAAAAGAGTGAATCTACAATGCAGACTGTCAAAAATGGGCTCTGTACCCACTCAAGATAAAATCAAATCACAAACTCCTCTGTAAGAAACATCGATATATCCAACAGATGAAGAGATTATCGAAAAAAGAGTGACAGTCTGCAATGCAGACTGTCAAAAATGGGCTCTGTACCCACTCAGGATAAAATTAAACCACAAACTCCTGTGTTTGATGAGAAACATTATACTCAACTCTCTGTCTTTCGAAAGGAAATTAATAAATAGGATAGCTGTTACTATGTGTACCTGAAATATAGAAGAGAACTGGGAGAACGTGACGATGTCACGGATGAGCGATCCCCGCATCTGAGTCCGGCCGGCTTCTGCGCAGTAATGGCGCTGATCCCGGCTCGGCATTCTATTGCTGTCGGCTGCAGCAGCATGTTCACAAGATAGATATGAAATCTTAGATAGAAGATTAAAAAACAAAAAATAAAAACCAAAATTGGTATGAGGGGAAAGATGTTAAAAAGAACCCCCTTCTAACAGATATATTTAATAAAGACCAATCATTTTCCTATATTTGGTCTCAAAAAATCAACAATAATATAATACATATAATGGGAGCTGGAGCCTATACAAATCCCCAACAACAGGGTGGAGAGGAGTGAATAACATTACATGATACACATGAAAATAAATACAAATTAATAGGTAATTTACATACATGTGTACTGGGAAGGGATGAGCGAACCGAACCGTAACAAACCAGATTAGTTACGAACTTTGCAAAAAGTTTGGTTCGTCACCGAACCGAACTTTGAGAAACTTCGTAACGAATCTGGTTAAAATAACAATAACAAATAAAATCAAAGACATCTTTAAAAAGTGATGCAAACACCTCTGGAATGCATCTGGGAAAGCAGGGAAACAGTATTAGAGGAATCGGCATTACGGGGTTAGCGATCCTATGCAGTAATGCCGATGCCTCTAATAGTTAATATATTTAATTAATAGAACATATTTTCGTTGTAATAAAGTCACTTTCGTTGTTCAATAGTTTAATTAAAACAATTCCATCATTGTGCAATCAAATATACTGTTAAAATAAATATATATATATATATATATATATATATATATATATTATAAATAAATGTATATTTATATATTTTTTTTTTTACAGTATATTTAATTGCACAAGTATGGATTCGTTTAAATTAAATTATTGAACAACGAAATTAATTTTATTACAATGAAAATGTGTTTTATTAATTAAATATTAATTATTATAGGAAGCTCTATTAAGCCGTTAATTCATATACCCGGTAATAGAGCAAACTGTAATAATCAATACTTTACTTTAATTAAAACATCAAATGTTTCTTCTAATTATGTTATCACAATAGCATTATTAAAAGAAACATTTTGAATCATATGTGCGCTCAGCTGATTGGCTGATCGGCTGAGCGCACGTATAATTAGCGGGTCCGCAGCACAGTGACTTCATTGTGCTGCGGACCAGCGAAAAGGACACATGGGGACATCGGATGGTGAGTATAAAGCTCTCCCCACCCCCTCCCCAGCACTGCACCCATCCCAGCAAGGAAGGGGGGTCACTTAACCCCTTCCTTGCTGGTATGGGTGTATTCTGACATCGGTCTGGCCCCCAAGGGGTTAAGGGGGATGCAAATGCGATCTGTAAAGATGCTGCATACTGTAAGGTGCACAACACCTGATGTCAGACTGCACCCATCCCAGCAAGGAAGGGGTTAAGTGACCCCCCCTTCCTTGCTGGGATGGGTGCAGTGCTGGGGAGGGGGGTGGGGAGAGCTTTATACTCACCATTTGATGTCCCCATGTGTCCTCTTCGCTGGTCCGCAGCACAATGAAGTCACTGTGCTGCGGACCCGCTAATTATATGTGCGCTCAGCCGATCAGCTGATCAGCTGAGCGCACATATGATTCTAAATGTTTCTTCTAATAATGCTATTGTGATAACATAATTAGAAGAAACATTTGATGTTTTAATTAAAGTATTGATTATTACAGTTTGCTCTATTACCGGGTATATGAATTAACGGCTTAATAGAGCTTCCTGTAATAATTAATATTTAATTAATAAAACACATTTTCGTTGTAATAAAATTAATTTTGTTGTTCAATAATTTAATTTAAACTAATCAAATACTTGTGCAATTAAATATACTGTAAAAAATATATATATATATATAAATATACATTTATTTATATATATATATATATATATATATATATATTTATTTAAACAGTATATTTAATTGCACAATGATGGAATCGTTTTAATTAAATTATTGAACAACGAAAGTGACTTTATTACAACGAAAATATGTTCTATTAATTAAATATATTAACCATAAGGGGAGTCGGCTCGGCATTATTGCCGATTTGCCGGCTATTTTTTTCCCACTATTTTTGCACTTTGATTTTTTCCACTTTTTCCATTGTAATAGCAACTGCAACTACACGAACCTATACCCTATCACACTCCCGCTATTGTAGCTGCAATTATTCAGCCGTTATTGCAAGGTTCGTTTTCGGTTCGATTCGTCGGTACCCGAACTTCAGGAAAATTCGGGGGATTGAACCGAACCGAACTTTTCAAAAGGTCGCTCATCCCTAGTACTGGGCACTGGGCACATATAGGACACGTAATATAACTCACAGTGGATAAGGGTAAATGGATCACATCAGGAGTCAATATAGCACATGTAACCACCGCACCACTCACCCAACGCGCGTTCCGCGTATTACTTTTTTGAGGGTGATGTCACAAGTACTGAGCTCTCTCTTTTTATATCCCATTAGACCAATCAGATACATATCCCGTGTGTAGCTGCAGGCTTTTAATTAAAAGCCATCCTGTGTATGCCTGGCGAAACCGTAAATTATGTAACTGGGTCACCGGGTCATTTGTATAGGCTCCAGCTCCCGTTATATATATTTTATTATTGTTGTTTTTTTTTTTTAAATATATTTAATAAAGAATAATCATTTTCTTATATTTGGTCTTGCATCTATCTGTTGGATGGGGGGTTCTTTTTAACATCTTTAAATCATACCATTTTTGGTTTTGTTTAAAGAGTGAAGTGTGCATATAGACCTTGCATATTGGAGCGCTTTATAGGACTAAAAAAAAAAAAAAAAATCAACAGATCTACCCACTCTTTATAAATCCACGTACACAAATACAAATACAAATCAGCTGTACAATTATTTACTGGGTATAATAGATGTGAAATATTCCATATTTCTTTTTGACGGACAATGAACATATGTCAGCTGATGATATTTTATAGCTTATAGTAATACAGCTATAATAACTCAAGAAATGCACGCACACAAACCAGATGTACGTTTAATCACTAAACTTTTCCTGACGGACAGAGGATGTGTTTTAGCTTATAGGAATACAGCTATAATAACTTAAGAAATGCACGTACACAAATGAGATGTACGTTTAACCTCTTAACGACGCATGACGGGTATACCCGTCATGCGGCCGTTAAGAATAAACAGAGAGGGCTCCCGGCGTGAGCCCTCTCTGCAGTGCGCGGTCCCCGGTTGCTAAGTGCAGCCAGGGACCGCGTGTATTAGCCGGCGCAGCCGATCGCCGCGGCCGGCTAACTAACTATTCAAATGCCGCTGTCAAAGCTGACAGCTGCATTTGAATAGCAGCTGTGCTCCCTCTCCCTGGTGTCCAGTGGGGGATCTCCCCCCTGCGATGCGATCCGAGGGGAGATCCGTTCTAATGAGCCGGCCGGGGCTCAGCGTCGGAATGACGCTGATCCCGGCTCGGCAATCTATTCAGATGGTCTGCAGCAGACCATTATAATAGAGCACCGATCTGATGGATCATTGCTCTATTATATACACAGGATTGATCTCAATGGGAGATCAGTTCTGTGTATATAGAAGTCCCCCAGGGGGCTTCATATTACTGTAAGGGAAAGTTAAAAAAAAGTGTTTTTATTAATAAAAAATCCCCTCCACTAATAAAAGTCTGAATCACCCCCCTTTTCCCATTTTACAAATAAAAATAAATAAATAAATAAACATGTTTTTGATCACCGCGTGCGTAATTGCCCGAACTATTAATTAATCACATTCCTGATCTCGCACGGTAAACGGTGTAAGCGCAAAAAAATCCCAAAGTGCAAAATTGCGCATTTTTGGTCGCATCAAATCCAGAAAAAATGTAATATAAAGCGATCAAAAAGCCGCATATGCGCAATCAAGGTACCGATAGAAAGAACAAATCATGGCGCAAAAAATGACACTTGACACAGCCCCATAGACCAAAGGATAAAAGTGCTATAAGCCTGGGAATAGAGCGATTTTAAGGAACGTATATTTGTTAACAATGGTTTTAATTTTTTACAGGCCATCAGATACAATATAAGTTATACATGTTACATATCGTTTTAATCGTAATGACTTGAGGAACATATATAACAACTAAGTTTTTCCATAGGACACACGGCGTAAAAATGAAGCCCCCCCAAAGAAAAATAATTGAGGTTTTTTTTTCAATTTCACTGCGCATATAATTTTTTTCTGGTTTCGCAGCATATTTTATGGAAAAATTCAGCCTGTCATTGCGAAGTACAATTAGTGACACAAAAAATAAGGGCTCATACGGGTCTGTAGGTATAAAATGCAAGTGCTATGGCCTTTTAAGCACATGGAGGAAAAAACTAAAACGCAAAAACGAAAGTTAGCACGGTTCTTAAAGGGTTAAGTAATGTATAACAGATGTGAGCAGACCAAAATAAACTTTTAGGCACTTTGTATAAATTGGCTTGTTAAAAATGCTTGTTGCAAATATGGTATTGTAACCTTGATTAACACCCCATTAATCTCTCTAGTCTCAATGCCTATTTCTGTAATATCACTAATCTCACTGCCTATCTGTCAAATAGCTATCTGTACAGAAAAGTGAGTGAGGAGACAATGGCGTCCAGAAAGCTGCATAGGGACTTATCAAAATGGCTGCATGCAGGGAAATGATACACTGCGATAGCAGTCTGTACAGCACAGTGAGTGAGTGAGTAAGGAGACAATGGCGTCCAGAAAGCTGCATAGGGACTAATCAAAATGGCTGCATGCAGGTTAATGAATACATTGCGATAGCAGTCTGTACAGTACAGTGAATGAGTGAGGAGACAATGGCGCCCAGAATGCAGCACAATGATTAATGGAAATGGCAGCGAGCAGGCAGACAATGCAACACTGTGATTGTCACCCACGCAGCATGCTGAATGAGGAGAGAAGGGCGCCCAGGACGCAGCACAGGGACTTTTATGTCACTTAATCATGTGATTTTAGCAGCCAATGAGAGCCCTGCACCGCAGCAATGGCGTTTCTGCTCTGCACTGATTGGCTGGCAAAAAAACAACTTGAACTCGAATGCTAACTCAAACGAACAGTAAAATGTTCGGTTCAAGAAAATTTAAATGTTCGAACTTTTCTCGAACAGTTTGATCAACACTAATAATGAAGCCTGTCTAGTGAAGCTGTGTGAAGACCACAGCCAGCAGGGGACTGAAGAGCTCAGCCATGTGGTTCTCCTAGTTTCTCCTATTGATATCAGAACTGAGACCCAAACTAATCAAAACTTTTTATATGTCTCTGTTTTTTAACCCCTTGCTGTAAAATGACGTTCCCAGAACGTCATGCAAAGCAGGTAGTTCCTGCAACATGTCGTCCGAAGAACCCCCTGCCTCCCTGCCTCCCCTGCTGTCCCTAGCAGCGATCGGGTAGCAGGAACCGCAGTGTCTATGAGAATCCGGAGGGAGATCTGCTCCCTCCGACACCCCCCCTTCACCCCCCCTCTGGAGCCGCGTGAGCGATGGGGGGGTTACCATAGCAACCCAGACGCTGCTTATTGCGCCTGGGCTGCTATGGGTTATAACGGTCAGGCCCCTGCACTGAGGCAGGGGTCTGATTGTTTGAATGAGCTGTCAGTGTTCTCACAGCTCATTCACTCTATAATACATTACAGCACTGATCATGTGCTGTAATGTATTATAGAAACACCTGCAAAAGTGAAAGCTAAAACACACACACACACACATACATAAATAAACAAATAAGTTAAATAAATAAATTATATATATATAAATATAAGCAAATAAATTAAAAATAAATAAATATACACATTCTCCATCCCCCTTTATAAATTATCCCCATATCAATAAAATACACATATTTGGTATCGCCACATCTATAATGACCCTGTCTATTAACCCCTTACATTAATTATCCCATCTGATTAACGCTGTAAAAAAAAAACCTAACCAAAATGACTTTTTTGTTAATCCCGCCCCCTAAAAAATAAAGGAGAAGGCTATAAAAATGTCACATGTACCCAAAAGGTGGGTGTACTCCTAAAAACATCAGCTTATGTCGCAAAAAAAAAGCCCTCACATTGGCTGCTCTTACAATATGCAAGACACAAGCAGTTTTTATAGTATAAATGCCATAAACTATAACAAAGACTATATAAAATGGATATCACTGTAATCATACTGACCTAACAAATAACAATAACATGTCATATGGGAGGTAATGTAAATGGTGTACAAAAAAATTATGCTAAACAGCTGCTAAATTGTGTTTTTTATTCGTACCACCTCATAAAAAATTCTATAAAAAATGATTAGGGTGTCACATGTCCCCCAGAATGGTACAGATGGAAACGTCAACTTGTCTTACACAAATATTTTGGCACCGCAAGGCCTCTGTGACATGGTATAATGGCTAAAAAAAAAACTGAAATAAAAAAAGGGCCGAAAATTCACCAGGTCTCTGTCTTGTGTAAGGCCTGTGGTTGAGTCAGGTGACGCACTGTGGCCACATATGGAGGGTTTCTAGAAACATTGGAATAAGCGTAATAAATATTGAGTTCCATTTCTCAGATGGTATTTGCTATGTTATAGGAAACAAAATTGATTAAAATTGAATATCTGCCCCCCCAAAAATGAAAATTTTTAATTTATCCTCCAACTTGCTTAAATTTCTATGAAACACCTAAAGGGTTAATAAATAGAGATGAGCGAACCTTGAGCATGCTCGAGTTCATCCGAACCCGATTGTTTGGCATTTGATTAGCGGTGGCTGCTAAAGTTGGATAAAGCCCTAAGGCTATGTGGAAAACATGGATATAGTCATTGGCTGTATCCATGTTTTCGAGACAAACTTAGAGCTTTTTTCAACTTCAGCAGCCCCAGCTAATCAAATACCGAAAGTTCGGGTTCGGATGGACTCGAGCATGCTCGAGGTTTGCTCATCTCTATTAATAAACTTATAAAATGCTACTTTGAATACTTTGAGGGGTGTGCAGTTTTTAAAGTGGAGAGACTTATGGGGGTAAATAACATACAAACAAACAAATCCACTTCAGAACTGAACTGGTCCCTAATAAAATCGGAATTTAAAATTTTCCAGAAAATTTGAAAAATCGCTGCAAAATTTTGAAGCTCTCTAACATCCTAACAAGTAAAAGGACGTTCACTAAATGATGTCACTATTAAGCAGACATGTTGTAAATGTTGCATTAATAATTAGTTCATGTGGCATGACTATTCTTCTTAGAACAAGAGAATTTTAAATATACAGAAACGTAAATTTTTAAAGTTTTTGCACAAATCTTATGTTTTGTTTTTTTTACTAAAAACTACTGAATGTATCAACCAAAGTATACCACTAACATAAAGAGGAATGTGTCACAACAATCTCAGAATAACCATGATAATTAAAAGCATCACAGAGTTATCACTACATAAAGAGAGACAGGTCAGATTTGAAAAATAGGCCCTGGGCATTAAGGCTAAAACAGGCGGGAAGAGGCAAGGGGTTAAAATGACTGGAACATTTTACGGCCAGCGTCTAACAAACCTAATGCTGAGATTTCCGTGTCACTGTTTATTTAGTATGAAATAATTTGTTTTCCTGTTTATGCTCATGTCTATAATCCTGCTAAATTAACCTTATCCTTACAGACTTAGACAAATCCTTGGAGAAGAGGCTGATTCTGCCCAGCTGAACGTGTGGATGAAATACTACTGTGTCCTTGCTTGCAAACACTAAGATGGATTATTTGTATACTAGTCTAAAGTAAAACCACACTGAAGTAAATGCAGCATATCTTTGTGGTGTGGGGTATCATTTTTAATAACATGATTAAAAGTTAAGTTTTAAATGGGTGAAAACCCCTTCTGTGAATTGCATGATTATTACTGGAGGTGTATATTACTGAGCTCTCCCTAAATGAATCTGTTTTAGAGATGAACGAGTACTAAAATGCTCAGGACTAGATACTCGAGACGAATATTTCCGGATGCCCGGGTGCTCGTTTCGAGTAACAAACCCCATTGAAGTCAATGGGAAACTCGAGCATTTTTGTAGGTGACCAAAGCTCTGCACAGGGAAGGTTGCGTGAAAGCAACCTTGAAACAACACATAAATGGACAAGAAACAGCAGGGGCAGCATGCATGGACGCTCTGGGGCTGGCTAATTGTTCCTGTACCTCCTCCCTCACTCCAACTTCTGTTCACTGTCTGGCCAGTAATCTCCTGAGTTGGTTGATGTCTATCAAGGGTCAAAGTATAGCCTTGGACAAACTGATGCAGTAGCTGTACTTTGCACAGTAGCACAGTGAGGACAGGTATAGCTGAACTACAGATCCCAGTCAGCCAAGAGAATGTCAGCAACAGGACAACTTGACTACTAACAGCAGATTTGGGGGTAGTCGTATAGAGTATGTGTGTGTAACTCGTGCTGTTTGTTTTTTTTTGGAGGGGGGGGTTGGCACCCGTTGCACAGGACACAGCACAGTGAGGATAGGTATAGCTGAACTACAGATCCCAGCCAGTCAAGGTAATGTCAGCAACAGGACAAATTGACTGACAGCTGCACTAAAAGTCCAAACCAGCAGCTAAGAGTAGCAAAAAAAAAAAACTGTTTTGAAAGCAATTTTAATCCTTTAGAAGGACTCTTGGGTTCTTTGTGTCGGATTCCTGCCTAACTGCACACTAATTCCCTGCCTAACACTCTCCCTGACAGACAGCAGCTCTCTCCCTATGTTAATCCAGCCTGCGTCCGAAGCGAGCATCGCGGGACCTGATATGCCCAGGTCATCTAATCTGGCCAGCCAATCGCTGCTATCGACATGTAGGGTTCCCACATGATGCTACAAACTCCCAAAGACTCTCCTGCATGATGATTGGCTGAAAAAAGCCGTCAAACATGCAGGAAGAGGAAGATGCCATTGTCTCGAGTATCGCGAAATGCTCGTCCGAGTAACGAGCACCATCGATCCTAATACTCGAACGAGTACCAAGATTGGACGAGCATGATCGATCATCTCTAATCTGTTTCTATTGTTGGCATTGGGAATTATTGGATTTATAGCAGGTGATATTAAAACTGACCATTAGCTGGGATTACACAGGGTATTTTATATGCGTGTGCACACATATGGCTTCTACTATATATATCTTTGTGTTGTCGGGTATAATTGTTAATGATATGATTAAAGGATACATTTTAAATTATTGAACATCCCTTTTGTTAATTTACATTTGATCTGATGAAGGAGATCATACTCCTAAAACGTTATCCTAAAAAATGTACTATTTTATTAAAACCAGTTTTTAACTACTTCATCCTGTTGTCTTCTGGAAAATCCTGGGCAGCACCGCCATCAGGGGTCTTTTGTCTCTTGTATATAATATTGTGATGGCATCTACATTTGGGAGCATCCCCAGTTAGCCCTTCCTGCATACACTACCACCCTTGTTTGGGGGATTTCCAAAAAGGCCAAGTAACAACTAGGTGTGAGTCCTCTACAGAGCCCCCTACTATAATTACATCTACAGAGCCCTCTACTATAATAACATCTACAGAGCTCTTTATTACAGTCATACTTACTGAACTAATTACAACAGGATCGCAAAAACTGAAACTTATGCTGGATGTGGCAACCTATGAGTCTAATTGTTTTTAACCCCTTAAGGACGGGGCCTGAAATGGCCTTAAGGACCGGAGCAAATTTTATGAATATGACCTGTGTCACTTTATTCATTAATAACTTCGGGATGCTTTTACCTATCCGGCTGATTCTGAGACTGTTTTCTCGTGACATATTGTACTTCACATTTCTTGTAAATTGGAGTCGATACTTTATGAAAAAAAACAAAATAACGTAAAAAATTGTGAAAAAATGCATTTTTCCAACTTTAAAACTTTTCTGCTTATACAGAAAATGGTTATACCACATAAATTATATATTTAATAGCATTAGCAACATGTCTACTTTATTTTGGCGGCATTTATTAAACTATATTTCATTTTTTTCTAGACAATAGAAAGCGTAAAACATTAGCAGCAAATTTCCAAATTTTCTGTAAAATTTCAAAATCAGATATTTATAGGGACCTGTTCAGGTTCAAAGTGTATTTGAGGGGACTGTATGTTAGAAAGCCCCACACAGCACCCCATTTCAGAAACTGCACCCCCAAAACTCTGCAAAAGCACATCCAGAAAGTTTTTTTAACCCTTTAGGGGAGTCACAGAAACAAAAGCTAAGTGTGCAAGAAACTTGAAAATTTTTATTTTCTGTGCAGAGATTTTATTGTAATCCAATATTTTTCATAATTATAAACCTACTACCAGAGAAATGCACCCCAATACTGATTGCCCCGTTTCTGCAGTTTATAAAAATACCCCATATGTGGCCCTAATGCATTGTTTGACGGAACCACAAGCCTCAGATACAAAGGAGCGCCTAGTGAATTTCAATGGCTCTGTTATATTTGGTAATTTCTGACTGTACCACTTCAGGTTGGCAGAGGCTCTGGGGTGCCAAAACCTAAAAAACACCCCTAAAGGGACACCATTTAGAAAACTACACCCCTCAAGGAATGTAACAAGGGGTGCGGTGACCATCTGGACCCCACAGGTGCTTCACAGATGTTCCGAACAATATGGCGTGAAAAAAGACAAAAGTATTTTTTACAGTAAAACGTTGTTCTAGCCTTCAATTTTTCATTTTCACAAAGTGATAAAAGAAAAAAAGACCCACAGAACATGTAGCACAGTTTCTCCCGAGTACGGAAATACCCCACATGTCGAAATATAGAGTGCCAAGCGGGCGCAGGATGAGCCTCCAAAGGGAAGGAGCGCCAATTGGCTTTTGGAAGCTGAATTTCCCTGGAATGGATTTCAAGGGCCACGTCGCATTTACAGAGCCCTTGTGCTGCCAAGACACTGGAACCCCCCCACAAGTGACCCCCTTCTGGAAACTACACCCTTAAGGAATCTAAAAAGGGGTGCAGTAAGCATATGGACCCCACTGGTGATGGGCACAAATGTGGAAAAATGTGACGTGAAAGTGAAAATTTTAATTTTTTCAATTTCACGGCACAAATGTGCCCGTCATCAAGGGGTCCATATCCTCATTGCACCCCTTGTTAGGTTCCTTGAGGGGTGTAGTTTCCAGAATGGGGTCACTTGTGGGGGGTTTCCAGTGTCTTGGCAGCACAAGGGCTCTGTAAATGCAACATGGCGTTCATCATCCATTCTAGCCAAATCCAACCTCCAAAATCCAAATGGCGCTCCTTCCCTTCGGAGGCTTGCCCTGCACCCATATGGCATTTTATGTCCACATGTGGGGTATTTACGGACTCTCTTCCATAATGGGGTCACTTGTGGGGGGTTTCAACTGTCTTGGCAACACAGGGGCCTTTTAAATGCAACATGGCCCCTCAAAATCCAATCCAGCCTCAAAAAAACAAATGGCACTCCTTCCCTTTGGAGGCTCGTCCTGCACCCGCATGGCGCTTTATGTCCACATGTGGGGTATTTCCGTACTCAGGGGAAATTGCTCTACACATTTTGTGGTTTTTTTTAAATCTTTTAGCCCCCTGTGAAAATGAAAAAATCAAGACAAGATCAATGATTTAGAGTAAAAATTTTTAAAAAATTACACTAAATGTTGGTCTAGCTTTGATTTTTTTTCCATTTCCACAAGGGGTTAAAAAAGAAAATAAACGCAAAGCGTGTAGGGTAATTTCCCTTGAGTACGAAAATACCCCACATGTGGACATAATATGCCATATGGGCATAGGGCAAGCGACCAAAGGGACAGAGCGCCATTTAGAGGCTGGAATGGAGGATGGAGGCCATGTCGCAATTACAAAGCTCCTGTGCTGCCAGGACAGTAGAAACCCCCCACAAGTGACCCCATTCTGGAAACTATACCCCATAAGGAATCTAACAAGGGGTGCAGTGAGCATATGGACGCCACTGGTAACAGGCACATATGTAGAACATGTGCCGTGAAAATAAAAAATAAAATTTTTTTCATTTTCACATCCCAAATGTCCGTAATCAGAGGGCTATATCCCCGCTGCCCCCCTTGTTAGATTCCTTATGGGGGTGTAGTTTCCAGAATGGGGTCACTTGTGGGGGGTTTCTACTGTTCTGGACGCACAGAGGCTTTGTAATTGCATCATGGCATCCTATAATGGGAATGGCGGCCATACCTATTTAGCTGGGGAAAAGGGACAATTCTAATTTATTTGGGGGTATTAGGCCAATTATTAGTTTATAAGGTTGAAAATGACAGGTGTCCATCAAATTCAACCTGTGTTGATCCAGAGGAAGGCAAAAAACCCTCATAAGGCAGACGACAGTAGCCTTATCACAGGGGAAAAATTCCTTCCCGACTCCATAATGGCAATCAGAATAATCCCTGGATCAACGTGACCCCTGAAATAGGAATAAGGGACAGAATTTAGAATATGTAGAACTCCGATGACGTGTGGTGCGCCTTGAATTGATCCAGTATGCAGAGGCCGGGGGGATCAGGACAGGGGTCACACTGTAAAATGGTGTCCTTCCTGATCCCCCTGTTACGCCACACTCTGCACTTCTTCTGGGGTCTCCTGTTTTCCAGTGTGGGGAACGTCACCTGGAAAATGTTGTCCTGGTGCGATACGGGGTCCTTCATATCCAGAAGCGCTGAGTCCGCTCCATGGCTGCTAAATATTAGGACTCTATTACTGCTTCTCATATTTTCGGATCATGCAGCAAGCTACAGTAGCTCGGGCAGCGAGGGACCGGAAGAGGGGGGTGCTGGTATAAAAGTTATCCCCGTACCGGTGGTAACCTTTATCCAGCAGTGGGAAGATCAGTTCCCGGCCGATCTTCCCACTATCTCGGAGGATGGGGGGGAATCTGGGGGCATTGTGGGGGCTGATTCGGGTGTCCCTTCCATCATACACTCTAAGGGTACGTGCACACTGCGAAATGGAGAAGGATAACCTTTATTGCATTCTGCAGCTGGCACCCACCAGCAGGCTGATGCGGGCGCGCATCTCCGTCCGTGTCATAGACTCCATTCTATGCACGGGCGGATTCCACTCTCCATCCAATGTGTTCATTCTTTGGACGGACAATGGAATCCTCCCATGCATAGGATGGACATGGGTGGAGACACACGCCTGCATCAGCCTGCCGGCGGGTGCCAGCTGCGGAATGCACAAAGGGTTATCCTTCGCCATTCCGCAGTATGCACGTACCAAAAAAACAAACAAAAAACATTTACTACATGCTGAACATCCCTCTAGCTGCTTATAAATCTGTAAGTGTACCCTGAGGTACGCTCACAGAGTTTGTAGAATTTCACGTCATACCGCCATCTCTTATTGGTACTGGCGGAAAAGACGTGTCTGGGGGGCAGCGTACGCTACGCTACCCCCAGACACATGTCTGGATGATGAGGATAAATGGAGAAAAGAAGAATCCCCCCCATTCATCCTCACTGGCTGTTTCGGTGTCGGAGGCAATAATAGCATATGCGTCCGACACCGAAATCGCCCTGGGGGCCATTTTTATATAGGGATTGGTATATGGGGTATGTAGTGGTGTAGTGTATAACTTTATTCAATGTAGTGTAGTGTAATGTAGTGTTTTTTATGTTTTTTTTTTTTTTAAATTCAGTATAAAAAAAAACTTACGCCAAAAATGGTGTTGCTGATAAATGCCGCACTTATGTGCGGCACTTATCAGCAGACCGTGGCAGTAGGATATAGAAAAAAGCACCCTACGCCAAAGAGGAGGAGTTGCTGATTAGCAGCGCACTTACGTGCGATGCAGATCAACACTCAGCGTTGTAAGGGTGCGGAAAATACAAAAAAAAAAATTGAAAAAAAAAAAAAACCATTTACTACATGCTGAACATCCCTCTAGCTGCTTATAAATGTATTACACTTTTCAGCTGCTAGAGGGCAGCAGAGCACCGAAAAAAAGTTGAGGACATCGGAGGGGCCGACGGAGAAGGCTGAAGACCCGAACGAAGAAGATGACGTCACGGAACCCGGAAGACACCGATCGGGAACCCGGGATCCGGTGAGTATGGCCAAATACCTGCTCTGGACCCTTCAGCTACCTAGCTGAGGGGTCCAGAGCAGGTATTTATCACTTTTGGGGACTTTTATCGCCGTGATCGGCCGGCGTACCGGCGATCGGGATGTGGCACCGTGGCCACCATTACTTTTAACAGTAATGGCGGTCGGTGCTGTCTCAGACAGCATCAGCCGCCATTTTTTTCCGGGTCATCGCGTCACCGATGGCCCGGAAAGGTTCCGATCACCGCTATTGGCTGATCTGAACTGATCAGCCAATAGCGGGGATCGTAGGCATGGGGCGGGGGGTTAACAACCCCCCATGCCGACAGAGAGAGATGGCCTGCAGTGTATTTCTGCATGCCATCTCCCCCGATTGCATGCGGCCGGTCCGCGGCGCCCTCTTAAAGGACGCGGTACGTCATGGGTCCTTAAGTGACAGTGATCCATGATGTACCGGTACGTCATGGGTCCTTTGAATTTTACAGTGTATGTTTTATTTTATTTAACTTGGCTTAACTGTTTCTTCTCCCGCCAGGGCCCAGCGGTAATCTAATTCAATTCCAGCATCAGTGGGAGGTCTCCAGTTGCAGGCCAGTGAATTCATGGGATGGTTCAAGGCCCAGCTGTCGGACGCCTTCAGAGAGGTAACAAGCCAGCAACGCTCCTCATGCAGCAGTGCTCGACCTTTGCCACCACAGCTCGCTTCTCCAGCTCACTCTCATTCCTCAGCTGATTCGGACTTGGCTCCTGACGCTGATTCCGGCAACCCAGATAGGGGTCTCCCTGACGACTATTACCTGTTCCACAGAGACCAGGCTGCAGCCTTAATCAAAGCAGTAAAAAAGACTGTTGAAGGGGAACCTAGTTCTTCTAAGTTACCCAAGAAAGAGGCGCTTTTTTATTTTCCAGAGAGTTCACATCACTCTCTTCCAGACCAGCCACTGTTGAACTCCATTATGCAGAAAGAATGTGCCAAACCAGAAAAGAAGGCTGATCCAGGTTCAGGTCGGTTTATAAGTTGGACCCTGAGTGTTCCGAGGTATGGGAATCAGCCCCCAAGGTGGATATGCCAGTTGCCAGGCTGTCCAAAAAATCTATGTTTCCGTTTGATGACTCTTCCATGTTACGAGACCAAATGGATATACGGGCAGACGGGTCTCTTAAACGATTCTACCTGGCGGCCTCACAGTCGGTCAAAGCCTCCATTGCCTCAGTCTCGGTTGCTAGAGCACTCAGGGTCTGGCTTAGCCGCCTGGCAAAGGATCTTAAGGATGGAGTCCGCCGGGAAGACATCTTGAGGGACATTCCTGACATGAAGCTGGCCTCTGAGTTCTTGGCAGACTTTCCACTGGACATAATCCGGCTGAATTCAATCCACAGCGGCTAGAAGGGCCCTCTGGCTCAAGGAATGGGCTGGAGACGTGACATCAAAAAATCATTTTTGCTCGCTTCCTTTTGAAGCAGGAAGTCTTTTTGGAGATGAGCTAATTCCTATCCTGGAAGGAATGAGCGCTAAAAAGGGGGTCGCTTTTCCCCAACCTCCCAGAAGACCCCGGTATGGGGGTCAACAGAGGTCCTTTCATAGGTCTCCAGCAAGAAGACGTTTTCAATGTAAGCCCAAACAGGACAAGTCCAAGTTTCAGGACAGCTCCTCTTACAAGAAAAAGCCAGCCCCAGGAGGCGGTAAGGGCTCAAGTTTCTGACGTTAGATACAGGGTGGGGGGCAGACTGGCTCAGTTTGCTGCCGCCTGGTCTCGAACCTCATCAGATTCTTGGGTTCGTTCTGTGGTGACCAGAGGGTACTCTCTGGAGTTGACCGGCCCCCCTCCAAATGTTTTTTTCCGCAATTTTTGCGGTCCGCAAGTCTGCAGCCTGGTAGAAGACTTCTTGGTAAAAGGCGCTCTGGAACCAGTTCCCATGCCTCAAAGAGGGTCGGGCGTCTAATCCCACATATTTGCGGTCCCAAAAAAGGAAGGCTCATGGAGGCTGGTGGGGGATCTCACTTTCTTGAATCAATTTGTGGCAAAAAGACATTTCAAAATGGAGTCCATCAAATCGGTCATTGCAGTCCTGCAACAAGGAGACTACATGTCAACTCTAGACCTCAAGGACGCCTACCTGCACATCCCCATTTTAAGAGGTCATCGCAGGTTCCTAAGGATTGCAGTCTCCTCCAAGGGTCGCACAAACCATTATCAGTTCACCTGCCTTCCTTTTGGCCTCTCGTCAGCTCCTCGGGTGTTCATCAAGGTGGCAGTGGTACTGTCGGCTCACCTAAGACTCCAGGGAGTCTACATCGTACCGTACTTGGACGATTGACTGGTCAAAGCCCTGTCTCGCAAAATTCTTGTCCAACATCTCCGTCTGACTCAAACGACCCTAGAGGAACACGGTTTTGTGATCAACATCCAGAAGTCCTGCCTCACCCCTGCCAGGGTGTGCAAGTTCCTGGGATTCTCAATCAACTCGGTCTCCATGAAGTTGTTCCTGTCTCCCGAGAGAATCAATCACCTAGAGTCAGAAGTGAATCGCTTACTCCTAGGACCAGAGGTGACGGTGCGCTCAGCAATGAGTGTTCTTGGGCTTATGATGTCATCGCTGGACGCTGTTCCCTGGGCCAGGGCTCATTTGAGACCCCTGCAGCACAACATTCTGTCCCAGTGGAACAGGAAGCCTCGGGGCCTTTACAGGACCATTGTTTTGTCACGTTCCACGAGGGCCGATCTGGAATGGTGGCTTCGTCCAGACAAGGTGTCGCTGGGAAGGTCCCTGTCCAGTCCCCCTCATCTAGTTCTGACCACAGACGCGTCAGCAGTAGGTTGGGGTGCCCACCTGGACGGTCAATGGGTCCAAAGGAGGTGGTCCAGAACGGAGGCTTTGTACTCATCCAACCGCAAAGAATTGAGAGCGATCCGCCTAGCCCTATGTCATTTTCTTTCTCTGGTCCATCTTCGCAGGGTCCTCGTGCAATCAGACAATCTCCCGTCAGTGTTTTATGTCAACAAACAGGGCGGTACGAGGTCCCTGCAACTCATGGAGGAATGCAGTTCCCTCATGACCTGGGCAGAAGGTCATCTTCAAGATCTCCAGGCAGTCCATATTCGGGGATCTTTCAATGTACAAGCCGATCTCCTAAGCAGAGAACGTCTGAATCCATCAGAATGGAGTCTTCACCCGGAGATTTTTGCCCAACTGACGCAGAGATTCGGAACCCCCATGATGGATATCATGGCAACAAGGGAAAACCGCAAGCTACACCATTTTTGCTCACTATACAGAGCAGATCAACCGGACTACCTGGACGGCCTGTCTATCTCATGGACTCACAAGTTCCTGTATGTTTTTCCACCCCTGCCCTTGATAATGAGAGTCCTCGTCAAGGTGAAAGAGGAGAGAGCATTGGTTCTAGCAGTGCTGCCATTCTGGCCCAGGAGGGCCTGGTTCCCCCTAGCTCAGACACTATCCAGAGGTCGCATCTGGGAGCTTCCACTGAGAACGGACATTCTCAGCCAAGCAGGGCTATTTCATCCATGTCCAGAGAAACTGAGACTAGCAGCCTGGCTGTTGACTGGTTAGCCAATCAGTCACAGGACTTGTCGGAGGACGTCATGCACATACTTGCTGCTGCCCGTAGACCAGCCACAGTCAAGGAGTACAGCAGAGTCATGAGAATTTTTACTGCCTGGTGTAACTTGCATAACATCTTTTCTCCTACGGTGGCTCAGGTTCTTGAATTTCTTAAAGAAGGTTTTAATAAAAATCTGAAGTTTAATACATTACGGGTACATTTTTCAGCAATTAATTCACATTATGCTGGAGCCTTCTCCAACCATCCTCTCGTCTGTAAATTCTTCAAGGCTTTAAAGAACCTTCGCCCTCCTGTCAAGAATCCTGTTCCCTCATGGGACCTGCCGGTAGTATTAGAAGCTTTGTCTCGCCCTCCGTTCGAGCCTTTGTCAGAGATTGACATCAAGTTAATTTCCTGGAAGACCTTGTTCTTGGTGGCAATCACCTCAGCAAAAAGGGTGGGTGAAATTCAAGCCTTATCATCCGAGCCCCCATATCTGAGGGTACTGCAAGATTGCTTGGTGCTCCAGATGAAATCATCATTTCTCCCTAAAGTTCCTTCAGTTTCTAATATCAACCAGGAAATCTTCCTGCCAGATTTCCATCCTGACCCACAGAACGAAGCTCAATCTCATCTGCACTCCTTGGATGTCAAACGGGCAGTTCTCTGTTATCTCCAGAGGTCTAAAGACTTTAGAGTGTCTGACTCTTTGTTTCTTCAGTATGTGGGCCCTAACAGGGGAAAGCAAGCTTCTAAGGCATCGTTATCCCGTTGGATAAAAGGCACCATTGCTCTTTGCTACAACTCTTCAGGGCTTACTCCTCCGGAAGGAATGCCTTTTTACGCTTAGTGGGGGAGTTAAACCCCCTTACATTATGAGACAATACCCTACACATCTAATAAAGGGAGGGAGCAATGCTGGAGTTGAACAAACCGCATTCACCAGTACAGTCTGCATAACCAGGGGAGCTTACATAAGAGAAGGACCTCTTAAAAGCAACATATACAGGAAAAAGGACGGTACATACCGGTATAGACAAAACTGGAGAAGAGAAAGGAAGAACATCAACAACAAGAAAACACAAAAAACTGACTAACATAAAACAAATAGATACCAGAAGGATTGGTGGTCTGGGACCGAACCAACCTAATCTAGATATACCCGAGGGTATAGTAGGCAACATGGTTCACCAACTGCAACCGGCTGCGGGCCTGGTTACTACCCATACTGAGGCAAGAGGTAAAGACAAACGGCAGAAAACTGAAAACAAAAACTGTTGCAGACGGCTTATGTGGATACAGCGTCCTCGCCCTTACGGGCTGCTGGTCTTCTAGAGGCTGGTTTCACAGTGGTCCAGGATCTCGTAGGACGGGTCTGTCTCTGCGACAATGGTGGCGGGTCAGGGTCGTCCACCGTGATGTCTTCCTTCTGCAGTGCTTCTCGTGCATCACGAAGTGTTCGGACCACATAAGTATGATTATGAATAGTAAAGTTCAGAGAAAAAGGAAAGTCCCAACGATATCTCACATTGTTCTTGACAAGGGCCAAAGTGATAGGACGCATTTGGCGTCTCCTTTCCAAAGTAGATGGCGCCAAATCTGTATAGAGACGGACTGAGGGTGGGAGATCTGGTAGGGTATCTAAATTTCTGGCAGCTGCCATTATAGGGTCCCTTTGTTCTGAATAGTGGAGCTTCAGAATCACGTCCCTCGGAATATCAGCCTGGCGCGGCTTGTTAAGGGCTCTATGGATTCTGTCAATCCTAAACCGTTCCGCTGGGGAGGAGGGGAGTAGAGCTGTAAACAGGATGGTCACTGTAACTTTAAGGTCAATGTAGGACTCAGGTAAGCCCCTTATACGTATATTCGCCCGGCGCGACCTGTTTTCCAGGTCTTCAAGCTTTAATTCCATAAGGTCCAAACGCTCACCATGTTCAATAAAGTCCAGGTGATCAGCCTCCATTGTGTCTGTAATCTCATCCAGCTTATGTTCTGCATCGGAGACTCGCTGGCCCAGCTCTTGAACCTGGGTGGTAAATTCTGTGAGGACTTTTTGCAGTTCATGCTTAAATAGTTGTTTCATGGACCTGTACAGAGATTGTGCATCGAGCGGTTCAGTGAGAATCTCATCTCCTTCCCCCTCCTCCGCTGCCGCCAGCGTGTCCAAGATGGTGCCGGCTCCCTCCTGTGAGGCCTGCATGGACTTGAAGATGTCGGGAATAGAAGGCGAGAGACGCTGAGTAAGTCTGCCCTTTGTCTTCTTAGTTCTTGTGGACATCGTCCCCAATCGGTAGGTCAGGGTGGAATGCTCAGGAGCCGTGATACGGCGTTAAAGGAAGCCGGGATAGCTGCAGCCGGAGCAGAGCTCACATGAGGTGCTTCCTCACTGTCGAGCTGCGCGCATGCGCCCCCTCACTTTTTATAGTTCCCTGTGTCCTCACTGTCATGCTGTGTCAGCCATAATTTTTGCTGTGCCTGGCATAATTTTTGTAAGGCTCACCTGCTACCGCTTCTAACTTGGTCACTCTGTCCTCACTGCCATGCTGTGTCTGGCATAATTTTTGGGAGGCTCACCTGCTACCGCTTTTACCTTGGTCACTCTGTCCTCACAGCCATGTTGTGTCTGGCATAATTTTTTGAAAGGCTCACTTGCTACCTCACTTTTAATGGTTCCCTGTGTCCTCGCTGCCATGCTGCGTCGGCCGTAATTTTTAGGAAGCTCACTTGCTACCGCTTCTACCTTGATCACTCTTTTATCACCGCCATGTTGTGTCTGGCATAATTTTTGGGAGACTCACCCGCTACCGCTTCTAACTTGGTCACTCTGTCCTCACTGCCATAATTTTTGGAAGGCTCACTTGCTACCTCAGTTTTAATGGTTCCCTGTGTTCTCACTGCCATGCTGTGTCAGGCTAAATTTTGGGGTTGTTCATATGCTACCTGTTTTAATGGTTCCCGGTGTTCTCACTGCCATGCTGTTGCCCAGAATTAGGCATAATGGTGCGATTAGGCAGCCTCAGAGTCATCCATGCATGCTGCCTCTGCTGTTTCTTGTCCATTTCTGTGGTGTTTCCATAATTTTCTGAGGTTGACAGGTTTTCACACAACCTTGCCTGGGCCGAGCATGGGTCCCTTGCAAAAATGCTCGAGTTTCCTATTGACTTCAATGGGGTTCATTACTTGAAACGAGCACCCGAGTATCGGGTAAATATTTGTCTCGAGTAACGAGCAGCCGAGCATTTTAGTAGTTGCTCATCACTAGTAATCAGTGAAAAAATCCACATACACAGATGTACGAATAATAACTGGGTATAACAGATGTGAGCAGACCAAAATACACTTTTGGGCACTATGTATAAATTGGCAAATCCAATATGCAATGCAATGCCAAAGCTTAGTTTTGCTGTTACTGCAATGCTGCCTATGGACAGGAAAATGCTTGTTGCAAAAATTCTAGTCTATTCTTGCTAAACACCCCACTAATCTCCCTAATCTCACTACCTATCTCAGAAATCTCACTACCTATCTGTTTAATCAAAATGGGAGCTTGCATGGAAACAAAGATACACTGAGAGAGCACTCTATCCAGCACACTGAATGAGCTGAAAATGGCGTCCAAAAAGCATCACAGTGTGTTTTATATGAGATGGTATTGTGATTTTAGCAGCCAATGAGACCTCTACACCTCAGCAATGACGTTCCTGACACTTCTATGTGCTCTGCACTGCTTGGATGGCAGAAAGGAGCTCACACGGTACCTCGAACGCTAACTTCAACAAATAGTAAAATGTTAGGTTAGGTTCGAGTATTAGAAAATCGAGATGTTCAACTCGAACCTAACTTTTCTTGAACATATTGCGCAACACTACTCTAAACCTGATATAAGAAACCTCTAAAGCAATTATCAGCAGCTATCTGTTACTGAAAGGCAGATTGCCCTGCCTTATAGTTCATTCATCCCTGAATGGTTGCTTTTTGGTTTCTGTTGCCTAAAACCCTCAGAGGATGCGCAGCTGTATTTCTGCCACCTTTTAGTACTAGAGGGCGAGTGGATAATACACAGTTCAGTGAGGTACCGCCTTGTTCAACACTGAAACTGCATATTTCCCAAAGTCTACATAGTACTGACAGGCATAAAGATCCACTTATCGTTTTACACAGCAGCCCTGAAGCAATATGTGAATGCACCATTGGGGTGAAGTTTTTTGGGAGTTACATTTTTGAAAATACATACACACAAACGGTTGTAGCACGCCATTTTGCAGAACAGAGACACCAGGTGAGAGATCAACGGTATATGATTTTGGAAGAAATATAAGGGGAGAATGACATGCAGATCAGGACTAGTGTCACGGCCGACCGCTCCGCTTACCGCCTGGCTCGCTATGTCACCCGCCGCAGGAGCTCTCATGTGTCCCCTCGGGCTGCTGCTCCTGTC
This sequence comes from Dendropsophus ebraccatus, assembly GCF_027789765.1. Lineage (NCBI taxonomy): Eukaryota > Metazoa > Chordata > Amphibia > Anura > Hylidae > Dendropsophus > Dendropsophus ebraccatus. The sequence goes on along the minus strand of NC_091462.1, from coordinate 45,275,441 downwards.
TCTTCCCCGGCTCCCGGCACCTGGTCCGTGCGCCACGGCATCCCTGCAAATCTGAGCAGTACGCGTGCCGACTCTGCTATGTCTTAAAGGGATCGCGTCCTATTATTGGTCTGGCCAGTCACTGCCCCTAGTAAAGTCTGCCCCTTCCTGTCCCTTCTTGCCCGATCTATAGTGCCTTTTTGCCTATCAGAGAAAGTGTTCATTATACTATGATTCCTAGTGTACCAGTCTTCCTGCTTACGTTCAACGACTCTGTTCTGTCTGCTGCCAGCCCCGACTTTCCTGCCTGTTCCTTACCACGACCCTGTTATACGACTCTGTACCTTAACCCCTATATGACCCTGGGCGTACCTGAGAGATCAGTGTACTTATTCTAGAAGTCCCCCAGGGGGACTTCTAGTATAAGTGTAAAAAAAAAGTGTTATCATTAATAAAAACAAACCCTCCCCTAATAAAAGATTGAATCACTCCCCTTTCCCCATGTTATAAATAAAAATAAATAAACAAACATGTTTTGTATCGCTGCATGCGTAATCAGCCAAAATTTTAATTGATCACATTCCTGATCTTGCACGGTAAAAGACGTAAGCGTAAAAAAAATTCCAAAGTGCAAAATTGCGCATTTTTGGTCCCATCAAATCCAGAAAAATTGCAATAAAAATTGATCAAAAAGTCGCATATGCGCAATCAAGGTACCAATAGAAAGTACACATCATGGAGCGAATTTAAGGAACATATATTTAACAATGGTTTGAATTTTTTTAAAGCCATCAAATAAAATAAAAGTTATATATGTTACATATTACATATTACATATTGTAATCGTAACAACTTGACGACAACAATTAGTGGCGCAAAAAATAAGGGCTCATGTGGGTTTTTAGGTGAAAAAATGCAAGTGCTATGGCCTTTTAAGCACAAGGAGGAATAAACGAAAATGCAAAAATTTAAATTGGCCCGGTTCTCTAAGGGTTAACTATCCTTGCCACCAACACAAGCAAGTCGTGCCAGGGGTAGCTACCTGGGGGTCGCCTGCCACAGCAAGCCCATCCTGCCTTGCGGCGGGCTCTGGTGAAGACCAGCGGCCCCTTAGACCTCGCTCCCTGGTGCAGCCTAAACACCATCGCTTGTGTTTAGTAGGTTACGCGGATCCACTGCCTCCAGTCATGACAACTAGACTATTGCAAAAGGAAGCGTTCTGGATCCAGTGTCTGGGAACGCTGAACCCGGGAGGCTTAAAGGGGTAGTGCGGCGCTCAGCAATTATTCACAGAATAACACACATTACAAAGTTATACGCTATACATACCTGATCCGTGTCGACCGACCCTGTCCGCCATTTTCTTTAAAGACGTCATCTTCGGGAGGCCGGCCGACCCGCTCCTGCTGGCCCTCCTGTGCCACGTCATAACTGTGCTCAGCCACGATTGGCTGAGCACAGGTATTCTCAGCCAATCGCAGCTGAGCAGCTGATGACACTGCAGAGGGGGGCCGGCAGGAGCGGGAGCCAGCCTCCCGAAGATGACGTCTTTGAAGAAGATGGCGGACGGTGTCGGTCGACACGGATCAGGTATGTATAGAGCACCACACTTCCGGGTACACGGGAAGGGGAGCGATTGACAGACATAGCATACATTACAAAGTTGTATAACTTTGTAATGTGTGTTATTCTGTGAATAATTGCTGAGCACCGCACTACCCCTTTAAATGAAGTATGCGGTTTTAGTGCGTTTTTGTAGCTCAGTTTACTTAGTGGATACAATGAAGCCTAAATCTTGTTGCCACTGTTAATGTGGCTGAAAATGTGAAAATGTGTTTATGATATTTTTCATATATATCTTGAATGTATTTTATCATGTATTCTTTTGTATCCGTAGCCAGGGAAGTCTCGCGATGCTTCATAGCTTTTTACACTGGTGGTGGGCATGATTACGTGATGCTTGAGAAAATGGAGTATATATTGCAGAATCCGGCGTCTGCTTCCGCAACGCCATTCACCTTCATGAAGATGACAGCTCTCAGAGCTTTGAAAAAGCTTTAAAAAAGGACTTTGTTCTTACATACCGCATCTGAACTTTCAGCACGTGTGTTGGGTGAATATACCATTGTGCCTTTGTATCCTTAAAAACTTTTTTGGATAAAGAAAATTGAAATATATCGGTTTGTGTGTATCTATTTTCATACAAACACCATGACGTATGATAGAAAATAAGGTAGGAAAACTGCAAAATTTACCCTTTACACCTGTGAAGAGCAGTCATAATGCAAAAAGGGGGTGACAGTATCACTTTAACCCCCTCAAGACTATACCTATTTGGGCCTTAATGACCAGGCTCATTTTTCAAAATCTGACCTGTCTCACTTTATACGCTTATAGCTCAGTGATGCTTTAACGTATGCTAGCGATTCTGAGATGTTTTTTTGTCACATATGGCATTTTATATTAGTGGCAAAATTTGGTCACTACTACTGTGTGTTTTTGTGAAAAACATCAAAATATCATGAAAAATTTAAAAAAATTAGCATTTTATGAACTTTAAAATTCTCTGCTTCTAAAAAAAGAAAGTCGTATCACATAAATTAGTTACTAAGTCACATTACCAATATGTCCTCTTTATTCTGGCTTCATTTCATAAACATATTTTACTTTTTTAGGGTGTTACGTGGCTTAGAAATTTATCAGCAAATTTCCACATTTTCGTGAAAGTTTCCAAAACTGATTTTTTTAGGGACCAGTTCTATTTTTAAGTTGATTTAGGGGGCTTTTATACTGGAAACCCCATAAGTGACCCCATTTTAAAAACTACACACCTTAAAGAATTAATTTTGGGGTATAATGAGCATTTTAACTCTACAGGGGCTGGAGCAAAGTATTCACCATTAGGCCGTAAAAAAATGGAAATTAAAAATGTTCAAATAATATATACGTTTAGATTAAAGTTTCTCATTTTCAAAAGAAACATGTGAGAAAAAGCACCCAAGAATTTGGGCACACAGCGGGACTCAAAAGGAAAGGAGCGCCAATTAGCATTTCCAATGCAGATTTTGCTGAAGAAGTTTCTGAGCCCCAGGTGTGTTTGCAGCGCCCCTGTAGTGTCAGCAGAATAGAACCCCCCAAAAAAGTCACCCCATTGTGGAAATTACACCCCTCAAAGAATTCATCTTGGGGTAGGATGAGCATTTTGACCCCACAGGTATTAGAGGAAAGTATTCAAAATTAGACAGTAAAAATTAAAAACTCAAATTTTTCCATTAATATGTTAGTTTAGTTTGAAATTTCTCAATTTCACGAGGAACAAGAGAAAAAAGGTACCCCCCACCCCAAAAAAAAAATTTGTACAGAAGGTTCTCCTGAGTAAAAAGGTACCTCATATGTGGGCATTAACCACTGTATGGGCACACAGCAGGGCTCACAACGGAAGGAGCGCCAATTAGCTTTTTTAATGTTGATTTTGCTGAAAAGGTTTCTGAGCGCCAGGTGCGTTTGCAGTGCCCCTGTAGTGCTAGCGGAGTAAAATCCTGCCATAAGTCACCCCATTTTGGAAACTGCACCCCTCAAAGAATTCAGGGTGTGGTGAGCATTTTGACCCCATAGGTATTAGAGGAAAGTATTCAAAATTAGACAGTAAAAATAAAAAACTCAAATTTTTCCAATATGTTCGTTTAGTTTGAAATTTCTTAATTTCACAAGGAACAAGAAAAAAAAAGTACCACAAAATTTGTAACGCAGGTTCTCCTGAGTACAACAGTACCCCATATGTGGGCATAAACCACTGTATGGGCACACAGCGGGGCTCAGAAGGAAAGAAGCGCCAATTAGCCTTTTCAATGCAGATTTTGCTGAAGAAGTTTCTGAGCACCAGGTGCGTTTGCAGTGCCCCTGTAGTGCCAGCGGAGTAAAATTCTCGCCATAAGTCACCCCATTTTGGAAAGTGCACCCCTCAGCGAATTCCTTTTGGGGTTTGGTGACCATTTTGACCCCACAGGTATTAGAGGAAAGTATTCAAAAGTAGACAGTAAAAATGAAAAACGCTAATTTTTCCAATAATATATTCTTTAGTTTGAAATTTCTCAATTTCTCGAGAAACAGGAGAGAAAGTTCACCCCAAAATCTATAACGCAGGTTCTCCTGAGCAGAACGGTACCCCATGCGTGGGCATAAACCATTGTATGGGCACACAGCAGGGCTCAGAAGGGAAGGAGCGCCAATTAGCATTTTCAGTGCAGATTTTGCTGAAGAAGTTTCTGAGCGCCAGGTGCGTTTGCAGTGCCCCTGTAGTGCCAGTGGAGTGAAACCCCCCCCCCTATAAGTCAGCCCATTTTGGAAAGTGCACCCCTCAAAGAATTAATCTTGGGGTGTGGTGACCATTTTGACCCCACAGGTATTGGAGGAAAGTATTCAAAATTGGCCAGTAAAAATGAAAAACTCAAATTTTTCCAATAATATGTTGGTTTAGTTTGAAATTTCTAACTTTCACAAGGAACAGGAGAAAAAATGTATCCCAAAATCTGTAACACAGGTTCTCCTGAGTATAACAGTACCCCATATGTGGGTATTACCACTGTATGGGCACACAGCGGGGCTCAGAAGGGAAGGAGCGCCAATTTGCTGGAGCAAAACGACAGCTAGTAATAGTTATTAGAATAGCACAGTTACTAAAACAAAATAAAAAAATGAGGTTACAGGTAATGTGGGGTGGTTATGGAGAGTCTGGGGTGGTTCCGGGTAATCTGGAGGTGGTTACGGGCAACCTGGGGTGGTTACGGGTAATCTGTGGTGAAAACGGACAACCTGGGGTGGTTACAGGTAATCTGGGGTGGATACGGTCAACATGGGGTGGTCACAGGCAACCTGGGGTGTTTACGGAAAATTGGGGTGGTTACAGGCAACCTGGGGTGGTTACGGGCAACCTGGGGTGGTTACGGGCAACCTGGGGTGGATACGGTCAACATGGGATGGTCACAGGCAACCTGGGGTGTTTACGGGCAACCTGGGGTGGTTACGGGCAACCTGGGGTGGTTAAGGGCAACCTGGGGTGGTTACGGGCAACCTTGGGTGGATACTGACAACCTGCTGTGGTTACAGACAACCTGGGGTGCTTACAGGCAATCTGGGGTGGTTACAGGCAACCTGCTGTGGTTACGGGAAACATGGGGTGGTTACGGGCAACGTGGGGTGACTACGGACAATCTGGGGTGGTTACGGACAATCTGGGGTGGTTACGGGCAATCTGGGGTGGTTACGGATAAACTGAAGTGCTTATAGGTAATCTGAGGTGGGTATCTATAATCTGGCGTGGTTACGGGCAATCTGGAGGGGGTCATTGGCAATTTGGGGTGGTTAGAGGCAGCGTGCGTTGGTTAGAGGCGACGGGCGGTGGTCAGTGGCAAGGTGCGGTTGTCAGTGGCAACGTGTGGTGGTCAGTGGCAACGTGCGGTGGTCATTGGCAAAGTGCAGTGATCAGTGGCAACGTGCGGTGGTCAGAGGCAACGTGCGGTGGTCAGAGGCAACGTGCGGTGGTCAGAGGCAACGTGCGGTTGTCAGAGGCAACGTGTGGTGGTTGTGTGCAATCTGGTGGGTTACATGTAATCTGGCATGATTACGGGCAGCCTGGGGTGGTTATGTGCAACAGACAATCTGGGATTTTTACGGATAAACTTAAGTGCTTATAAGTAATCTGGGGTGGGTACATGTAATTTGGGGTGATTACGGACAATCTGGAGGGGGTCACTGGCAAAGTGCGGTGGTTATGGGCAACGTGCGGTGGTTACGGGTAACGTGCGGTTGTTACCGGCAACGTGTGGTGGTTACGTGTTATCTGGGGGGTTACGTGCAATCTGGCGTGATTACGGACAACCTGGGGCAGTTACGGGCAACCTGTGGTGGTTACGGGTAATCTGGGGGGTTTAGGGGTAATTTGTGAGTAAACTGCAATTATTACTATAATAAAAAGTGTGTGTTTTATTTTTTTGTATGTTTTTCACTTTTTGCACTTTTACACATTCATTTTCACTATATTACTATGATTACTGTGATGTTTTCTATCACAGTAATCATAGTTTAGTGACAGAGACCAAATTGGGGTGGATTGGTTCCGGGTAATCTGGAGGTGGTTACGGGCAACCTGGGGTGGTTACGGGTAATCTGGGGTGGAAACGGACAACCTGGGGTGGTTACAGGTAATCTGGGGTGGATACGGTCAACATGGGGTGGTCACAGGCAACCTGGGGTGTTTACGGAAAATTGGGGTGGTTACAGGCAACCTGGGGTGGTTACGGGCAACCTGGGGTGGTTACGGGCAACCTGGGGTGGATACGGTCAACATGGGGTGGTCACAGGCAACCTGGGGTGGTTACGGGCAACCTGGGATGGTTACGGGCAACCTGGGGTGGTTACGGGCAACCTTGGGTGGATACTGACAACCTGCTGTGGTTACAGACAACCTGGGGTGCTTACAGGCAATCTGGGGTGGTTACAGGCAACCTGCTGTGGTTACGGGAAACATGGGGTGGTTACGGGCAACGTGGGGTGATTACGGACAATCTGGGGTGGTTACGGACAATCTGGGGTGGTTACGGGCAATCTGGGGTGGTTACGGATAAACTGAAGTGCTTATAGGTAATCTGAGGTGGGTATCTGTAATCTGGCGTGGTTACGGGCAATCTGGAGGGGGTCATTGGCAATTTGGGGTGGTTAGAGGCAGCGTGCGTTGGTTAGAGGCGACGGGCGGTGGTCAGTGGCAAGGTGCGGTTGTCAGTGGCAACGTGTGGTGGTCAGTGGCAACGTGCGGTGGTCAGTGGCAACGTGCGGTGGTCAGAGGCAACATGCGGTGGTCAGAGGCAACGTGCGGTTGTCAGAGGCAACGTGCGGTGGTTGTGTGCAATCTGGGGGGTTACATGTAATCTGGCATGATTACGGGCAGCCTGGGGTGGTTATGTGCAACAGACAATCTGGGATTTTTACGGATAAACTTAAGTGCTTATAAGTAATCTGGGGTGGGTACATGTAATTTGGGGTGATTACGGACAATCTGGAGGGGGTCACTGGCAAAGTGCGGTGGTTACGGGCAACGTGCGGTGGTTACGGGTAACGTGCGGTTGTTACCGGCAACGTGTGGTGGTTACGTGTAATCTGGGGGTTACGTGCAATCTGGCGTGATTGCGGACAACCTGGGGCAGTTACGGGCAACCTGCGGTGGTTACGGGTAATCTGGGGGGTTTAGGGGTAATTTGTGAGTAAACTGCAATTATTACTATAATAAAAAGTGTGTGTTTTATTTTTTTGTATGTTTTTCACTTTTTGCACTTTTACACATTCATTTTAACTATATTACTATGATTACTGTGATGTTTTCTATCACAGTAATCATAGTTTAGTGACAGAGACCAAATTGGTCTCTGTCACTTTAAATTTTCAGAGTTGACTGGTTCTGGGGCGAATGCGCACTTCAGAACCAGCCTGGACGCCGAGGAGGAAGGACCTCCCTGGATCAGGTGAGTATAATGGGAAGGGAGGGTGACTGGGGGACAGGGGGGTGACTTGGGGGACGGACACTAACACTTTTTATCCCCTGTCACCAATCATTTATGGTGGCAGGGTATAAAAAGTGCTGGGCAGCACATGGCACAAGCGATCAGCGGTATATAGTATATACCGCTGATCGCTTGTACCGGGACCCCACAGGGGGGTCCCCGATCACTACCCCATGCTCTCCACTACCTCCGGTGCCGGAGAGCATGGGTCTTTAATTTATTTTTACATTTCCATCGCTGTGAACAGACATAGTCTGTTCACAGCGATGGCGGCGGCCATCTTGGATCTAATGGCCGCCGGGGGAGGGGGGTTAGTGACCAGCCTACTAGGGGGGCTGATCTGGGGTCTGATTTGACTTATTTCATCTCCTCCCGCCGTGGATTCACGGTGCGGGGAGATGAAATGCAGCTGCAGCACCGGCCCATTAATGACCACCATATCGGCGGTCACTAAGGGGTTAACTGCCTAGATCCGGGCACGGCCCGGATCTCGGCAGTTGCGGCGGGTGCCCGGCTATCACTGACAGCTCCTGCGCCCCTGTCATCCAGAGGACGTACTGGCATGTCCATCTGCAGGGACTGGCTGCAGATTTGGACGTGCCGGTACATCCATATGTGGCAAGGGGTTAAGCTGTAGACAGCTTTAACACTCCAAGAGATGCATGCGTGGGTTCCGTCTTGCACTTTGTCGAAACAATAACCTGGTGTTGATATGTATGTGTGTCTTGGAAAAAGCCAGAGGCCCAGCAAGGTTTTTGAACACATTATTTTGACCTTTTTTTTTCTTTTTTATTAATAAAATACACTACAGTGTGAAAATCTAAAATTACCACTCTTTTGTTTAATACAATCTGTGTAAAGCCATCTTGAATCTGTTTTTTTTTTCTGGAAATGTATTCCTCTTTTGCTGAGGGGATTTTATGGTCTATTTTAGTGTATCCCAATAGACTAGGTTTAAATTTTCATTTTTTAGAAGTTGGATGGCCCATTCAGCTTAACTGTCGAATTACATTAATTTCACTTGACATGTTTTATTTATTTATTTTTTTTAAAGGTTCTAGGGGGGTCTAAAAATTGGGGCTTTCTTTCATTTCTCCAATATTTTAAGGGAAAAAGAAAATCCCCGCTACAGTTACTAAGCTCAACTGTCTGTGCCAGGCCCCTCAGGGTTAAAGAGAGTTCAAGTGCTTCCACTGCCAGGTTCGAATGTCTGTCCCAGGCCCCTGAGGGTCAAAGAGAGTCCAAGTGTTTTCACTGCCACATGCGGATGTCTGTCCCAGGCCTCTCAGGGTCGAAGAAAGTCCTGCTCCACCAATGTCCACTGCCTTCCTGGGAGAAAATGATATTTTGCTGCTGCTCCACCGATGTCCACAGTGGAAATTGTATGATTGACTTGCTGATTTTTTTTTTTTTTTAATTGTGATTTTCCACTTTTTGACACTTTTACAAGAACAGGCATTAACAAATGTGTTGTTCTGTCATAGTCCCAGTACTGTAGCTAGTAAAGTTTGGCTTTTTTATTTGACCCAAAATTTGCCAAGCTTGCAAAACAAGTTTCCGGCTTCTTTGCTCGTCTCTACTTTTGATGCCTTTTATCAGCGTGGTTTTGCTGCAAAAGCACTTTTTAATGCATGACTGGAATAAGCACAAGAGCTCCTAAGAGGTGACATGTCACTTTATTTTAAGCATGGCTTTGAAACTTTTCCCATTAAAATCAATGGGACATAAAAACTTTTTTTGCAGTGGAAAACTTGCAATTTTGAGGCAGTTTTCATAGCAATAGAGCCCCTATATTCCCACTAGCTGCGATTGTTTAGCTGTTTTAATGCAGTTCGTTTAACCCTTTCCCGCACAAGGACGTAACTGTACGTCCTCGTGCGGGTGCGGGTGTTCAGAGCGGGGCCGCGCGGTCCGATCGCTGTGCCCGCTAATTAGATATTTGGAGGCAGTTGTCTCCGATTGCCGGATTCAGCCGTTCCGTGGTGTCTAGTGGGGGAGATCGCTCCTCCGGGACGTTGAAGCCGGCCGGGGACCTCTCCAAGATGGCGCCGTTCCTTTGGCACTCGTTTGTTTTCTGCTGCAGCAGCCGAAAGCAAACGAGTGCCGATCTCATTGATCTTTGCTGTATAACTATACAGCAAAGATCTAAATGAGAGATCAAAGTGTATATTCTAAAAGTCCCCCAGGGGGGCTTCTAGTATATGTGTAAAAAAAATAAATAAAGTGTTGTTATCAATAAAAAGCCCCCTCCCCTAATAAAAGTCTGAATCACCCCCCTTTTCCCAGGTTATAAATAAAAGTAAATAAATAAATAAACAAACATGTTTGGTATCGCTGCGTGTGCGTAATCGCCCGAACTATTAATTAATCACATTCCTGATCTTGCACGGTAAACGGCGTAAGCGCAAAAATATCCCAAAGTGCAAAATTGCGCATTTTTAGTTGCATCAAATCCAGAAAAATTGTAATAAAAAGCGATAATAAAGTTGCATATGCGCAATAAAAGCGTTATAAGCCTGGGAAGGGAGCAATTTTAAGGGACATATATTTATTAACTATGGTTTAAATTTTTTACAGGCCATCAGATAAAAGAAAAGTTATGCATGTTATATATCGTTTTAATCGTAACAACTTGAGGAACATATAAAACATGTCAGTTTTTCCATAGGACACACGGCGTAAAAACACAGTCCCCCCAAAGAAAAAGAATTCACAGCATATTTTATGCAAAAGTTCAGCCTGTCATTGCAAAGTACAATTAGTGACACAAAAAATAAGGGCTCATGTGGGTCTGTAGGTGTAAAAATGCAAGTGCTATGGCCTTTTAAGCACAAGGAGGAAAAAACTAAAATGCAAAAATGAAAATTAGCCTGGTCCCGAAGGGGTTAATGTTCCGATTGTACAAACCAGAATTTTCTGGTAAAGTTCACTCATCTCTAGTTCCAAAGTCTTTAGGAATATGTATTTCTGAAGTGACAAAACTGGTTTCATCAGTTCAGATCTTAAGGTATGAGGGAAATATATATATATATATATATATATATATATATATATATATATATATATAGCAGTTGTATGAGTAACAGACTCACTGGCAGTTTACAAGGAATGAGATACTTAGATGTGTTTTATAGCATGTTAGGTTGGACTTTATAAAGTAGCTTGTTCCAATAACCAGATTAGTAAATCCTACAGGTAAATCTTATAACTATTATTTCCAAAGTATAATTCCAATTTAACATTAATGAACAGAAAAATATTTTTTAAATTACATGTTATTTCCATTAATAGATGGTCCTTAACCCCTTCCTGTCAGTAACATGTATATATACGTTCCTACTGCACATACCCTGTGCAGTAGGTATGTATATATACATTCCTGACTGAGGGGCTTCTGATGTGTGCAGGACCGCTGCAGTGGGAGCGGTCCCGCACACATCAGTGTGTCCGGGGCCAGAGGTAATGAGAGGCAGATGCGCCTCATTAACCCCTTTAATGCCGGCATATAACGTTTGCGGCGTTTAAGGTACTCAGTGACAGAAAAAGCTGCAGCCACGGTGCAGGGGTCCCGATCGCTTATGCCGATGGCGTGGGTAAGTCACTTACCTCTGTCTTGTCAGATTGGCCATCTGTGGATAGAGTCTGCTCTTAGGTAGGCTCTTTACATAGTTCGCCGATAACACTGATCTAAGTAAATAAACATATTACATATCGTAGCATGCAGAATTGTCCAATCTATTAAAATTAGGGATGAGCGAACTTTTGAAAAGTTCGGTTCGGTTCGATCCGGCGAACTTTCGTGAAGTTCGGATCGGTCCGAATCGAACCGAAAACTAACCTTGCTCTAACGGCTGAATAATTGCAGCTACAATAGTAGGAGTGTGATAGGGTATAATTTCGTTTAGTTGCAGTTAATATTACAATGAAAAAAGTGGGGGGGAAAAAGTGCAAAAATAATGAGAAAAAAAATAAAAATAATACTAGGAATAATATTAATAACATATAGTGAATAAAAGTGCCAAAATAGTCACAAAAAATATTGAAAAAAAAAGTTTACAAGGAGGATGCGGCAGCACTTGATTGCACCCAGGCCAGTATTGTTGAGAAGAGACAAGTTGAGCAGCAGGAGGAGGCAGCAGTTGATTGCTAGCATCTCAGGCCAGTATTGTTGAGAAGAGACAAGTTGAGGAACAGGAGGAGGCAGCAGTTGATTGCTTGCCTCTGAGGCCAGTATTGTTGAGAAGAGAAGAGTTGAGCAGCAGTAGGAGGCAGCAGTTGATTGCTCGCCTCTCAGGCCAGTATTGTTGAGAAGAGACAAGTCGAGGAACAGGAGGAGGCAGCAGTAGATTGCTTGCCTCTCAGGCCAGTATTGTTGAGAAGAGAAACGTTGAGCAGCAGGAGGAGGCAGCAGTTGATTGCTCTCCTCTCAGGCCAGTATTGTTGAGAAGAGACAAGTTGAGGAACAGGAGGAGGCAGCAGTAGATTGCTCGCCTCTCAGGCCAGTATTGTTGAGAAGAGACAAGTTGAGCAGCAGGAGGAGGCAGCAGTTGATTGATTCCAGTCCAGTATTATTGAGGAAAGGCTACTTGAGGAGGAGGCAGCAGTTGATCGATTCCAGGCTAGTATTATACAGGAGAGGCTACTTGAGGAGGAGGAGGCAGCAGTTGATCTATTCCAGGCTAGTATTATCGAGGAGAGGCTACTTGAAGAGCAGGAGGAGGCAGCAGTTGATCGATTCCAGGCCAGAATTATCGAGGAGAGGCTACTTGAGGAGGCAGCAATTGATCAATTCCAGGCCAGTTTTATTGAGGAGAGGCTACTTGAGGAGAAGGAGGAGGCAGCAGTTGATCGATTCCAGGCCAGTATTATCAAGGAGAGGCTGAGGAGGCAGCAGTTGATCGATTTAAGGCCAGTATTATCGAGGAGAGGCTACTTAAAGAGGAGGAGGCCGCAGTTGATCAATTCCAGGCCAGTATTATTAAAAACAGACTACGTGAGGAGCAGGAGGAGGTAGCAGTTGATCGATTCCAGGCCAGTATTATCAAGGAGAGGCTACTTGATGAGGAGGAGGCAGCAGTTGATCGATTCCAGGCCAGTATTATCGAGGAGAGGCTACTTGAGGAGGAGGAGGAGGCAGCAGTTGATCGATTCCAGGCCAGTATTATGGAGGAGAGGCTAATTGAGGAGAATGAGGCGGCAGTTGATCGATTCCAGGCCAGTATAATTAAAAACAGACTACTTAAAGAGCAGGAGGAGGCAGCAGTTGATCAATTCCAGGCCAGTATTATCGAGGAGAGGCTACTTGAGGAGGAGGAGGCAGCAGTTGATTGATTCAATGTCAGTATAATTAAAAACAGACCAGTTGAGGAGCAGAAGAAGGCAGCAGTTGATGGCTCTCAGGCCAGTATTGTTAAAAACAGACAAGTTGAGATGGCAGCTTCCGCAGCTCTTGATTCCACCTAGTATGTTTTCAAATAGACAATTGACGGTGGGGGCATTAGTAGGAGTAGTATTCTTTTGGACCCAGAAGGACCTAGTACAGACAACTGAAGTTTGAAGCTAAGGATATGCACGTTTGTAAAAATTTTTCTTTAAACATGACAACATGTTGATGTAGAGTTCAGCACAGGACAGTCAACGTTAAAAAAAACCCCCTCTAACATTGCACCTAGTCTAGCAGGATACGGTAAAATAGACAAAGAACCTCACCTACAGAATCCATGAGGTAAAGAAAGGACACAGATTCAAGAAGGCTCTACCCCAGTTCCATTATCCAAAAATAAGTGTCCAATTTTCATTAAATTGACACCTCACTGGCACTTGCTTTACAAATTGACGCAACTATTCTGGTGTCAAACCTGTTGAATCTGGGCCTATGGCTATTGGCGATATATATATATATATATATATATATATATATATATATTTTATTTTTATTTTTTCTTAACACCAGTTTGATGTCCCAACCGAGTGTAGCATCCAATCCAATGGATGTATGCTTTTGTCTTTTTTAAGTGCTGTCACCAGGTGGCTTATAGGATAAGTCCGGTCAATTTATAAGTTTCTGGGTCAAGTAAGGGTACAGAAAGTTATTGATTTCCTGGTTTTATCTTTTAAAGTGGGTAGGGGAAAAAACCCTGATGGGGTATGGGAGTGACCTCCCACCCTCGCTTTTGTCACTCCCAAAAAACCTCACCCTATGGGTACCTTCACATGTGGCTGCGGGTCTGCTAAGTAAAATCCACAGGGCATTTTTATACCATTCACCAAATGGCATTCAGTACTAGGGTGCCGGCCGGACATACGCAGTTCTGCGCTGAACTGGGTATTTGCGCCCAGCCCCATAGTACTGAAGGTGGCATAAAATCAGCCAACGATGCGCTGTGGATTTTAGCCAGCAGGGATACACAAAAAAGCCTCCCATTATAAAGGCACGGGTAAATAAGGCAAGTTAACCTGCCTTTCAGCAACTGTTTGTTGCTGTAACTAACTGTGGTGGTTTTTTATATCACAGTTGAAGGGCAGTAGCCTCCGTGATATATACCCCATAGACAGCCTTATTCCACGCGTGACTGCATGAGAGGCGTTAAATAATTTGCACACAGAGGAACCCCATCAGGATTTGCGGTGCAAGATTTTACTACTCTCATGATATCCACAAAATACCTTAAGAACAGTTAGTACCCGCTCACAAAACGGTGAGTAGTGTTCCTTGGCACGGGTGCCAGGGATAGAACCCCACGGCTATAGTTCACAAAAGGTGAAATCCACACTTTTTGAAGCATAGTCGTGGGGATTATTTTAGGGTTGTTACTGTTCTTGGGGTATGGGTTGGACGGTGCACTGGTGTGAGGCATTAATCTGGTGTGGAGATGTTAAATGGCCAACACACCATGGGCATCAAATTTGGAAATGGGGATCTGTTTTTTTAAATGTATCCGAATTAAGTTGGGAATATTTAAGGTGATTTTTTTTAAAAAAAATTGGGGTCTAAGGGGGGAACATTACTTAATAAGTTAAATTACGGATTTTTACGTTGGGCACATATTTAGGATATTAAGGTCAATTTCTTGGACACACGGATTGCCATGCAAGAAGGGTGACTGATGACTTAGTCATTTACATCAGGCAGGGGGGTCGTATAATCCGATGTAATCCAGGCACGATTCATCTTAACAAAAGTGAGCATCTCCACACTGTGAAGAAAACTAGAAAAGTAAATCATGGTAGTGGTAAACAGACTAAGTCAAATAACAGACTGAGTTTATTTAGATATGGAAATAACAAACTGATTGGTCGTAGTAATAACAAACCAATTGGTAGCAGTATACCACGGCACCACAAAAGTATGTTGGAGAAAGAAAGAAAATCCCTCTATCAGACTGGTTAGTCTGTCTACCACTACCGTGATTTACTTTTCTAGTTTTCTTCTCTATGTTTATATGATACGGGTGGAGACACGGAATCATACATACTTACCATATATCTATCTTATTGCACAAAAATTTCTTTCTTTATCTCCACACTGTGGCAAGAGAGCCTCGTTCTTTGCGGTGTTACGATGTTACCCACCGCACTAAATACCCTCTCTGACGCCACACTACTGGCTGGGCAGGACAGCAGAGCCAAGGCAAACTCTGCCAGTTGAGGCCAAATCTCATTTGGGAGCTTTGGGCAGTGGAACTGGAGGATTGGGTAAGCCAATCTAGAACCGCAGGCTGTGTGGTTCTTACATGGCCCGTGGGTGTCTGGGGTAGCTGCACCCTGCTGCCACGCCTGTTGCCCCGGCTGCCACCAGGCCTGGTGCTGTCACTTCTCCTACCCTCACCGCCTGACGTTGCAGTCCTTGCCTGGGAAGTGCTGGAAGTAGGACGCTTGGACATAGTTCTTTGGTTGGTGTAAATTTTGAAAAAGAAATAATCTATTGGCCAGAAGGCACAAAGTTTCAGTGACTATTGCTTTGTGGGTTGGAAGCACTCAGCAAAGCAGAAATGTACAGGTTATCACAAAAAAAACTATATTTTTTAATATTTTAACTTTTTTTGGTTGCGGGTGGCTAAACGGGTTTGATGGCAACCAGCAGAGCAAAAACGGACAGCTTTTGTGGGGCGCTGACTTAGTCACCTAGAACAGCTTATCACAAACAAACTTTTTTTATATTTTTTTAAGTTTTTTTTTTACTTTTTTGGTTGCGGGCAGCTAGACAGGGTTGACGGCAACCAGCAGAGCACCACCGAACAGCTTTTGTGGGGCGCTGACTTAGCGTCACCTAGAACAGCTGATCACAAACAAACAAACTTTTTTTTTTTAAGTTTTTTTTAAACTTTTTTGCTTGTGGCTATACGCGGTTAACGGCACCCAGCAGAGCAGCAACGTCTAGCGTCTCCTCTCTGTCACGGAACAGTAGCTGGTTCAATGCTACGTGTCCTGAGTGACTCTTCTCACTTTTCTCTCCCTATTTCTTTTTTTTACCTCCCTATCTCTCCCTAGATATCACAATTTTTGAGTTAGATGCCTATCTCTCCCTCTCTCTACCTTAATCTTGATTTCTCAGCCTCTTTCTCTATGTATGGGCTTATCAAGCTTTCCCTAGATCTTCTCTCACAAACAATATATACTCCTTCTCTATCTCTCCCTCGACTTATCCTTTGTTTGGATATGTAATCTATGTGTTTTCCCTCTCTGCCTAAAGTACAGCTCCTTTCTCTCTGCCGTCTGGAAACACAATGAGAAACTGCAGCCAGGCTCAAGCACTTCCTGGAGTGACGTCACATACCTTGATATTCACAGAAAAACAGGATACAAAGGATTATAGGAGTAATAATCCCTTGTATCCTGTTCTATTCTCTGATTAAAGTACAGTTTTGCGACGCCGTTGCGATTTTAACGAACTTCGTAACAAACTTTTTGAAAGTTTGGTTCGGTTCGCTCATCCCTGATTATAACCTGAATATGTCATCAACAGAAACAACAAACAAGCTGAAAAACAATGAACTGTATTTCAAAAATAACTCATGATATATTATAAAACTTTATTAAACAGAATGCAGGGACAAACTATTAAAAACCTCTAAAATACGCATAACATCCCACTGACCATGATGCGGTCTAGTGTGACCTAACCCCCCACGCCTCTCCCCCCCCTCCCCCTTCCCCAGCAATGAGAATATATGGGTCCCAAATGACAGCCAGAACAGAACACACTACACAATATAGCCAGATGGAGATTAAACTTCATCAAGCTTCTCTGAATATACAATAGCAACAAAAAGGCTGTCATATGGAGAGAGAGTCAGGAAAGAACACCCCTGACCCTCTCTGTGTGGTCAAAGAATCTATCCTCACTATAAGAGAGAGTGTGTGGCGTACGGAGAAGACCGGGATGGGAGAAGGTGTAACGGAGCCTGACACTCAGAGCACACTTGTGTCAGCTTCCCATCAGCAATTTCAGCAAGAGGAGAAGGAGGCTGTAGGATATGCTGCAGAGGGTAGCACTAAAGTTGGGTCCATTTAGCTTGTTCAGTGCAGAAAAGGCGCAGAGGGGGCGGAGGACATGGAAAGTCATCTTTCTGGTGAGGGCAGCTAAATCATACCGATTCTGGCACACATGGCTGACTTAATGTTGGGTTGCTTTTCCCAGTGACAAACGTGTTTCCAA